>NC_141695.1:1248281706-1248881706 GCF_964263255.1 Lissotriton vulgaris | reverse complement strand
TTTTGGGGGGGGGGAGAAAACTAGAGTCCTGTACCGGTAGTCTACCAAGCTCCATCAGCACCTGAATCCTATGCGCCATATTGTGAAACTCATAAAAGATGCGCATTTCGTATTCGACGGGTTTGTGGCACCGCGTCCCACGTAACAACATACACATATGAGGTTGCGCCAGCTGCTACTTTGGTATGCGACAGGTACGCAGTACCAAGCCGCGCGTCATGTCATGTACGTATAGGGTAGCGCCCGCTGCGCATTGCGAATGCGACGAGTGCACGCCACCAGGCCCTGTGTTATGTCATAGACGTATAGTGTCGCACCGGGTACACCATTCCATCATTTTTTTAATGTCTCAAAACTATATCTAAATAACTTTAAAGTGTATAGGAGAGCAAGCGATAATCTAAAATATTTTAAACATTTATATATTTCTAACTGTAATAAACTTATATTATAGTAAATATATTTCCTCAAAATCGTGTCTGGTGCAGTCTTCTTGCGCACTGGGTGCAGGATTGCCATGTGACCTTAAAAAAAGCATTTGATTACTTCATAAAATTTCCCATTATAGCAGTTGGAAAACACCACCCATTTTAGTCATTCCCTCTACAGCATTTTGATGAGATACACCTCTTCTGCTTATAGAGTTTTTTTGAAAACGTTTTGCTATTTACACATATCTTACACTACACACAACATGCAACCATCATCTTCATCCACATTCATGGTATGTAAAGTAGCCTTCCACCTGCGATAGCCATGCATCTAAAAGTTATATAACCAAAGTTTTCCCCACTGCCAAAGGTAACATGGTTGCATACGCGGTCTACCGCACAATTTTAATGTGGTACGGCCCAGGGGCAGTATCATGCATAGATAATGAACACACTTACACAGATAGATAGTGGAAGTGGGTACGGGCACATGCGCTCAACTCCTTTTTATTACCCAGGTCACATATCCAGTTACGTCTGTGCTGGATGCGTGTGGGGTGAGTGTAAACCAGCCCTCAGGGAACAGCAATTATTGGATCACACACAGAGATTCAATAATAAAAGGGTCAATAGTTTGTGCTGCAGTAAGGTACGCACAGTAGATGTTAAATAATACAGAAAGAATTCTATTGTAAAAGAACCACAACTTGTGGTATACTGAGACACAGACCATAGATCTGAAATAATACACAACAAGATTGTATCATAAAGGGTCCATCAGTTCCAGTGCACTCAGATAGCCACATGAAAAGCATTCAGCATGTGCACAGCCAGCGATGATGCATGCTGTGGGCGGACCGTACTAGGAGCAATGTCTGTTGCCATCAACACTGCATCATCTGCAATAGCGACTCGATCTGAATTGTAAACACTGCTGTCTGCAGTGTAGGCCAGAGAGAGCGGTCAGCAAGGGCCCATAGCCATGTAACGTGGACTTGAGCGGCCCAATTTGTCATACAAGAAGCAACTAAAAGCTTGTGCGGAGCCTACAATAATATGTATACGTGGTGCGGACAGAGCACACTGGAGCAATGTCTTTTGCCTACAGAACTGCGCCATCTACTATAGCGACTCGATCTGAATTGTGAACACTGCTGTCTGCTGTGTAAATTGAAGGCAGTAGTCACACAGACATCCATGAATACTTTTTCTCACTTCCTCTTCACAAAATACAACAACATAAATTACAGAAAACTCTGCAATAAATATATCAAAACAATTCCAATTACGATCTCTGCTGTCCACAGTGTAGATTATTTTTCAGTGTTCTTTTCCACTACCAAGAAGAATTTGGTCATTGTACTAAACCTATAATTCATCTAAAAAAAGTTCTTCAAGCAAGTATACTAAAAGGATATTGTGAGAGATGGCGGCTCTGTAATTCTCTCTGCCCGTGCGGAGGTCGATAAATGAATGTGGGACGTGTTTTACCGCTCCAGCACCGCTACATGTTGATGAATCGGTAACCGGAATGTGAGAGGAGCATTTAGAGGGTATGCTCAAGGATTTCTGTGGCTGGCAAGTGGTGTTTCGGCTGCTCCGATTGTTCCGCTCCGGTGGCTGCAGCGAGTGAGGCGGACAAGAAGACTGCGTGGCTGCCCAGAGTGTCGGCGGACGAAAATACAAGGATCCTGACTGGAGTCGGAATGATCGCTGGGGGCAGCGGTGGAAGGACAGAACTCAGAGGGGAATCGTGAGTAATATAACCGTTATCGGGTGACATCAGACCCGTGAGGAAACGCTGGCGCTACTCGCGCACACAAGATGGCGGCATACACTTCTTAAACGAGGAATCCCTGTTCTTTATTGAAGTGCATCGGCGCCCGAAGAGTAGGATGTATTTAGCGCTGATTCTCCTCCAACCAGTGAGAGAAATAAAGGTGTGCACCACTAGCGACCAAAGGAGGGTGGCTTGAACTTACGAAACACAATATCTGGCTCAGGCGCTGTTGTTTACCGGCGCCCGTTATGAGGGAAAGAAATATGGTCGACTCACCCATCTGAACAGTAGTGGCTGGCGCATGTACAATTTTCACAATAGTGGCAATATCGGCATGAATACAAAGACAATGCAGAAGTATGGTCTCAAACCGGAAACGGCAATATAGAAAACGGCTGTGATTGTTGTGGCATATGAAAAGCAGGGACTGCTTTGCTGGATAAATGGCTGTGGAGTCAATGTTTGGGGACTTGTAGACCTGCGATTGAGTCCTGTGCTGCACCATGAGGTTATAGACTTAAAAACTCAGTGGATGCCTAGACTTAGACTTGTGTGGTTCGCTCCTAATACACGGATGCATCAAGTGGCCACGCAATCAAGCTTTTCGGGGCACAATTTAGAATAAATGCAACTGTTAGGCTGATAACGTGTCTCTATTCGTGCAAGGCCTTACACGCACATGGTGGCTCCCAAAATGGCGGCGCAAGCTTCCGGCCTCATATGAAAGTGCGCACTTCCTCACGGCGACTAAACAAACACAGGACGCGAACAGGTAGAGCGAACATCATATCAGCTCTTAGGTGGATTTAATTGGTAATTGTGCATTTATTCGTATTAAGCTAGAAGAAGGAGTCGGAGAGGCCAGCGATCGTAAGCACTCCATAGGGGGCGGCTGGAAGTATAGGGAGACCATCCAAAACGATCAAGGAGTCTACGCCACAAGCAGCCATGGCAGATAACAAAGAGCTAGCGAAAAGCTTGAAGAGGCTTAAATCTGACCAGTCGAATCCGAATTCGCCCAGCAAAGGGGGAAATAACAACCCTGATCCGATAGAAATGATACTTAACAGATTGGATGAAGTAAGGGATCTGGCAAAAGCGACCAAAGAGGAAGTAGCGGCGATCAGGCAAGATAACCGCGACACCAATGCAAAACTGGTAGAAGCAGAATCAAGGATTAGCAGACTCGAGGACATGGAAGTCAAGTCATGTAATGCCATTAAACGTATATGCATAGCTGCGGACCAAACGCCACGGAAACTCGCTGAGTTGGAAAACAGGAACAGAAGGGGGAATCTACGTATTTTTGGAATTCCGGAAGGTTCGGAAGATCAACATGGGAACTGTGTGGCCTTTTTAGAATCTTGGTTCACCCAAGCTACTAACATGATCTTTCATCACCCGTTGGAATTTGATAGGGCCCATAGAGTGCCGGGCAGGATAAATAAGAATCAAAAAGGCCATAGAGCTATTGTTTGTAAGCCACTACGCTACCAACATGTAGAGCAAATTCTCAGCTCCATATTCTGTGGAAATCTGCTAAAATCTACATTTCACAGGATTATAGTAAAGAGACGGTGGACGTTAGGAAGGCGTTCTTGGCACTCTGACCGCTGTTGAAGAAAAGGGGCTTCCAATATGGTTTTATGGGCCCAGCAAAGTATCGTGTGATTATCCAAGGTTCTCCGCACATTTTTTCAGATCCCCTGAAACTGAAACGCATGCTAGAAGGCCCTGAAGACTTAGACATGGAAACAAGCAACCCCGAGGGTTCAGAGGACCAGACCTCGGCCTCAGGTTACAAGTGAACGATATTCGCCCACTCATTCCATGCAACTTTCATATGTGTTCCTCTTCCTCACTGTGGAGGGGTCTTGAATGTACTAGACTCTGCTTAAGTTCTCTTACCATTGAGTGGCCTTTTTGATGATTGCAATTGTTATTGATCTTTTGGATATGAGGAATGTTTCTATTATTGCCTACTAGTATAATGAGCGTCAGGTAATGAGAATCTGACTACAAGTTGGTACGCTTACCATGTGGTATTACGAAGGGCTACGATAGTTGGTTATGTTGTTGTTTTCATAATTCGCCCTAAGACCAGCAGGAAGCTATGATATGCACACTTCTTTCTCAAGAGGTCCCTGATATTGGTCCCTAGATGTTGGTCCCTAGATGTTGGTTTGCCTATGTTGCCTTAGTTAGCGGCAATCCAGAGGTCTGCTGTGATAGTTCCTTTGTTCCAAACTTTTTCTGAAGTGTACACGCACGGGGTGGATGCATTGCAATCTCTCTCCAGTCACCATGCCTACTACGTACAGTTGGGGTGGGGAGGGTGGGGGGTTGAGGGGATTTTGGGTCGGGATGTGTGTTCTATGTTTTTTGCTTTTGCTTCTTCGTGCTTGCATAGTCTTCATTGTTTTAATGCTTGGTGGTGGGGAAGGTTTTGGGCTCTACTATCGTACTATCATACATATGGGCCTTATAGATCTCAAGGATCTCTGTTTCTCTGTCATGCTACTGTTTGTACCATGTGAGATATATAATTATCGCTATGAAGGTACGACCTACTGATGTCACATAGTACAATTAATACTCCGTTGGGGGTATGTAATGTGGACAAACTGAAGATATTATCTCTTAATATTAAAGGTCTGAACCAACCTGTCAAGAGACAAACGATTTTAGACTATATACGGAGATTGAGAGGTGACATTGTTTTGCTACAGGAGACGAAGCTTGAGGCTAAGCAGTTCTACCACCTGAGGAATACGTTTTATAATGAGGTTGTGGGTGCAGAGGCTGTGAACAAAAAGAATGGTGTTTTGATACTTGTTGCGAAGAAATCTAAGGTAGAGCTTTTGTCCTCCGAAGCGAGTGACGACGGGAGGTGGGTTACGGCCAAACTAAGTAGGGATAATACAGAGTTTTATGTCACGAACATATATGCTCCTAACACCAGTGACCTCAATTTCTGAGAGGACCTGAATAAGCATATTGAAAATATCCCGGATAATGCTGTTCACATACTGGCCGGGGATTTCAATCTTCCAATGGATGCAACATTGGATAGAGACTCCCACTGTCCCTTCAAAACAAATAAATCACATAAAGCCTTCCTCAATTTATGTCAACGCTTTCACTTGGTGGATGCATGGAGGCTTCAAAATCCCACAGGGAGAGACTATACTTTTTACTCCTCACCACATGATTTGTACTCCTGAATCGATTACATCCTCATATCACAGAACGGGGTCCCTAGAATAGAGTCTACTGCCATAGAACGCCGAGTAATGTCTGATCACTCTTGCATCTCCTTATCCATTGCTAATGTCAAACCCTCCTCTCGTCAGACGTCTTGGCGCCTGAATGATGAAATCCTGAGTAATGATCATCATCGGTCCACAATACAAGCTGCAATCTCTTCTTATCTGCAGGTTAACAAAGAGGGGGACACATCTGATCTCATTAGATGGGATGCCTTGAAAAGTACCATAAGGGGGGTGTGTATCAAAATCAGATCAGCAATGAACAAAAATTATAATGCGAATTTGGAGTCCTTGGAGAGTGAAATTGTAAACCTAGAGAGTAAACATTTGAAGGATGGGCATGATATGTCTCTTTATGCCTTGGCGAATAAAAAATATGAATACAATAAAATAGTTAGCGAGAGAGCGGGAGTTTGGCTTGATAAAAGAAGGAGATTTAAGCTCTGTGATTCTAATAAAGCTGGCAAGAGTCTAGCCTCGTACTTGAAGTATAAGGTCCAGAAGAATTCTATTAGTGTCATTAAAGATGCCTTAGGGTCCTCACATTCGAATCCAGACAAAATAACAGAGGTGTTCAGAGTATTCTATGAAGACCTTTATGCAAAGAATAAAACGGTGGAGGAAGACAGGATTAAGAGTTATTTAGATGAATGTGATCTTCCACAGCTCTCTGCTGAGGACCAGGTTAGTCTTAATGGCCCGATTAGTGCTCTAGAAATAGAAAATGCAATTAAAAGTCTGAAAACAGGAAAGGCACCAGGCCCGGATGGCTTCACGGCTAAATTTCACAAAACATTCCCCTCCCTATTAGTCGAACCCCTCCTACATCTATTTCAAGAAATTAATAACTCAGGTGAGGTCAGAGGCACACTGGCAGAAGCAATAATTGCAGTACTCCCTAAAGATGGGAAAGACCCGTCGCTCCCGAAAAATTATAGACCTATTTCACTGATTAATATAGACTGTAAGATCCTGGCTATGATACTTTCCGCCCGCCTCCAGAAGGTCCTTCCCCAGTTAGTCCATCCATCTCAAGCAGGCTTCCTTAAAAATAGGTTGTCCAGTGACAATACAAGGATTCTGGCACATGTCTTAGAAAAGGCGAAATTCCTAGGCACACCCACAGCAGCAATAACACTGGATGCTGAAAAAGCCTTTGACAAGGTTGACTGGTCCTTCCTTGAAGCAGTCCTACACAAATTCAACTTAGGGGAAACATTTACAAGACTGGGAATGTCCTTATACTGCTGCCCTTCAGCAAGAGTTAGGGCTGGTGGATCTTTCTCCTCCGCCTTCTGTTTAAAGCAGGGCACGAGGCAGGGATGCCCCCTGTCTCCTTCATTGTTCTTATTGGCAATTGAGCCGTTCTTATATCATATAAGAAATGACCCTAACATCACAGGCATTCCATTTGGGGATTGCACGGTTAAATTAACGGCGTATGCGGACGATGTGCTTGTTCTGTCAGAGAGAGCTGAGGAGGCCATACCTGCACTCATGACTGATATTGAGGAATTTTCCAGGGTTTCTGGTTATAAACTCAATAAAGACAAAACGGAGGTCAAACTCCTGAACAATATTGGTGATAAAGGAATCATTGGGGACTCCGGTCTTACATGGCAGCCTAAGTGCTTTAAATATCTGGGGTTAGACTTTGATAAAGATTTGATCTCCACCCTGAAAATAAACGAAGAACTGACTCTTAAAAAGATATCCACACTGCTGGAAGGGTGGTCTCCAAAATTCCTCTCCTGGTGGGGTAGAGCGGAGACGCTCAAAATGATGTCTACTCCGTTGGTTAACTATCTGGCCAGCATGCTCCCTATGACGGTCTCGAACAACTTTGTTGCTAAGGTAGATCAGCTGTTTGGCAGTTTCCTGTGGCGGGGTAAGAAAGCCAGGGTATCACTAAAGAAGCTGCAATTAGCAAAAGATAAAGGCGGCCTGGGTCTGCCCTCGTTCAGGAACTATCAGACAGCCTTTCTTTGTAAACAGGGAGCTCAGTGGTTGACAAAATCCCCAATCTATACACCAATATGGATTAATATTGAGGAATCCCTAGTGGACCATGCTCCTCTTGAAAGCCTACTCACTATGGACCTGTCGCATCTACCACACTCCAAATATATAATGCTAAATACTAGGCGGGCTCTGCTTAGACTCGACCAAACACATAAAACAAAGTTGACATTCGCTAAACAATCTTTTATGTCCCTGTGGAGAAATCCCTATCTCAAGCATAATGGCAATAGACTCTTCTGGGACTCATGGTCCAAGAAGGGCATTAACTTGGCGAGGGATTTGTACGACGAAAAAGATCCACTCCCGTTCTCGACCTTGCAACGGAAATATGATCTTACTCCGATGGATTTTTATGATTTCTTGAAAATCAAAGCGATACTAACTGCTCGTAATTTCTCTCCCTATACACCATGGTTAATAACTCATCTCCCACGTCTTATGTATGCGGGTCACTTTGTTTCTAAGGTGTATAAACTGTTATTGCCCTTGCCCAAGAAAACTCACAGAAAGGTGGAATCGAAATGGGAAGCTGAACCGAATTTAACAGGAATAGATTTCGACTGGGATGTGATTCATAAGACGGCCCTTGCCCACGAAGTATCACCCATCCTATTCCAAATAAAATACATGCTAATAAACAGGGCATTTTGGACTCCGGATAAGCTTTTCAAATGTAAATTAAGGGATTCACCTACATGCTGGAACTGCCAGTCAGGTTCTGGTGATCTTGCCCACATGCTATTCAACTGTCCTTCTCTAAGAGTATACTGGGGGAAAATATTTGACTGCATTTACCACGTATTCAAGATAAGGCCTGTACAGGACTTTGTATATGTAATTTTAGGGGCGCTTGACCCACAGCTATCAAATGATCAAGATCGCCTGCTTTTGGACTTAATGCTAACATTGGCGTGTAAAGTGGTTCTATGCAAATGGAAAAGTGCAAATGAGGTAAACTTCAAAATCTGTCAGGAGTGGTTATCATTTCTGAGAGGTGCTAATAATCCGGCACTACAAGCATCTACATGGAGTCCGTCTAATAGGAAGCTGTGGAAATCACTAGACGCATCCTCATTTCACTATGAGCCACCTTGATGCATTATATGGTGATCTTGTTACATTGGCCTGTGGCATCTGAGAGTACGTTTGCTGTCATCCACTAGAGCCTAAACCGCTACCTCCACACATTGAGTGTTATGTATGTATCTGTATATCGATGATGCAAGCAAGAGTTGATTTACTTTATATTATTTGCATTTTTGTAATTGTTCATCAATAACTGAATCGAATCATTTCTGTAACGGAAGAATTACTGTATTGTCTTTACTTTTGGTTTTCTACTTCAATAAAAACGACTTGAATAAAAAAAAAAAATGTGATATTTCAATAGACGTTGTAGTAACTTGAATACTGGATTCTCTAATTAAACATTCACAACTTGATCTGAATTGTGAGCCCTGCTGACCACAGTGTAGGCCAGAGGCAGTGGTCATTAATGCCTCACAGCCACCTGACGTTGGATTCGGAAGCAGGGAGTTGGTTGCACCTGATCGGAGGGGGTACACAGAAATGATCACACACTTTAATTTCTGGCATCCACACTCATAGATTCAAGACCCCATTTCACTGTTCGGACCTGCTGTACCACGGTGTACTGCACCGACTGGTGTCAACCAAGCACAATAATCATGTTCAGCAGTTAGCTACGGAAGCACAGAGTCTGATGCACCTCAACGGAGGGAGTTCTGTGAAAACCAAGCATCAGGTAATATCGGACGTCGTCCATTGTGGGACCAAGACACCGTTCCACTGTTGGGACCTAGAGTTGGTTGCACCTGGTCGAAGGGAGTGCCTTCATCTCCACTCTCAAATGCAGTTCTAACATCGTCCATTGTGGGATCAAGACACTGTTCCACTGTTGGTACCTGTTGGACTACAGTGTTAGTAGTATGCAGAGCACTCCACGTGCTGGGCCTCAGGCTGGGCGCTGTGTTCCTGTGTCACGGTAGCAAGCGTTGATCTCAGGAGCCTTCCGAGCTCGCAGACCTCAGACCAGGAGCTTCTGCCGGCACGTGGTGGGCCCCCTTTCACATAATTTGGTAGCGAAAGGTGAACGGTGGGGCATATGTGCGTCGCAGTGACCATTGCGGTTTCTGAGTACCAGCAGGGTGAGAGCATCATTCACTCAGGCACCTTCGCTCACTGGGTCAACCTCCTGGGGGTGTAAGCTTTGCAAACCTGGCAGACACTTTCCCCATTCCTGAACAAAACCACACCCACAGAAACATGCCTTTTATTCATACCCCTACGCTAGCCTTGCGTATGCTGAGCCAGCCCACTATGTTAAAGATTTTGGGGGGACGTAGGCGCTATGTTTTCGTAATCTTCCCTACTGACTGTACTATCATGGTTGCGTCCAATGTCTACTTCACTCAATAGACCATCATTGTATGTTCACATGTACTTGTCTGTGCTCTGCATACTCAAGTCTGTCCGGCACATCCCCTTAACAATTTGCATTGTATACATTTATAATCGAGAATCACTTGCCACCTTTGCACATACTTTGCTCCTATCTCTTCCCGCATTCTGCATTGTGTGGCAGAGGTGCCATGCCAGGTTTGGTTTGTGTACATGGCTAGCTACGGTTCGCACAGTACGTAGTGTCTGCTAGGTGTACATGTTGTTTGTCATGTTGTATGTGATTATACAAGGTAGCACGTTTATTCACGAGCAGTGGTTTGTCCCATTTACCTATTGCTGTCTTAAAGAGGATACAGAACTTTTTCTCACAGATAAGAAGTGCGACCACAATGGCAGTCATTCATTACTATCCAAGAATCTCTAACTGCACGACGCTTCTAAGCTTATAGCCACCAATCTTGTGTGCTTTCTTTAAAGCACGCCAACTCCCAAAATCAGACCAACATTCACACAGCTTTCTAACAGCAGTTATCTGCTTCTCAATAACATGCACTCCTACGGAATGTGAGCTGGCATACCGTATGTCTTTGCTGTTTCAAAAAGAGTAACTTCCAGTGACAATATCTATTCCCACCCACACAAAACAACTCCCAAACTTCATCTTGACCTTCAATACCTACTTTGAAAACAGATTTCATTAAACTAACCAAACTGAAAGCGTTTTTGTTCAGAACAGAAGTGTCCTTCACTTCTGCAAAAGAAAGTTATCGACTGCATATAGCACAAACTTCAAGTAAAATACAGTCCCTTTTAAATAAGAACGTCCCATTACACTTCGTGAATTGTTACACAATTTTCAACACATGTCACACTCAAGGTCTGGCACACTTTTTTAACACGGTCTCCTCTGGCCTTCTCACAGTCTTTCAAACTGTTTTTGGTACAATACCAGACTTCATTTATTTGATCATCTATGAAATAACGGGAACAGTGCCCATAATTCTCGCTCTCTTGGCGGCCATCCTACTACTATTTTTGCCTGTAAAAAATGGCTGCGCTCCCTATGGTACCAACCATATCCGACAGAATACGCCTCTACGCGAAGCTACATCAATACTGTCAAAAAATGGAACAACTTTTTGCCTGCCTGCCTATATCTATTATCGGAGCCAGCTACAACATGACATTTATTTACACATATGCAATCTGCATGCAAACATCTTTTCACTGCAAAACTTGCCCATTCGACTGGCGAAAGGATCTATGCCTTGCCAACATCCCAACAATCCCTCCGGATATCCAGCAGGTAATGGAGTATCTTGAAAACGATAAACTTGATTGTTCAGGCAGTGGAGAATTGGCGGATGCAATGCAAAAAGGTATCGTGGCAGAATGGGAATTCTGCGCAACGGCGAAAGATCTCCTGCAACGTGAGACCTTTGACAACATCGCAGATTGCCTGCCAATTGCCGCTCCAACATTCGAGGAACATTACTGTCCCTTTGAGGAGATGAATTGGATCGCTTTGCTTTTCTCACACGATGGCAACAATGATCTCTTAGAATATTAGGTATCTCAAGCCACTGAAGAACTTCCAGAGTGCAATCTCCAAGACTTGTAAGAAATTCACGTTATTCTTGGATTGATTTTTTAATTTTTTTTTTACTTTTTCCTTTAATTTTTTTTAATACACTTCAGTTGAACTATTTTCATATAATACATTTCTCAGTATGCTCAGGCATCTGTTTTCATTATTGCCCCTTACGTCCCCAGTCTACCCAGCGATAGGTGATGTATGGACTATTGCAAATACGCTATTTACTTGCTAAACTAGCCTAAACCAGACATCCATTTGAAACATGTCTATTCTTTGTGCACACATCTCTCTGCCTGCCCGTTATCCACAAAGCGGTACAAAAGGGGGTGGTGATGGACGGAGCATTTGAATCAATCAAACACTCACACCCAGTCAAAAGATCTGGGTTTAATCCATCACCGTTCTTTAACCCACTCTGCCCCCCCAGTTCAGACATGGCTATATGCAAATCAGTCTGACCCTGTGCCTCATGGGAACAGTCCAGCCCGAACTGCCAAGCCATGTCTTTCCTGGACCGGAAACAAGCTTCCGAGGACCGGTTTGTGGCATTCCAGCCGTCTTCAGCCCGGCTTGCTTTAATCCAGTGGCAAAGTGAGCAAGGGACTCCCGTCTGAGCATACCCTGCCACACTTATGGTGGCCAAAAGCAGTACAAAAGACGATGGATTTGGGCCTAGATCTCTGTACTGGGGTGAATGTATGACATTGTTCTGCATTCTGTCCATCAACTGTGGTTTTTGCATGTTATCCACGAAGCCCTTTCACACAAATTTACTCACCCTCAGCCTCTGCTCACGAGCTGGCGATCAAGATCAAAAAACACAACATTGTTTGGAACTGTTTGGCACAGTGTGGTAATCGTATCCTAGCTTTATTTTCATTATAGAATTTAGTCATTTATGTCTAATAGCTATTGTTTATGTAATGTGGAATTCACTGATGCAGGTGCTTCGGTTTGAACACAACAGAAGCAGTTGGAGTTTGCCTCAGCTCGGTGCCATAGCTCTTTGCGTAAGAATTCTTTTTTTAAAGAGCTGAAGACAATAATGTATGGTTTGACGAGAAGGGTACCGAATGTACTTCTCAGAGGCACAATTTTGTGTTCCTCCTCAAAGTTCTGATGTGGGTAGAACTATTACCAATTCTGACATGCACCAGATTGAATCTACTGTGCAAGAGATTGCTGACTGTTCTACTATTGATAATATTGATAATTTTGTGTTACAAAAAAGGAGTACCAGGGTACCTAAGAAGTTTTATGATTACATTTTGCATTTTTTTTTTTTAAAGGATACATGTGGTAATCGTATCCTACTTTATTTTCATTATAGAATTTCGAGTCATTCAAGTCTTATAGGTATTGTTTATGTCACATGGAACTGTAACATGTAATGTGGAATTCACTGATGCAGGAGCTTACATTTGAATACAGCAGAAGCTGTTGGAGTTTGCCTCAGCTGAATGCCTTAGCTCTTGCACCAGTGGATCCATTTATGGCACTTAAATAAAGACACTTTTTATTTAACTTTCAGACTTCATCGCTTTATTACACACAGCCGCTTTCTTGGACACACCTGATTCACCATTTCTCTTCTGTGGCATTGCAACATTCTGCATTATATTCTTCACAATTATTTCTTTATTCCTGCTTGCTAAAACACTGCATTCGAGTCTTCATAAAGTAGAGGTGAGTAGTTCGCTTTCCACTCCCTGTATAGTATAAACCCATACTAACACTACCCACACAGGTATGCTTCAGCAGCCAGTGTCCTACAGCGCCCACAGCACATCACTTTACAGCAATCATCTCATGGCTTAGGCTCACAGTTTCATCCCGAGACTTCAGACCGGTACCAGTGAGTAGTTTTCTTCCCACTCCCACTATAGTCTAAAGGCATACTAACACCACCGTACAGCTATCCTAGTGGCCAGTACGCTACAGCCCCCAGAGCACATCAGTTTACAGCACTCAGCTCACGGTTTAGGCGCACGCTTTTATCCCCGAGTGTACCGGCACCTCACCTCAGCACCATCTCACTCTGGGCAAAACAGCACTTTCACACCAGTAGGGGTAAATACTTCAGCACATCAGTTTACAGCACACAGCTCACGGTTTAGGTGCACGCTTTCATTCCTGAGTGTACTAGCACCTCACCTCAGCCCCATCTCATTCTGGGCAAAACAGCACTTTCGCGTCGGTAGGGGTAAATACTTTGCTTCACACTTCCTGTATAGCACACCCTAAATACCCCACAGACATTACAGTACTCCTACCTTCCTCTTTCCTACTTTTTTCACCCTTTTTTCCCCTTACTCGCTTCAACGGAATCACAAACTGGCTGCCAACACTGCCTAGTTGCAACCGCTCGCAGTGCTCGCAGTCAATAAGCAGCAAGCTCGTGCTCGTAACGCCTCAGCCAATCTGATGGCAGAATTCCCAAATATCGATATCTGTAAATTTCGATATTTCTCCAAAACTACTGAACAGATTTTCTCCAAATAAACAAAAGCGTGCTTTCTAGACCAAGACCCTTCTCACTGCCAAATTTGGGGCAATTCCATTTACCTGTTCGACCAGTAGCCTTGTCTAAAGTTTCCTAAGGAAATTAACATGGAGAAAACACGTTTTGGGACCCCCCAGTTTTATCGCCCCCCCTCGATGAATCACCCCCAAACTTTCAACATAGGAGTTGATATGAACGATGAATCAGTTTATAAAATTTCATGAAGATTCATCAAACGATGCCAAAGTTATGAGCAAAACCAAAAATGCTCTTCCTATGGAAACTTGGTCCTAACTATAACTACCTACTGGTGACCACAAGTAGGTAATATCCTTCCATCAATGGTGAATTCAGGTGCACATCCAGAGGATCAGGGGTGCCGTCACCACAGCCTGTTCGACTCCTTCACGCAAATGATCACATATGTCCTCCGTATACCAGCAGCTTTAGTAATTCGAAATTATTTTAGCATGCAAGGAAACAATCAACATGTTTCGGTTGCACAGCAACCTTGTTCAAGATCTAATTCCATATTGGATTTCTATGTTTTTTATACCTTTGAACTCAGTGCTCAGTGTAAACAAAAATCAACAATGGAGGCAATACTACTCTCGTCTTTACACAAGGCATTGCAAACGGTGGCCATATTTGAATAGGCAAATCTACAAAATCAGTTGTGTTACAACATTCTCATATATGATTTTATTTACAAATAATTTTCATCATAATTTTAACATTTAACAGTTCATAGTACAATTGATATTATATGGAACCACTTTATTCATGTAATCCAAATTTGCATGATGGATAAGTCTACACCATATCTTTTTGTCATATGGCACCCGATCCTTACTATATATTTTATTTTACACAAATTGGCAATTAATGTAATTTAAGTCTGTAACACATAGTCCTAATTCATCCATATGATATTGAAAAATATTTACAGGCAATTTGATGAAGCGATGAATCCTTGAAATGTAGAGGGAGAAATAGGGGAAGAGGTACAAGGGAGGTGTAGACATGCGCCTAATTATAAATGAGAGTGTAGTAGTATTTGTTTTATTTGCCAGGAATAAATATATACAGTCGGACCTCACCAATGTACTTGCAGTGCTGCTGTCTATTTACTTTACCTCTGCAAATATTGGGACAAATGAGTACTGGTATCGAGTCATGTTGAGTGTAAGTACATATTGTGAACTTTAGAAACACTAGCTTGGTTTTCTGACCTTGAGCTGTGCAGAATATCCATGGGATTACTTACTTTATTTTCTGAGAGAAGCACACTTTAACACTTAAAAAATATATATTTATTATTTATCCCAGATAAAACAGTGGTTTACAGTACATCTCAATAAGCACAGTGTACCTAAAATCGTCAAAAAGTTGAAAAAGAAAAAATTATGAAAAAGCTATTAATAGTAATGTACAAAGTGATATAGATATATATATATATATATATATATATATATATATATATATATAACATTGCAATTCTAACAGATAGAGACATAACATATAATTTAAAAGGGAAGAAGAGCATTGATCTGTAAAGTACATGATACAGTGTACCAGGTCCGTCTAAAGAGGAAACAATCAAATCTCCTAAAGTTACTTCAGATATATACATATCTCATACTAAATAGAGACAGCAAATGTACAGGTAATCATAAGATGTGCAGATTTCCTGCCATATTATAGACATTGACTACTTCTATGCTGATAACTACACCAAAGAGCAGTGAAGAAGAACATGGTGGTCCCAGCTTCTTGTTAGAGGAGCTAGTTAAGCATAGGGGCCCAGATCTTTCTGCCTCATTTCTTAGATCTCTGCCCCTTACAGTTGTATAGTACCATCTCCAGATTGCAAATATGACGCATCCGGGCAAACCAGGCAGAATATAAAAGAGGGTCTGAGTCCTTCCACTTTGCAGCAATCAGCAATCGGGCTACTGCCACCGAGATAAAACTAAAATGTACATGTGCCTGTTCTAGCTGAGCTTTCTCATCATAACATATTATCATCATAGTTGACGCAATGATTACTCCTAGTCCTAGTACTTTTTTCAGGAGTTTTTCGATCCCCTACTTTAAGGGATCTAGTTTACCACAATCATAGTACATATGGGTCAAATCTGAAGGGCCTTGCCCACATTTTGGACAATGGTAATTTTCCCTTTTCCCCCAACTGAATAACTTAGCCTGGGAGAAATACAGATTGAAAACCATTTTATAGTGTTGAGCCTTCAAATTGGCTGAGAGAAGTAAATCTGTGTCATTATCGCCTAACTTACTAGCCCAGTTAGATTGTGTCTTTGATAAGTTGTCTGGAGCAGCTTTCATGAATATATTATATATATACTTTATCCGGGAGTCTTTATAAAGAATGGCTTCTAGCAGAGGAATCTTATCTATAGATATTATTTCTGGTATGACCTGTCTGATGGTTTCTTTAATTTGGAAATACTTAAAATGGGACCGAGCATCAATATAATAACGCTCTTGTAGCTCAGCAAAAGAGACCATACCCTTTGTACAGGCAATATCCCCTATTTTATTTATACCAGCTTGCTCCCAATGTTTTCCTATCCTATCATAAAGAGGTGCCGAAAAGATTGGTGAGTGGCAAAGGGGCATGTATTCATGAAGCCTAGGTATATTCAACAGCCTACCAGTTTTAAGCAATGCATTCCATGCTGCTCTAAGGGGCTTAAATTGTTTCTTCTTAGAGTAGCTGGCCTCCAACTGCCGTAACAATATCCCCTGTGCTGTTCTCGTAATATTGAGTTCATATATAGAAGGTGGGTCTTCTGCTTCTTGTAGTCCCATGTGTCTCTCATCCCCCTTGTCTGGCATAAATAGGATGCCCATCATCCTTAACATTGTAGCCCAATAGTCATGAAGTAGATTTGGAACCGCGCAACCCCCTCGCTCCTGGGGGAGGGTTAGGCATTTGAGTGACCATCTAATTTTCTGGAACTGCCATATAAAATTTGAAAATAGTCCATCAAGTTTTTAAAAAAAGACAGGTTCTAGCTAAATTGGGTAACAAGGAATAAATAGAGTACTTTTGGAAACATTGTCATTTTGAGTGCATTACACCTGACAATTATTGAAAGGTGCAGCTTATCAACTCTTCTTAAATCTCTATTGATTTTATCTAACAGAAGAACGATGTTCATTACCCAAATAGTGCCCACATTAGCAGTTATATCAATCCCAAGATATGTGGCCACTTCGGTTCTGCGAGGATCCTAAGGCATAATATTCTTAGTGCAGATAATCTTGGTTTTATCAGTATATAGGAGGTATCCTGACTGTCTGCCGAATTCCTTAGCCAGTACTTCTAGCTGTGTAATCCCTGTGGGTCAGGTGTTACAAATGCTATGTCATTGGCTTATGCTAATACTTTAATATTATATCCCCTGACCAATACTGGCTGGCCAGTATCAGTCAAGCCAGCACACTTTAACATTTAAAGGTATCATCCACTGAGATTCTGAAAGGACTTAATGGTACAGTTGTGTATTTTCCTTTAGATGTGAAACACTATATTGAAACTATGGGTGTAGGTGTAGTTGGAAGAACCACATGTTATTCTAGTGAATGGTGTGCCCACAAAAAACAACAAAATCTGGCAAGTACTAGTGGATGTAAAGAAGGTGAAGAAAGCTACATTATATCATAATGATGTAGATCTTCTTTAACATGGAAGTTGCATGATGGAAGAAAATTTGCCTACAAGTGGACAGTTTACAAAAGTGGTTAGAAGTAGATCTGAAAAAATATATGAGCATTTCAGTATCCATCTGCTACATTCAAAAGAGATTATGGGGAAGCCCTTGATCTGTATCAGATAAAACAATCTAAAAGAACTCTAATAAAGTTCTGGAGAAAAAGTTCCTAAAGTTGTTTCTTCTCAGTCCTGTTTGAAAAAAACAGAAACAGTATAAAACTGTTAGAACCTTCTTCTTACAAAACAACAAGAGTACTTTTAACAAACATTTCAAAACTACCCTACAAAAATCCTCCCAGTAGTAGTCACACAGTTTCTGGCTAACACATCATTTGATATTGGAAACAATGGTCCATAAAACATATAACTGGAAACAATGGTGAATATAGACCACAATTAGTACTGTATTATGCAGTGTCCAGTTGGACACACAATTTAATAAATCAAATAAATGTTTTCAACAAAATGACGAACAGCCAACAATAGTGAAGGACGCAGTCCTGCATCCAGTCTATATTTACCATTGTTTCCATTTATATGTTTTAAGGAGCATTGTTTCCAATATAAAAGTTCACACCCAGGGTCCTTATTTACCTGTTTTGTTCCCTTGTTTCTCTTTTAACACTGAATTTGAGCCTGCACTTCTCAGATGTTAATTCATACTTACTGACAAGGACCTCCTATGTAGTATGATACCTCAACCTCATCCCCTTCTATAAATCCAATATGTTGTCTATCCCATCGCCACAAATATGACTTCAAAGGCAGCTCTACAATGCTCACCAGCGATCTGCTGTACTACTACAGTACTTCTTATGCCAGATATAACCTGTTTATATCAAATCCCTCCTTAAAGTGAGACACCAAGTCTTTGAATATATGACCTCTTCTGCACTGGACACAGTAGTGGTGCTCACACCTTTTTTGCTAGACTCTAACAGCTATTTGGCCTTCATGTGCTCCTCCTTAAAACACCAGCTAGCAAGACCTTTTTCTCTTCCAAGGTACTCTCAACATCACCTTTTCTCTCTTCTGCATCCAAGTTACCCAGCAGTGGCCTCTGGTCCCACCCAGCCCTTCTCTCCTCTCGAGACTTGACCCACCCATTTCTCCACCCCTCTCCTTCCTTCTGAAACCCACTATCCTTTGTGACCCTTTTTCTGAGGTCAACTACAATCAGAGTTCTCCCTATTCAAGAGTGCCAAAGTAGTCTCCATCAAAATCTTCTTGTGGTGCAGATTGCATTCTGCGCATGTCTTCCCAGGCTGTAATGGCGAACTAGTACTTAAACTTGGAGATATAGGTGAGTAAATGGGTGTGTGAATGGATTTATGCTTGTGGGACGGAGTGTTGCAGTCACTGTCTGGCTATATGAGTGGTGGGGACATAAGTGCTTTTGTGGAAGTGTAACTGGATATGTATTTGCCTGCCTCACTGTGTGAGCATGTACAAATTACATGCTATTAAATTACATGTTGTAAGCAAACACAAAAAAACAATTTCAAACACATTCATTCATACTGGCGTATTAAAATTACTATATTTTTAGAATACCAATTTCTCTTTCTCCTTTCATGCTCACTCACTTAGTTATTGTTCTCATCTAAGCTCCATTATATGTTCCCTTCTAGTATAGTCTCTATAAGGTACACACTTTCTTTAAGCTTACATACACTCACAATGTTTTATCTAAATATGCTACACCTATTTAATATACCTGTAAAAGCTCTTTGTTGTTCTGCTAGTTTTATTTTTTATCTCTGGCAACATCTGCTCTCATTCCAAATCTCCAGTCACAACTCCTGCAAACCCCCTCCTCCCTTAGTGGACAAGTGAACATGCAGGAAAAACAGCTACCCTTCACCATGTGCTGTTACTTATGCTGCTTTATCAAAGGATTCCTTTCATCATTCTTTTTTGTTATACTACTTCTAAATGGTCAATATTTCTTTAACTTTTTCCATGCTTCCCTCAAAGAAGCCTAATTTGGTTGGGTTTTTGTGGAATTCTGCGAATCCTCTATGACGCCCAATGCGGCGACCCCATGTAACTTCACAGTAAGCTTCGTAGATTTACACAGGGAGGCTGCACGGAACATTGTGATGGATTCGCAGACCTCACGAGTGGCAAAAAAAGTTGTTTTCATATTTACAATTCCAGCACACATGCTTGCCCCTTATTTTTAATATATACAGGATGTCAGGAAAGCTTTCACTCGATCACTTCACTTAATATTCAACCATCTTTCCATCCCCCAAGACCGTTGGCAGACATATAAAATGGTTGCCACAACTTTTCTGTGACGGTGCGACCAGCCAATCAGAACCCTGCTTTGGCGCATGGACCAGCTGACCCACTGCAGATGGGTCCGGGTAGAGTTGTGTCCCTAGATAAACAAATTTGTTTTTCTTTTAATGTCTCAAAAACGTGGTACATGCAATGGTGATTAGTTGCTTAGACTATGGCAATGTCCTGCTAGCTGAAGTGGGTGAGACCCTGCTAAATAAATTGCAGGTGATCCAGAATACAGCGGCCAGAATGATTTTAAACCAGCCAGCCGGCTCCCCCTCTGAACCCTTACTAAGAGAACGGCATTGGCTGCCAGTAAGGAAAAGATCCTTTTTCGAAATCTGCTGCCTTACTTTTAATGCTCTAAAATGGTAGAGGCCCTTATTATCTACGAAACAAACTAGTAAAACACGCACCAGGTAGAAATCTGAGATCTGGTACATTAGGACTTCTACAGATCCCTAGTATACGCTTGGGCCGCACAGGGGGTAAAGCCTATTCGTATCTTGCTCCAAGTTACTGGAATAGACTGCCCAAGGCCTTGCGGGAAACTTCGATTTACAGCACCTTCAGAAAACAACTAAAAGCCTTCTTGTTTTAAAATCGCTGCTGACCTGACCTTCTGCTATTAGGTTCTTTCTAGGCAGCGCCGAGATGCCCCATGGTGAGTCGTGCACTATAAAAGAACATATAACATAACATAACTGAACAGATTTACACCAATTCACAAAAAGCACGCATTCTGGATCAAGAGCTAGCTTTCTGCCAAATTTGGTGTAATGCCATTCAACGTTCGAAATGCAGTTGTGTTCAAAATCTCTATGGGAAATATTATGGGGTAAAATGCGTTTTAAGACCCACCCTTTTGCTCGGCCCCCGCTTGATGGATCACCCAAGACTTTCCAGACAGCAGCTGATATAAGCGTCACATTTTTGGGGAAAATTTGTGAACATTCGTCAATCTCTGCTAAAGATATAGGCAAACCAAAACTGCTTTTCCTATGAAACTAGGTCAGCCTAGCTACCTATAAATACCTACTGACATCTGCCAGTAGTATATATATATATATATATTACCTACTGGCGGTCGCCAGTAGGTAGTTATAGTTAGGATTTTTTTCAATGCAAAATCTCAAAATTCTATTTGGAATAACTTTGGCGCCGGTTGACGAATCTGCCTGAAAATGTCCTCAAATTTGCCTTGTCGAGCTCCGGTCCTTTCCTGAAAGTTTGAGGGGATTCGTCAAGCGGGGTCTGAGATAAAACGGGGGTCCCAAAACGTGTTTTCCCCATGTTAATTTCCATAGGGCGGTCAAACTCACTTTTAGCCCGAACGGCTGAATGGATTTCCACCAAACTTGGCAAAATTGTAGGGACTGGTAGCTCGATGTGCCTTTGCTATGTCTCAAGATATGTGCTCCAGTAAATTTTGAGTAATTTAGGTTCAAAAATATATATATATCTGTGGCAGCGCCCCGGTATGCGCACCGGGGAGCGCACCGGGCGCGCTACGCGACTTGCGCACGGAAAGCTGATTGGCTCTCGGGTGTCTGTAAACATTCGAAACAGTCCGGAGCGGCCGCCATCTTGTGTCTCGGTAGAATCGAGACACAAGAGGTGGCAAAAACAAAGGGGGAAATGACCATAAGGGGGCAGAGTAGACCCCCCCTGACCCCCTAGGTTTGATGAGGGGGCCATAAAAGGGCCCCGCGGGGCCAAACATTTTTTACTTTTTTTTTTATTTTCGCGGGGGAGCGCCCGGTACGCGCACAGGGGAGCGCACCGGGGAGCGTACCATGGGGAAAAAAGAATGACAGAGTTTTTAAAAAATGTAGCCTTTTTTTATAATTTGGAGGTAGTTCTAAAAAGAACTGTTTTTTTTTCTTTTTGTTGTTTTTTTCAGAACAAAAACAAAACTGCTCAACCGGAGCAAAAAAAAGGGGAAAAAGTAGGGCTGGGGAAGGCAGCGGTGTTCTTGCCTCTTTCGTGCAATGAGCTTGATGCTCTGCTCACCATAGCAAAGCAGTTCATCGCATTGCTTGCATTGTATAGTAATGTCACTAAAAACAGGTTGAATGTTCGGAATCATCTCCAATTCCGCTGCACGTCCTCTCCCTGATGTTGTGGGTCCTCCTGAAGATGTAGAGGCACCATCCCTTGGGGGATTACGTGCCAGGTCTCGGACACTCTCCCGGGCATAGTTCTGGGGGTTCCTGCGTTGGACGTGGCGAATCATTGTCGAATTGCCAAAACTGTACTTCCTTTTTGGGTCTCCTCGGGAAAGCACAGTATGGCAGATTTGGCATTCTACTTTGGGAGCATTCACCTTTTTAAATCCTTCAGGTATTGAAAAAAATTTCCAAATAAAATGCTCCTTGATCTTGGGCTGAGGAGGCTCTTCCTGAATGAAGCCATCTGAGTCCTCACTACTGCTGGATGGTCTAGCTGCCATTCTTTGCACAAAATGGTAGGACAGAAAAAACCAGGTCTTGCTGTCTCCAAAGTGAAAGAAGAAATGAAGGAAATTGGTGGGGTTTTCATTAGTTGTAAAAAAGAACTGATAACAACCAATGAAAAGAGTTATTTTAAGGACCAGGGCTTTGATCATTTTGAAACCAAAACTGTCCTGAACCAATAAAAAGTGTTATTTTTAGGTCACATGACCCGACGCGCTTACGCTACGTGCCCCGGGGCGCGTCGCGTAAGCACTTCGCATGCTTACGTTGCGCGATCGTATTCTCTCGAGTTCCGAGTGCGCTTACGCCGTGCGTATCACACGGACGCGGCTACGCGATACGTCACAATGATGTTTTCGTTCGCGTCAATAGTGCTAACGGGACGCTCACCGGTGCATGACCCGGGCGCGCCGAAAAAGTGCGCACCGGGAGCGCTCCAGAGCAAAAAAAAAAAAAAAAGAAAAGAAATATTACATTTCATAGCTATAGACATTTGCTATTAAAAAACTTTGAAATTCACTGAACAAAACATAGGTTTGGGGCCTTATATATAGTTAGGAATTAGCATTTAAAAAACCTATGAAATTCACTGAAAAAACCAAAGGTTTCACACCAGTTATAGTTAGGAATTAGCATTTAAAAAACCTATGAAATTCACTGAAAAAACCAGAGGTTTCAGATCAGTTATAGTTAGGAATTAGCATTTAAAAAACCTATTAAATTCACTGAAAAAACCATAGGTTTGACACCAGTTATAGTTAGCTAGAAATTTTACTGACATAAAACCATTGAAATTCCCACGTTATAGTTAGTTGGACTCACTATAACTTGCGCGTGTAATGCACTGCTGATGACATCACATATTACATCACTCATGACATGGTCAGTGACATCACTCATGACATCACTGATGACACCATCCTTGTGACAGAGTGACAGACCTCCTTTCCCTGTAAAGTAACCCTTGAAACACATATTCAAAAATAGAAACTAACATTTTCAAAAAAGTGGAGATACCATACCAGTTACAACAACCAATTCAGTAATTCCACCATTTATATACACATCCACTCATTCATCAACAGTTCTATATTGTCACTCATACATATACTCACTCATCATATGTAGTGATACACCTATACATCCTGTAACACACCGACAGTCTTCCAAAAGTTGCTCACACACATACTCACACATGCAAATAAACTATTGAATATCCATTTATTTGCATATACAGCTATACACACACTACCACCTAACTTCTAAGGAAACTTACACATACTTACTCTCTTAAACAATCACTTATAGAAACACATACTTATTTAAACAAGAACTCTTTCAATCTCTCACTCTCACATATACTCACTTATATACATCAATACTCACATATACTAGATTACAAAATATGTAGTTACTGATAAAGACACTAGTGAGACAGTCATTCACTTACTAACACACACATATACACACTCATCCATCCATACAGTCCTGCACATATGCCGTCTTCCAAACACATACAAACAGTGAGTCAGTCATTGATGCATCTATGTACTAAGTAATACCCCCACCAAACCATACAGACACTCATACTGATACTAAAAAAACATCTAATAACCCATATACACACACATGTATCTACTCACAAATCCATGCAGCCACTTATACACAAAGTGAAACACTGATACAAACATTTAAATATTTAAACAATACTCGGTAATATATGTATTCACTAAAATACACCTAATAAGCCAGTTAACCAATCAATTTCTTTTTAAAAAAACATCCATTAAGACACTTATTTAAACATTTATTCTTCCATCGACCTTTACATATACATATATAAAACATATTTATTTTTCAGAAAGACACACATTCACTGGATGGTGTCATCAGTGATGTCATGAGTGATGTCACTGACCATTGTCATGAGTGATGTAATATGTGATGTCATCAGCAGTGCATTACACGCGCAAGTTATAGTGAGTCCAACTAACTATAACGTGGGAATTTCATTGGTTTTATGTGAGTAAAGTTTCCAGCTAACTATAACTGGTGTCAAACCTATGGTTTTTTCAGTGAATATATATATATATATATTCCAAAAGAGTCAAGTTTGCCTTGCATGGAAACGCCACCAACCTTGTCAAAACAAATCCATTTATTGTGGGCAGAGGAAGCTCCGTGAAGAACCCTGCCAACAAAAACTGCCAAACATGTTTCGGGCCCTGCCCTTGATCACTGGCGGTCAACACTGAGTCACGACAGCTGTGCCGACTACATAGCATTAACCCCGCCCAACTGGGACTTCACCTTGCCGATTGCATTCTGGGGTAAGTAGTCTTTGTATAAACCAAAGTTGGTGCTGAATAATGTCTTGTGTTGCAGAAAAATATTTCCCAAGTGGGTCTGGTGGCAGGGAACACAACGCTGTCCACTGGTGTCTGTACCCACAAAGCTGGTATTAACAACTCATCTCCGCGCCGCACTGTCAGGCACAGCAGGGCCACCGTGTGAGTGGCGGGGCGTCTCCGCGGCGAGGCACGCCGCAATTCAATTCCAAAAGAGTCAAGTTTGCCTTGCATGGAAACGCCACCAACCTTGTCAAAACAAATCCATTTATTGTGGGCAGAGGAAGCTTCGTGAAGAACCCTGCCAACAAAAACTGCCAAACATGTTTCGGGCCCTGCCCTTGATCACTGGCGGTCAACACTGAGTCACGACAGCTGTGCCGACTACATAGCATTAACCCCGCCCAACTGGGACTTCACCTTGCCGATTGCATTCTGGGGTAAGTAGTCTTTGTATAAACCAAAGTTGGTGCTGAATAATGTCTTGTGTTGCAGAAAAATATTTCCCAAGTGGGTCTGGTGGCAGGGAACACAACGCTGTCCACTGGTGTCTGTACCCACAAAGCTGGTATTAACAACTCCTCTCCGCGCCGCACTTTCAGGCACAGCAGGGCCACCGTGTGAGTGGCGGGGCGTCTCCGCGGCAAGGCACGCCGCAATTCAATTCCAAAAGAGTCACGTTTGCCTTGCATGGAAACGCCACCAACCTTGTCAAAACAAATCCATTTATTGTGGGCAGAGGAAGCTTCGTGAAGAACCCTGCCAACAAAAACTGCCAAACATGTTTCGGGCCCTGCCCTTGATCACTGGCGGTCAACACTGAGTCACGACAGCTGTGCCGACTACATAGCATTAACCCCGCCCAACTGGGACTTCACCTTGCCGATTGCATTCTGGGGTAAGTAGTCTTTGTATAAACCAAAGTTGGTGCTGAATAATGTCTTGTGTTGCAGAAAAATATTTCCCAAGTGGGTCTGGTGGCAGGGAACACAACGCTGTCCACTGGTGTCTGTACCCACAAAGCTGGTATTAACAACTCCTCTCCGCGCCGCACTTTCAGGCACAGCAGGGCCACCGTGTGAGTGGCGGGGCGTCTCCGCGGCGAGGCACGCCGCAATTCAATTCCAAAAGAGTCAAGTTTGCCTTGCATGGAAACGCCACCAACCTTGTCAAAACAAATCCATTTATTGTGGGCAGAGGAAGCTTTGTGAAGAACCCTGCCAACAAAAACTGCCAAACATGTTTCGGGCCCTGCCCTTGATCACTGGCGGCCAACACTGAGTCACGACAGCTGTGCCGACTACATAGCATTAACCCCGCCCAACTGGGACTTCACCTTGCCGATTGCATTCTGGGGTAAGTAGTCTTTGTATAAACCAAAGTTGGTGCTGAATAATGTCTTGTGTTGCAGAAAAATATTTCCCAAGTGGGTCTGGTGGCAGGGAACACAACGCTGTCCACTGGTGTCTGTACCCACAAAGCTTGTATTAACAACTCCTCTCCGCGCCGCACTTTAAGGCACAGCAGGGCCACCGTGTGAGTGGCGGGGCGTCTCCGCGGCGAGGCACGCCGCAATTCAATTCCAAAAGAGTCAAGTTTGCCTTGCATGGAAACGCCACCAACCTTGTCAAAACAAATCCATTTATTGTGGGCAGAGGAAGCTTCGTGAAGAACCCTGCCAACAAAAACTGCCAAACATGTTTCGGGCCCTGCCCTTGATCACTGGCGGTCAACACTGAGTCACGACAGCTGTGCCGACTACATAGCATTAACCCCGCCCAACTGGGACTTCACCTTGCCGATTGCATTCTGGGGTAAGTAGTCTTTGTATAAACCAAAGTTGGTGCTGAATATTGTCTTGTGTTGCAGAAAAATATTTCCCAAGTGGGTCTGGTGGCAGGGAACACAACGCTGTCCACTGGTGTCTGTACCCACAAAGCTGGTATTAACAACTCCTCTCCGCGACGCACTTTCAGGCACAGCAGGGCCACCATGTGAGTGGCGGGGCGTCTCCGCGGCGAGGCACGCCGCAATTCAATTCCAAAAGAGTCAAGTTTGCCTTGCATGGAAACGCCACCAACCTTGTCAAAACAAATCCATTTATTGTGGGCAGAGGAAGCTTCGTGAAGAACCCTGCCAACAAAAACTGCCAAACATGTTTCGGGCCCTGCCCTTGATCACTGGCGGTCAACACTGAGTCACGACAGCTGTGCCGACTACATAGCATTAACATTATTTTTCTGCAACACAAGACATTATTCAGCACCAACTTTGGTTTATACAAAGACTACTTACCCCAGAATGCAATCGGCAAGGTGAAGTCCCAGTTGGGCGGGGTTAATGCTATGTAGTCGGCACAGCTGTCGTGACTCAGTGTTGACCGCCAGTGATCAAGGGCAGGGCCCGAAACATGTTTGGCAGTTTTTGTTGGCAGGGTTCTTCACGAAGCTTCCTCGGCCCACAATAAATGGATTTGTTTTGACAAGGTTGGTGGCGTTTCCATGCAAGGCAAACTTGACTCTTTTGGAATTGAATTGCGGCGTGCCTCGCCGCGGAGACACCCCACCACTCACACGGTGGCCCTGCTGTGCCTGAAAGTGCGGAGCGGAGAGGAGTTGTTAATACCAGCTTTGTGGGTACAGACACCAGTGGACAGCGTTGTGTTCCCTGCCACCAGACCCACTTGGGAAATATTTTTCTGCAACACAAGACATTATTCAGCACCAACTTTGGTTTATACAAAGACTACTTACCCCAGAATGCAATCGGCAAGGTGAAGTCCCAGTTGGGCGGGGTTAATGCTATGTAGTCGGCACAGCTGTCGTGACTCAGTGTTGACCGCCAGTGATCAAGGGCAGGGCCCGAAACATGTTTGGCAGTTTTTGTTGGCAGGGTTCTTCACGAAGCTTCCTCTGCCCACAATAAATGGATTTGTTTTGACAAGGTTGGTGGCGTTTCCATGCAAGGCAAACTTGACTCTTTTGGAATTGAATTGCGGCGTGCCTCGCCGCGGAGACGCCCCGCCACTCACACGGTGGCCCTGCTGTGCCTGAAAGTGCGGCGCGGAGAGGAGTTGTTAATACCAGCTTTGTGGGTACAGACACCAGTGGACAGCGTTGTGTTCCCTGCCACCAGACCCATTTGGGAAATATTTTTTTGCAACACAAGACATTATTCAGCACCAACTTTGGTTTATACAAAGACTACTTACCCCAGAATGCAATCGGCAAGGTGAAGTCCCAGTTGGGCGGGGTTAATGCTATGTAGTCGGCACAGCTGTCGTGACTCAGTGTTGACCGCCAGTGATCAAGGGCAGGGCCCGAAACATGTTTGGCAGTTTTTGTTGGCAGGGTTCTTCACGAAGCTTCCTCTGCCCACAATAAATGGATTTGTTTTGACAAGGTTGGTGGCGTTTCCATGCAAGGCAAACTTGACTCTTTTGGAATTGAATTGCGGCGTGCCTCGCCGCGGAGACATCCCGCCACTCACACGGTGGCCCTGCTGTGCCTGAAAGTGCGGCGCGGAGAGGAGTTGTTAATACCAGCTTTGTGGGTACAGACACCAGTGGACAGCGTTGTGTTCCCTGCCACCAGACCCACTTGGGAAATATTTTTCTGCAACACAAGACATTATTCAGCACCAACTGTGGTTTATACAAAGACTACTTACCCCAGAATGCAATCGGCAAGGTGAAGTCCCAGTTGGGCGGGGTTAATGCTATGTAGTCGGCACAGCTGTCGTGACTCAGTGTTGACCGCCAGTGATCAAGGGCAGGGCCCGAAACATGTTTGGCAGTTTTTGTTGGCAGGGTTCTTCACGAAGCTTCCTCTGCCCACAATAAATGGATTTGTTTTGACAAGGTTGGTGGCGTTTCCATGCAAGGCAAACTTGACTCTTTTGGAATATATATATATATATATATATATATATATATATATATATATATATATATATATATATATATATATTCACTGAAAAAACCATAGGTTTCACACCAGTTATAGTTAGGAATAAGCATTTAAAAAACCTATTAAATTCACAGAAAAAACCATAGGTTTGACACCAGTTATAGTTAGCAGGAAATTTTACTGACATAAAACCATTGAAATTCCCACGTTATAGTTAGTTGGACTCACTATAACTTGCGTGCCTGCAATGCACTGCTGATGACGTCACATATTACATCACTCATGACATGGTCAGTGACATTACTCATGACATCACTGATGACACCATCCAGTGAATGTGTGTCTTTCTGAAAAATAAATATGTTTTATTTATGTACTATCAGCCCGTCCCGACGTTGTCCGGGTATGAATTGCTGCCGGCCAGTAGTATATTGTTTTTTAGGATTTCGTTTTGATAGCATTTCTTATCTGTGACAGGCCTGTGAAACGCTCCGATTCACAGTGCACTGCTGATGCACTTAAGAGTGCGTGTTCTGTAGTGTGTGAACTTGAGTTTCCCTACTTTATTTTTCCTTGCAATATTATATAGCGCAAACTCGACAACATGGCATGAGCACAATTTACATTACAGAAGAACACATTCATTTGTGGTAAGCATGGGGAGTGAAAGCGTTTTGCCTGGAATCACAGGATGTTGAGCTGATGCCGAGATTAGAACGTAGCTCCCCAGCTCTAAAGTTCGCAATTCTAGAACTTGTGGCGGGAGGTGTGTCTAAATGTGTATATCGGTGCTGGCCATCAATGAGAGAGACCTGTGCATTTTTCAAATCGGTGGTGAAAAAATATGAGTATGTTGCTGGAGATGTGGGCCGCCGTGCCACCAATGTACTTACAAGGGGAGGGTAAACACCCATTATTCCGCAATTTTCTTTCGGCATACCATCACTCCACATACTTTCATTTCATGACTCCACAATGCCATTATAACGCATGGCATTACATTTCATATTCTTTTACCATGCATACATTTACAATGAAATTCGTTGTAAATGCATGAATGGTAAAAGCATGTTTTTTTTAATGTTTGGATAAGGTAAGTATGGGTATAGGGGTATATGTTTTGGGGTACTGAGGTATATGTTTTGGGGTGTTTGGGTATTTTAAGGGTTCCGATATAGATTTGGGTTATGGGGTACCGGGGTAGTTTTAGGGTTTAGGGATAGGTATGGGTTTTGGGGTACAGGGGTATTTTTAGGGTTCAGGGCTAGGTTTGGGTTTTGGGGTATAGGGGTATTTTTAGGGTTCAGGGGTAGCTTTGGGTTTTGGGGTCCAGGGGTATTTTAAGGGTTCAGGGCTAGGTTTGGGTTTTGGGGTACAGGGGTATTTTTCGGGTTCAGGGCTAGGTTTGGGTTTTGGGGTTCAGGGGTATTTTAGGGCTCAGGGGTAGGTTTGGGTTTTGGGGTACAGGGGTATTTGTAGGGTTCAGGGGTAGGTTTGGGGTTTGAGGTACAGGGGTATTTATAGGGTTCAGGGCTAGGTTTGGGTTTTGGGTACAGGGGTATTTTTAGGGTTTAGGGATAGGTATGGGTTTTGGGGTACAGGGGTATTTTTAGGGTTCAGGGCTAGGTTTGGGTTTTGGGGTATAGGGGTATTTTTAGGGTTCAGGGGTAGCTTTGGGTTTTGGGGTCCAGGGGTATTTTAAGGGTTCAGGGCTAGGTTTGGGTTTTGGGGTACAGGGGTATTTTTCGGGTTCAGGGCTAGGTTTGGGTTTTGGGGTACAGGGGTATTTTAGGGCTCAGGGGTAGGTTTGGGTTTTGGGGTACAGGGGTATTTGTAGGGTTCAGGGGTAGGTTTGGGGTTTGAGGTACAGGGGTATTTATAGGGTTCAGGGCTAGGTTTGGGTTTTGGGTACAGGGGTATTTTTAGGGTTTAGGGATAGGTTTGGGTTTTGGGGTACAGGGTATATTTATAGGGTTAAGATGGGTTAGTGTTTAAGGGTGTTGAGGTATTTTAAGGAGTAAGGGTGGGTTATGATTATGAGGTGCAGGGGTATTTAAAGGGAGCAGGGTGGACACCCGGAGCTGGAATGTACAGAACCTGGGAAGAAAAAACAATGAAATGTTGAGCACAACGCTCACTTTTTTTTCTCGTAATCCCGCGACCCGCACACGCCCACACCCCCAGCACACGCCCACACAACACGATATAAGACATGGCATGAAGGGCGGAACGTACCACGCGCCCCCAGCGTTTGTCACACCCCCAGCACACGCCCACAGCACAACGCAGACACGCCCACAAGGGACTACTTTGCTGGCACTGTTCTTTTACCTTCTAAAAGTATATGGTGGGCGTCTGCATAGCCTATGTCTTTCTGTTGCAACTGCTCTTTCCAACACTGTATTGGGTGTTGGGATTGGTGCTGTGGTTCCTGAGATTACCCGCCTCAAAGGTTTGGGCTCTCTCTTTATTATATTAGTATAGATATGTAAAGGTCGATGGAAGAATAAATGTTTAAATAAGTGTCTAAATGGATTTTATTTAAAAATAAAATTGATTGGTTAACTGGCTTATTAAGTGTATCTTTGTGAATACATATATTAGTGAGTAATGTTGAAATATTTAAATATATGAATCAATGTTTCACTTTGTGTATAAGTGACTCACTGTTTGTATGTGTTTTGAAGACATATGTGCAGGGCTGTATGGGTGAAATGAGTGTGTATATGTGTGTGTTAGTGAGTGAATGACTGTCTCACTAGTGTCTTTATCAGTAACTACATATGTTTTAATCTAGTATATGTGAGTATTGATGTATATAAGTGAGTATATGTGAGAGTGAGAGATTGTAAGAGTTCCTGTTTAAATAAGTATGTGTTTCTATAAGTGATTGTTTAAGAGAGTAAGTATGTGTAAGTTTCCTTAGAAGTAAGGTGGTAGTGTGTGTATAGCTGTATATGCAAATAAATGGATGTTCAATAGTTTATTTGCATGTGTGAGTATGTGTGTGAGTAACTTTTGGATGACTGTCGGTGAGTAACAGGATGTATAGGTGTATCACTACATATGATGAGTGAGTATATGTATGAGTGACTATATAGAACTGTTGGTCAATGAGTGGATGTGTATATAGATGGTGGAATTACTGAATTGGTTGTTGTAACTGGTATGGGTATCTTCTTTTTTTTGAAAATTTTAGTTTCTATTTTTGTATATGTGTTTCAAGGATAACATTACACTAAAAGGAGGTCTGTCACTCTGTCACAAGGATGGTGTCATCAGTGATGTCATGAGTGATGTCACTGACCATGTCATGAGTGATGTAATATGTGACGTCATCAGCAGTGCATTGCAGGCGAGCAAGTTATAGTGAGTCCAACTAACTATAACGTGGTAATTTCAATGGTTTTATGTCAGTAAAATTTCCTGCTAACTATAACTGGTGTCAAACCTATGGTTTTTTCAGTGAATTTAATAGGTTTTTTAAATGCTAATTCCTAACTATAACTGGTGTGAAACCTATGGTTTTTTCAGTGAATTTCATAGGTTTTGTAAATGCTAATTCCTAGCTATATATAGGGCCTGAAACCTATGTTTTTTTCAGTGAATTTCAAATGTTTTTTAATAGCAAATTTCTATAGCTATGAAATATATTATTTTTTATAATGAATCCTATATTGTATATTTATGTAATACTATTTTTTTTATGTATATTGTTTATGTTTTTTTTTTATTTTGTTGCCCTGGAGCGCTCCCGGTGCGCATACCGGTGAGCGCACCGGTAAGCGCAGTCTTGCGGCGCGCCCCGGTGCACGTACCGGTGAGCGTCCCGTTTGCGCTATTACCGCGAACGAAAACATCATCGTGTCGTATCGCGTAGCCGCGTCCGCGTGATACGCACGGCGTAAGCGCACCCTGAAGCACTCGAGCGCATACGATCGCGCTACGTAAGCGCCCCGGGGCGCGTAGCGTAAGCGCGTCGGGTCATGTGACCTGAAAATAACACTTTTCATTGGTTCAGGACAGTTTTGGTTTCCAAATGATGAAAGCCCGGGTCATGTGACCTGAAAATAACACTTTTCATTGGTTCAGGACAGTTTTGTTTGCCAAATGATGAAAGCCCCCACCTTTTTTCCTCATTCTCACTTTTTACTTTGACTGAGGAAGACCTGTTTGCAGACCTATTTGTACCTATTTGTACTGAGAAATGGCTACAGTAGCAGCAGCAGCAGGAGCATCTCAACCACCACCACAAGGACCACCACAACACCACAGTGGTAGAGAAGAAGAATAGGAGGAGGAGGAGGAGAGGCGGTACCTGCCTGAAGATACTACCACCTATAAGCCAAAGGAGCACATTGTCTGGGAGTTTTTTAAAATCCCAAGGGGCCTCAAGAAAGTTAATGCACCAAAGGTTACTTGTCTGATCTGTGGCACTGTACTTTCCAGGGGGAACCCTGCTAAAAAGTATTCTTTTGGCAACAACACCATGATTCGCCACATGCAACGCCGGCACACAAATAACTATGCTGCGGCAGAGGTCAGAGAACTGACCAGAAACCCTCCCCAATCTTCTCCCAGCACCTCCCAAAGTAAACAACCCACTCCATCGGGTCAAGAGACAAGGGAGATGGTCCCAAACATCCAAACCCAGTTTGGAGATTACAAAATAGTTTGCAAATTTTGTGGAAGGACAATTTGCTATGGTGAGCAAAGTATTAAACTCATCAACCGTGCTAGTGACAACCACAAGTGCCAAAAGAAACCTTAATTTTTTCCTGATTTTTTTTGCTCCAGTTGAGCCGTTTACAATTCCCTGTTTTTTGTTTGTCCCCATAAAAATTCCCCAAAAAATATAAAATTGTTCATAAAAGCCAAAAAAAGTACAAAATGTTCCAAAAAACAATAAAAAAAATATAAAACAACAAAAAGAATAAAAAAAACAGTTCTTTTTAGAACTACCTCCAATTTATAAAAAAATGCTACATTTTTAAAAAAATCTGTCATTCTTTTTTCACCATGGTACGCTCCCCGGTACACTCCCGTACCGGGCGCTCCCCCCGCGCAAATCGAAACCTCACATCAAACCTTTGTTTTTGCCACCTCTTGTGTCTCGATCCTACCGAGACACAAGATGGCGGCCGCTCCGGACTGTTTGGAATGTTGACAGACACCCGAGAGCCAATCAGCTTTACGCTCGCGAACTCGCGTAGCGTGCTGGAGCGCGTCCCGGTGCGCGTACCTGGGCGCGCTTATAGATATATATATTTTTTTGAACCTAACTTACTCAAAATCCACTGGAGCACATATCTTGAGACATAGCAAAGGCACATCGGGCTACCAGTCCCTACAATTTTGCCAAGTTTGGTGGAAATCCATTCAGCCGTTCGGGCTAAAAGTGAGTCCAACCGCCCTATGGAAATTAACATGGAGAAAACACGTTTTGGGACCCCCCTTTTATCTCGGCCCCCGCTTGACTAATCCCCCCCAAACTGTCAGGGAAGGAGCAGAGCGCAGCGAGGCAAATTTCAGGAAATTTTCAGGCAGATCCCTCAATCGACGCCAAAGTTATTCCCAATAGAATGTTGCGGATTCCCTATAGAAAATAATCCTAACTATAACTACCTACTGGCGACCGCCAGTAGGTAATATATATATATATATATATATATATATACACTATAACTACCCACTGACTCATATATATATATATATATATTTATATCCTACTGGCGACCCCCCTTCCTAAAAAGGAATAATTTTAAAAAGCTGGTAACTCTTCGGAGGCCCTGCCCCCTTTTTCTACTACTCTGCAAATAGGCCTCCTGGCGCACTCTTGTTTGGGGGATGAAGTCCCCTTGGTTGCTGAGGGGCCCTAGGGGCCAACAAGACCTCCTGTTATCTCCAGTAAGCCTCTCACTGTGGGATTTCTGAGAGGTGGTCCAAGGCCATGCCCCCTTTCTCCACCACTCTGCAAAGGGTATTTTCAGTGCACTGCTAGTGGGGGGATGACACCCCCTTGCTTCCTGAGTGCCTCAGGACTAAATTGGACTTTTTCCCCCAACGAGTAGTGCCACAGGAGGCGTGTTTGCAGAGTGGTGAAGAAAGGTGGAGGGCCTTTGATGACTTCTCAGCTGTCTACCTGGGTGGGTTCTTACTAGAGTAAAGAAGAGGGATAGTTGGCCCCTAAGAACCCTCAATAGCCAAGTGGACTCCTTCCCCCTACTAGTAGTGCACCAGGAGGCGCGCTTGCCGAGTGGTGGTGAAAAGAGGCATCACCTCCTACCAGTTCTCAGCAATCCCACTGTGTGGGTCTTACTGGAGGTAATAGGAGGGGTAGGTGGCCTCTAAGGATGTCTTTGGAGACCAACTACCGCTCCTGTTATGTCCAGTAAGTCCCACACAGTAGGATTGCTAGTAGGTATTTTGAGACCACGCCTCCTTCCCCACCACTCTGCAAACGCAGCTCGTGGTGCACTACTGGTTGAGGCATGAAGTCCACTTTACTCCTGATGGACTTTGGATGCCAAGAAGCCCTCCTGGTACCTCCTATAAGTCCTACACAGCATGATTCCTGCGAGCTGGGCAGAGGCCCAGCCCTCTTTTTCCACCACTCCACAAGCACGATTACTATTTAGGACAACATAGAAATTCACTCAACAAAACAAAAGTTACAAGGACATTATAGTTAGGAATTAGCATTTAAAAGACCATAGAAATTCACTGAAAGAACCAAAGAATACACGGACGTTATCATTAGCAAATAGGTTAAAGGGATGTTATAGTTAGGGGTACAAAACCAGAAGAATTCAGCTGTTACAGTTAGCTGAGTTAAATATACCTGGCGCCCTTGCAATGCACTGCTAATGACCTCACATATTACATCACTCATGAGGTGTGCTAAGAATCATGAAAAATCGTGATCGATGAGTAATGATTACATTTTCAATATGCACGGAAATATGTAAATAATATTTATACTAATGTATTGAAATTGGAATTTCAAGTTAGTTCCTTGGTATTGAAAACTTCTGAAAACAAATTCATTATAATATATCTACATGTCCCTCAACTAATTGACTAGATCTAACCATAAGTCACTCTAGATACAAATTAGCATGATGGGAACGGGTGCACAGCTGCTCAAGCTACCACGAAGAGCGCATACAAATGCTTGAGTTAGTATCTGCAAGAGACAAGATGGTCAGCACAGTTAGATAATTAGTGCTGACAGCAGCATGAGCAAGGCCGAGTTCGTGCTCCTAATTAATTGTAATTATGTCTTGCAGACCTACCTCACCATTTGAGCAAAGTAAACTCTTTTCTGACTAAATTAGGTATTTTTCATTTGACAAATTTAATGTTTGCTGATGATTTGGCAAATTTGGATGGGTTTGACTTCATTTGGCTTGCAAGGTCAGCTGAATAGTTTGACATCCTATAGCAAGGAAAACTACTTACCTGGCAGTTTAAATAAATTAACAGTTATTTCATTTGTTAAAATGTATAAGTGTTAAGATTTACTGGTTTATGAGTAGCAGGAAACTACAAGTTTAAAACAATTTCTACCTAGGAGTTATGCTTAATTCTAACTTTACTTAGCCGTCTGACATCCACACTTACCGTTTATAATTAACAAAACCTTTGCAATTGCCAACGGTTTTTAAATCTTCAATAAATGGCACTGTGGTCTTACAGCTAAACCTTTGATCGGTGTGTTATTTTCAAAGGTTTCTTTGGTTTTACTTTATACAGATCCTGTGTTTGCTAAGAGTGTCTCTTGAAGCTTCTGTTCAATCAAAGGAAGAAAAATTAGCCATGTCTCTCCCAAGACAGTCGACTCCTCCGAATTTAACAGTTGCTAGTTGGTTGCTATTTAGGTGTGTAGCAAATGGGTCCACCCATTTAGTTCCCCATAACATTTCTCAAATGTAACCATTTTTATGACATCTACTGTGAGCGAGTCTCACTTCCTGAAGCTCACTCACAGTAAGGTCGCAGTAATCGAATGCGCATGTTAACCGCCAATGTCTGCCTTTCAAGATAAAGGGGCATATGTAGGTAGCCGTTTGCTATTCGCAAATGCCGCAATTCGGCGAATTTCGGCGTTTGCAAATCGCAAACGGCGTTTTGATATGTAGGTGCCACTTAGCAAAATAAGGAATCGCAAAAATTGTGATTCCTTATTTTGCATATAGCATTTAAGGAATCACAATTTTGCGATTCCTTAAATGCTATGTAGGGGTGCTTTACAAATTTCGATTTTTGCATAAAGAATCGCAAAATACCACCTACTTCAAGTAGATGGTATTTTGCGAATTCCTTCAAAAATGCATTTTTAAAAAAAATTCAAAGTGCCATGTGGCGCACAGACATGCCCTTAGGGCATGTATGTGCGCCACATGTACTTACAGGCACATTCCAGGGGTGCAACTGGTGTCCTTTGGACACCCTGGCACTCTTGGAACTGCGATTCTCAAATAGCGATTTTCTCATAGAAAATCGCAATTTGAGAATGTATCCCCATTCATTCCTATGGGCTTCTTAGCCCAGAGGAATAAATTGGACACTCATTCCTTAATTGCGATTCGCAATTTGCTAATCGCAATTAAGGAATGTTAGAGATTTGCAAAAAAATTGCGAATTTTTACCTACATTCCATTTTGCTATTCTCAAATAGCGATTCCTTAAAAATTGCTATTTGGGAATCGCAAAATGGAAATTACCTACATATGCCCCAAAGTCATTACTGTGCAGCTAGGGTAATAGGCACTGGGCTGGGTGCACGTGAACAGGTATGCACACACATGAGTGCACTTGTGCGGGCTCTGCATTTGAAACTCTTATCGAGGAGTGCCAGTTATCTGCATACAGGTAATTTGTCATAGAAAGGGCTCTGTAAGGATTGGTGGTGACCTGGGGTAGGACTTATAATGGGAGTGGGCATTCATAGTGTAGGCCTGTAGTGCTTACAGGAAAATCGGTGGTGCTTTCAATGTATTATACCTATAAGTGAGATCTGCTGTAAAGTAAAGGTTTGCTCTACTTTGCCCTAAAGGGTCTAACAAGGTATCAAACTGGGGAAAAGCATGCACGCAAATTTGGATTTGCAATTCTAAATACCATAGATTCATATCTTATGGGACTTCAGGATTTATAATATTATGCAGATTCAGCTCATAAACAGATTCCAGGCCTTTGACCCTACCCCCTTACTAGGTCAACTTAAAAACTCTTCTCCCCAGCAGAGGACACAAAGCCATTCATACACAAAATGAGAAAAGCTTAGTGATCGACTCTTCCTGGGAGAGGACGGAGTAGAGGGGGTGGTGGGATTCTGAATCTGATAACTAGCTTTTCAAACTACACATGGGCTGGGGCAGCCAAGGTCCACTAGAACAAAGGAGGAGGGCCAGACCTCTGTAGCCAACACAGGATGTGCTCGACTTTAAGTTTTGGTTCAAAGGGATCAGGCAATGATGCCAGCTAGAGGACGAGCTGAGGCCTTCCTAGGCACTCTTTACAGAGAAAACTGCAAATCAACATGTTGTATTGTCCTAAATGATGTGCAGGAGGGTTGGGACAGGGTGAAGGGATGTTGTGACATTGGAGGATTGGCCAGGGGTGCCTGGCCCCTAATACTATCCACCCCCACTTAAAAACCCCAGCATAAGGTAAAGACAGTTGAGAAGACCGTGGATCTGGGTGGAGAAAACTTCGGAAAGGATGCCCAGCTGAAAAGAGGATCCACCAGATGTGCTCCAAAGATGGACTAAGGACTTTGACTCCATCTGATCCCCAAGACTGAGATGGGGCTCTCCAGAGCCAGTTGACTTGCCCCCTTATGCTCCATGAGGTCCAGTTGGGGAAAAATGCCTGAAAACCGATGCACCCCACAGATGCCCTGCAAGCCAGGAGGCTCTAGGGCCGGAGGTGCAGAGCAAAGAGGTTTTTCTGCTGGCTGGGATTGGAGGGGCTGCACAAGAAGACCCCAGTAGCAGGAGTGGAGGCCCAGGAGCCAGGCAGAGAAAATGTGTGCAATGGGTGAGAAACTCTTGCTCCCCGCAAAATGCATCCCTTTAGATCCAAGGAGTACTGATGAAAATGCTCCTGGTGACTATGCCTGGGCACTAGATAAAGACTGAGCCCAAAATAAAGTAAATCGGCCCAACAGGGCCACAGATGTGCCATTTTATAGATTTGCCTGTTGTAAACAGAGAAACAAGAAAACAGGCACATCGCCCTCCACTGTATTTGCCCTTAACCCATTGGCCGGCCGGGTTGGCAATTCCACCACAGCGCCAGGGGGGGGGGGGGGGGAGGGGGGGGTAGTCGCGCGGGCCGCCATGCTTGTGACGGAACCATGCCATCATGAGCCACGGGCGGGCTGTACTTATGTCGGCGTGGTTCCATCACGACTCCGCCCACTCTCTAATTCGCCTGCCCAGGCAGGGATTCAGTGCCGCGTGGGCGGTGCGGACGCGGCATGACGGAACCACGCCGTCATGAGCAGACGCCACCCGTGGCTCGTGACGGCGTGGTACCGTCACCAGCATGAAAGGGGTTAATTGCCCCTCAGGTGGGCCAGGGCCTTGGCCAGGGGGTCAGTGCAATGTGGAGGTTGTAATATTCAAATCGAGCCGTTTTGGGGAAGGGGCATCCTTAGAGCCCCTGCCCTGTATTGCTTTATGCCCCAGGGGCCCGCATCTCCCATAGGCCCGGTATAAGGAAATGCCAAAGGTTGGTGCCTGGTGAAGTGGGTCCTGGGACCCTATTCCCAGGATACAGAAGGAGGAGGGAAACATGCTCTGAGTCCTTACTGTGGGAAGAATACTCACTTCTGCTTTTTCCGCTATGAACAGCCTGAGCAGCACATACAGGGTGCCAGCTACTACAGAGTGCATGGAGCGGCAGGGCAAAAAAACAAAAGAAAAAGGCAGAAACGATTGCAGCCTTTTACCCCTGGAAGCCGCCTATTAAATATATAAGGCTCTGTGAAGGAGTGCCCGCTAATCCGCGGGGGGCTGAAACAACATATTCCTCTACTGTGGTGCGCAAATGAGGGACAGGGGCACCAGGAACACTTGAATAGCAGTGTGGGGGCTGCAAGGATGGCGACATCCCCAAAGCAGTTTTTGATAAAAAGTCACCCTAAATTCCTGAGGGCTGTACTTTTATGACCCTCAGGACAAAGTTGCTTGTTTATTCAAGCACTCCTGGAGCTGTAACTTTTCCTCTTGTGCTCTGGATGGCGGGGCCCTTGGTGGCTCGTCCTAGGGCTGTATATTGTGGCCTTCTGACGGTAAAGAAAGATTCTTACACAGCCGGGGCCCGTGCAGGTAAGAGCAGTGGGGAAGAGGGGCTGGGGTTTAGGGGTGAGTCAACGAGCGAAAAGTAAATAAATAAATAATTTTCCCTCGTCGCAGTCTGTTGAAATACCCCCTCCCCTGGCTACACCACTCTTACCTGTACCGGTCGCTGCTGATCTGGCACACATGGTGATGGTTGTTTTACATGAGCATGCTTCATTTGCAGTTTTTTTTTTATGTGTCCTCATTCCACCTAAAGCTGTGCAAATAAACTTTCTCAACCCATTCCGTCGTCGTGGGCACCCGGGGTTGGCGTTCTTGCAATAGCCTGGGCATGCCCGCCCTGCCTCTTTATACCGAGGCCTGATGTAATCATGGGACAGCCAGGCCTTAGACCAGCCTCATTAGTCTTCCCCAGTCTAATAAAGGATCCCATATGGTGCTATTTACTCTTTGTGCCAAATTATATTCTAACCGTGCAGTGCTCAAAGCCGCCCGTAACCAGTTTTCATAAGTAGGGGGGTTGGTGTCTTTCCAGAGTTTGCAAATCTCCCTACGCGCTACTATGATAAGGTTAAAAAATAAAGCCACTTGTGCCCCCCTTAATAAACTAAGAAGCTGAATATCCATCCCAAAAATGACTCTAACTAAATTTAACGTCAAGGACCCTTGTGTTTTAAAAATGCCATCTAAGGCTTTCTCAACCATAGACCAAAAAGAACCCAAAGAAGGACAGTCATAAAAAAGATGTATGCCATCTGCTTCCACCACCCCACATCTTGGACACGATGGAGGGTGAGTCACAAACTTTGCAATTTTTTGGGGGGTGTAATAGAGCCTGTTGATGGTAAAATAGTGGTTCTTCTTCAGGGAGGCTGATCTGACATATTTATACAAGGTTTGGAGAGATCTATCATAGAAAGCAGCCAATATCATCTCCAGCCCCGAGGCATTCCAGATATGGGCAAATAAAAACTCAAGGATCTCTTGGAAAAAGCTGAAAAGAAGATTGCTGAAGGGAGGTCTTGCGCTCCCTGACATTCTCTGGTATGCTTTTTCCTTCCAACTGAAAAACATTAGATGCCTCCTTACTAGCCCCGATGATTCCAACTGGGGGCGGATATTGAACACAATGGTGGCCCAAGAGGGGGGCGGACCCGGCTTCCTTTATAAATTTGGAGCGCCAAAATTTTATAAAAAGATACGTCTCAAGATACTGGAACATGCACTTTTTGTATGGACCAGAGTCAAAGGGAGATGGGGCATAAAGTACTACTCAGCTCTGGCCCCAATTTGGGACTGCCCGGGCCTGCCGACATGCTTTAAGGACAGTCTTTCTCTTCCCATCAGGAGAGCAGGTATAACGGTATGGGCAGATATAGTAACATCAGAGGGAGTTCTCCCATGGGAGGTCCTGAGAACGAAGATAGGGGATTCTTTCTCTAGATTTAAGTATATGCAGATCTGTTCTTGGTTTGCCGCTGAGAGAGAGAACATCGGTGGGAATTGGGATATAGAGTCTGTACTTCAATCCCCTTGCCCAATGAAGAAGGAAGTGGGAATGTGGTATTGGAAAATGTTGCAGGAGGAGGAAACAGCGTCCCCCCCATTGTGCTTCATTTACAGTTTTAATGATGAGCACTGCAAAACCTATGATTGCTTTTGAATATGATTATTGTTCCTATTGATTTTAATGGTGTTATGATGGTGAAATATAACATATGGTCTTTTATTACTGTGGCAATACACCGAGAAAGTCAGTAGGTCTGCTATATATATATATATATATATTCCAAAACACAACGCGCATGGCAAGAGAGGCATAAATCGCGCTTGAACTGCAAAGTTTTCAATCTGCTGCTGCCAATAAAGAAGTTGTAACGCTGCGTGAGGCTTTCCAAGTGTTGGAGCGTTGTGTTTTGGAATATATATATATATATATATATTATATATATATATATATATATATATATATATATTCAATGAAAAAACCATAGGTTATAGACCATATATAGTTAGGGATTAGCATTTAAAAAACCTTATTTTATTTGCACAAAACCATTGAAATTCCATATATAGTTAGTTGCACTAACTATATATCGCGGACCCGCAATCCACTGCTAATGATGTCACATATTACATCATTCATGACATGGTCAGTGACATCACTGATGACATCACTGATGACATCTCAAATGACATCACTGATGACATCACTGATGACATCTCAAATGACATCACTGATGACATCACTGACATCTCATTTGACATTACTGATTACATCACTGATGATATCATTTATGTGATAATACATCTTCAGACTCTAATATAACCATAGATACACTCAGTGTGAACAGGCACTCACAGACTGTCACACATCCATGGAGTTACTCACACACCTAGTCAGTCATGCAAAGAATCAATCACATCTCCATTTCCTCAACTATACAGTTATACACACCTTACTTATTCAAACATATACTAACACATATTTACTCTCCTATACAATCCTTGATACAAGTGCACAATGATTCATACAGCCACTCTCACATTCACTGGCTCTTATGTTCAGTTATTTATATATGTCAACTCTCACATGGAGTGTGTTTTACATATGTACTTACTTTGACATGTAGCACTGAGATATCCATTCACTCACCAATATACTCATGCACACAGTCAACTGTCCATACAGCTGTTTCTACATGCACTTTTGAACCCATACACCTAGGGAATCAACTGCTCACACATCTATGCACAGAGTTATACACCTCCCAGCCACCTACACACATACTCAGTCTCCCATAGAAATACTTGGGCAACCATTCAATAACCCATATAGTTTCTGATATAGCTACTGATTTAAATATGCAGCAGTTTACAGAACAACATAAATAATGATTGCCAAATTAAGACACTTTAATCACTAACCCATGCACTCAGTGAGACACATTTAATCATTCTCTCATACAGTCAGTCATGCACCTACTAAATCCTTCATCCAGACACTTATACATCCACTCATTCTTCAATATGTAAGACATATTTTAACTTTACAGAAACATACAGTCACTGGGTGTTGTTGATGGAGCTGGGATTCGCGTGCAAGCGCCTTGCTCTCATACAAAACCCTTGCTTAAATCGTATAATCATATTAAACACTATTGTTCGTCCTTTATTAAGTGGTTTCCCAAACACGCGGGTGTCCCCAGGATGCTTGCTTGTATGTCTTTTCTCATACTAACGAAGCTTGCACTAAAACCGGCTGCTTCGCTGTAATTCAGTCTGCGCATGCGTCGGTCATACCCATGTGATGTGACGCACTCGCATTCTGGAGGGAAGTTGTGCTCATGCGCACTGTAGCAAATATGGCCGCTTGTCTCTCACCATGCTCTCCGCTTGCTACCGCTGCTTTTGCCTATCTGTCTTTTCGCACTAAACCATAACGCTATAGTCATTATAAAGTAAGGGTTGGTTAGTATTTTATCATGGTGTACAGTGTGATCATTTTATATGTGATTTTAATTCGTTCTCGCTTACTTTTCATGTACCGCGTCTTTGTGGGCTGGGGCATACATGAGCGACGCCATGCTGAGGCTCCTCTGAACCCTGTCAGGTGACCGGGGAAAGTCCTAACTGCGCAGAAGCTGAAACCAGCCAGCTGGCCCCAGAAGCCAAATGCGCCTGAGAAACCCAGCACAAGATGAGGACACTCACCTTGAGAATAACTGATTTTGTTGCAATGTCTTGTGCACTCAGATTTTCTATTGTATTCTATGCATGGGAACGTGAACCCAAGGGGCGGGTAGGAAAATTTTAATATTTGGATGAGAAAGTTGAATTCTAGGAGGTGGTAATGACCACACCACCTCTCCTGACCAATCATAATGGGGGAAACTGTCATTTGCAACATTAGTGGGTGGTCTGAGGGACCCCAAAACAGTATAACTGCCCTAGTTTAGCTTAGGAAAATTGTCCGACTTGTCCGAGTAGCAGACCTGTCACTGACCCTACGAACTCTATAGGTGCTCAATCTGAAGTGCTGCGGAGCACTCTGTCCATACTTTCCACAAACTCCCAAGGGGTGGAAACAATCCTAAGTGCTGGCGAAGCACTTTGCTGGGGAATTCGAAAACCCAATCGGGGTTACTGGCGGATTACTTGCAGAGAGGGGTAACGCTGGCGTTGCTGCTGAAGCTGTGGGTGTTGGTCGTACCTTGGTGAGCCCAGTCCTGATCCCAAATCCTGAGGGGTATCCTGTCCTTACTGTCCGTGAGCTGTACCTGCTCGCATTCTGGCATTCCTTCCTGAGGGTCCTTGTCCCCGTCTTTCCAATTGACCCGTGGCCAGGGTTAGTCTTCACTCAGACCTAGGTAAATATTAACCTGTGGGTTTTGCGTCTCTCTCTTTCTCTTGACTTCTCTCTCTCCTTCCTTAATAAAGCACTCTTCTTCCCATGTACTCAAATGGTCTTAGCATTTATCTATAGCTATTTTATAGTGTTGATTTTGATGTTAGACGCATTATTCTGCCTATCACTTATGGCTTTGTCATATTCTCTCTAAAGAACTTATATAAAGTTTTAAACATCCTCAGGTGTCTGTGGTCATTTTACGGAATTGTGGAAAGTATTTACTGATTATAAAGAGTATCTGATGTTAGGCCTGTCTACTATTTTCCCTTATAGCTCCAGGTCCGTCGTACGAATTGTGCCTGTGGTAAGTCAGGTACATGGTATGCAGAGGTGAAACCAAACCTTAATTGCTCATAGCAGCGTGCAGGAGGAGAAATATAAAATCCTCTCCCGATTCACCCAAATTATTAGTGTGGTGTTTGGAAAATTCGCACGCCAGGGCCCAGTGCGTGTAAAGAATTGGTAACCCAGGTGGCCCGGGAAAACTGCGCGCTCTATCAGTAATTTTCTGGCAGCCAGAGGATGGTTTGGACTAGTTAGATTAGGTAGACAGGATAGGTCATAAACAAACTGTGAAAATTAAATGAGCTGCTGATTTTCTACTGTATTAGGATCAAATATTTTTTGAAATGTTTTAAGGATTTATATGTAAAAGTATATGATTTTTGCATTGCTGCTATAAATGTTATATTAACCATTGTTTGTGAATGTTCAGTGTAGTCCGAATCCCCGGGGAAGTATTTAGCTAACGGTGAGCAGAATCCGGTTAGCTGTTGAAGTCACTAAGTTCGAGGTATTAGTGCAGGGTTAAGGATAACTGGAAGCACTAATTAGGACCTTTGTTTTTGGAGTGAATGATAGCTACGAGTCCTTTATAAAACTTTCATTGCGATATCACCTAGTAAGGGTCGCATACGGAAGGAGTAGTAGGGTCTCTGAGGCTTGTCTGGTAAGTAAAATAGTTCGCTGGTGAAATCCTGGCTCAGTACATATCCCCGACTAAGGTGGATGAGTTAGAAGAATAACGGGTTCTATGTTACTAGAGTGAAGGGACAGGCAAAGAAGTCTATCCAGAGTGAATGAAAAGTAGACAGAAGTGGTTTACTAGTAGCGAAAGAAAAGTCTTTTCTCTCTTTAGAACACTCAGACATAGTGGCAAACGTTGTGTGTTGTTGACTAAAACGTGCACTTGCACTTTAGAGAGAGTAAAAAGTTTCCGTTACCTTGTGAAGGAGGGAGTCAGTCGGAGAACTGCTCTGACGTCACTTCGTGCCGCGCTGGCATTGGTCAAGACAGCGGGTGTGTAGTGGAGCTGAATTTGTAAAGGAGGGGTGAGTGCCGAAGCGTGAGACTCTGTCTTGCGAAAAGGCCGCGCACCCATTGGCTAAGGGTGTTTGTATTCTCTGACCTGATTGGGTAGTGCGGAATAAAAGTCGCGCTAGCATTGGAAGCTCAAAGGTAAACAAAATTAATCAAGCCGAGTTAGAAGCGAGTCTGGAGAGTTGCATGTGGTATCCAGATTTCATACCGAACCCAAAGTACCTAGGATTTCATACGGATCAGCTTAGACGAGGTAGACCGCACATGATGTATGGAGTAAAAAGGAAACTGTCCTTCTCTGATAAAATAAAGAATTTTTTCAAAACTGACAAGCCCATTAGAACGAGGGAAGGCGTGCTCATTCCCCCGCCGAATACCCCTGCTTCTTTCATGCTGTTTGATAAAGGGTACCACACTTGTGTCTGGTTAGAAAATTGGGCAAAATATACTGTAGATGACGGAATCCTAGCATTTCCTGTTGAAGGCACATTTAATGGTCGGATTCTGTTTAACTTAAGGACCCGCATGAATGAGTTACACCCTAGACCTAGGTTGACACAGTACGAAGCCCTGGAGGAATGGGAGATTGAGGCTGCAGAGCGAGATAAACCCCGGATGGATAAGGGAGTGAGTAAATGGTATCCGAGGCTTCCAACGCAGACTAAAGAGCAGAAAATGAAACAGTGGAGGCAATCTATGTTGACTGAAGGGCTGTTCCCTATGATGGGGGTATCAGAAGAGAGAAAAGGGAAATGTAAAGAAAAGACCCATCACCTAATGCCCGTGGGGGATTCAGAAGATGAGCACCTGGAAGATTTGTTAATGAAAAATCCACCTCCATATGTTGCAGAGTCAGAGCCTGTGCATTCTCCAAATCCCTTTGCCAAATATCCCAGATGTGGGAGGGATAGCGATACAGATGGAACAGGTACAGACAGTAAAGCCAGTGAGGGGGATGGGTTTTGCAGACCTAGATCCACGGTCCCAAATTATCAGCCGTTCGGAGAAGGTCCACCCCGATTGGTCACTCCGACTGCTCCAAGTATTTATCCTCCCTTAGTACCTCAGGTATTGCATGACAATTCTGCAGAAAGAGTGTTGCAGGAAAAAGAGAAAGAAGCCCTGGCTAAACAGCGAGAGGATTTAGTTCGAACCATTGCCCAGATACATCCCCATCCTGATTCCCTGACTATTCCAGTAACTATTGGTCCAGCTATTCCACTGTAAAGAAATGACCTGACTAGTCCCCATCCTCCTGTTATCACCCCAATACTGCCTACTCCTAGCATCCCGTCCCCGAGGAAGGAGGTATTCATAGATGAGGATCAAGAAAGTGAGTGTGAATCTGTGGTTTTGATGGATTTGCCCATAAGAGAGCCTAGAACTAGTACATCGGGGGCAAGAAGCCAGACAAGACCGAGAGAGGTGTTGATTGAAGGCGCATCTGGGGTTAGGAGTGCCACCGTAGTTTCCCCAGAAGAATTGGACAGATGGACAAAGGAGCTAGAGAAGGAGACCACTCCCCAACCTAAAGCATTGGAAATATATAAATTAAGAATAGAAATAGAAGAAATGATGGCTGGAAACGTAGGAGTTGAGCGCCTAAGCTCGTACAGTGAAGAAGAATTACTGTTTATCAGTAAAAACCTTACCCGGAGTGCTAGGTTGCTCCATGAAAGGATAATGGATACAGCCACAGAAATGGGAATTGATGTTAGTCGCTCCAAAATTCTTCAGAAACCCTACAGAGTAGATTTTACAGACAAAGATTTAGAAAGCCTGAATGTGATGGGGAAACAGATCCAAGTAAAGGAATTGTTGAAGCTCCTGCAAAAGTGGGGAGAGGTGGGAAAGTGGAGAACCAGGTGGGCAAAGAAAAAGGAAGACAGCAGGGCTAAGTCCCAGGCTTCAGAATTCGTGTTAAAGGAAGTAACCCCAACGGAAAAATTGTGCCCTATGAGAGAGGTCCCGGGAGGAAAATATGTCCATGTCCCTTGGTCCAGACAGGATATTGTGTCATTTACAAATGACTTCCCGAAATTACGTGAGAAGCCAGTTGACTGGTACAGGCAGGTAGAACGCTTCATAAAAGTTCAGAAATGCCTCTTGAAAGACCTGGATGGGTTTTTCGACATTGTGGTCCCTGTAGATTTGTGGACCGACTGTAAAATTGAAATTGATTGGCCCAGTGAGGAATTCCCCAGAGATGAGAAAACAGGAGCTCCTGCACCTGAAGTAATGAGAAAATATGAGCAAGTCATACAATACCTTAAGAAAAAGGTGCCAGCAAAGGAGACAGATTGGACCCGAATAGATAGAACCACTCAGGAACGTGACGAAACGGTGCACTCATTTTATGAAAGATTACTGCAGGTATTCAAAACTTACAGCGGTATCGATAACGTAGACATGAAAGACATGACTCATTTCAGTTACAGATTTGTGCTGGGATTAAGACCTGAAATTTCACAATGGATTCGAGATAATAAAATCAGTTGGCAGGGAAAGCCCATAGATGATGTCCTAAAATATGCAAAATACTGCGAAGATGAAATCGAAAATAAAAAGAAAGCCCTCAAGGAGAAAGTGATGTGGGCACAGGTGAAATTAGCCGAACAGCAGGAAAAACAGTTAAGTAAATTGACTTCCAGTAATAATGCTCAGAATGCCACTGCTGGGGGAGGAGGAAAGCCCCGAGCTAAAATGAGTCGGGAAGAAGCCATGAAAAAGTTTCCGTGCCATGGGTGCGGCCAGATAGGGCATTGGCGAGACGAGTGTCCACACCTGCAGGCCGGTAATGCCCCTGTAAATGGTTTAAATCCACAGGTGCCGAAAGAGGGGACAAGAAAGAACCAGCAACAGGTAAAATTACCTCCCGTACCTCGCGCTCCTAGACAGAATTTTAAGAGTCAGGGTCAGCAGAATGAGAGGGCGGAAGTATGGGAAGTTGAGAGTGAAAGAAACGCAATAATTCCACAGTACTTGCTAAATGATACCTTCCTCTGTGAAGATCAAGAATGACGGGGCCTGAGAGGGGAGGATGAGGAGTGCGTGCTTGGCGCCTCCTTACCGGTAGACCAGACTGGACCATACATTGAAGGAAAGGTTGAGGGAAAAGACGTCACCTTTCTGTTGGACACTGGTGCTACCAGATCTACTGTAAGAACAGTGGATGTTCCTAACCTACCCCTCTCGGGAGAAGCGATCCAAGTAGTGGGCGTCTCAAATCAAATAATAAGTACTCCAGTAACCGAACCAATGGAAGTTTCTATAGGAAATTTCAAAGAAATGCACAGATTTGTAGTCTGTGATTCCAGTCCTGTGAACCTGCTAGGGCGTGATTTGTTGTGCAAAATGAATTGTACCATCTATTGCACACCAAAAGGCGTCGAAATTCAGACACCCGATGAAGATGGTTTGTACAAGCTGATGTTGGTCAGACAAGATTCTGATATCAAAACTCTAACAGTTGAGGATTTACCTGAAGAGCTCCAGTTAAGAGTAGTTCCAGAAGTGTGGGATTTCACAGGAAAGGATGTAGGTTTAATGGCAAATGTGGACCCAGTTAAGATAGCCATAAAAACAAATGCTATATACCCCAAAACCAGACAATACAAAATGAGTGCAGAAGTAAAAGCTGGAGTAGCGACTGAAATAACCCGGCTACTCGAAGCAGAGATAATAGAGGAAGTAATGAGCAGTCCCTGTAATTCACCAATCATTGGGATCAAAAAGCCTAGTGGAAAGTACCGGGTGGTGCAAGATTTACGCAAGGTAAACCAAATTGTTGTGCCGTGCTGCCCTGTTGTGCCCAACCCTGCTGTGATACTATATCAGATTCCCTGGAATGCAGAATGGTTCACTGTCATCGACCTGTGCCATGCATTCTTCTCCATCCCACTGCATCCAGAAAGCAAGTTCCTTTTCAGTTTTGAATTTGACAGCCATATCTATGTCTGGAATCGTGTCCCCCAGGGGTACACCGAAAGTCCATCGATTTTCAACCAGATATTAAAAAAGTGCCTTGAATCCCTAGTGCTGCCAAGAGAGTCTGTTTTGGTGCAGTACATAGATGACCTGTTAGTGGCATCTAAAACCCAAAATGACTGCGTCACTGACACCATTGCCTTGTTGAATCACTTAGGAAAGGGAGGACATAAAGTGTCACCTGACAAGTTACAATTTTGTAAAAATTCAGTAAAGTATCTGGGGCACCAGATCGAAAAAGGAATCAGGAAAGTCACTACCGAAAGAATCAAAATAATTAAAGCAATGGAACTGCCCAGAACTCAGAAGGAGGTGAGAATGTTCTTGGGAGTTGTGGGTTACTGCAGACAATGGATTGTAGGATTCGCGGCTCTAGCCAGACCCCTGATCAAAATGACAAAGAAAGGCGTTGAAGACCCCGTCAGTTGGGACAGTGAGAGCATGAACGCTTGGGTGACTCTGAGAAACTGTCTATGTTCTGCTCCTGCACTGGGTATGCCTGACTACACCAAGCCCTTTGAGCTATTCTGTGACACAAGAGAGAATTGTGCTCTTTCAGTCCTGACCCAGGAGCACGGACTAGTTAGAAGACCAGTGGCCTATTTTTCGGCCACCCTAGATCCGGTGGCGGCTGGATTACCTGGATGCTTGAAAGCAGTTGCTGCTACTTGCGTCAGTCTGGAACAGAGTGAGAACATTGTCATGGGACATCATGTCACTGTATATGTTCCTCATTCTGTTGTTATTCTACTGACTAGAACTAAGACCCAGTACCTCACACCTAGTCGACTGACTAAGTATGAGAGAATTTTGATTGGTGCCGAGAATGTCACTATTTCCCGGTGCAATGTCCTAAACCCTGCGACCTTGTTACCTGTCCCCCTAGACGTAGAAATTGAAGAGGAAGGGGAGCATAATTGCATCGATCTAACTGAGTTCAGTACCAAGCCCCGTCCTGACATCCGTGAAATAGCGTTACTTGATGGGGATAAGACAATGTTCGTGGATGGCTCGTGTTTAAGACATGAAAGTGGGAGCCTAAGTGCTGCCTATGCTGTGGTAACATTGACAGAAACCATAGAAGCATCTTACATGAGCGAGGTGAAATCTGCACAAGTGGCTGAGCTCATCGCGTTAACCAGAGCATGTAAGAGGGGTAAGAACAAGAGAATAACTGTTTACACAGACAGCCAGTATTGTTTTGGGGTTGTTCATGACTTCGGCCAGTTGTGGCTGCAAAGAGAATTCATGACGTCCTCAGGCACTCCTATCAGAAATGGAAAGGTGGTGCATAACTTACTGGAAGCTATCCAATTGCCCAAAGAATTGGCTGTGGTCAAGTGTGCGGCTCACAAATCTGGAAATGATGATGTGACTGCCGGTAATAGGTACGCTGACCAAATTGCACAGTTTTGTGCCCGGTACCATATGTCACTCCAAATTGCATTGTGGGATGGAACCAGCTGCCAACTTATGTTGTTTGAGAATGTGTCAACTTGGGAAGAATTAAAGGAGTTGCAACAGGCAACAGATAGGCAGGAAAAAGGAAGGTGGGCAGCAAATGGATGCAAACTGAGAGATGATGGTGTGGTGGTAAACTCGACTGGGGTGCCTGTACTGCCTGATAGTTTGATTGACCCCATGATCAGAATGATACATGAACCAACACATATGGGAAGAGACGCAATGTGTCGGGTGTTTGATAAGGTGTTCTGTAATTCAAAGTTCAGGAACCAGGCGGAAAGGCTTTGCCAGAGGTGCCTAGTGTGTCAGCAATTCAATGCAGGGAAAAAGACTGTAGTAGAACAAAGTACAGTTGGAAAGGCAATAGGTCCCTTTGTCAGGATGCAGGCAGACTTCATAACCATGCCTAAATGTAAAGGGTATAGATATATCCTAGTCATAGTTTGCCTATTCTCCAGGTGGGTGGAAGCATATCCAGCTAAGAAAAATGATGCTCTCACCACAGCCAAGTTATTACTCAGGGAGTTGATACCTAGGTACGGAATTCCAGAGACAATCGAAACGGACCAAGGTGGGCATTTTGCCAACGATGTCCTAGAGGAACTCTGTAAAGCATTCAAAATGAAGCAAAGACTGCACTGTGCCTACCATCCAGAGGCTTCTGGGGTAGTAGAGCAAATAAATGGCACCCTGAAATCCAGATTGGCCAAAATGTGTGATTCCACAAAAATGAACTGGATAGAGGCTTTACCCCTTGTGCTGATGAGTTTGAGAAGTATCCCGAACAGGAAAACTGGCCTAAGTCCCCATGAAGTGTTGATGGGAAGAGTGATGCGACAGGCTTGGGTGCCCGGACACAAACTGCTAAGCATTTCTGATGATATGGTATTAGAATACTGCAAGCAGCTGGGTGACCAAGTGCGTTCTCTCTCTCAGCAGATCGGAGAGACTGAAGACGAGTGGCCAAAGACTCCGGCACATAAACTGCAACCAGGAGATTGGGTGGCGTTAAAGAAACACACCCGGAGCAGTTGCCTGAAACCGAGGTGGGGAAAGCCGCGACAAGTGATCCTCGTCACTACAACTGCTGTAAAGTGCGCTGGTGTACCGAAGTGGATCCACGCCAGCCACACAAAGCGGGTATCTGGAGAAAACACGACTGGAGCTGAAGGCAGCTCAGCTGAAGAAGCTTCCGAGGAGGAGAGTCCGGAGCTAGCTGACATTGAACTGCCGAGCACAAGTCGAGACGTTGAATGGTACCCCGCCGACGACCAGGTTCATGATCCAATACGAACCCGGAAATATTCCTACTTAGACAGTGAGTGGGATAGTCCAGGTGAGTCAGAAATAGAAGAAGAAGGTCAGGTCAACGAAAGCCACAACACACCTGATCAGGACGTAGGCCAAGTAGGGTCAGATCAAGACATCGAAACCTCTCCTGAAACTCCAGAAGTAGGAAAGGGACAGTTAGAAATTAGAGCTGACGTTCATGCAGAAGAAAACGAAGAGATCGAAGAGCATGAACAGGAACAGATAGAACTAGATCAAAGTGCTCAGACAACGGAAACAATAATAACGAAAAATAAAAAGCGAGTACGATTTGAATCTGAGCAGGGACAGAATAGGGGCCAGGCAGAAGAAATAGACGAAAGACCTGGAACAAGTCAGACAGGCAGGGAAACAGAGGTGCCACATCAAAAAGTAAAGAGAGTGCACGAAGAAGGCCAAGTTTCCTCAACAACTGGGAGGCACGGAGGCAGAAGTGCACCCCGATACGTCAAGAGACTGAGGCTCAGACTAAAGACAGTCGAAGAAAAACTGAAAGACAGAAAAAGGGCTCAAAGTGAAAGAAATGCAGCCCAAGGCAAATCGCTAAGAAAGAGCGACAGAATAAAGAAACAGAACCGACTGTATCGTAGCCCTGAGTGGACGTACTTTGTGTTGGAGGAAATTGACGAGCCACACCACAGTGGCAACAGTGACGACGAGTCCATTGCTGATCGGAGTTCGGACGAAGACCCTCCTTGAGAGAGCCCCGGAGTGAGCCTTTGGTTCAAAGAAACGGAGAGGGGTAGCAAGAGCCACCTGTAAGCTAAAAATGTCTGATCCGAGTGTCTCTGGAAGATCCCGGTGTGGGTGTCTTAAAACCTGTTGTAAAATATGCGTGTGTAGTGTAGCCATGTTACTAGTAATGTGGATAGGACTAACCGTTTTTCTACCTTTTATGATAAGTAAAAATCCTAACTTGTCCCCTACTGAACCCGAAGCAGTAGACGTAGGGGTTGTACAGACTGCAGAAACACCACGAAGCCTAGAAAGACGCGACAAACGAGTAGGACTGACACACACACGACCTAATTTAGAAGCACCAGATGAGGATGGACTACATTTTCACAAAATGAGAAACAGGACGCATCTAAATGTTTTTGCTAACTTGTTAGTGCATTATGTAGAAGCTATGGAAATAGAGGACTGTTATGTCTGCATGAAGCTGCCAACTTCAGTAGCTGAAGGTGTGACATACCACCATTTACCTTTGACCTATGGAATCTCCTGTAGTATATTAGCTAGCTTGTTTTATAGAAGCACTTTACAGTACTATTATTCAAATGATGATGTAGTATTTTCTGAACTTCCTATTAGAGGACACCTGAATCGTGTACATACTACAAGTGACGTGACCCGCTATATGGGAGAATATTTCCTGACTATAGGTAACATAGATTTAGATAAAGCAAGAGAAGATAATCTGATCTGTTCTCTGCAGGAGCAGGAAAAGATGTTTATAAAGATGGCAGACAGAAGGAGAGAAAAGTTTCAGAAGAAGGCGCATGACGAAAAGGATAGAGTCCCTAGGTGGGCTGAGCACATGGATAACACCTCAGAAGGCGAAGCTAGTCCTGCCTTGTTGCTGGATTTTGAACGAAAGGGGAAACTTTGTATCCACAGGGAAAAGACAGAGTACTATAACAATGTATTCATCGGTTCCAGCGAGTGTGAACATAATTACAAGGTAATTGGAGGTTGGGGTTTCAAAAATGGGTCAGAACCTGTGTTCCCCGGAATATATTATATATGTGGGAACAAGGCTTATTTCAAATTGCCGGATCACTGGTATGGAAGCTGCTACTTTGGCATTGTTTTCCCGAAAATATACCATGTGAATACTGCAGCTGGAAACGATGAAGAGACTAATGGCTTAGTGCGTAGTAAACGTGAAAGTGTAGGTGAAATTATAGGTGATATTTTTAGTGCACTGATACCTGGAATGGGGGTAGTTCTGAACACCCATAGGATCTGCAAATTGTCTACAGTAGTGGATCGGTTATCTACTGACACTGCTGCTGGATTCCTGCTGGTCAATACTGAAATGGTTGCGATCAGATCAATGGTTTTACAAAATCGTCTTGCCCTTGACACCCTATTAGCAAAAGAGGGCGGAGTCTGTAGAATGCTGAAAGCGCAACATTGTTGCACTTACATTCCTGATAAAAGTATCGAACTAAAACAATATGTGAAAAACATAACTAATCTGGAAAAAGAACTCAAACCATTGGAGGTTGACAGTGCCTGGACGAGACTGACTGGAGGTCTCTCCGCTATAGGTAGTTGGTTTACTAACCTAGGTAGAAATATTTTGTGGAAAATACTGATGCCAATAGTTATAATAGGTGTAATTGTATTGATCATTTTTATCTGCTGCAAATGCCAGAAGTGCAAAAAGAAATATACTGTAAATAAGAGGGGGGTGAAAAGAAATATTGATGATTTAGAATTAGAAGAGTTAAAAAGTGAAATTTACAAAAAGGTGAAAAATCACCACTCTCATAGAGAAGCTGCAAGAAAACTCAACGAAAAATTTGTTGAAATTAAGATGGATGATATGGATGAATGAGAAAAAAAAAAGTTGGCATCTGTTTCCTTCTATGTGGTGATGATAGTAAATATCATCAAAGAGGGGATTGATGGAGCTGGGATTCGCGTGCAAGCGCCTTGCTCTCATACAAAACCCTTGCTTAAATCGTATAATCATATTAAACACTATTGTTCGTCCTTTATTAAGTGGTTTCCCAAACACGCGGGTGTCCCCAGGATGCTTGCTTGTATGTCTTTTCTCATACTAACGAAGCTTGCACTAAAACCGGCTGCTTCGCTGTAATTCAGTCTGCGCATGCGTCGGTCATACCCATGTGATGTGACGCACTCGCATTCTGGAGGGAAGTTGTGCTCATGCGCACTGTAGCAAATATGGCCGCTTGTCTCTCACCATGCTCTCCGCTTGCTACCGCTGCTTTTGCCTATCTGTCTTTTCGCACTAAACCATAACGCTATAGTCATTATAAAGTAAGGGTTGGTTAGTATTTTATCATGGTGTACAGTGTGATCATTTTATATGTGATTTTAATTCGTTCTCGCTTACTTTTCATGTACCGCGTCTTTGTGGGCTGGGGCATACATGAGCGACGCCATGCTGAGGCTCCTCTGAACCCTGTCAGGTGACCGGGGAAAGTCCTAACTGCGCAGAAGCTGAAACCAGCCAGCTGGCCCCAGAAGCCAAATGCGCCTGAGAAACCCAGCACAAGATGAGGACACTCACCTTGAGAATAACTGATTTTGTTGCAATGTCTTGTGCACTCAGATTTTCTATTGTATTCTATGCATGGGAACGTGAACCCAAGGGGCGGGTAGGAAAATTTTAATATTTGGATGAGAAAGTTGAATTCTAGGAGGTGGTAATGACCACACCACCTCTCCTGACCAATCATAATGGGGGAAACTGTCATTTGCAACATTAGTGGGTGGTCTGAGGGACCCCAAAACAGTATAACTGCCCTAGTTTAGCTTAGGAAAATTGTCCGACTTGTCCGAGTAGCAGACCTGTCACTGACCCTACGAACTCTATAGGTGCTCAATCTGAAGTGCTGCGGAGCACTCTGTCCATACTTTCCACAAACTCCCAAGGGGTGGAAACAATCCTAAGTGCTGGCGAAGCACTTTGCTGGGGAATTCGAAAACCCAATCGGGGTTACTGGCGGATTACTTGCAGAGAGGGGTAACGCTGGCGTTGCTGCTGAAGCTGTGGGTGTTGGTCGTACCTTGGTGAGCCCAGTCCTGATCCCAAATCCTGAGGGGTATCCTGTCCTTACTGTCCGTGAGCTGTACCTGCTCGCATTCTGGCATTCCTTCCTGAGGGTCCTTGTCCCCGTCTTTCCAATTGACCCGTGGCCAGGGTTAGTCTTCACTCAGACCTAGGTAAATATTAACCTGTGGGTTTTGCGTCTCTCTCTTTCTCTTGACTTCTCTCTCTCCTTCCTTAATAAAGCACTCTTCTTCCCATGTACTCAAATGGTCTTAGCATTTATCTATAGCTATTTTATAGTGTTGATTTTGATGTTAGACGCATTATTCTGCCTATCACTTATGGCTTTGTCATATTCTCTCTAAAGAACTTATATAAAGTTTTAAACATCCTCAGGTGTCTGTGGTCATTTTACGGAATTGTGGAAAGTATTTACTGATTATAAAGAGTATCTGATGTTAGGCCTGTCTACTATTTTCCCTTATAGCTCCAGGTCCGTCGTACGAATTGTGCCTGTGGTAAGTCAGGTACATGGTATGCAGAGGTGAAACCAAACCTTAATTGCTCATAGCAGCGTGCAGGAGGAGAAATATAAAATCCTCTCCCGATTCACCCAAATTATTAGTGTGGTGTTTGGAAAATTCGCACGCCAGGGCCCAGTGCGTGTAAAGAATTGGTAACCCAGGTGGCCCGGGAAAACTGCGCGCTCTATCATTGTCATCAGTGATGTCATCAGTGATGTCATTTGAGATGTCATCAGTGATGTCATCAGTGATGTCATTTGAGATGTCATCAGTGATGTCATCAGTGATGTCACTGACCATGTCATGAATGATGTAATATGTGACATCATTAGCAGTGGATTGCGGGTCCGCGATATATAGTTAGTGCAACTAACTATATATGGAATTTCAATGGTTTTGTGCAAATAAAATAAGGTTTTTTAAATGCTAATCCCTAACTATATATGGTCTATAACCTATGGTTTTTTCATTGAATTTTCAAGGTTTTGTAAATGCAAATTCCTAACTATATATGGTCTATAACCTATGGTTTTTTCTGTGAATATATATATATATATATATATTCCAAGGAGATAGAGCCCCACTCCGACTTCCATGAAAAACGCAACACTGGAATATGTCTGAGACAGCATTTATTTACTCAAGTCCTGACCGGTTTCGGCGTTTGCCACGCCTTGCTCACAGGTGAGTAACATCATTTCCAAGTGGTCACGAGGTCGTAGGTGTTACTACACACCCCAGCATGCATCAATGTTGCTCAACAATGTCCCAGCAACAATCCAAATAAAACTGCATACACGTTCCTTATTTTCTAGCATGTGCACTTTCATGCTGCCTGTATCCTTGATAAGAGTCTGCAATGCGGAGCTTACAAGAGGAGAGACTCCCCTGTTCCCTTTCTCTTTGCTGCGCTGTCCGTACCTGTGGCAATGCATCAGTTGGTGCGCAAGAGCGTGTCATGCCCCCTCAATAGAGTACAACACAAAATCCTCCGTTTTATCGGGGGCCACCGACTCTGCAGGGCGGGCTCAAAGCTGACAGGAACGGAGATCCTGCCTGTTAAAAGTTCCAAGGAGATAGAGCCCCACTCCGACTTCCATGCAAAACGCGACACTGGAATATGTCTGAGACAGCATTTATTTACTCAAGTCCTGACCGGTTTCGGCGTTTGCCACGCCTTGCTCACAGGTGAGTAACATCATTTCCAAGTGGTCACGAGGTCGTAGGTGTTACTACACACCCCAGCATGCATCAATGTTGCTCAACAATGTCCCAGCAACAATCCAAATAAAACTGCATACATTATTTGTCCTCCATCTTGTATCTTAATGCGACCGAAACACAAAATGGTAGACCCCCGTGACGCTTAAAGTTCGCGAACCGAGCCGCTTCCTGGGAAGCGGTCCAAAAAAAAGGTGGGAAAGTAATTTACAGAAAAACGACTAGAGACACTCTCACCAAATATAGATTAGCTCATACTACATAACAATCCCTTTCATTCTCACAAATTTGATTGAAATTCCATTTAGCCATTAAGCCTGTAGACCTCTCTAAGTACCGTGAGGTAAATTACTTCACAAAACACATCTGAAGTGTTGGAATTGACAACCAATGAAAATGTTACTTTCATTTTCTACTTTTATTATCTAACATTTGATTGGTTATATACCTGTATATATATAAAGGAGGAGAAGAAAACACAGCCATTTTGACTGCTACTTCTTGTTGTACTTGTACATCACATTTGAATAGCTATCAAACAATTCAACTTCTTTGTGAAGGTAAGTTGTTATTTTTAAAACTGAAGTATATTGTGCACTATAACTTAATATGGTAGACTTTTTCTGATAGATATATACTATCCCTCTATAGTAGTTATAGATTTAGATAGACTTCTCTGTTATAGTTATGAATGGAGTTAGGCTTGTCTTGGTTAAATCACATACACTTTTTTATAGTCCTATTTCCACTCTGATACTATACACTGCCAAAAGATAAATTCACTGATAAAAACTGCCTATCTAAAATTATTCCCAACAGTGCCCTATCTCTACTAATATATATTTTTTTAATCAAAATTTCAGGCAAAATGGAAGGCGAGCAACAAGTTAAATTTACAATTGTACTGGAGGAGAGCAGCCAAGAAAAAATTGATGATTTTATGGATCAAAGTAGAGACCAGGAACTACTACAATGTGTTGAAGCAGTGGATAACCTGCTTCAAAATGAGGACAATTTACACCCTATATTCAATTTTGAAATTTCTGACACTGAAATGTTAGAAAATTTAATGAATTATGAAACACAATCAAAATAAAAAAAATACTTTAAAAATAAAGAAAACAAAAAAAAACAACAAAAACAACAAACAATTAACATACAGTATTAGAAAAGTCTATCATTCTTTTATCCTTATAGTCCGCTGCCCAGAACACTTCCCAGTTCGCGAACTTGGCGCTCACCACGCCAAAAAAAAAAAATTTTTTTTTTTTGACCTTCCTGGGCCCTTTTAAAACCTCCACATAAAACCAAGGGGGTCAACGAGGATCTACTATGCCCCCTTATGGTAATTTCCCCCTTTGTTTTGGCCTCTTCTTCTCTCTCGATCCTACCGAGAGTTAAGATGGCGGCCGCTCCGGACTGTTTAGAATGTTGACAGACACCGGAGAGCCAATCAGCTTTGCATCGCAAAGTTCCGTTTCGCGAAAAGTAAGCGGACCGGAGCGCAGCCCGGAGCGCTGTTACAGATATATATCTTGTTTTAAACGTTAATTTCTCAAAATCCACTGAAGCACATATATTGAGACCTAGCAAAGGCACATCGGGCTAACAGTCCCTACAATTTTGCCAAGTTTCGTTGAAATCCATTCAGCCGTTCGGGCTAAAAGTGAGGCCAACCGCCCTATGGAAATTAACATGGGAAAAACGCGTTTTGGGACCCCCCTTTTTTCTCGGCCCCCCCTTGACGAACCCCCCCCAAATTTCCAGGAGCTGCTCAGAAACAAAATGTGCCATTTTCCTGAAAATTTCAGCCGATTCCGTCCACAAACGCCAAAGTTATTAGACATAGAATTTTCAAAAATCCCATAGAGAAAAAATCCTAACTATATATACCTACTGGCGACCACCAGTAGGTAATATATATATATATATCCAAAATAAGATTTCAGATCCACAATTCCACCAAAAGCATCCAGGCACTCACGAACAGGTTTTATCAAAAAGCTTATTTATTAAGCATTCTCATCAACGCGTTTCGGGAGTCACGCTCCCTTGCTCACGATGTTTGTGCGTTGGTATGAGTTTCCCTTTTCACAACCATGCAGGGTGATACAAACAGAAAAAGGACTCGAGGGGAAGCACTGTTAGGTAAAATACAGCGGCCATCTTAACACTTTGTAAATATACAGATATCCAAGTGAATACCTCATTGTAGAACCTCTCACACCACAACATTAGTACAAAATTAATTGTAAAAAATGTTAAAAATGTTAAAAACAGAAGAGATATGTACAAGTGTGTATCTCTATCTATTTCAATATTACATTTATAATTCTCAAAGTGCAAGTGCATATATCATTCAACATGAGCATGCTGGCTCCTTTGCAAAAACAAAGAATTCTTGGGTTTATGCTTAATAGAGAAAGGCAAGTGCCTATATCAATAAAATATAACCCTTATTTCATTGTGAGAGATAAGATCATGTCCTAAAATCTATGTAATATCTGACAGGTCGCTGTATTCATTTTAACACAGTCAACTCCCCTAAAGGATCGTCCTGGCTCTAATTTATAAAAATTCCATTATTACGCCATGTGGGAGTTAAATCAATATATATATATATATATATATATATATATATATATATATATATATATATATATCCCGAAGGTTGTCTCACCACAGGAATCTTTTTTTCGCCAAAGAGACTAGTCGTGCTGCAAATTTTATTTCCTCTCACCCAACACCTCCGCCATGACGCGTTTCGGTCCTAGTCGGACCTTGATCACATGACAAGTCACATGGGGAAGCTTTTTTCAATTTAAAGTGCAAGTGCTGATTACAGTGCAATAAACATGGACAACAGACTTGGCGTCAACTGCCGCAAGGTAAAACATGTAAAATACATTAATCCAATACGCCACAAAGTAATGCATGTAAAATACAGCAATCCAATACGCCAAATTAATAAATATGTGCAAAGATGCTCAATGTAAATACTTATAATACATATTTAAAACTTGTAAATGAACATCATAAATATGATTTCTTTTAAAATGTCATATTGTAGGAAAACCAATTTTATAAAACACGATTTGAATAAAATCTGTGTTAAGAATTCCTGACTGACAAAACCGCACAATTGATGCATCATAGTGTAATACACTATTAAAATTTGGCAGTAAAAAATAATAGTGTGGCAGTATTATAAGATATATATATATATATGACACCTCTTATAAGTTGATGTTCCATCTGGTGTACCTCGGAGCGGAGTGTTGTGATTATGGGGTTCGGGAATCACTAACTAGGAAATGTGATATTAGATGTACATATTTGTAATTTAATGTATAGTAGTTAGCAGTATGTGTGTGTTATAAAAGTACTTTTCCTTTTTTAAGAAAAGGCACTGAATGAACAATTTATTGAGTGCCTTTGTTGCATGCCAGCGAATTGGGATTTCTAGCCCACACCACCTTCCCTGAGTAGGCCTTGGGATGTTCTGCTTTGCTACTCTGAGGGGGTCAAGTTGTATAAAGGGGAACTTGGTTCCCCGTAATGAGACAATTGTGGACCTCATACTTGTGAAGGACTCAAATCCTTCACAACTTAAAGCCCAATTTCCTGCCAGGTGCTATTGTTAACCTTACAAATGAGCTTAACTTGTGGACTGATCATTGCATTATTACATTCATCATTTCTATGAAAAAAGTTAATAACAGTACAGCAGAGGAACAACTGATGCACTATTGGAAAATCTTAGATAGCCAGTGGAGGCTGGTAAGCTAAGGGGTGGTGGGGTGGGGGGAACAGTGGAACGGTGGCTTGAATAAAAAAACAAAAAAATCCCTTGCCTGATCTCGCCGTGTCTCTCCATCGCTGCGTCTCTCCCACGTTGAGTGAGTCTCTTCCGGGTACCGGGAAGGACCCAGTCTCCCACAGTCAATCACAGCACTGACACAGGGCGCGCAGAATCTGTGGAGCTACACTTCCGGCCAGCTGAGTTGGACTCTACCTCAACCCCATCCCCCTCAGCTAAGAGTCTTGGAGTCACAATTAATTTTGACCTTACTATGAAATCCCAGATTGGATCGCTAGTCTCTACCTGTTTCTTTCAGTTGTGGAAGATAAGGAAAATCAGAGGACTTCTCACTAGGGAAGAGCTGTTGCAGGCTGTTCTAGCCATGGTCATGTCCCACATAGACTATGCCAACTCCTTGTACTTTGGCCTACCATCATATCTAATTAAAAGACTGCAACTGGTGCAGAACCAGGCTGCCAGACTGATCTTCCATCAGCCCAGATAGCAACATGTCTCCCCTCTTATGAGGAAGCTACACTGGTTCCCAATACTACAACACTGTTCCATCAAAGTTGGTTGCCTCCTTTTTAAATCCTTGCATGAAACCAGCCCAACATTTATCTCCAGTCTTATTCAGAGACATATACAAACCCACAACCTGCGCTCAGCCCACATGAACCTTTGGTCACACCATCCTACAAACTGAAGTGACTTGGAGGCTGCAGATTTTCGGTGCTGGCTGCTCGATTATGGAACACCCTTCCCCTTGAAAATAGATCCTGTACCAACCTCCCGAAATTCAGGAGACTCCTTAAGACATGGCTGTTCACTCAGGCTTACGCATAACTTACCAGGACTCAGACCCGTCCTAGACACAACATGAAGAAACCAATTGGTGTATGCACACTCTATAAATTATTTTAAAACAACATAACACTGCAATGCAGTGTTATGATTTAGAAGCACTCAGGCCCCCCGAGCCAATCACAACACTGCAATGCAGCATTGTGATTGGTCTGAGCGTTGTGGTGCGGCACACTGCCAGGAAAAGGGAGCATAGGCATGTTGTCCATGCTGGCTGTAATGCAGCCTGCATGGAGAACATGTGAGTGTGCATGAATGTTTGGCTGGCCCGACAAGGCCAGTCAAAGCATCATGCACATTTGGCAGAGTGCACAACCACTCCTCCTCTGCAACATCAGGGAAGCCAAGCCCCACCCCACCCTAGCCTGACCATATGAAGAAAAAAATGAAAATAACTTTAGTATTATCTTTTTTTTTTTGTTTACACTGCTCCGTGAGCAGTGGGGCGACGCTCCTCCACCTTGGCGGAGGAGAAGACACTGTAGACAGTACTCTACTTCCAAGAGTGCAGAAACTAAATATACCTCTCTTTAATTTAATAAAAGAAGAGCACTGCTCTTATTATAATGTATGAACCTCTCAAACTACAGACAAGAGAGCTCCTATTTAGGCTAAAAGTAATGAATACACACAGTCTCATGGATCAAAAATTAGCTCAAACTTGCCAAAACAAAATTAAGAGACGTTGAACACAAATGGAGATGTAAATATGATGAAAGAAAAAATCCTATTTAAAAAAACATTTAACAGAATATTCATTTAAAATAGCCAAACTGATATATTACCAATATCAATAACCCCCAGAAACAATTTTCCAGATAGTAAGGGAGCTCACCAATGACACTTGAACAGCTGGGATTGTAAGGGGAAGCCTCATGGGGCGGCCCCTCCGCTACTGCGGAGTAGCGTCACCCATCTGAGCAGGTCAAAAAGTTAAAAAAGTAAATTGATAAGAACTAATTATCGTTATAATTTTATTTTTCAGTCCTTGTTCAGCTGGGTTGGGGCGGGGCTGCTCTGCTCACAGAGCAGGGCAGGGGAGGAATAGTTTGCCCACTCCAAGTGATCTTGCCGTCTTGGGCTAGCCAAACCGTTTTGCGTACTTTGCATGTTCTCCACCCGGGCTGCATTACATCCTGAATGGAGAACATGCCCAGGCTGTCATTCCCTGGCTGAGCGCCGATCCACAGCGCTCAGACCAATCACTATGCTGCATTGCATCGTTGTGATTGGGTATGGGGGTCCTGGGAGTTGGGTGCTTCCTGCTTCCTCCGCTGGAGTCCCAGAAGCAGGCGAAGAGGACCGAGAGGCAGAGGCGGCACACAGGTAAGTGTTTCTTTTTTTTTCATTCCCTCCCACTCCCCCCTCGCTATCCGCCCACCCAGTTAAATACCAGCCGCCACTGGAAACCTCTGGAACCTGGGCTCAGATGCATATGTGTTATATAGAAAGTTGTCTAAGAGATCAATTATGACATACAGCACTTGTGCTTCACAAAAACGATTACGTCATTATTGGTAAATGCACCATAATCTTTGGATAATCTCCTAATCAGTGTTTGGTAAATAGCACCAATAGGTTATGAGTGTAGGAACTCATTATGCAATCAGTATATAGCTCAATATGCAGTAAGATTTTCATGAATCACAAGCGATTTATTCTAAAGTGCATTCTAACACATTTATTTTAGCAATATATACAAAGACAGAAATAATTTTAACCCCATGCATGCTCATGACGGAGCCACTCCGTCATGAGCCGCGGTTGCGCTGTGCTCATGACGGAGCAGTTCCGTCATGGCCCTGCCGCCGCGCCAGCGCGGCGCTGATTTCGCGCCTGCGCGGCGCGTTCTATTGAGCGGGCGGGGCCATGACGGAACCGCTCTGTCATGAGCACAGCGCAACCGCGGCTCGTGACGGAGCGGCTCCGTCACGAGCATGCGAGCGCCGCTCGCCCCCCCCCCCAGCGCTGCGGCGGAATTGCCGCCGCAGCGAAGGGGTTAAAGCGCATAAATTGATACACAGCTAATGTAAACATTAATTGGAGAGTAAGCACATACTTGAAGCGTCCATTATTACACCTTGAGGCCTTTCATGAAAAAAGCAAGGTATTTAGGCAAATTGCTTTTTTTAACGGTCACTTTCTATCATAGTGAGTAATCAATCGGGGCTTTTGGCGTAATTTTTAAAGCGACCTGCTCTTACTTTGAACTAGCCACATCTCTGATGTGGTGAGCGCAAAGCAAGCGTTTTTATTTATTTATTTAATATTAACTATTCAGTCGTCTGTCAACTTCCAAACCCCCCACCCCGCCTACCAATCTTACCTGTGCAAGCCGCTACTGGTAAACGTGTCTGTAAACCTTGGAGCAGAGCAGTACTACACTATTAACAGCAAATTACTTCTATTGCTTCTATTGCCAATGTGGTCAATTAGCCCATGGTGTGTCAATGATATATTTCTTCCATATGAGTTACTGTGAGGTTGCCCCAGGGCGAAGTGAAAGCTTTGTGCAGGGCCAGATTTTGGGTAGTGCAATCAAAGCAGCCGCATCCAGCACTAACCTCAGGGGAGCGCTGTGTTTAAAAATAACTTCTGGGTTAAAAAGCACATGCTGTGGAGTTCCTTGAGTGCCCAGCAGTTTTCAGGTAATAATAACAATGTCAAGATAACTCTGGTGATAATATTCCTGCAGAAGAGGTATCCAGTTTTTTCTAGTGGCAGTTTTTACTCATCATAACGTAGTGCATAGTGTTAAATTGTCTGCTGCATAGAAAGTATACCATGTAGATCACAGAACTGAGGGTGAGTGAACTATGAGTAGCGCTATAAAAAATAGAATGTATGTCATAGAGGGGTAATGAAGAGATGAGGAGTACTGTTTGAGAGTGGTAGTGAGGGAATTTGTGGAGAAGGAGGTCATGGGGGGGCATCAAAAAAGTTTGTTGCACTGGGTGCCACCAGCGCTAAAGCCGATCCCTGGCTGTGTGTCATTGTGGTCTTAGTTGAGGCGGTATACATAAAAGGCTGCCCGGAGCATTCTGTTGATTTGCTGAGCAATGCGATCCACTAGCCTTTTCTGGAGGAAAGTTTGAAACCTCAAACAGCAGGGTTGTATGAACAGACTTAGGGCAGCATTTTAAGTATGCCACCACTTCAATCTATAATCATATAATCATGCATGGCCTCTGTAAATTTTTAAATAAAATTAAATCTGGCTCCCATTCTGACCCGTGTGAAGTTGCCATTCTAAACTTATTTAGGTATGATACCCTTCTCTCTCTATATGCTCAAGGCATTGTACCTTCTTAGTTCAAAATGTATATGTTCAACCCATTTTTAAAAATCTGTCCTAGATTGTACAGAGGTGAAGCATTTTCTACTCATATCTTTACTGACAGCTGCTCAGAAAGTTTTGGGAAATCATGTAAGGAGTCAGCTAAGTAATCACGTTTCCCAACAAATTTGTTAGGGCACATCCAAACGGGTTTCATTCAGCCCTGCCCACAGCGCGGAATTGGTACTTGTAGCCACAGTTGACGATTTAGGAATGGAGACTGATGAAGGCAGCATAAATGCTCTAATCTTTGTGGACCTGTCTGCAGCTTTTGACACGGTTGACCACTCTATATGTCACAGCCAATTAAGGGCTGTGGGAATTTCTGGTACTGCATTGACTTGGTTTACCTCATTTATGAGAAGTTGCTTTCAACATGTCAGCCCAACTTCTTTTAGCACCACAGAAGTCAGTCTTAAATTTGGATTCCGTAAGTTTCAACTTTACGACATCACCTATTTAACATCTACATGTGCCTTTACTTACACTCCTCCAAAATCAAGGAATAAACGTATACATATATGCAGACGACACAAAAATGTTGACCCATCTAAATGTTGTGGGAGACAGGGGAGGCTCCTCAGCCAAGGGGGAGGAGCATTGCCCCACATGAAAAATACGATGATAATAACAATGTTATTATCATTTTATTTTTCACTATTGCCAATGTAAAGGTGCGAGCGGGACGGGGCTGCGCTTTCCGCAGAGCAGGGGGAGGAGTGGTGGCACTCTCCTGAGTGCAAGTGACGGTTTGGCCGGCCAAACCATAAAAAAAAAAAAAAAAAATATCCATCATGCGCACTTGCTATGTCCTGCACCAGGCTGTGTTGTACAGCCTAGTGGAGGACATGTCCAGCCTCTCAGACCCTCTCTGAGTGTCGAACCACGGCGCTTATACCAATCGCAATGCTGCTGTAAGACCGCATTGCGATTGGTCAGGGGAGTCAGGAGCCTGGGTGCTTCCTGTTTTGTCGACTGAAGAGGACTAGGATGGAGGAAAAGCAGCCACCGGAAAGGTAAGTGATTTTTTCCCTTTTATTTTTTTTTAATCCCCCCTTCCCCTCCCACTCCCTCAACCCGCCTCACCACTACTGCCCGATAGCAGAGGTTACTTGTGGAACATCTTGCCAACATTTCAGCAATAGACAAAATTAATATGGTAATGTATGGACATTAAGCATCCATTCTTAAATTTAAATGTAGAAAACAATGAAATTATTGTCATAAACGGCTGTTCTGACTTGACTCCTATTGGCCCTCAGACATGAATGCAAGCCCGTTCCCCGTCAAAACAGTGAAAAGTCTAGGAGTCAAGATCAACAATGATCTGCCACTCTCCACTGAAATTTACTAGGTGATTTCTTCATTCACTTAACATTGAAAGTGATTTGCAAAGTTGTGCTATTGCTGAACGAGAATCCAGGAAAGATTGCGGCTGCCGCCATCTTTGGATCCCGACTAGCTTTTGACAAATAACATAACGTAAAGTAACTCAACATAATGTAACATAACTATTTTTTGCACCAGTTAAATTCCGAACCCCAGGTTCAGGGCAGGCGCTAGACATGGGCAGTGTGAAGAGCTGCCCAGGGCCTTGCACTCAGCCCAACAGCATGGGGCCTTGCACCAGTGCAACACTCCACGGATCCTCTTGTGCCCTTGCCGAACCAACTGAAAGAAAGGCGTCTCTTTGAAATTGGGCTTAAAGGAGGACCCCCACCCTTGGACCCTCATGGATGGTAGGGGGGGAATAGGGGAGGGAGGCACTTCCTCTTGTACCAGTTGCAAGGAGACGCGCCTCCTGCACACTGCCCATTCAGAGACACTGCTGGACGCCCATTGTCAGCACTTTAGCATCAACCACAGTTTTAACTCTCAGCCCCCAAGCAATTCTTCTTTTTTTTTGCAGATTTATATATCGCAAACTCGACCTGAAGGTATTGAAGCACTTCACATGAGCACCAGTTACGTTACACATGCACACACAATTTTCACAACTTCAGCTCAAAATTAGCTCTAAAAGAGGTGCTTGTAGGTGGCTGAGAGGAGGACCTGCGGCCCAGGAGGGGTCTGCACAAAGCAGCTTCTGGAGCCCTGAATGTATCACTTTGCAAATTAGAGGGACCTCGCACATTCCCTCTCGGCGAGGGCCCCAAAAATCCTAGAACCGGCCCTGCCCAGGCAATGTAAAGGGTGAGATAAATAGCATTTGTTCACTGAGGCTTTATGAAATTCAAACTTCAGCTTATTAGAATGATTGAATTTACTAAAGAGTTCCGATCATAAAGTGTTGATTAAACCATATGTAGAATGTGTAGCCTGAGTAGCGAGTATATTTGCCTGCAAATATTACCTCTAAGACAGTGGCACTTCAAAACCATGATTCTGACTGAAAATATTAGAAAAACCGAAGCAACAATCATGCAGAGAATATTTTTAATTGTGTGTTGTCTTAAACCTGTCTTTAAAGGAATCAAGCAAGACTGCATTCAATTTAGAGCAGAATATTTGCAATTTAATATTGTGCGTCAGGATGTGTATATTGGGTGATAAAATTAATTTATGCTATTCACAGAGGATTACTAGTGGTAACTAATAAACTTTTAGTTTCTGATTTTAGGACCCATTAATATGATTAGATGAGACTCTTTTACAATTGCTATTTTATATTTCTTTTTCCATTACTGTTTGTAATTTTGCAATCTTCATCTTTTTTAATCATAAGCAGCTGCGGCCTGTGCGAGTAAAAGCGGTGGGGCCGGTTTTTTTTTGGGGGGGGGGGATGGAATTTTGACAGGTGACAATGAGGGAAAATTAATTATTTATTTAATTTCCCCTTGTGGTCGTCTGTCGAATGCCCCCCCCCCCCAATCCGGCCCCATTGCCCCAGAGTTCTTACCTGCACAGTTCGATGCAGTCAAGGAGGAAATAAAGAGGCAGATTTACAAGCTGTTTGCGGCACTTGAGTGCCACCCTTGTGTCACTTCTGTAATGCAGCCGCTAGGTAAAAAATGCAGCCAATTCACAGCGTGACGCATCTATGGTGTTGTAAAGCCCTGCGTCACATTATACCTGTGTCAGGTATAATGTATGCAAGGTGAGCGTTCCCATGCAAGAAAGCCTCATAAAAGTGACGCAGTGAAATCAACAAGATTTCACTACGCCAATTCTAGTATGCCACTGCGTCAAAACCTTACGTCTGCTTGAATCAGGCGTAAAGAGTGACGCAGTACAATAAGTATAGGCCTCAACATGGATTGCTGGACTTGCGTCATGCTTGCGACACGACTCCAGCAATGCGTGACTTTTGGGCCAACGGATGCATCAGTTTTTCTGAAACATCTGTCAATCCTTGCGCCATAGTGTGCTGCATTGTTAATATGGTCCATCCATGGTGGCGCAAGGGTATCGCAGACTGGTGGAGGGAAAATGACGCATCTCTACAGATGCGTCAGTTTCTTGTAAATCTGCCCCAAAGCATTTCACTGGCTGACTTCTATAGGCCTGCATCATTCCCCATCCTTTTGCACAAAACTGTGCCATGGGCACAGACTTTACGGATATCTGGCACAAACGAAGGAGCACAGTGGACTTTTTGGGAGATGTGTGCTAAGATATTTTGCAAACTCAGAAAAGCTTATGGAAAATGCTACCTTTGCAAAATGTGTGAAGTTTTTCCCTATGGCTCATTCGCACTTTAGCTGCATTTATTGTCATTGCATTTTTGTTTAATATGTAGTGCCATCCGACCAATTTGGTGGCATCGCAGTGCATTGGGTAGTCCACAGATGGCTTTCCAAGTGCTTCAGAAGGTTTCCACCGCAGACTACAGTCTATTTGAATTAGAAAATACATTAGTCAGTTTTCATTGGGCTCCTCACTCCTCTGGACCTTGGTGCCACTGCACCTGATGCACCAATGAAGGCTACTCCCCTGGCCTCTACGTGCTTGCTTGTGTGTCTTCTCAAATAGTGTGCATGCTTACAGGATATATGTGTGTGTTAGGCAGTAAAGCCAGTGCTGAATGTGGTCCATTGATTATTATCTTGCTACACATTGGATCTCTAAAGGAGCATTTTATCCTACCAAAAACGTACTGCTTCCAAAAGGACAGTCTTACACACTATTTGTACGTTTGGTAGCATGTAAAAAGAGCATTTAGCTGTTAGAACCAGAACCCTCACTCACCCAAAGGTGCTGTGCTCCATCCAAAAAATCCCAAAAATGGTACTAGTCCTGCAGGACTAGTACCTTAAAAAATGTCCTCGACCTAACTGCAACCTACTTGACGTCCGTCTCTGAAAGCGGAGCAAATGTGACAAGATAACAAGATTTAACTGCATTTTTATTGCTCATTAACTTTGTGAGCAATAAAAATGCCTTTAAATCTTGTTATCTTGTCATGTTTGCTCCGTTTTCACAGACAGAGGACAAAAGTTGGTTTGTTTTCCTACTCGCCAGAAAGGGCGAGTAGGACCAAAAAAACATCTCGACCTTGTTAAATTTAGCTCGACTATGCGAGTGGTTGAGTAGAATTTTCGAGCCCTGCTAGGGCACCCTCCTCACACAAGGACCACAAGGTACCTTGTGTGCGCTACGACTCCGGAATACACCTCTTGCCAACACCATCTCCGGAGATGGTTTTCAGAACATATCAGGTCTGTAAACAATGATTGGAACTGATGCTTTGAGAATGGAATATGCCTTTATACATCGGTGCCATAGGGAAAAACCGAGGACAAGAATAATTTACCCCATAAATCATTGAGTCGATTGTATGGCTAGTATTTGATTTTGTTATGAATGCAGAGTGACAGTTTATCTCCAGTCCTGATGAAGGTCCATGAACTTTAGATAGTCGTTAAGGGGCTGAAACTAAGCATGGGCGGATTTCGCGGATTCGCGATCCGCAAATTTGCGGATTTGCGTATTCACGGATTCGCAAAATCCGCGAATTTGCGGATTCGCGGATTTTGCGGATTTTTTAAATGGGGGGGTCTTCTGTGCGAGTTCAAGTGCCTCTTGTGTGTATAAATGGTCAGAGGCTGATCAGAGCAGCAGATGAGGATAAAGAAGCTCCTGGTCATAGGAACTGCATGGGGATTGCGCTCGTGAAAGTCAAGGATGCAAGTGCCTCTGTCCAGCATCACAGCTAATTTTCAACGGTATATGTAGGGAGAAAGCACACCTGCCCAGCCACGACAAAGCTCACTATTGTTTTTGGGCTGATGAATGCGTTATTGAATTTGAGGTGCAACTTGAGCCCCTGCTTTGTCTCCAGTGACCACGTGTGTGTTACTATGCCATCGCACCGAGGGGCGCAGGGGTCCCTTGAGTGAGCTGTCCATCATCCTGTAACTATTTTAGGATGGCGCCGGCAAGCTGCCAGCGCCATCCTAAAATAGTTACTAAATTAGCTTCATCAGGAAGCACTAATAGATAAAATAAAGCAGGTGCTCGAGCACCTGCTTTTTTTATCTATTAGTGCTTCCTGTTGAAGCTAACTTAGTAACTATTTTAGGATGTCGCTGGCAGCTTGCCGGCGCCATCCTAAAATAGTTACAACAACTTCAAGCTTGAAGGCTTGAACTTTTGCCCCCCGAATCCGCCGCTCGCGGATTTGCGGATTTGCGGTAAATTCGCAGGAGTTCGCGGATTGCGGATTTACGGAAAATCCGCAAAATCCGCGAGTTGAACGGATTTTGCACTCAGACTTAGCTGAAACACGTCCCCTCCAGTTGAGTGAGAGTTCCCATCCTAACAGCTAAATGCTCTTTTTACATACTACCAAACATACAAATAGTGTGTAAGACTGTTTATTGATTATTCCCAACAAAAATGGTTCTGCATAAGATATGCTTCACAGAAAACAGGTATTAACTTTTCTTCTGTAAAAGCCAGTGACCATGAAAAAACTCTTCAAAAGGTAAACTTGCACAGGGAAACCTTTCATGCAGTTGTCATTGGGGGGTTTGGTGTGGTGGGTGTTAGCTTGCTTCCTTTGGTTTTTTGAGTGGGTGGTGTGACTTTTTTGGGTGTCGAGTTGGATTCCCTGAGAATGGAAGTGAGATTGCCTGAGGGCGAAAAGGAGACATTGTTGGGCTTGTTGATTGGAATGCCAGCCTAGGCCAAGGCAAAGGTAAGAGATATTCAGGTGTTGTTAGGGCACCTTAGTTTTGCTTGTACAGCGGTCAAAGCAGTGCGGACTTTCTGTTGCAGATTGGGTTTGGCATTGTCAGGGACTTCGCTCCTCCATCATTGAATCCAGATGAGAGCAGGAGTGAAGAAAGATTTGAGGGTATGGCAAACCTTTTTGATGGAAATAAATGGTGTCTCAATGGAGGGGATGGGAGAGGAAGCAGAGTGATTGACTTAGATAACTTTATTTCGGTCTTAGACCATAAAAGTGCAATAAAATATGTACAAGCACAGTGTTAAAATATAAATACATCAAGTTAAAAAATTATTAAACAGTGTGATCATTGAAGATGTTTTCCGATGCCACAGGCATCTCTGGTTTGTGTGTGTTCTGGCAAGGGCACTGGTGCAAGGAGGCATGGCCGGAGCATTGGCAGAATGGGGGCCTCTCTAGAATGCTTTCCTTTGGTCGTCGCTGTTTTTGTATGGGGTCACAGGTTTTTCAACAAAAAAGTTGTTTTCTGTGGATAATTTGCTGGTGGTGCAGAATGTTAACAGTCAGTTGGCAAGAGATTTGCAAGTTCTCAAGAGTTTTTGTCTTGGAATGTCTGCGCCTGAATATTGTATTTAGGACATGCCACATAGGAGGGACTGACAACAGCATTGTCAATGCTCCCTCTCATTCTAAGTGGCAGAGATTCCATGGACTTCCACTTGGTGCCGATGTGGAGAAGACATAGATGCCAGGGCACCTTTAGACCATTGGAGAGAGAGGGTGATGGATCTGGTTAAGGCTTAATCAATCAATCAAGCAGTGGTTTATAGAGCGCGCTACTCACCCATGAGGGTCTCAAGGCACTGGGGGGGAGCAGATCCGGGGCAGTCGAAAAGCCAGGTCTTGAGGTCCTTCCTGAATGTGTGAAGGGTTGAGGAGCAGTTGATGTTGACCGGGAGCTTGTTCCAGGTCCTGGCTGCGATGTGGAAGAAAGCTCTCCTGCCAGTTCTCTTTCTGCAGATGCGGAGGAACTCTGCCAGGGTGACGTCCGCGAAGCGGAGGTTCCTCTTGGGTACGTGGCAACATACTCTGTTGTTGAGGTATTTGGGTCCGATGTTGTTGAGGGATTTGTAGGTGTCAGTAAGGAGTTTGAAGGTGATCCTATTCTTGATGGGGAGCCAGTAGAGGGTTTGTAGCCGTTGGGTCATATGTTAGTGGCGCTGTGTCCCTAGGACGAGCCTGGCTGTGGCATTCTGGATGGTTTAGAGTTTGTGTAGAAGAGTTTTGTTGATTCCGGCGCAGAGGGCATTGCCGTAGTCTAGTATGCTGGTTATTAGTGCTTGGGTGATGGTCTTTCTGCAGTCAGGGGGGATCCATTCGAAGATCTTACAGAGGATGCGGAGGCAGTTAAAACTAGTGGTTGCGACGACGTTGATCTGGCGGTTCATGGAGACGGAGGAGTCGAGGATTATGCCGAGGTTCTGAGCGTGGTGTGTCGGGGTGGGTGGGCTCCCGAGGGCTGAGAGCCAGTAGGTGCTGTCCCAGGTGGAGGAGCAGGCTCCGAGGATGAGGACTTCGGTCTTCTCAGAGTTGAGTTTTAGGTAGCTGTCCTTCATCCAGGCTGCTACATTTCTCATTCCTTCCTGGAAGCAGAGCCTGGTGTCTTCTGGGTTCTTGGTGGGAGAGAGGATGAGCTGGGTGTAGTCGGCGTAGGATACGATGTTAAGCCTGTGCTGTCTGACCATGGCGGCGATGGGGGCCATGTACATGTTGAAGAGCGTTGGGCTTAGTGAAGATCCGTTGGGTACTCCGAAGATGATGTCAGTGGGATCAAAGAGGACGGGGGGAGTCTGATTCTCTGGGTTCTGCCTGAGAGGAAGGATTGGATCCAGTTGAGGTTGGATCCCTGAGCTGAGGAGTCTGGCGGCTAGCGTGCGAAGTGAGACGGTGTTGAACGCTGCAGAGATGTCTAGGAGGATGAGGGATGCGGTGTGTCTCTGGTCTAGCAGCATGCAGATGCCGTCAGTGGCGGCAAGGAGGGCGGTCTTGGTGCTGTGGTTACTGTGGAAGCCAGACTGGGATTCGTCTAGGATGGAGTTTTCTTCAATGAAGGTGGTCAGCTGGGCGTTCACAAGTGACTGTGGCTGCGAAGCGGAGGAGGGAGATGGGCCAAGAGTTCTTCAGGTCAGTTGAGTCGGCCGTTGGTTTCTTGAGGAGGGGTTTCACCTCCGCACGCTTCCAGTCGTCTGGGCAGATGCCGAATATGAGGGAGGAGTTGATAGTCCATCCTAGTTCTGGTGCGATGACAGCAGTGGCCCTGTGGAAGATGTAGAGGGGTCTGTGGGGGCTCCTGAGCGGGTCTTCTTCATGGTTGAGGAGATGAGCTTGACGGATGCGGGGGCCCAGGAGGTTATGGTCGGCTTCTCAGGGGTGGTGGGAGATGTGGTGCTGTCTTCTGCTGGCTCGCTGAAGTTGTCGTAGATGGCCTTAATCTTCAGGTTGAAGTAGGAGCAGAGTTTGTTGCAGAGTTCCTGGGAGGGTTTGATGTCCGTGGCTTCGCAGGTGGGTTTTGGGAACTACTGAATGACGTTGAACAGTTCCTTGACGTTGAATGCGTTGGTCTTGACTTTGTCTCTGATTAAGGTTTTTTCGGTGTCCCTTATTCACTGGTGGTAGTCCTTCAGGGTGCTTTTGTGGTTGTTCCATGCTCCCGTGGTCATCTGCTTCTGCCATGTTTTCTCCAAACCTCTACAGATATGTCTGGCTACTCAACGGTGAACCAGGCGGCTTTCAGCGGGTGTTCTTTGGCAGTGCGGCAGAGAGGTGCCAGCTTGACGGCGCAGCGGGAGACCCAGCGGTGGAATTCCCTGGCTGCGGAGTCGGTGTCGGTCGTGGCATTGGGGGGTCTTGGAGGAGGGTGGAGTTCAGGTGTTCCTTGGTTTCCTTGTCAGAATCAACATGGCACATGTACAGTCAGGCCTGGAGAGAATTCAGAGAGGCGGGTGCTCAGAGGAGGAGACAGGATGATGGAGATAAGTTGCATAGAGCAGATAGGATGAAGTTCATTATGATTCTTTTTAAGAAAGGTGTTGGGATCTGGTTCACCAGATCTGGGAACCTTGGTGTTTGAGCGTTCCCTGCGTGGAACATACTGTGGGGAATGTTCTTTCTTTGGCAGTTGCTGCCAGGGAGTCCCTGTGTCTGGTTGGAATAAAGTACTCTCCAACTTACCTTCTGTGTGGAGCTCTACTTCCTTTCAAAAGGTTTGTTGCCAATGACAATTCCGTGTAAGCTGCCAGGATTGGCTTTTTTTAGGCAAACTGAACTGGTGGTACGAGCCGTCGGCATGTGAGTTGGGAAAGAGATTACTTAAAGGCTGGTCTAGGGAACGGGGTCTGTGAGAAAAGGTGTGAAGGCCAGTGAGATTGCAGTTACTCAAGCAGTTGCTGGGAGTGTTTCCTCAGGTTTGTCATGGGGAAAGGGAGAGCAGGTTGTTTTCTGTGGCAATGGTTTGGCTGTTTTTAGGTCCTTTCGAGAAGGAGAAGTGATCAGGACAAAGAAGAATGAGGGTGTAAAAGGGGAGCATGTATGTGTGCTGGAGGATGAAATAGGGTGTGCCTAAGTCAAAAACGAATCAAAAAGGTAGAGAGAAATGGGTGAGTCTTAAGCACTACCTGGACCAATCTGTTTGCCCTTTGCATTGGTGGCAAACCTACACAGGAAGGGGTTCACCGGTGGGTGCAGTTTTCCAGCATAATCAGGGGGTAGAGCGCTGCAGTCACAGGTTTTGGGAGTATTGAGGAAAATACTACCTAACATGGTGCTACCAGAAGGAGAATTTGGCACTCAATCCTTTAAATTTTGAATGGCACCCGAGGCTAAGACGCGAGGATGGTAGGGACCTGAGATTGAAAGTGTGGGGAGGTGAAAATCAGAATTTTACAAACATTATATGAGATGGGGACTTGCATTGTAGGGATTCTACATAATGTGTATTCTCTCTTTCTAATAGGTTGTATTGCTAGGTCAGACCGGGAACATATTAAGGCTTGGATTTGTGGGCATTCCTTTGTGAAGTGGGCCGAACATCACGCTGATTCTGGGAAGTTTGACAAAAAATTGGGTTTCAATGAAGTGAAGGAAGATCTTTCATTGCCCGGATGTAGTAGTCTTGCCCATGGGCGAAAATGATTTGGTGTAGATGCCTTAGCCCTTACTCAATGTGTTATGGAGGACCTATGTGAGATTAAGAGTATGTGGGCAGGGATGACGGTGTTGTGGATGGCTTTCATACTGAGAAGTTGGAGGGGCACTAAGAAGCCTGAGGAAATTGACAGGGCCAGAAAAAAATGAAACTGAGACTTAGAGAGATTCTGCAATGGGGAATGGGTGTATGTAGTCAAGCATGATGCTATCAGGTTTGAGGAAGTTCAATTTTTCAGATATGATGGGGTACATTTGTCAGCTTTTGGCATGGATTTGTATTTACTTCAGTTGAGGATGTTTTTGTCTAATTTGCTGAAGGACCCGGAGTAAGGTGCTAAGGGGGCGGGGAGGCAGAAAAACACTCAAGAGGTTTTTCTGGTGGTGGGTTAATTCAATAGCTTGTAAGTAATTTCACGGGAGGTTGGTCAGGTTAACACATCGTTGGAGAGATGCCGTGGAGGGGCAAGCTGAAAGACTACAGGAAGAGAAGTGTTTGCATGTTTGGTTGACACTGAACATTTTGGACCTGTGAAGTTTTGAGTGAGCAGAGATTGGAGAGGTATTAGTGGCATGGGCATTTAAAGGTTTATTAAGGGATTAGGGCAGCTGGATGGATAGTTGTTACAACATATAGTGAGGCCTATTTTGTATAGTGTGTATGGCTAGATGCCAGGGTTTGTACAAATCAACAAATTAAAGTTGCACCTGTCTCATTAAAGCAGCCTTTTCCACACGTATATCTGTTTTGTGGGATTTTATTGAGTACCGTCCTGCCAGATAGGGACTTGGGGGGCAGAGGTGGGGGGGGGGGGAGGGGGTAGTTTGCTCCCTTGGGTTTTTCAGGTCGGTGGTGTGGCCCAGGAGCCAGTTAGACAGGGATTGGTTGAGGTAGCAGGGGGTGGGGCCTATTAGATTAGTGTAGACGTTTAAGGACTTTTAGTGTAGACGGAGGAAGGATAGCACGTTGGTCAGGGGTTAGGGAGATTTTCCCGCCCGCCCTCCTTGGGCTCAAGGGGCTATATGGCCTCTTTTTGAGACTGCCATCTGGGGGTCCCCTTTGTTACCTTTGGCCTTCTTTCATGAGGCAGGTTGTTCTGCAAGGTGGGTTTGGTCGTGTGGTAATGGTGGATACGATTTTTGTAGCTGATGAGCAGGTCAAAATGGAGTTAGGCTGGTAGTTTCAACCGTATTTAAATTATTTCACAGAAGAGTGGTCAGGTCAAGACAGGGATAGAGAGATGCAAAGGAGAAGGGGGAGGGGGGGCAAGCAGAAAGTTTGCAGGAAGGCAAGTGTTTTGGTGACACAACAGTTTGGAAGGGTGAAGTTTTGAGTGAGCAGAGATTGGAGTGGTATGAGTGGCATGGGCATTTTAAGGTCTATTTAGGGGAGGGGCAGGTGAACAGATAATTGTTACAATGTATACCGAGGCCCATTTTGTATAGTATGTATGGCTAGATGCCAGGGTTTGTACAAGGTAAAGTTGCACCTGCCTCATTAAAGCTGCCTTTTCCACACTTACATATGTCTCCCAGGATTTCATTGAGCGTCGTCCTGCCCAATGGGCCCTTGGGGGTGGGCGTTAGATTGCTCTCGTGGGTTTTTCGGGTGGTTGGAGCGGCCTGGCAGCTGGGGAGACAGGGATTGTTTGAGGTAGCAGGGTGTGGGGCCTATTAGATTAGTGTAGAAGTTTAAGGACTTTTAGTGTAGACGGAGGAAAGATAGCACGTTGGTCAGGAAGATTTTATCGTCCGCACTCCCTGGGCTCAAGGGGGTATATGGCCCCTTTTTAAGACTGGTGTCTGGAGGTCCCCTTTGTTTCTTTTGGCCGTCTTTCATGAGGCAGGTTGTTCTGTAAGGTGGGTTTTGTCATGTGGTAATGGTGGAAAAGATTTTTGTCGCTGATGAGCAGGACGAAATGGAGTTAGGCGGGTAGTTTCAACAATATGTAAGTTATTTCGCAGAAGAGTTGTCAGTTTAAGACATGGCTAGAGAGATGTAGAGGAAAACGGGGAGGGAGGGGCAAGTAGAAAGGTTACAGGAAGACAAGTGTTTTGGTGACACCGAACATTTTGGACGGATGAAGTTTTGAGTGGGCACAGATTGGAGAGGTATGAGTGGCATGGGCATTTAAGGGTTTATTTACAGGAGGTGGGCAGATCATTTTTACAATGTATAGTGAGGCCGATTTTGTATAGTGTGTATGGCTAAACACCAGGGTTTGTACAGGTTAAAGTTGCACCTGCCTCATTAAAGCGGCCTTTTCCACAATATCTGTCTCTCAGGATTTCATTGAGCGACAGCCTGCCCGATGTGCACTGGAAAGCTCCGTAGACAGTAAACTCGCAGAGAAAAAAAATGACATGAATTTTGCAGGTTGACTGAGTTTAATTAGAGCGAACATGAACTCTTAATGTTTTGAAAATTATCTCACCAGGTGGAGAAAAGCTTCACATGCGCGAAGGGGAAAGGAAACTGAGAAATTGCAAACTCCTGGAAGAGGAAAATTGGGAACTTATCTAAAGTTTGGCAATAAATAGAATACCTTGTCCCTCCCCATTTTTTGAGCCTATTCTGGTTATTCAAAAGCCAGCAGACCTGTGGATGACCAGGCTTGAAAGATGACTTGTTTTAACAATATTTGGTTTGGATGCTCTGTTTATTTAATGTACACCACCCTCCTCTCTCCGCATGATTTCAGCTTTTTCCTGTTTCCCTCTTTACATTATGGGCACTCTGAGGGGGGAGGTCGGTAGTCTCTCAAGTCACTACTTTATAATTGGATTAACATACTCCCAGCCATATAATGATCTCCCTGTCTGCATGTCTGCCTGTCTTTCCATCAATCACAGTGTCAAATAAACTGTAGCGTGATCTGTCACTCATACTTTCTGCCACACCATCCATCATGTTAGCAAACACACCACAACACACTATTATTTCTGTGCCACAGTTGATGGCTGCCACTCTCTACATATCATTCACCTGCTCTCTCCTTTTGGAAGTCTGTCCTTCCAGCTGCCTCCACTACTTGTATCATTTCATAGGCCTCACAGTTTCTTGCACTGACCCCAGAGGGTCAGATCCCCCTGGGGGCCTGGGAGCCAGTAGTCTCTGCAGAACACACTGGGATTAACTCTGCAGGATGCTCTAACCGACATTGGAAGCAATATTGTCAAGGTTTTGACTGCGCAAATGGGCTTCTTGTAAGCAACATTTGATAGGGCGCACACCTCCAAATGAATTGTCCCATAGTCCATAAAAGATAGGGTTTTTTTTCTCAGCAAATGCAACATTTCTGATTTAATAGGCCTTGGGAAGATGAAAGGCAGAATCATCCCCGCAGGGGTTAACTGAAAAAGAATATGACTTTGGTGAAAAGGCTAACAGTGCAAGGTGAATCATAGCAACACATTTTTCTGCATTGGAGATAAGTGCTGTGGTCGTCTGCGCAGATGCAGCGGTGGCGACCCAGACCTGCCTTGGGTTGAGGAGCCTTCAGCTTTGTATGGCTCCTCCTAGGGCGATTCATCTGCTGGTGGTGATGTGCGTCTCTATTTTAGATATGCCAATATTTCATTATTGTACATTCAAGTTCACATCCTACTCTGATCACACCCATGGGATAATAATAATAATAATAATAATAAAGAATTTTATTGAGTGCAAAGCTACCACCAATGGGGTGTCCCGGCGCTATAGCAGACAAAGAACAGGAGAGGTAAGATACATATCTAGTCAGTTCGGCTAAATAGCCAGGTTTTAAGGGCTTTGCGGAACTCAGGATCTGACTGAATTGAGCGAAGATGAGGAGGTAGGCTATTCCAACATTTGGTGGTGCCAACCTCAAAAGATTTTCCTCCCATTCTAACTTTAGAGAACTAGGGAGTGATCAGAAGGTGTTTATTGTTAGATCGTAAGAGTCTGGCTTGAAGGTAAGGACGGAGTCTCCTCCTTAAGTAGAGTGCCCTTTACCTCTACCTGCCCGAAAGGCTAAGGTCAGAGCCTTAAATTCGATACGCTTTGCAATGGGCAGCCAACGAAGCTGGCGTAGATAGGGAGAGATATGATGTTGAAGCGGAACTCTGCAGATCAGACGAGCCGCAGCATTTTGTACAGTTTGGAGTCTGCGGAGAAGGCCAAGAGAGGGACCCAGATATAGTCCATTAGCTTAATCCAGATGGGAGGTTATCAGCGCATGGACTACAATTTTACAGGTGGCATTGGGCAGATAATTTATATGTTTTTAATGATTTTAAATTTGCTGAAAGAAGCAGCCGAAACCGTTTGGACCTGCGTAGATAGGGACAGTTGTTTGTCCCATCTGATACCTAGATTCTTGATTGAATCCTTGGGTGGGGGTCCGTACCTAATTCATCAGGCCACCACAATTTTGGAGAAAGGGGGGATGGTTGATTAAAAACTAAGATCTCAGTCTTATCCGCGTTGAGTTTTAAAAAGTTACGTTCCATCCATGCTGCAATGTTCTTAAGGTAGTCTTTTAGCGGTTCAAAGGTAGAGGCGGACACATCCTGGAAGATAAACAATATTTGGGTATCATCTGCATATGATAAAATTTTAATCCCAGCTTTAGAGATCAATTCTGCCAGAGGGGTCAAATACACATTAAAAATATGCGGATTCAGGGCCGAGCCCTGAGGCACATGCCATTTAAGGGGTATGACGGGGGAGATAAAAGGGTGGGTCCGGACCTGTTGTTTGCAGTTGGATAAAAAAGATGATATCCAATTCAGCACTGTGCCCTGAATGCCAATATCCCCAAGTCGATCTAAAATGATAGAATGGGAGATGGTGTCGAATGCTGCCGATAAGTCCATCAGCACCAACACCACCTTAGATCCTCCATCGATCCCCCAGCGTATTGAATCAGCCAGTTCAATCAAGGCTGATTCCGTACTATAGCCGGGTCGAAAGCCGGATTGAGAGTCATGAAAAAGATCATTGGTCTCAATAACGCTGACTAATTGCTGATACACTAGTTTTTCTAAGACCTTAGCTGGGACAGGTAGCAGCGAAATGGGTCTGTAGTTGCTAGTAATGTCTGGATCAACATTCACTTTTTTTAAGATAGGCAAAAGAAAAGCATGTTTCCGAACATCAGGGTAAATACCCTGTCTAAGAGAAGAGTTCCAAATAGGATTCAAATGGGGGTTGAGGAGTTCTGCCAGAGCACTGTATTGTTTAGCTGGCCAAGGGTCACTTGGGGAACCAGATTAGCACTTTTGCAACTCAAGGAGGGAGGCTTCAACAGAAACATCAGCAACATTTGAAAGCACAATACTGGGAGTTGGCTTCAGATGATCCTCCGTAGAAATCTGGGGTACATCAGATGGTTCAGGGAAGGAAGCATAAATCAGCGCAATTTTTTCCTAAAAGAAGTCAGATAGTTGGTTACATAACTTCTGAGAGGGAGGATGGGTGAGGATAAGTGCTAAAGGGTCAGTGAAAGATTTTACAATTTTAAAGATTTCCCTAGAGGAATTTTTAGCATTATTATTTAGAATGGAAAGGAAGTCTCTTTTGTATCCAATAAGGAGTTTGCGGTATTGTTAGACCTGGCATCTTTGGCGTGATTACCCTTATCTTTTTGCCTCTACCTCCTGTATTTTTGATGCTGTGCTGGATTTCGTTTTTGCTGGTTTAGATGCTTTGGACACTCTGCCACTGCTGATCAGTGCCAGGGTGTAAGTGCTCCCTATGTAAAGTGTTATCATGATTGGATATACATGTTTGGCATATTTGCATCACCATGAAGTCCCTAGTAAAGTGCACTGGGTGTGCCAGGGCTGGTGAGGGCAAATGCTACTAGTGGGCCTGCAGCACTGACTGTGCCACCCACAGGAGTAGCTCTAAAATGGTGTCTCAGGCCTGCTACTGCAGTGCCTATGGGCAGTTTAGAAACTGCCATGTCCGCCTGGCCAGTGTCCCCACTGACCAGGCCTAACCCTTCCCTTTTTGTGCACATCAGTCATCCCTATGGAAGGCCCAAGGTACCCCCCTGGGCAGGGTGCAGTGTATGTGAAAGGTAGAGCATGTACTAGTGCAGGTGACATGCTCTGGTAGTGAATTACAGCCATTTTTGTTTTTCACTATTGTAAGGCTATCTTGCTCCATAGGTTAACATGGGGGATGCTGGCTACAGTGGTTAACAGCATTTCTTCCCATAGGAACAAGATAGGACATAAGTATCTAGTATCCCTGAACTCAGAATTTAATAACACATCTTTTAGGAAAGGTGGTTTTTAAATCCTGTGTTTGAGAACAGCACCTTTAGAAAGTTGCTGTTCTCTTGTCTGACCCTTCTGTGTGCCTGGGCCTGTTTGTGTATTGACTGTCTGGTTTGTGAGTGAAGGGGCTGGGGAATTCCCCCGGAGGCTGGATGAGTCAGCACTAGGCTGAATGAATGCAATTGCAACCTGAGTGGTGGGAGGAGTTAGCACCTGGGCCTGAAAGGGCTGTGCCTGCCTGCCACAATGCTGGCTCCACCTCCTGCTGGGCGGCTGAGGACCCTGCCCCTCACTCTGAAAGGAAAGATGCAGCCAGCAAAACAAAGTGCTCAGGATCCACCCAGAACTGGTTCAGACCGGGCTCAGGGCCCACATGCACTAAGAGAACAAAGACTTTAGGGGTATAAGTACAGGACCCCTGACAACAGAAAATTAGATCATCCTGGAATCAAGAAGGAACCTCCGCCAAGGAGAAAGCTGAAACTGAAGAAGGAAGACTGTCCTGCTGTTGCTCTGCTGGACTGACCTGTTGCTTTGCTGCCAGGGAGAGGGGAAGGACTTTGCTGTGAGCTGTGTCCCCTGTCTTGAAGGAATCTCCAAGGGCCTGAGAAGAGCTGGCTCCCTGTTCTGAAGTCCCAGGAACAAAAGGACTTCACCCCCAGTTTCCCTGAACTCTGCTGAGAGAGTTCTGTCCTTCCTAGAGTGCTTGATCCAGTTGTGGGGTCTCTGGAAGTTGTACCTGAGCTGGGAAGCTTGAAACTAAGCTTGAGAGACTTTTGCATCTGAAGAGTGTCGCCTCGCTCGCTTGCGGAGCGCATCCCCGACAGTGCGAGAAGTTTCCCGCCGCTACGAAGGTCGAGATCGTCGCAGCGCCTAACGCCGCTGCCAGAGCCATCGCATCCTTCGTTTGCGGGACGCACCAGACCGGTGCGGGAAAGCCGAACATCGCTGCGAGTGTCGTCGCAGAGCCTGTCATCGCTGGGTGAGATCGCCGCACCGCTTGCTAGCGGACCGCATCACGTCGCTGCGAGCATCGTCGCAGAACCACCGCATCGAGGAGCTGCGAGAGAGAGGATCACCGCTGGATCACGCATCGTCGCCCCGGAGATCGTCGCAGCCCCTACGAGATCGTCGCATCGTGCCTTTTGCGAGAACAGACTTCCTACGAAACCTACGCACCGGAATCCATACAAGTGGCCTTCCTCCCCATACAGACCGGATTCGTCGCAACACGCCCGCTGCTGCAGCGGGGCTGTCGCATTGCCTCCCCAGGGTCTCAGGAGCAACGCATCGCTTGTTTTCCACCGCACCAGCTTCTGCTTTTGGAACTTTGTTGCAACTACAAGGTACTGTGAGTAAACGTGACGCAACTGTGAACTTTTCACGCATCTGTGGATTATTTTATCGCAACTTAAAGAACTTTCATTACAACCTTAAGAACTCTTTTGAAACCATATTCTTGAACTGTGTATGTTGGATTTTTGTCGTTTTGGTCTTGTGTAGTTTAGAATAAATATCTTTATTTTCCTAAACTGTTGTGGAATCAGTTTGTGGTGTTTTCACTGTGTTACTGTGAGTGTTGGTACAAATACTTAATGCATTGCCTCTGGTTAGCCTGGACTGCTCAGGCCAAGCTACCTAGAGGGTGAGCAGAGGTTATCTTAGAGGGTTATCTCCTTGCCCTGACTAGAAGCAAGGGTCCCTATTTGGACAGTGGTACCTACCTCTGCCAACTAGAGACCCCCAGTTCTAACATTGGTGGTCAGGCGGTGGGATTTGAACTTGTATTTGTATTTGACCCACAGTAATTGGTGTACATCACTAGTGAGTGCAGACCACTACGCCACCACATACTACTGGTTTTTGATTTTTGATTCTATTTTTGAGTAACTCTTCCAAGCATCATGTCTTTGAATGGGAAGGCACCCAGTAAGGAGGCGGAAGTAGAATTGGAGTTTGCCATTGGAGATTTGTATTCATACAAAGTTGAGCAACTTAGGAAATTCTGCCTTGAGTTTGAGTGCCCCATAAAGAGCGCCTACAGAAAGGAGGAGCTGCAGAGAATCTTGAAGGCCCATTGGGAGGCACAAGAGGGAGATGATGATGTAAATGGAGAGAATGGTTTTCAAGTCAAAGATCTGCCAGTGCGCAGAGTAGGCTCAGGAGCTGGCAGCAACCACTCCGGTAGGGGCCTCACCCCAGAAGAGTTACAAGAAAATCAGAGAATGAGAGAATATGACTTGGAAGTCATGAAAATGAAACTGAGGCAATTGGAATTGGAGAAATAAAGGGCAGCGGAAGACAAGAGAGAGGCCCGTGCCCTAGAGGAAAAGAAATTGCTTTTGGCTCATCAGTTGAGCATGAAAGAACTGGATCTTAAAGCCAAGGAGGTGGATGCCAGTTCAAATGGTGGCAGCGCGCAGCCAGTGCATGGGGGTAAAGTATATATTCCCAAAGACCTGGTACACAATTACCATAGGAGTGAGGATATTTATGCCTGGTTCACTTCGTATGAAATTGCATTGAAGATGAATGGTGTGCCTGATCAGCATTGGGGGGCGGGCCTGTGAAAACATTTTGAGGCTTCTGGGAGGAGTGCTCTAGAGCCCTTAGAGATGGCAGGTGCCATGACCTACCCCAATATGAAGGAGGCCTTATGTCTCAGGTATGGCCTTACTCCAGAGCAGTATAGACTGCAGTTTAGAAACTCCAAGAAGAAAGAGTCTGAGACTTGGATGGAGTGTGTGAATGGGTACTCGCGTGCACTGGAAGGTTGGATGAAGGGCAGTAAAGTAACTGATTTGAAGGGGTTGTTGCATTTAATCAGTTGGGAGCACTTGAGTAGTCTTTGTGTTCCAGAGCTGCGCCAGCATCTTTTAGACAGCAAGCTGACAGACCCCATTGAGCTTGCTAAGGAGGCGGACCGCTGGACCAGTACCAGGGTCCACAGAGGAATTGTGGGTACCACAGCCAAAGGTGGGCAGGGACCCCAGCAGAAGAGTGGGGGGGACAAGGGTAACCAAAAGGAGTTCTCACAAGGGCCCCAAAATAGTTCCCAGGGAAAGGAATCCCAACCCCCCAAGCCTAAACAGCCATGGCCCTCTAAAGGCAGGCGGGACAATAGAGACAGAAGGAATAACCAAGGTCCCCCTACCTGCTATCACTGCAATGAGGTGGGACACATTGCTCCACAATGTCCCAAGAAGAAGCCCGCACCCACTGGTGCTCCCGCCCCAGCATTAGCTAGTGTAGCTTTGGGTGGGGATTTGGTTTCTAGTGAATTAATTAACTGTGGGGAGCTAGCAGTTATGACCCTTGTCTCGCTAGGAGACCAAGAGATGGTCCAGGAGACCTTACTGCCCTCTAACACTAAGAAATATGGGCAGAAGGTGACCATCAATGGGAGGGAGGTTGAGGCTCTGAGAGACACGGGAGCCAGCGTGACATCTGTGAGGAGTCGGTGGGTGTCTGAAGAGCAAATCATCCCTGGTGTACTCCGCCCTGTAGTGGCAGCTGACAGCTCAGTGCACCTCTGCAAGCTGGCGAAGGTTTCCTTTGAATGGGGAGGAGTCTCTGGTCTTTTGGAAGTAGTTGTCAGTGATGCCTTGCCTGTAGACTGTCTGTTAGGCAACGACCTGGAGAGTTCTCCATGGAAAGAAATAGAACACAGAACTCACTTGGAGATGTTGGGTCTGCCTGCGTGGATCTGCGTGACCACATGTGCAATGGCAGCCAGTAAGGGTGATTCAGCAGAACTGGAGCCTGAAACAGTGGCCCAGAGGCCTGCCAGGAGAGGAAGAGGCAGAGGGCGTGGGAAACCAGCCCCTGCCGTTCCCACGGTCCAGGAGGAAGCAGAACCTGAGGGGGATGCCCTGGAACCTACAGGGGAACAGGTGGCCGAACTGGGAGACCTACCTGAGCTGACCCATTGGCAGCAAGAAGGTGGTCCCTCCAGGGAGGAGTTCTGCCAGGCACAGAAGGAATGCCCTTCCCTCATTGGTCTGCGGCAGCAGGCTGTAGATCAGGCAGCAGGTGGAGCAGCCAGAGATCACTTTGTCTTCTGGGAAGGTAACCTACTTTACAGCGAGCCTAAGTTTGCTGAGCCCGGTGCAGCCCGTGTGCTGGTGGTACCCGAGCGCTTCAGAAACTTCCTAATGGGTCTGGCTCACGACGTGCCTCTTGCAGGACATCTGGGGCAAGACAAGACCCTAAACAGGCTTGTCACCCACTTCCACTGGCCCCAGATGAGGAAGAACGTTGGTTCCTTTTGCAGATCTTGCCAAACCTGTCAAGCTAGTGGCAAGACTGGAATGAAGTTGAAGGCCCCCCTTCAACCCTTCCCAGTGGTTAGCACCCCTTTCGAGCGGGTGGGCATAGATATCGTAGGGCCCCTGGACCCCAAGACAGCCTTAGGCAACAGGTTCATCCTGGTCTTGGTGGACCATGCCACCCGGTACCCGGAAGCAGTCCCTCTCTGGACAATCACAGCACCCGTGGTGGGCCGTGCATTGATGGGGATCTTTTCCCGTGTGGGGTTCCCCAGAGAGGTGGTCTCCGACCGGGGTACCAACTTCATCTCTAGGTACATGAAGTCTCTGTGGGAGGAGTGTGGGGTAACTTATAAGTTCACCACTCCTTACCACCCTCAAGGAAACAGGTTGGTTGAAACGTTCAACCGGACCCTGAAGGCATGATTATGGGCCTAGCGGAGCCCATGAGACGGAAGTGGGACGTCTTGTTACCATGCCTGTTGTTTGCCTACAGGGAGGTGCCTCAGAAGTCCTTAGGGTTCAGTCCCTTTGAACTCCTGTATGGCCACCCTGTTAGAGGACCTCTCTCGCTGGTGAAGGAGGGTTGGGAAAAGTCCCGTGGGAAAACCCCCCAGGATGTGTTCAGCTATGTGCTGGCCATCCGCAACCAGACACAACGCTTCAGGAAGCTCGCTCAGGCGAACCTGGAAGCAAGCCAGGAAGAAATGAAAAGATGGTACGAGCAGAATACCACTCTTGTCGAATTTCAACCTGGGCAGAAGGTGTGGGTGATGGCGCCAGTGGAGCCTTGCGCGCTCCAAGACAAGTGGTCTGGGCCATATTAGGTGGTAGAAAGGAAGAGTGAGGTAACCTACCTGGTTAACCTGAAGACTCCCAGGCAGCCCCTGAGAGTCTTGCATGTGAACCGCCTCAAACCACACTTTGAGAGGTCTGAAGTAACCATGCTCATGGCTACAGATGCAGGAATGGAAGAGGATAGTGATCCTCTCCCTGACCTCCTGGCAGTTAAAGAGCAAGATGGGTCAGTGGATGGTGTGGTCCTCTCGCCCACCCTAACCCCAGAACAGCAGAATGACTGTCGTCAAGTGTTGGGTCAGTTCTCCTCTCTGTTCTCCCTGACCCCAGGAGTCACCAACGGGTGCGTCCATGATGTGGACACTGGAGACAATCTACCTGTGAAACAAAAATTTTACAGGGTAGCTGACAAGGTCAGGGCCAGCATCAAGGAAGAGGTTTCCAAGATGTTGGCGCTAGGGGTTATTGAGCCCTCCAGCAGCCCCTGGGCTAGCCCAGTGGTCTTGGTGCCCAAGAAAGCTGCTACGCCCGGTGGCCCTCCAGAACTCAGGTTTTGCGTGGACTACCGTGGGCTCAATGCGGTCACGAAGACTGACGCACACCCCATCCCCAGAGCTGATGAGCTCGTGGATCGGTTGGGAGCTGCCCAGTACCTCAGTACATTCGATTTGACTTCTGGGTACTGGCAGATTGCCTTAACTGATGGGGCCAAAGAGAGGTCAGCATTTTCAATGCCAGAGGGGCACTTCCAGTTCCGAGTCATGCCCTTTGGGTTGAAGAATGCCCCTGCCACGTTCCAGAGACTGGTTAACCAGGTACTGTCCGGGCTGGAGGAATTCAGCGCCGCATACCTGGATGACATTGCTGTGTTCAGCTCCACGTGGGAAGAACACCTGCAACACCTCTGCAAAGTGTTGAAGGCTCTGCAAAGAGCAGGCCTCACTATCAAGGCCAGCAAGTGCCAGATAGGGCAGGGATCTGTGGTGTATTTGGGACACCAGGTGGGGAGTGGCCAGGTGGCGCCCCTACAGGCAAAGATTGATACCATTTTGGCTTGGGAGCCCCCCAAGACCCAGACAGAGGTGAGAGCCTTTTTAGGACTCACCGGGTATTACAGACGGTTTGTCAAGGGATATGGCACCATTGTCGCCCCCTTGACAGAACTCACTTCCAAGAAGTTGCCCAAAAGAGTTGACTGGACTGACGCCTGCCAAACTGCTTTTGATGCCCTGAAAACTGCAATGTGCACAGCACCGGTGCTCAAGGCACCTGACTTTTCCAGTGAGTTCATAGTACAGATGGACGCTTCAGAGCATGGTGTGGGAGCAGTACTCTCACAAGTCACTGAGGAGAATGGAGACCAGCCAGTAGCTTTCATTAGTAGGAGGCTACTCCCCAGGGAACAGAGGTGGAGTGCGATTGAAAGGGAGGCTTTTGCTGTGGTCTGGGCTCTGAAGAAGCTGAGGCCCTACCTGTTTGGGACTCACTTCCGCGTTCAGACCAACCACAGGCCCCTCAGATGGTTAATGCAGATGACGGGTGAGAACCCAAAACTGTTGAGGTGGTCCATCTCCCTACAGGGAATGGACTTTACGGTGGAACACCGCCCCGGTACAGAACACGCCAACGCTGATGGTCTGTCCAGGTTTTTCCGCCTTAGTGAAGAGAACTCCCAAGAGGGTGGGTAGTTCTCCCCACTTTCAGCTGGAGGGGACACGTGTTAGACCTGGCATCTTTGGCGTGATTACCCCTATCTTTTTGCCTCTACCTCCTGTATTTTTGATGCTGTGCTGGATTTAGTTTTTGCTAGTTTAGATGCTTTGGACACTCTGCCACTGCTGATCAGTGCCAGGGTGTAAGTGCTCCCTATGTAAAGTGTTATCATGATTGGATATACATGTTTGGCATATTTGCATCACCATGAAGTCCCTAGTAAAGTGCACTGGGTGTGCCAGGGCTGGTGAGGGCAAATGCTACTAGTGGGCCTGCAGCACTGATTGTGCCACCCACAGGAGTAGCTCTAAAATGGTGTCTCAGGCCTGCCACTGCAGTGCCTATGGGCAGTTTAGAAACTGCCATGTCCGCCTGGCCAGTGTCCCCACTGACCAGGCCTAACCCTTCCCTTTTGTGCACATCAGTCACCCCTATGGAAGGCCCAAGGTACCCCCCTAGGCAGGGTGCAGTGTATGTGAAAGGTAGAGCATGTACTAGTGCAGGTGACATGCTCTGGTAGTGAATTACAGCCAATTTTGTTTTTCACTATTGTAAGGCTATCTTGCTCCATAGGTTAACATGGGGGATGCTGGCTACAGTGGTTAACAGCATTTCTTCCCATAGGAACAAGATAGGACATAAGTATCTAGTATCCCTGAACTCAGAATTTAATAACACATCTTTTAGGAAAGGTGGTTTTTAAATCCTGTGTTTGAGAACAGCCCTTTTAGAAAGTTGCTGTTCTCTTGTCTGACCCTTCTGTGTGCCTGGGCCTGTTTGTGTATTGACTGTCTGGTTTGTGAGTGACAGGGGCTTGGGAATTCCCCCGGAGGCTGGATGAGTCAGCACTAGGCTGAATGAATGCAATTGCAACCTGAGTGGTGGGAGGAGTTAGCACCTGGGCCTGAAAGGGCTGTGCCTGCCTGCCACAATGCTGGCTCCACCTCCTGCTGGGCGGCTGAGGACCCTGCCCCTCACTCTGAAAGGAAAGATGCAGCCAGCAAAACAAAGTGCTCAGGATCCACCCAGAACTGGTTCAGACCGGGCTCAGGGCCCACATGCACTAAGAGAACAAAGACTTTAGGGGTATAAGTACAGGACCCCTGACAACAGAAAATTAGATCATCCTGGAATCAAGAAGGAACCTCTGCCAAGGAGAAAGCTGAAACTGAAGAAGGAAGACTGTCCTGCTGTTGCTCTGCTGGACTGACCTGTTGCTTTGCTGCCAAGGAGAGGGGAGGGACTTTGCTATGAGCTGTGTCCCCTGTCTTGAAGGAATCTCCAAGGGCCTGAGAAGAGCTGGCTCCCTGTTCTGAAGTCCCAGGAACAAAAGGACTTCACCCCCAGTTTCCCTGAACTCTGCTGAGAGAGTTCTGTCCTTCCTAGAGGGCTTGATCCAGTTGTGGGGCCTCTGGAAGTTGTACCTGAGCTGGGAAGCTTGAAACTAAGCTTGAGAGACTTTTGCATCTGAAGAGTGTCGCATCGCTCGCTTGCGGAGCGCATCCCTGACAGTGTGAGAAGTTTCCCGCCGCTACGAAGGTCGAGATCGTCGCAGCGCCTGACGCCGCTGCCACAGCCGTCGCATCCTTCGTTTGCGGGACGCACCAGACCGGTGCGGGAAAGCCGAACATCGCTGCGAGTGTTGTCGCAGAGCCTGTCGTCGCTGGGTGAGATCGCCGCACCGCTTGCTAGCGGACCGCATCACATCGCTTCGAGCATCGTCGCAGAACCATCGCATCGAGGAGCTGCGAGAGAGAGGATCACCGCTGGATCGCGCATCGTCGCCCCGGAGATCGTCGCAGCCCCTACGAGATCGTCGCATCGTGCCTTTTGCAAGAACAGACTTCCTACGGAACCTACGCACCGGAATCCATACAAGTGGCCTTCCTCCCCATACAGACCGGATTCGTCGCAACACGCCCGCTGCTGCAGCGGGGCTGTCGCATCGCCTCCCCAGGGTCTCAGGAGCAACGCATCGCTTGTTTTCCACTGCACCAGCTTCTGCTTTTGGAACTTTGTTGCAACTACAAGGTACTGTGAGTAAACGTGACGCAACTGTGAACTTTTCACGCATCTGTGGATTATTTTATCGCAGCTTAAAGAACTTTGATTACAACCTTAAGAACTCTTTTGAAACCATATTCTTGAACTGTGTATGTTGGATTTTTGTCGTTTTGGTCTTGTGTAGTTTAGAATAAATATCTTTATTTTCCTAAACTGTTGTGGAATCAGTTTGTGGTGTTTTCACTGTGTTACTGTGAGTGTTGGTACAAATACTTAATGCATTGCCTCTGGTTAGCCTAGACTGCTCAGGCCAAGCTACCTAGAGGGTGAGCAGAGGTTATCTTAGAGGGTTATCTCCTTGCCCTGACTAGAAGCAAGGGTCCCTATTTGGACAGTGGTACCTACCTCTGCCAACTAGAGACCCCCAGTTCTAACAGGTATTCTTTAAGAGCTGCACGATAGCTTACCTTACTAGCTGCAGAGTAGGTAAGTCTCCAGGAGCGCTCTAATTTTTTGCATTCCGATTACTTTGTTCTAAGCTCCTCCGAATACCATTGTGCCGAGGGTAGAGCTCTGAGTGACTTTATTGCTTTCAAGGGGGCAAGAGAGTCAAGCACATCAACAACCAACTTATTCAGATTTAGGGCACTGTCATTGAGATCGCTGGAGAGGATGGGCGTAGAGTCCTTTAGATATTGTGTAAGGTGCTCTGGGGTAGCTCTCCTCCAATTTCTACTGGACTCTGGGAATGGTGCTGACTCTGCTAGTGCCAGTTAGCTGAAGAATAAAAGAGACCAAAAAGTGATCTGACCATCCTACTGGTATCGGAGAATGGACAATATCTCAGGAAGGTTAGTACAAATCAAGTCCAATATATGACCAGCTTTGTGAGTTGGCTGAGATACCTTTAGTGTCAGATTGCACCCGACTAATGTGGAAATAAAAGTGGAGCTATGAGAGCAAGAAGTATCATCCACATGCAGATTCAGATCCCCTAGCATAATGAAATTAGAGTAGCGTATGCTAGCCTGAGAAATATATTCCGCCAGGATGGGAACTTGGCTAAGGCTAGAGTTAGGGGGCGGATAAAGCAGCAAACCAGAGCAAGAGGAGGACGCCGAGAGTTTAACACAGAAAGATAAGCGCTCGATGGAATCAACCTGATCAAAGTTAGTGGCTGCTAACTCCCATCTTGATTTATAGATAATAGCAACTCCTCCACCCAGTTTTCCATCGGACCTATTAGCACAGACTATAGCATAGTTTTCAGGGATAGCCAAGGAAAGAACGGGGTTGGTGTCATCCCGGAGCCACGTCTCCGTCAGAAATAGAAAGTCCCAGTCATTGTCTTCGATGGACTATAAAATATCCAGCGCATGTTTAGGCAAGGATCTACAATTTAACAATCCGGCTTTTAATTTCAGTACGACAGGTGCTAGGGAGGCGTTAGAGTTACAGTCCAAATTGCAACTAGTTGAGCTAACAGCACATAAAGAACATTCACAGCACAAGCATAAGTAATCCTCCTTGGGATCACAGAGTGTTGAACAAGGCAAATGAAGACAGGGTAAAGGCCTAAAGGAGAACAACTCAGAGCGACTATATGTGTAACGTCGGATGGAAGTAAAACGGGCAGCATCTCTGGCCCTGGCCACCGTCCGGCCGCGGACGGGCACAGATGGGCTTGCCTTAGGCGCGCCCGCTGTACGAGTCCACTTCGCTTCGGCATCATGCTGACTTGAAATAGGGCGAAGGGCAAAAGCACTAGAGCGTCACTTGTACAAAATGGCCACTCGAAAATGGCCCTGTCAGAAAGTGAGGATTAGCCTCCTACTTTCTGTGAAAAACGATAGAAAGCGTCTCCCTCCACACAAACAGCATGGGGTAGCTGAGGTGGACCGAGGAGTCAGAGTGACTGAAATGAACCTGGGCATAGAGCCCGCCAAGATTTAAAAACAAAACAGGTAAAAGAAGCAATAATACCAAATTAAGCAAATATAAAAACAAACAATTTCAGCTTTAGGCGCAAATGCAGCTCAGCATGCAGGCAAACCTCAGCCTGTCAGTCCGCTGCGCATCGGCGCCATGCTGACTTGAAATAGGGCAAAAGGCAAAAGCACTAGAGCGTCCCTTGTACAAACTTGCCGCTCGAAAATGGCCCAGTCAGGAAGTGAGGATTAGCCTCCTACTTTCTGTGAGGAATCATAGAAAGCGTCTCCCACCACACAAACAGCATGGGGTAGCTGCGGTGAACCGGGGAGTCAGAGTGCCTGAAATGCGCCTGGGCATAGCGGCCGCCAAGATTTAAAAACAAAACAGGTAAAAGATGCAGTAATACCAAATTAAGCAAATTTAAAAACACACAATTTCAGCTTTAAGAAAAGTGCTAGCACAGCTCAGCATGCAGGCAAACCTCAGCCTTTCTTGAACAGGGCATGACAATTTGTAAGAAGCATGTGGGCTGAAAGCACTTGATGACATGTCATTGTGGGATATTGTGTCCATGTCAATGTGCAATGACACTGCTGTTCCCTATACACTCTGTTATTATTCATATATAAGCCCTACCTTGCTACACTTTGCTCTGCAGCTCCCTGTTCATGCCCACGTGTCTGTTACACTTGCGCATTGCAAAATCTGCGTAATAAAGTGCATGCGTGTTGTTTTTATTTATTTTCAGTCACATGGATGCTTGGCTGTCAGTGGACTGACATAACCGCTCAATCCATCAATGTACTTCCTGGGTCTCCTTCAACACTGTCCTTCCAGAAGTGTCATCAACCAAGGTGGGTTGCTGTTGGTCTTCATGCATTGGCCATTAAACTCATGCCCAATGATATCGCATGGCACATTTTCCAGTGTGTACCTGTGCCAACTGGTGATGTATATGCCTAATGTATGTATTTCCCTTTATAACCCACAAAATGGCCGTCACTACAGAGCATCACATCATGCACACCACCTCCTCCACATTCACTACTCTAGTCTTTCATGCAATTGCATTTTGCTATTCCCAGTCCCCAAGAGATCTGGGGTGGTGAGCATCTTCTCCTTCTTTGGCTTGAGGAAGTGTTGGTCCTTTCCCAGTTGCCCTGGTTTCTCTTTGAAGATGTGCAACAATGACAATCACCCTCCACTTGAGCTGGTCGAAACTCTTTCATGGCATACAGCTATGTAGTCACTCCATTGTTTTTATGGGTGCTTTGTTGACACAGGTGACTGTTTGCTGTTGGCTTCATCAATTGATGATGCAACAGCTGTTTAACAGTGAGTCACCACCTGCTGTGGTAACCAGTGTAATTCATGGAGCACAGGTGGTATGTGTTCCCCTGAATAGAGGTTCGGTAGCAATCTTGCTACAGTTTAGGACCATTGAAGAGTTTGTAGTAAGAAAAGGGGGGTTCTGGTTACAGGCCAATTTCCCAATGTACTGAGACATCTCAAGTGGGAGAATGCCCTGTGGTTTCTAAAAGTACTGTAATGATTACGCAATATAGTGGTATTAATAATTGTTGAATTACTAGTAAAAACAAGTCCAAATGGTGTTTTTGAGATGCTTACCACAATTGGAGAGCTAGAGATAAGAATATTCAGGTTGGATGAAAGCTAGTGCCCGCAGCAGTGAACGCTGTTAGCAAAGCTATACCAACTTGAACCTTGCGGGAGGTGGGATTTCCGATAGGGCGGTCATCTTGAACTAAGATCGTACAAAAGGACAGTGAAGTCAGAGTCTCAGTGCTGTCCAAAGCAGTCCGTGTTTGGCGGTTTGGAGATCATTGTGGAGCCAGAGTCTTGCTCCAGGAGTGTCCATTGGAACTTTTGAATTCCTTTCTTTTGTTGCACAATCTTGGAACCCAGATCATTTTCACAATTATTAGCATTTTCAAGGCCTTGTATATTAGAACCTATTTTGTGTGCACTCTATTTTCTATCATGTTTATTGTTTTTTCCCCAAAATCTGACTTTGCTTTTTGTGTCTCTCCTCTTTGATCGTTGACATTGTACATACCATCATTTTTTTTCTGGACTGTGTGTGGTGTAATTTGTGTTGATATTTCATCATGGAACAAGCTCCAGGTGCTAAAAATCAGTGCAAGCAGCGCTGCAAGCCTAATTTAGCCCATTCGCAGAACTCCACAGAATCTCACAGAGTTTTCATATAACTCCACGGAATTCCCCAGAGGGAAACGCTGCGAGTTCTGCCCACCCCTACTTTGTCTGATCTGGTATTGTTTAATTGCAGATTTTCATGAGCACATTCCAAAGGAAATGTGACAAGGCTTGCATCAGTATTTTTTCACTCTTCCCATTTCCCTTTCCCCCTCTATATGGACTTCTTTGATATTTGTTAGAAATCAATGTCTTTCTCTGGCGGTGAATAGGACTAGCTTCATGGCACACCTGCAGACCAATAACGAAAAGCTGTGAAGTATGACAAGTACTCGGGGGAAAATGCGTTGAAGTTTTTGCATAATTTAGAATGCTACTCTTATGACTTAATTAACATGTAGGATCCGTGATAGATCAACAGCCATGGTCCCTCTCAGGATTTTTTTTTACCTTCCTTGAAGTCACTGGTAATAATTCCAGTTCTTTGCACTGGAATAGCTGTAAATCCGTAGTAGGTACCTTTAATTCATGATCTCAGTTTGGCACGGATGAGTTAAAATGATTGGTCATCATTCTTATATCTAGTGCACATAGAGGTAGTCTAGGTGTGTCTAAATCATGCGAATTTCACTTTTTTAAAGATAATCTGTGTACCATGTGCATGATTTTAGCATGTGAAGTTGAGTAAGCTGCTCAGATCTGGTAAAGGTTTAAATGGAGAGGAGTGATGATTTACTTTTGTGGGATGACACAATACAGGGTAGAAGGAGCTGACCTAAATTGTGGTATTCATACCAGGCTTTGTCTTTGTGGTAGTAGGGAATGTCATTTATGAGGTTTCCCTGTATGCCACGGTTTTCTAGTCTTAATAAAAGTGTCTGATGGTCAACGGTATGAAAGGCTCCAGTGGAAGAGATGCCCGCCATCATTTTCCACTATTATTTTCATGTCTTCCCACCTAGATATCAGTTCTGATTGTGTGCCGCTCCCTGGGATGTATCCAGATTGTTGGTCTAAGAGTAAATTGTTTTACTCAACAAAGTTGTTGATCAATTTTCCTAAGAATGGACCATTAGAGATTGGTGGCAATTATCAGGATTAGATGGATCTAGGTTATTCATGGCTGGTAAAATGTAGGAGATCTTGTATTGAGGGAAAGGGTCCTGTCCAGTATGTTCCTTCGTTGGAGATCTAGATGGGTTGCTTGCTTAACCAGTTCACTGAAATCAGTTACAGATAGCTGTTAAAGAAGATTAGTGATTGCTAGCTGTTCACATTTTTTGTCCTGCTATTACCGGTCTTTGTAGCCTGAACATTTTTTGTTTTATTCCAAAGATAGTCTTCTCTATTTTTGGTGATGAGTTCATCTGTGATTACATCACAGAAAGCTTGTGAGTTTGACACCTTCATAGTGGTGCATTCTGACTGGCAAACTCCAAGATAAGCAGATGTAGGTCATTGGAGTGACATTCTGCGTGGATGATGTGGGTAGTGCTGTGGGAGCTTTACCAAGAGTACCAGGATAGACAGAGGTCACAGGGCTCAGATTTTGCCAATCCTAGACTATTACCCCTGGTGATCCGGAGCTTAATCATCATATTAGGTCAAAAACAGAGCACCAAGTACACCCTTTAGCATTTGACCTTCAGAGCAAGTAGTCTATAGTTACTCAGGAAGGTGGCGTTGTTTTGGGTAATCAAAACACAGCAAACCAACAAATACAAGATCAACAACTTGTAGTTCAGTCAATGCTAACCTTTTGAAAATGTACTTTACACAAAACATAATGCAGCATTTAATGGTTTTAGAAGCAACAATTGAAAGGGATTTACTAACATCCTTTGACGATAGTATGGGTGATTGCCCAGGTCACTGTCATGGAATAACCTTGTATGACACGCCTTGTGACAAAAACTCCCAATTACTTTCTGGGGTTCTTATCAAGTGGAATGTGGCAATTTGGGAAGATCTTCAATGGTAGCTGGTTAGTTCATAAATCACACAACAAAAATCCATATGTGATGGATCGTGGGAACCTAGCCTGTAGAGAAAGTTTTTAGGTTCTCGCAAATTTTGGGTTTGCCTTTTCCTGAAAAAGAAAAATTATTTTCTTGAGTCCCCTCACTCACCCAGGGTTGCCCCTAGGTGACATGCTTCATCATTGGGGCCATCCCAAGCATCTACTGCTTGGGGCGTGCTTTGACTTGCGAAGGATGTTTGTTTATTTGTTTTAAGAGCACCAGAACATGCACCATTGTTTTTATATTACATAGGCACTAACTACTATTTACCAAACATTGCCTAGAAAACGTGGCCTGCCCAAATGGGCAGGCATTATGTATTAACCTACAATCTACATTTCTCTCCCAAATCAGCTACTATGGATACAGTGTTAACCGTATGTATAATTGATAGACACGCACACTAGGTGTGTTTTCTAACTTTTCTACCTTAATTTTGGTTCAGTCACAGGAGTGGCATACTTGGGGCTGGCCCTCGTGTTGTCCTGAAGAAGAGGTGTAGGGGACACTTTGAAACATGTCGACAGGATATTAGGGACTTTAACCACATAACAGTTATTTTTCCTGTATCTACCCCCTTTTTACCATACCAACAAGGAATAGGAATACAAAAATTGAGCTTACTAGCTAGGTATTTTTAATTAGCACCAATACCCACTCCACCATACATAGCACCACACATAGTTTCACGTAATCAGTGCTCCTACGTATCCTTCGCAAGTTGCAGCACGCCCCAAGCGGTAGATGCTTGGGTTGGCCCCAATGATGAAGCATGTCACCTAGGGGCAACCCTGGGTGAGTGAAGGGACTCAAGAAAATAATTTTTCTTTTCTGGCAAGGCGAACCCAAAATTTGGGAGAACCTAAAAACTTTCTCTACAGGCTAGGTTCCCACAATCCATCACATATGGATTTTTGGTGTGTACTTTAAATCTCAGGAGGTTGAACCTAGCTGAATCCTCCTTCTCCCTCCTTTTTGATAAATAGTTCATAGATCAGTCATGGGCATCTTTCCCTGCCTGTATATATCAGTTTGACTGTAGTTGCTCCCACTTTGTTTTGGCACCCTACAGCGCCAGATCACTGGAAGCAGGGATCTCACAACAGAGATTGGCATCTACAGCTCTGGCACAGTGCATTACTCGAGGAGCCTGCAGAGTAGTCTTGCAGAGTAGTCTCAGTGCTCCTACTTTATTGGATCTTGTAACTTGGGGATTGTCCTCCGGCCCATAAACAAAGCTTACCATCAAAACAGGCTAGATGTCCAAGCCTTGCGAGTAGTGAGATCCTGATTCAGGCCTCTATGTCAATGAGGTACTTCTCTGGCACTCAGATGTATCTTTTGTAGGCTGGGTTAAGATTGACCTTAGTGCCATGTTACTTTGTGATGCTCAAGTGCTGTTGTAGGGCTTATATGAACCTGAGTTCCTCAGTAGTCTTTGTCCATTGGAGTACAGAGTCTGCAGAGTAACTTTGGGGACTCTTAGTACTCACAATTACAGAGTGGTGCAGGTCTTACCCAGTGTACAAAAGGTTTCTTTGGCTCATCCCATGTTGGCTCGATTCACTGCTCTTCTTTATTCGGAGCAGCATCCCCCTTTTGCAAAGTTACATTCAATAGCTTTCCTGAGCAGCTGGTCAACTCTCTCCCTTGAGGGTGGGTCAAGTAGTTTTGCTCATAGGTCACAAGTTCCCAGTTCTAAACCTGGCTAAGTGAGTTGATGGCGAATACCCCAACCCTAGAACACAGAAAGTTTCTTGTTGCCACTGATGTGGAGACTAGGGGCTAAAGGTAAACTCTCCTCTGCTGGCGGAGTTTGCAGAGTTTTACCACACTGGACTCCACTTGGAATCCGGAGTTCAGCCAAACTACTCCCAACCACCAGGAGAGCAGACTTTATGTCACATTTACCCCTAGACTTCATCCCACAACCAGTAGTGTACCAGGAGGTGTGTTTGCAGAGTGGTGGAGTAATGGGATGGGCCGACTACAAGGTCTCTGCAATCCCACTGTGGGGGACTTACCTATGGCAGCAATAGGGGGTTCTTGGCCCCAAACAACCCTCAGCAACTAAGGGGACATTATCCTCCGAACAGTAGTGCCTCAGGAGGGGCGTTTTCAGAGTGGTTGAGAAAGTGGTGGGGCCTCTGATGAGGTCTCAGCATTCCCGCTGTGGGGGGCTTACTAGTGGCAACAAAATGTGTTCTTGGCCCCAACGACCCTCAGCATCCAAGGGGACCCCATTAAGGGTAGCCAAGCAAAATTCTGAGCGCTCACGGAACTCCACTGAATTCGGTCGAGTTTTTCGGTAACCTCGGAGATCTCCGTGGAGTGAAACACTGTGAGCTCCGCCCAGGCCTAGTGGAAACTCTATATCCTGGTAATGAAATCTTGACATACTGGCTGGAAGTTTCTTTCCCATCTTTATTCTAACGTTGCAAACAGTAGTTTTGTCACGAGGTGTTAGGGAATGTGTGGGTTGGAGCTTGGAATCTTCAAGAATGGAAAACCCAAAAAAATTATACCAAAAGAAGGGATGTTATCCCAGTTAACTGCCTGAGAACTTGGTATGGAAAATTGGTATACAGAAATTTGATAGATCATTTGGTAAAAGCCTTCAATGAACCTGCTCCGGTTACTTTACAAAATATGTAGGGCTTAATGCCTGTAGTGGGGAATTATCCATGTGGACATTGTGCAGCTTGTGCAACCACAACAGTGGTAAAATCATGTACTCTAAATGAAAAAGAATGGATTCTACGACATCATTCTAATTGTTTGTCCAAAAAAGTCATTTATTGTATACAATGCCTGTGTTTCTTATTTTAAATTGGGAAAACCAAACAAGAGGTGAAGAAACGAATTATGCAGCATCAATCGCGTATTCACTGTAAAATTACAACTGCACCATTGGTTGAGCATTATTTAAAGAACTCACATACTCCCTCAGATATGAAATGGTTTGTCCTTGAGATTGTTAAGAGTTCAAAGAGACGGCAGAATGTCGATCGTCTGCTCACACTCAAGGAGAACAGATAGATTTGGTCATCTAAAACTATGAAAAAAGGATTACATTTGTTTGTTGAATGGCACACGTTGGCAACTTTGTAGAATTGAATTTGAGGATCAGTATCTAGTAATATAACCCTGATATACCATCTTCAATTTCATATATAGGATGATATATGTATAACCATGCTAAGGTTTGTTCAACTGAACTTATACACCGGTTTTATGACTACAATTTGTATCGCATTCATAATGCATAACATAGTTATTGACATCGGCTAGGAATATATATTTAATATATATCCCATTTATGACCTTGTTTAACAACTTCTGGGTTTGATGAATGGGCATTGCTCCTGCATTAAGTGTGTATCATTGGATACGCAGGGTCCTTTGATCCATTTGTGTTTCGTGTTTACCTGATGGAGAGGTTGAATGATATCAATACACCCAAGATGGCCGACACATTTTTGACGTAATACGTAGCATTTCACCTGATGAAGAGGTTGAATGAGAGCAGTATACCCAAGATGGCCGACACGTTTCTTGACGTAATACGCAGCGGAGGTTATAGGTCAACATGTACGTAGCACCCGCTCGTTCTGTTAGTCGAGTGGAAAACAGATTGATTCCGGTTCTTTTGCAAGCAAGTAAGCGCCTGAGAAATTCTGTATTTGAGGATTTATACATCCTAAAAGTCTATTTTGAGTCTATTCTTAAATTTGTTGTAGTAGTGTGTAAATTGTATTTTTGGTATTTCATTTTTAGGCCAAAACTTTTGAATAACCCGTACGGCTTATCAGTAAGTACCATGTCATCAAAGACAAAGTGATATTGAAGCATGTGTGACTCAATAAGTATGTCATCGTGTATCATTACATGTTTTTGGTTTCTAGATTTGGAAGAAATGTATGTAAAAGGTAAGAGAAGGTCCCCGTTTGTGGTAGAACATTTGCATGTATTCTGATGATTAGTCTGGTGGGCTTGCAGGCTTGTTGTCGATTTTAGATTTTTAGAAAAAGATTCCAGACTGTCAAGATATATCTTGGTGATTGTCCATCAAGTAAGAGTAGTGGGAAAAGTAAGAGAGTTGGAGGAATCAATAACCCTAACGGAACATGTGTTAAAATCAAAGTCCCCAAAAAATATGAGCGAGAGAGCGAGTAGAGTAAGAAAAGGAAGTATAGAGAACCTGGCAAGGAAGCAAGTAACAAAAGGCATGGGAAAGAGAGAACAAAATAATAAGGGGAAGCAAAACAACGAGAATGCTATAGAAGTTAAAACTAACACACAACAACTTCATAGGGGGCCAAAATCAAAAGGTATGGAGCTAAGAGGAAACCAATGGCTGTATTTTGAGCAAGTAAAAATGGGAAGGGGCGGGAAAAAATGAAGAAGAGCTCCTATTTAAATAGATCACTTCTTCTTAATTCATTCGCCCACTGCCCTAACTTGAAAGGGATCGGCACAAAAGATCTTCGCCAGGTGGGCTTTCAAGCAATGCCCGATGGAAAAGAGTTTACCAAGGTTCAAGTCTACTCTGACTTGGTAAAAAACGCTATTGAGAGAGCAGAAAGTGAGATACTAAAAGCAGGGATTCAGTTAGTACCGATTAAAGAAATAGGGGCAGAAGAAAGGTTAACGCAAGGCAAAGCTTTTTTAAAGCACCATGCTGGGCTAGGTAAACGCCAAGTAAGATTGTTAGAAAGAGGAGCAGGGCTAAGCTCGGGAAACCTTAATATTATAATAAATAACTCTGCTACTGAGAACTCTTGGAAGAATTGGAGCCTTAACACTAGCCCCCCAGGACCTTCCAAGCAGTACTTAGAGGACTCAAATAGGTACGGGCCCCTTAGCGATGTGGAATAGGTAATTGGGCAGCCATGTGGCCTAAAGGCAGTCTCCTGGAATATAAATGGGTTAGGAAATCAGATAAAACTTGAACGGTTAAAAGAACTAGCAAAAAATAATATGATTATTTGTATCCAGGAGACCTGGCTATGTGGTGAGCCCCCCATAGTGGAAGGGTTCTGTCAAGTTTACCGACCGGCTGTAAAATCTAGTTCAGGACGCCCGGCGGGGGGTCTATTGACGCTAATATCTACAAAATTGGTGAAAAACGTGTCCAAGCTCACTGTAACATGTAAATGGCTACTCTGCTGTAGAATAACCCTATCCGCTGCAGGTAACAAGTATGAAAATGTGTTGCTTTTCAATGTGTACATGCAATGGGGTACCCAGGTTGAATATGGGGTTGAAATGGGAAAATTTAAGAATGACTTAGATCTATTGTATGAAAAGTACGATTCAGATTTGATTTTGTTGTTAGGAGATTTTAATCATAAACTTAACCCTAAGCGGCTTGATCTCATGTATCGGGAAATTTTAGAATCAAACGATATAATGGAAGCAAAGTTCCCCGAAAATTCATGCTCTTTGAATGATGTAAACTTGGGGAACTATCTGGCGACCAAGAGCCTTTTCTGTTTGAATGGTAGGTTCCCACAAGACCGCCCGGCTAAGAAAACCTTTAAACAAGGGTCACAATATTGCCCCATAGATTATGTGTTCATGCTAGCATGGAAATTCAATTTAATAAAGGGGTTCAGGGTCAACCATACAGAAGATAGCGACCACAACACCTTAGAATTGGTGCTGGCCTATCTTAACGAAACTGTCACCGAGAAGGTAATTATACAACAGATGGATTATCCTAGGCGAATCTCAACACAGCTAACTGAAGAATATATAGAAAAGTTAACCAGGATCCAACAAAAGATACCCCTAGGATGTGCAGCTGGTTTAGACTTGGCCTGGTATGTTGATAAGATAAATCAAGTGGTACAAAGCATTAAGGTTAAACTTAGAACAGATGTAAAGGCCGGCAAGAGCAGTCAAATCATACAGGTTAAGAAAGGCAATTGGTTTAATATGGAATGTCTAAATAAGAAAAGAGAAATAAGGAGGGAACAACGCAGTCTGCGTAAAAAATATGATAAGGCTAGAGCAGAAAGCCTCGCCAAATTAAAGAAAGATTATATAATGCTTCTTAATAGTACAAGAAGAGCTCATAAAGATACCTGTTGGGGGAAACTTCTGGAGGCAATAGAATCCAAGAACATACGGCAGTTCTGGAAACTAGTCCGTTCAGTATCAGAGGCCTCAGCTGCTTCAATGATCTGTGTGGTAGAAGAGGGTGCTTGGGAGGTTTACCTGAAAGAACTATACCCAGCGGGTAGAGAAATTGAAGAGGAACTGCAGGGGAACTGGAGAGGTCAAGTAGACGATCTAAAACCTGACTTCTCAGTAGAAAATGTACTGAAGACGATAAAGACCCTTAACTTAACAAGAGCTGCTGGTCCAGACAACCTGCCAGCACTGATAATTAAGTCACGAACATCATGGTGGGCGGAATTTTTCTCTACCATGTTTTCAGTAATTCTAAAATCAGGAATAATACCTAATAGTTGGAAGGGTGCGATAATTAGGCCGATCCATAAAAAAGGGGACGTTAATGCACCAAAGAACTATAGATTAATTAATCTACTCGATATTGGAGAGAAAATTTTTGCTAAGATAATATTGGGTAGAATAAAGATTTGGGCAGAAGAGAGAGCAATTATCCCAGTGGAACAAGGTGGGTTTAAAGAAGGCCACTCTACAATAGATCACTGCTTCGCCCTATGGGCCCTGGCTCGGAAATCGATAGAACAAAATGGGAAGTTACATTGTTGTTTTGTCGATTTTAGGGCAGCGTTCGACTCTGTGGATCGAAATAAACTTTGGGAAGATATGTCAAAGTATGGATTACCGGTTGTCTTGTTGATGATCTTAAAAGAGCTTCACAGTGGAAACTTGGCCCAGGTAATTAGAGATATGCAGGGGGCACTTACTCACAAGATACTAGTAGGGAACGGACTTAGACAGGGGTGCGTCTTGGCACCCCTGTTATTTTCAATCTTTTTGGCAGATCTCCCCGCTGCCCTTGAAGTAGAAAGAAGTGCAAGCCCAAAAATGAATGGCCATAAAGTCCCTTGCCTTCTTTATGCTGATGACTTAGTGATCATGGATCAAACTGAAATAGGACTTCAAAGGAAATTAACCGCTTTTAAACACTATTGTGATAGGAAAATACTGACTGTAAATAGGGAGAAAACTAAGGTTTTATGTTTTTGGAAGAGTAAGAAGAATTTCAATTGGTTTTTGGGTGATGACAAACTAGAGACAGTTAATGAATATAGATATTTAGGCCTCTGGTTTGACAGCGCACTAAAATGGCGCACCCATTTGGAGGCTCAAAAGGCAAAAGCATTCTCATCCACTTGTGGGCCAAAAAAGTTTAATAAAGAATATGGAGACATGACACACAAACCAATGATAAAGGCATTTGAAGCAATGATCCCCCCCCAAGTATTGTATGGGGCAGAAGTGTTATACTTGAGCGGTAAACATACGTGGGAACAGGAAGAGGGAAAAATTTTAAAAATGTTATTGTCTTTACCAAATTGTACAATGGTCCAAGCAATCAGAATGGAACTAGGGCTGATTTCCTGGAGTGTACAATCTCAAATGGCCCTAGCAAGATTCTGGAAGCGCCAAGACCCAGGAGTGACACCTAAGGTCTCACAATGGTGTGGAGAGGAAATCCTGACAAGCAATCTTGGCTGGGCAAAGGAGGTGAGAAAGACTCTCCAGAAAGTATCAGGGCGTCTTAAATTGAGTCCTGCCCATAACACCCTGATAGGCCACTTTACAAAGAAAACACTTAGGGAACAAGGCCAGTCGCTCTCAAGGTCACAGGACCTAAATTACATGCAGGAGAAAAAGTGAGTACAGTGGTTAAAGATCTCATGGGTAAATGAAGGCTGGTTCCCTTATCTAGAAATATTGCCTAACCAAGGGTTACGACATGAAATATTAAGGACCCGGGTTGGGATCAACCCCTGGAAGATAGACGGGAAATTAAAATCTGTACTGATTGCTCCAGAAGGTAATTGTAAGTGTGGGCGTGGTATAAGAAACGATATGTTGCACATTTTGCATGATTGCACATTTGTACAGGATTTAAGGAAATTGTTTTTACGTCCTATATTCCTATCACATAAGACATTTACACATGCCCATGCGATAGGCTTACTAACAGAGATGCATTCGCTAGAAATTGCAATCGCATTGGGCAAATTCCTGAAGGCCGTAAAAGATTTTGGTAGGGAGATATCGAAGGATGGGCACTGATTTTAAGTTCTTTTAAGCCTTTTATAAAGTTTAAATCTGTCTTTTTATTCTTTCAGATATGTGAAAACTTTGGTAAAATTTGGGTTTAATGAATTGTGTATCAGGAGGTGTTACCCTCTTTTAACCTTCTCTTTTTTTCTTTTTAACAAATATGAATTTTAACTATTTATGACGTAGGAATATTTTGTCTGCTCGTACTTTGTCCGATTCTGTTTGCATTTTGTTTGTATTGTTTAAAAGACTATGGTCTAAATAAACAAGTTTCTCTCTCTCTCTCTCTCTCTCTCTCTCTCTCTCTCTCTCTCTCTATATCCTGGTATGGAAATCTTGACATACTGGCTGGAAGTTTCTTTCCCATCTTTATTCTAACGTTGCAAACAGTAGTTTTGTCACGAGGTGTTAGGGAATGTGTGGGTTGGAGCTTGGAATCTTCAAGAATGGAAAACCCAAAAAAATTATACCAAAAGAAGGGATGTTATCCCAGTTAACTGCCTGAGAACTTGGTATGGAAAATTGGTATACAGAAATTTGATAGATCATTTGGTAAGAGCCTACAATGAACCTGCTCCGGTTACTTTACAAAATATGTAGGGCTTAATGCCTGTAGTGGGGAATTATCCATGTGGACATTGTGCAGCTTGTGCAACCACAACAGTGGTAAAATCATGTACTCTAAATGAAAAAGAATGGATTCTACGACATCATTCTAATTGTTTGTCCAAAAAAGTCATTTATTGTATACAATGCCTGTGTTTCTTATTTTAAATTGGGAAAACCAAACAAGAGGTGAAGAAACGAATTATGCAGCATCAATCGCGTAGTCACTGTAAAATTACAACTGCACCATTGGTTGAGCATTATTTAAAGAACTCACATACTCCCTCAGATATGAAATGGTTTGTCCTTGAGATTGTTAAGAGTTCAAAGAGACGGCAGAATGTCGATCGTCTGCTCACACTCAAGGAGAACAGATAGATTTGGTCAGCTAAAACTATGAAAAAAGGATTACATTTGTTTGTTGAATGGCACACGTTGGCCACTTTGTAGAATTGAATTTGAGGATCAGTATCTAGTAATATAACCCTGATATACCATCTTCAATTTCATATATAGGATGATATATGTATAACCATGCTAAGGTTTGTTCAACTGAACTTATACACCGGTTTTATGACTACAATTTGTATCGCATTCATAATGCATAACATAGTTATTGACATCGGCTAGGAATATATATTTAATATATATCCCATTTATGACCTTGTTTAACAACTTCTGGGTTTGATGAATGGGCATTGCTCCTGCATTAAGTGTGTATCATTGGATACGCAGGGTCCTTTGATCCATTTGTGTTTCGTGTTTACCTGATGGAGAGGTTGAATGATATCAATACACCCAAGATGGCCGACACATTTTTGACGTAATACGTAGCATTTCACCTGATGAAGAGGTTGAATGAGAGCAGTATACCCAAGATGGCCAACACGTTTCTTGACGTAATACGCAGCGGAGGTTATAGGTCAACATGTACGTAGCACCCGCTCGTTCTGTTAGTCGAGTGGAAAACAGATTGATTCCGGTTCTTTTGCAAGCAAGTAAGCGCCTGAGAAATTCTGTATTTGAGGATTTATACATCCTAAAAGTCTATTTTGAGTCTATTCTTAAATTTGTTGTAGTAGTGTGTAAATTGTATTTTTGGTATTTCATTTTTAGGCCAAAACTTTTGAATAACCCGTACGGCTTATCAGTAAGTACCATGTCATCAAAGACAAAGTGATATTGAAGCATGTGTGACTCAATAAGTATGTCATCGTGTATCATTACATGTTTTTGGTTTCTAGATTTGGAAGAAATGTATGTAAAAGGTAAGAGAAGGTCCCCGTTTGTGGTAGAACATTTGCATGTATTCTGATGATTAGTCTGGTGGGCTTGCAGGCTTGTTGTCGATTTTAGATTTTTAGAAAAAGATTCCAGACTATCAAGATATATCTTGGTGATTGTCCATCAAGTAAGAGTAGTGGGAAAAGTAAGAGAGTTGGAGGAATCAATAACCCTAACGGAACATGTGTTAAAATCAAAGTCCCCAAAAAATATGAGCGAGAGAGCGAGTAGAGTAAGAAAAGGAAGTATAGAGAACCTGGCAAGGAAGCAAGTAACAAAAGGCATGGGAAAGAGAGAACAAAATAATAAGGGGAAGCAAAACAACGAGAATGCTATAGAAGTTAAAACTAACACACAACAACTTCATAGGGGGCCAAAATCAAAAGGTATGGAGCTAAGAGGAAACCAATGGCTGTATTTTGAGCAAGTAAAAATGGGAAGGGGCGGGAAAAAATGAAGAAGAGCTCCTATTTAAATAGATCACTTCTTCTTAATTCATTCGCCCACTGCCCTAACTTGAAAGGGATCGGCACAAAAGATCTTCGCCAGGTGGGCTTTCAAGCAATGCCCGATGGAAAAGAGTTTACCAAGGTTCAAGTCTACTCTGACTTGGTAAAAAACGCTATTGAGAGAGCAGAAAGTGAGATACTAAAAGCAGGGATTCGGTTAGTACCGATTAAAGAAATAGGGGCAGAAGAAAGGTTAACGCAAGGCAAAGCTTTTTTAAAGCACCATGCTGGGCTAGGTAAACGGCAAGTAAGATTGTTAGAAAGAGGAGCAGGGCTAAGCTCGGGAAACCTTAATATTATAATAAATAACTCTGCTACTGAGAACTCTTGGAAGAATTGGAGCCTTAACACTAGCCCCCCAGGACCCTCCAAGCAGTACTTAGAGGACTCAAATAGGTACGGGCCCCTTAGCGATGTGGAATAGGTAATTGGGCAGCCATGTGGCCTAAAGGCAGTCTCCTGGAATATAAATGGGTTAGGAAATCAGATAAAACTTGAACGGTTAAAAGAACTAGCAAAAAATAATATGATTATTTGTATCCAGGAGACCTGGCTATGTGGTGAGCCCCCCATAGTGGAAGGGTTCTGTCAAGTTTACCGACCGGCTGTAAAATCTAGTTCAGGACGCCCGGCGGGGGGTCTATTGACGCTAATATCTACAAAATTGGTGAAAAACGTGTCCAAGCTCACTGTAACATGTAAATGGCTACTCTGCTGTAGAATAACCCTATCCGCTGCAGGTACCAAGTATGAAAATGTGTTGCTTTTCAATGTGTACATGCAATGGGGTACCCAGGTTGAATATGGGGTTGAAATGGGAAAATTTAAGAATGACTTAGATCTATTGTATGAAAAGTACGATTCAGATTTGATTTTGTTGTTAGGAGATTTTAATCATAAACTTAACCCTAAGCGGCTTGATCTCATGTATCGGGAAATTTTAGAATCAAACGATATAATGGAACCAAAGTTCCCCGAAAATTCATGCTCTTTGAATGATGTAAACTTGGGGAACTATCTGGCGACCAAGAGCCTTTTCTGTTTGAATGGTAGGTTCCCACAAGACCGCCCGGCCAAGAAAACCTTTAAACAAGGGTCACAATATTGCCCCATAGATTATGTGTTCATGCTAGCATGGAAATTCAATTTAATAAAGGGGTTCAGGGTCAACCATACAGAAGATAGCGACCACAACACCTTAGAATTGGTGCTGGCCTATCTTAACGAAACTGTCACCGAGAAGGTAATTATACAACAGATGGATTATCCTAGGCGAATCTCAACACAGCTAACTGAAGAATATATAGAAAAGTTAACCAGGCTCCAACAAAAGATACCCCTAGGATGTGCAGCTGGTTTAGACTTGGCCTGGTATGTTGATAAGATAAATCAAGTGGTACAAAGCATTAAGGTTAAACTTAGAACAGATGTAAAGGCCGGCAAGAGCAGTCAAATCATACAGGTTAAGAAAGGCAATTGGTTTAATATGGAATGTCTAAATAAGAAAAGAGAAATAAGGAGGGAACAACGCAGTCTGCGTAAAAAATATGATAAGGCTAGAGCAGAAAGCCTCGCCAAATTAAAGAAAGATTATATAATGCTTCTTAATAGTACAAGAAGAGCTCATAAAGATACCTGTTGGGGGAAACTTCTGGAGGCAATAGAATCCAAGAACATACGGCAGTTCTGGAAACTAGTCCGTTCAGTATCAGAGGCCTCAGCTGCTTCAATGATCTGTGTGGTAGAAGAGGGTGCTTGGGAGGTTTACCTGAAAGAACTATACCCAGCGGGTAGAGAAATTGAAGAGGAACTGCAGGGGAACTGGAGAGGTCAAGTAGACGATCTAAAACCTGACTTCTCAGTAGAAAATGTACTGAAGACGATAAAGACCCTTAACTTAACAAGAGCTGCTGGTCCAGACAACCTGCCAGCACTGATAATTAAGTCACGAACATCATGGTGGGCGGAATTTTTCTCTACCATGTTTTCAGTAATTCTAAAATCAGGAATAATACCTAATAGTTGGAAGGGTGCGATAATTAGGCCGATCCATAAAAAAGGGGACGTTAATGCACCAAAGAACTATAGATTAATTAATCTACTCGATATTGGAGAGAAAATTTTTGCTAAGATAATATTGGGTAGAATAAAGATTTGGGCAGAAGAGAGAGCAATTATCCCAGTGGAACAAGGTGGGTTTAAAGAAGGCCACTCTACAATAGATCACTGCTTCGCCCTATGGGCCCTGGCCCGGAAATCGATAGAACAAAATGGGAAGTTACATTTTTTTTTTTTTCGATTTTAGGGCAGCGTTCGACTCTGTGGATCGAAATAAACTTTGGGAAGATATGTCAAAGTATGGATTACCGGTTGTCTTGTTGATGATCTTAAAAGAGCTTCACAGTGGAAACTGGGCCCAGGTAATTAGAGATATGCAGGGGGCACTAACTCACAAGATACTAGTAGGGAACGGACTTAGACAGGGGTGCGTCTTGGCACCCCTGTTATTTTCAATCTTTTTGGCAGATCTCCCCGCTGCCCTTGAAGTAGAAAGAAGTGCAAGCCCAAAAATGAATGGCCATAAAGTCCCTTGCCTTCTTTATGCTGATGACTTAGTGATCATGGATCAAACTGAAATAGGACTTCAAAGGAAATTAACCGCTTTTAAACACTATTGTGATAGGAAAATACTGACTGTAAATAGGGAGAAAACTAAGGTTTTATGTTTTTGGAAGAGTAAGAAGAATTTCAATTGGTTTTTGGGTGATGACAAACTAGAGACAGTTAATGAATATAGATATTTAGGCCTCTGGTTTGACAGTGCACTAAAATGGCGCACCCATTTGGAGGCTCAAAAGGCAAAAGCATTCTCATCCACTTGTGGGCCAAAAAAGTTTAATAAAGAATATGGAGACATGACACACAAACCAATGATAAAGGCATTTGAAGCAATGATCCCCCCCCAAGTATTGTATGGGGCAGAAGTGTTATACTTGAGCGGTAAACATACGTGGGAACAGGAAGAGGGAAAAATTTTAAAAATGTTATTGTCTTTACCAAATTGTACAATGGTCCAAGCAATCAGAATGGAACTAGGGCTGATTTCCTGGAGTGTACAATCTCAAATGGCCCTAGCAAGATTCTGGAAGCGCCAAGACCCAGGAGTGACACCTAAGGTCTCACAATGGTGTGGAGAGGAAATCCTGACAAGCAATCTTGGCTGGGCAAAGGAGGTGAGAAAGACTCTCCAGAAAGTATCAGGGCGTCTTAAATTGAGTCCTGCCCATAACACCCTGATAGGCCACTTTACAAAGAAAACACTTAGGGAACAAGGCCAGTCGCTCTCAAGGTCACAGGACCTAAATTACATGCAGGAGAAAAAGTGAGTACAGTGGTTAAAGATCTCATGGGTAAATGAAGGCTGGTTCCCTTATCTAGAAATATTGCCTAACCAAGGGTTACGACATGAAATATTAAGGACCCGGGTTGGGATCAACCCCTGGAAGATAGACGGGAAATTAAAATCTGTACTGATTGCTCCAGAAGGTAATTGTAAGTGTGGGCGTGGTATAAGAAACGATATGTTGCACATTTTGCATGATTGCACATTTGTACAGGATTTAAGGAAATTGTTTTTACGTCCTATATTCCTATCACATAAGACATTTACACATGCCCATGCGATAGGCTTACTAACAGAGATGCATTCGCTAGAAATTGCAATCGCATTGGGCAAATTCCTGAAGGCGGTAAAAGATTTTGGTAGGGAGATATCGAAGGATGGGCACTGATTTTAAGTTCTTTTAAGCCTTTTATAAAGTTTAAATCTGTCTTTTTATTCTTCCAGATATGTGAAAACTTTGGTAAAATTTGGGTTTAATGAATTGTGTATCAGGAGGTGTTACCCTCTTTTAACCTTCTCTTTTTTTCTTTTTAACAAATATGAATTTTAACTATTTATGACGTAGGAATATTTTGTCTGCTCGTACTTTGTCCGATTCTGTTTGCATTTTGTTTGTATTGTTTAAACGACTATGGTCTAAATAAACAAGTTTCTCTCTCTCTCTCTCTCTCTCTATATCCTGGTAATGAAATCTTGACATACTGGCTGGAAGTTTCTTTCCCATCTTTATTCTAACGTTGCAAACAGTAGTTTTGTCACGAGGTGTTAGGGAATGTGTGGGTTGGAGCTTGGAATCTTCAAGAATGGAAAACCCAAAAAAATTATACCAAAAGAAGGGATGTTATCCCAGTTAACTGCCTGAGAACTTGGTATGGAAAATTGGTATACAGAAATTTGATAGATCATTTGGTAAGAGCCTACAATGAACCTGCTCCGGTTACTTTACAAAATATGTAGGGCTTAATGCTAGGCCTGGGCGGAGTTCGCGGAGTGGGGCTTCGCGGAGCTACGCGAAGTGGGCGAGAAACTACGCCCACCTCCGCACTCCGCGTAGCCCCACTCCGCAAAACCACTGGCCGGCAGCCCCGCAACCCGCCTCCCTCCCGCCCTCCCTAAATACTTTAAAATAAAAGAACGCAATAATTTTAAAAGCACTTACCTTGCCGCCGCTGGCCGCCGCGTTCCGCGGGGCTCGTTCCCTTCCGTCTTCCGTATTTTGCAGTAATGCGCATGCGCGGGCGGCCGCGCATGCGCATTTTCTCGTGAAAATGCGCATGCGCGGCCGTCCGCGCATGCGCATTACTGCAAAATACGGAAGGCGGAAGAGAACGAGCCCCGGGGAACGCGGCGGCCAGCGGCGGCAAGGTAAGTGCTTTTAAAATTATTGCGTTCTTTTATTTTAAAGTATTTAGGGAGGGCGGGAGGGAGGCGGGTGGCGGCCAGCTACGCTCCGTCTGCGGAGCGTGCGTAGTGCCGCCTGGCTCCGCCAGCTCCGCAAAATGCGGAGTAGACGGAACTACGCACACTCCGCAGACGGAGCGTAGCTGGCCGCCCACGGTTACTTAATGCCTGTAGTGGGGAATTATCCATGTGGACATTGTGCAGCTTGTGCAACCACAACAGTGGTAAAATCATGTACTCTAAATGAAAAAGAATGGATTCTACGACATCATTCTAATTGTTTGTCCAAAAAAGTCATTTATTGTATACAATGCCTGTGTTTCTTATTTTAAATTGGGAAAACCAAACAAGAGGTGAAGAAACGAATTATGCAGCATCAATCGCGTATTCACTGTAAAATTACAACTGCACCATTGGTTGAGCATTATTTAAAGAACTCACATACTCCCTCAGATATGAAATGGTTTGTCCTTGAGATTGTTAAGAGTTCAAAGAGACGGCAGAATGTCGATCGTCTGCTCACACTCAAGGAGAACAGATAGATTTGGTCAGCTAAAACTATGAAAAAAGGATTACATTTGTTTGTTGAATGGCACACGTTGGCAACTTTGTAGAATTGAATTTGAGGATCAGTATCTAGTAATATAACCCTGATATACCATCTTCAATTTCATATATAGGATGATATATGTATAACCATGCTAAGGTTTGTTCAACTGAACTTATACACCGGTTTTATGACTACAATTTGTATCGCATTCATAATGCATAACATAGTTATTGACATCGGCTAGGAATATATATTTAATATATATCCCATTTATGACCTTGTTTAACAACTTCTGGGTTTGATGAATGGGCATTGCTCCTGCATTAAGTGTGTATCATTGGATACGCAGGGTCCTTTGATCCATTTGTGTTTCGTGTTTACCTGATGGAGAGGTTGAATGATATCAATACACCCAAGATGGCCGACACATTTTTGACGTAATACGTAGCATTTCACCTGATGAAGAGGTTGAATGAGAGCAGTATACCCAAGATGGCCGACACGTTTCTTGACGTAATACGCAGCGGAGGTTATAGGTCAACATGTACGTAGCACCCGCTCGTTCTGTTAGTCGAGTGGAAAACAGATTGATTCCGGTTCTTTTGCAAGCAAGTAAGCGCCTGAGAAATTCTGTATTTGAGGATTTATACATCCTAAAAGTCTATTTTGAGTCTATTCTTAAATTTGTTGTAGTAGTGTGTAAATTGTATTTTTGGTATTTCATTTTTAGGCCAAAACTTTTGAATAACCCGTACGGCTTATCAGTAAGTACCATGTCATCAAAGACAAAGTGATATTGAAGCATGTGTGACTCAATAAGTATGTCATCGTGTATCATTACATGTTTTTGGTTTCTAGATTTGGAAGAAATGTATGTAAAAGGTAAGAGAAGGTCCCCGTTTGTGGTAGAACATTTGCATGTATTCTGATGATTAGTCTGGTGGGCTTGCAGGCTTGTTGTCGATTTTAGATTTTTAGAAAAAGATTCCAGACTATCAAGATATATCTTGGTGATTGTCCATCAAGTAAGATCCCCTGCTATACGGTGATATGGTTTTGGTCACTATTAGTTACTGACGGATTTGTTATGATTAGTGGCATGGTTGTGTATGTCCACGCTCATTAATATTTGCAGTTTGGTGTGGTTTTGAGTTAGGCACATTTGTTGCATGTGTTGTGCAGATAGGGTGAATTTAACTCCATTATTAAATTGAGTTATGAGCAGGCGATACTGTTGAACTCAGGGATTTTCTAAATGTTTATTATGATTGTTTTTATTGCATTAGATTCATGGTGCAACGTTACCATCCTCAAGATGGTCTTGTGGATCTTGTAGGCCATTAAAGAGACCGAAACTTTGACGCAATTACACCTTTTTGTTTTCATTTATGTCTGTTGATGCACAATGAAATTAATGTGAATAACTGATTAAATTCAATGTATGGTTGATTTTATGCACTGCCGATACTCTAGTTTCCAAACAAAAGGTGTTTGCTACTACTGTGTATTACATATACTGAGTTAGTAGTACATTTGTTGCCTCACATGATATAATGAATGTATTTATTTCACTGTGTTGTTATAAAACTGATTAAATCAAACATGTATAAAAATATATAATAAATTCATGAGAAATTCCCTGATTGATGAATATTTTGTTCACACATGTGACAGTTTGAAAAATCAAGTTATCGATGAATGATTCCTCAAGGTACACTTGTCTTTTGTCATTAATTATACCCAGTTCCTTGGGGACTATTGGGTTACCCTATTGGTGTATTAGACTACAGACCACACAGCCTTACTCTGACTTGACATGCCACTCCAAAGCCCACAGGTCTGCTCGGGGTCTCAATCCATTTACATTTCTAGCACACATTCTTGACTGTCATGTGTTCCGAGGTGTGATTCAAACATCTACATTTTGCTATTGTGAACTCAAGGCAGGGGTGTACGCTCTTCCTAGACTTGTGGGGGATCTTTTTTCCATCCCAATAGCTGGCCCAGATAGATCCAAATGTCTTGAGACTCACCCCACTATTGAGAAAACTGCTGGGAAAGCCTATCTATATTGTTGTGTTAACACTGCCTTGTGCTTCATAGTGAAGTCTAATACATCTAGAAATTGATGACAGGAGCAGCTCCGGGTCTTACCCTTGATAGCTATCAATCGATTGAGCAGTTTGTGATCCATCTGGACCACAATCTTGCTACTAAACAAATAAGTCCTGAAACGGTGGCAGTCCGCCCACTCTTTCGCAAAGCACTCTTTTCCAGTGGTAGCACAGTTCTGCTGCTAGGCATCAACCAGCATCTGATTAAGGAATCCACAGTCTCCCTGCAATACTCATTGAGCTGGGTATGACTGCCCTAACTCCCTTTTCAGGAATATCAGTCTGCAAAATTAAAGGTTTATTCTAGTCAGGTTCTTCAAAATTAGTGCATTTCATAACTGTGTCTTCAGGTTATCGAAGCTCTTCTGACTCTCCTCATTCCAGATCATCTTCCTGGGTTTCATCTTGGATGCTAGTGCTGCTAGAGGAGGAACTGCAGTTCCACAGTGGGCCACTGTGATAGCCAAAGAGGCTTAGAAAAGCTCTCACCTGAGTTTGAGCAGTTGGAACCTCCAAGTACGACTTGTACTTTTGGTTCCAAAGGGTGAATTGTCCCATTGTGTACCTGATGTCCGAGACAGACCACTGAGGACTGACCTATCTTGCACTATGTAGCCGTAATGGCCATTTTGGATACCTGCCTCGTCATCACCAAGATCTGCTCCAAAAGGTCCTCCTATGACCTGCTGAAGTTAGACATTTCATCCGAATATGCCACGCATTACTCCAGGCATGATACAATATAGCTGACATGGTGCTGAAAAGTAGTGGTATTATTCTTCAACCCAAAGGACATAAACCTGAACTGACAGTGCCACCAGGATACAAAATGCAGTCTACTCCTTTATTACACCAAGTGGCAGCGAGAGCAGTCAGTAGCCACTAGTCAGTTCAAAAGAACTGCGGTGCTTGAATGCTCCCAATTGATTCACCAGCTTTAGAGTGCATGGACTGGATGGACAGCCATCTTCACGATGGTGTGGAATGCCCAGTACTCCACACAAAAGCACAGGCTCCATTGACCAATGTTTCTGAATTCGTTCTGCGGGACCATATCATGGACTAGGGTATCACTCAATCTCTACCAGGACCAGGATCTTAGCCACCTCTGCCTTGATGCACTCCTGAGCCTGCTCTGACATTCTGTATAATTAGTTTTTCATGAGCAAACTATCCCAAGTGTAACTGTCAGGAACACTTACTAGAGTCAACTTAGGATGAGTGAAAAGAGGTGGGAAAACCATCCAAACACCTCTCTGAACACCACCTGTTGTCCAGGAGCCAGGTCAGAAGCAAACTTAATACCAACTACTAAGCAAGCCATCTTTTCTATCACTGTGTGACAAATCAGAGAGGTGACTCGCACTCCTCGGCCTCTTCTAGCAGCCAGTTCATATCCAACACCCTTGTGGGTTTTCAATTGGCACCAATATCATCAAGGTAGTTGAAATCAGAAATCTTTTCCATCACTACTTAGGGGCAATTCTATTTGTTCTCCAAATCTTGAGGGCAAATTGGCTTGAGCACCAAAATCTCCAGACTCTTTTGGTACAAAGACAGTGTTACTTTCAAGTAATATCACCAATTCAGCAGCTCTTATCTATCCTAATGGGTCTTTTTTTTTAGCTTTTTCTTGAGTTTAGCCATCAGCTTCCCGAGGCATAACATTTAGTCTGCCAACTCCTGGGAGTACTCTCACTGACTGGCCCTCTCTGCCCAAAGTTGACTATGCACAGGAGCTCAAAGGGGGTACCCCCTTTTGCTTGATTTGTCTTGAGAGAGCAGAGGACATAGCAGGAGGTTCTGAGTCAGAGTTCCTATCATGCTTTTAACGTCTTGATTACGCATTCCACCAACCCATGGTTTACAGGTGATATTCGGTGGAGAAGTGGTAGGGTACACCAACTTGCTCCCACCTCACCCTTACATAGGAGATTAAACTTGTTCCTGTGTCCGATACTACTTTCTTAGGAAATCTCACCACGGGGAAGACTGAGGGGAGGGTCCACCTTTTAGAATCACCAACTCTGCAAATGTAATCACCAGAGGTGTGGAGTGACCAAAAGTGGGGAAGGGTTGTGACTGTGAGGTGGGTACTGCGGAGAAGGGAATCTGGAACAAATAGTTGGAATAACCTGGGAGTCCAGTGGCGTAACGAAACTTGAGGGGACCCCTCTGCAAAGTACATGGAGGGCCACCCCTCCAGAATTACTCAGGAGCATTCAGATTAGGGTTTTTTGCTGAGGGGCCCCCTGGAGCTCCAGATAGCTATAGCTTGCCAATTCAGAACAGTAGCATTCAGATTTTACAGATGATTATGACCTATATTAGTACAACGTGTTCTTTTGTAGCTCCTCAAATTTACATTTTACTGGAAATAAAACACATCAGCAATTAGCATTCAGTTGATATTTACAAACATGTTCTTAGTTTGATTGCCAGAAATCACATTCTTACCTACTTATTTAGGCTGCTACCAATAACGAGAAGGATCTTTCTCTAACATGTCTTTCAATTAGTCTCTTATCTTTATACAGATCTTTATATTAGATTTCCCTAGAGATAAGAATTGTTCTCTTCAAATAAAGGAATGTATATTTCTTTCATCAGGAACTTGTATCAGTCTATCAGTGAGTTCAATGAAACCCTTATGAAATCTTTTGCATCAATAAATTTGCATCAAAAGGTTCCAAAAGAAATGCATTTCTAAATCAAAAGTTAAAGTTCAATCCGAAATTGTAAAAGCATTTGCCAAATACTGCTAGTTTTGTGAATATATCAAATACTAGCAAGTAGGTGCAAAATATCCAAATCAAAGGTCCCAAACTCAAATAACTCGTCAAGTCTCATAAAGGAATTTGAAAAAGTCTTACCGGTTAGGCTCAGGAATCTTTCACCTGCTTTGCGTTTCTACTGAAAGCAGGATTCTGCAAGGTTCTGATAACTGCTGCCCTACTGCTTTTTGAAACACTCTAAAATACACTGCAAAGGAGGTGTTAGACCTGTCAGCCCTAGGGTGGTCTTTCTCCGTTTTTTTCACCCTTGCCTTGTTTCTTCCTCCCTCTTTTTCATTGGACCTAGGTCTCCGGGCGCCTTACCATTGCTAATCAGTGCTAAGGTGCAGGTGCTCTCTACTACCAACATGGCTGCCACAGGCCCCTGCTACTGCGGAGTGGTCTTTTTAGAAGCACCCTAGTAGCCAGGAGCTGGCTGGGACCCTTAGATACTGTTGCAAAACCAGCCCGCCTTTTCTGCCCATAGCTAGACTGTGGAAGCTCCTGCAACCTTCCGGAATAGGGGAGGGGTCTTCATTAGCCGCCTTAGAGAGTGGTCACCTGACCTGAGAATATTTAAGGAAAGGAGGGACATTTTTAGACAGTTGGGGCATCACTGACCTGGGGGAACCTACGCAGGAGTCTTAGTCGCTAGGGCCTATGGGGGAACCTATACCACTAGGAGTGACTGGGCCTAGGCACTGCCTTCCAAGTTGAGTAAGGGACTCTGACCAAACCCACTGATCTTGCCCAGTGTGAAGAGAACCCAGGGACCCACCTGCAGTGAGCTGTAGGAACCTGCCTGTCCTCAAGCCACGGACTCAGCCCCCCATATTGCCTCCCCCCCAAGGTACCGTCTAAAAAGGGCGCAGGAGCCATCAAGCGCCGAGAAGAACACCTATCAGCCACAAGGACTACTGGGGATCAACCAGGTACCAGCGCTCTCCCAATCACGTGCTCCCCTGCTCAGCCTGTGCCCCCATGTGCTGCCCTGCCGCAGATGAGTTGACTTAACTACCTAATTTGTCAAGACTGCCTGAACTGTCTAAACTAATTGTACTGCCCCTCCAGCGCTCCCCCTGCTGCGCCCCTGAGAAGCGCTGAAACCCTAAGATCTGCCTAAGCGCTGTGACATTGAAGAGCTGCTGCAATCACCTCCGCAGCCCCGGTCATCTGTGTGGCCCGAAGCTCTTCATCACTGAGAGCGCTGCCGATATCACCGCCGCAACCCTGTTCCCACGGGGGTGCAGGATAAGTGCTGTGCCCCTAGAAACTGTGTTTGCCCCCAAAAAGCAGCTGCATCTCAGCGCTGCTGTGCCTGTGCAGCGCTCGTCGGAGAACTCACCTCTGAAGCCCTCTGGGTCCCACCATCACCGCCGCGGGCCTGGAGAGATCCCCGCTGCTGACTGCCAGCCCTGCATTTGATTTAGATAAAAGTACATTGATTTACCAAGACAAGCTGGTGTGGTGTAAGTTATTGTGTGTGTTTACTGTCTCAGTGGGTGTTTGTGCTGCACGGCTACTTTACACCTAAGCTTTCGGGTGCCTACTTGCTCGCGCCAAGCTACCCCCTGTGGAATTGGTGACCCCAGTTCTCACAGGCGGTTTGAGTGCGGTTGATATTCACACTAAATTGACCCAAGATGGCAGCTGAATGTTCAACATCTCATGAGTTTTCATCTTCTCATGAGATTTCAAGCTGTTTTCAAAGTGGCCGCCACACCATGTATTTGTTGGTGTTTTTGTACTGTTATGCTTTTCAAAATCTTGGTGAATATGCTACACCATACGCTTTCTTGAAAAAAAGTAACTGTTCAAATGATTGTGCGTCTGCCTGCTGAGTTTGCTGAAAAGGGGAGAGGGGGACACAAATGTTTGCCAGTGACTGGGGAGGCTTCCTGACAAGAAGACTGATTAATAACAAATAGGTCGAAATGCGACAACATCTAAACATGAGTATGAATGCCTGTGCACACAATGAACTGATATTACCTTATAGAACAATGAGCAAAGATAGTCCTGAGTCTCCCTCTTCATACATAGCTCCTCCACAATTTTCCATTCGGAGTGTAAAACCATCTCCAATAGAGCAATCACTTGCCCTCCTTTTAATTTTAGTGGATTGACACTACATTGTCAGCTGTGTCTTTATCAAAATAATTAATGTTCAGGCTGAGAGACAAATTTGATTTCATTTTCATGCATAAGCAGATTTTCTTTGCCCAAAGTGTCTGAGATTTGTCTCTAATCACAAGAATGTTTCATTGATTTCCATTTTAAGTTTCAATATCTGTCATAGTCCAAATGAGGCCTAACAGAATGATCGTATCTGTCGTTATCTGAGTTTAACTTTCTGATTAATTAAAAAAAATGTGATTTCGAAGTCAATTAATTTGTCTTAGTTCATTGAAGTTCTTTTTTCTAGTCTACAATTTTTTGACACAAAGAAGGGGAGAGGGGCCTTTCTCTATATTATTAAGAACTTGAGTCAATCCCTTTCAGGCCTAACAAACAGCCAACCCTATTGTTTGCATGCATTAAGGAAAACAAGCATTGGCAAAATCAATATGTCTCACCTATGCATAATCTATCGGCTTTCCCAATGTTTTTTGAGCCGCTGTGAAATATGGCTTAAAGTTTTTTTTTTTTAAAGGACAATGATGCAACCAGCATTGACCGCGTCATAGCCATTTTTTTTATCATACTTAAAGCATATTGCGCAGCAGCCTCCACTGCTGATCGACATATAAAAAATTGTGTGAGGCGGTTGAGAAGGGATTGAAGCAACACGAGGGAGGAGAGTGGGTAAGTCATCAGAGGGTGGGAGGGTTGGGTGAAACCATGGGGAGCGGGTGGAAGGCGTGGTTAAATCACTGGCAGGGTGATAAACATTTTTTAAAAACAGCGTGGGGGATTGAGGGGGAGGAAGCAACATGAGTGAGAAGCGGGTGGGGAAGACATTGGAAAGTGGGAGAGGGTGTTGGTGACACCACAGGTAGCTGGGGAGTAGGAGACGGGTTTAGGAGAGGGACAATAAAACAAGATATTATAGAGGACAGACGGAGGGACAAGAAGTATTCCACTCCTAAGCCCTATGCAACTACCCTTCTCTTGTTAGAACCCCCTCTCTTGCAACCTAGTGCCTTGTCTGTACAGCATTGTGCACGTGCTCTTTAAAAGTGGAGCACAGAAGAACTGGAGAAGCAGATTGACACAAAAAAGACAGGCAGTGATAACGGAATGACAGATCAGGGAGGGGCGATGAGCGTGGAGAAGAGAGAGAAAACTGAGAAACAGAAGGGCTGAAGATAGAACATCACTTAATGTTTGAGTGCCTTAAAACAATCTAACCATGTGTAATGTAACTGGTGCTCACGTAAATGCTCCAAAGCCCGTGGTTGAGTTTGCACTACATAGAATATCACCCAAAAGGAGAAAATAGAGTGGTCGGGGAAATAGAAATAACAGTGAAGGAAAGATGGAGGGAATAAGAAATGGGCTAGACTTGACAGAGGCGGAGACAAGCAACACGAGTGAGAGAGAACTCTCAGACAGAGAAGTGTCTAATCAGGCAGGGTAGGGCCGGGCAGCACCGAACTGGGAACCACAACTGGCCCTGGCAATGTGCTGAGCAGCCCCTGTCCCCACTGGAGGGGGGGTTTGGAGGTACCGCCGAGCTCTTCCGGGGCCGGTTTTTGGCTGATTTTAGTACAGGGCCGATTCTGCAGCTATGCTGCAAAAACGGCCCTGTAACAAAAACGGCCCCCACGGGCCCCAAAACGGCCCCCACCCGTGCGGCGCACCAGGGGATTGCCCGGTGCCCACTATGGCCAGTCCGGCCCTGACCGAGGGACAGAAAGAAACAGATGAAATGCTATGGGGCAGAGTGGGGGAAGTGTAGGAATCGTTTTGGGAGGGAATGCGATGCTGGGGGTAGCAACAAGCACATAGCAGGCAAAGGAATGCCTCGAAAGAGCACACAGCAAACGTAGATGATGCACACAGCAGTCCAGGGGGAAGGTGCACTCCTGGAAGGGTAGGACATGCATGTCTACCAGATGGCCCTGGACAGAAAGGCTGCTTTACTGGAATTCTGGGGCACACCCGAGGACTCTTCACACAAAGAGGGAAGGCTGCCAAAACTCTGCGAACAATTGAACTCCCTATGTGTTCTTAATAAGACGAGAGTACCTGCAGGAGCCTGTGTCCAGTGGAAGGACATTGGCCACAGGAAGCTGGACTTCGTTTCTGCTCCACGGCACCGGCAAAGCAAAGAGGAAGCCGGAGCGGAGGAGGAGTGGCCAGCCAATGGTGAGTAAAGAAATAAGAGTGACGTGGGACTCAGCCAATAGTAAGTAAAGGTAAGTAATGGGAGGGCTTTAAGCCTCTCTTAAGATTATATTTTTTCAGGACAATAGCTTTCGTTGACAGCGCATGTGTGCTGTAGGTGACACCTAAAAATACGCCTTGTAAAAGGGTGGCATCAATGAGGCATTAGACATTGCAATCCAACCAGGAATCCACAATTTCCCCTCGATGACCGGGTCGGTTCCAATTACCAATTAAATTAATTGGAGGAGGAGGCTCAATGATTGCCAGATCCTGGGCGTTTGTGACTACAATAAACAAAAAAGAAACTTTCCACAGCACTGTTTAATAGGATGTGTAGGGTTTTCACCAGTAGCAGCCAGCACGGGTCGGGGGTGGCAGGTTAAGGGGATATTAAAAAAAAGAAAAAAACATACCTTACCGCCCTGTCTCTCCGTCTTCTCTCCTCACGTTGAGAATTGAACATGAAGCAGGCAGTCAGGCTCCCCTGACCAATCACAACGCTGCAATGCAGCCTTGTGATTGGTAAGTGCCCAGGCTCCCAATATCAATCCCCATGCTGCAAAGCAGCTTTGTGATTGGTCTGAGCGCTGTGGTTCGGCCCTCAGCAAGGGACTTGAGGCCTGGGCATGTTCTCCACGCAACCTGTAATGCAGCCTGGGGGGAGAACATGCGAAGTGCTCATGACTGTTTGGCCGGCCCGACAGTCATTGCTCACTTAGGAGGGTGCTGCCACTCCTCATCCACACTGTCCTGTGTGCAGAGCAGCCCTTCCACGTCACGCAAAGCTGCTGCAGCAGAACAAAATAAAATGGTAATAACTTTACGTTATTATCATTTTATTTTTCCTTTCTTTCACTGCTTAAAAACAGCAGTGGGGCGACGCTCCTCCGCCTTAGCAGAGGAGCCTCCACTAGTTTCCACCCACAGTGGATTGGAATTTTGTAAAATAAATGAGAAAAAAAGACTAAACTCTATTTTCTTATTTATATTGTATTGCAATTGTATTTATATGTGGTGCAGAATATTACCCAGAGGTATGGGGACATACAACAGACAAAGAAGTAGGACTACAATGTTGTTGGAAAAGTGGCTCACAGAATGACTTTATTGACAGCACTCATCAACATAGACGATTGATGACAATGTGACACTTGGGTACCAAGATTGCTATTTGAGCGGGAAATTGTAAATGCAACTTTGACACAGGGCATCCATGTTACTTAAATTGCTCCCTGTGAATGCTACTAACTAATCCTGCCCAGTATGCATGAAGACCCATCTGCGGATGTGCTTGGTCGACTGGCTTTAAAAACCAGGACGTGCAATACATTTACGGGAATTTGCGGAGTCCAATGTTGAAAAAAATGGACTTCTGGCCATACATTTGTATAACATAAAGAAGTTACAATGGAAGGATTAAAGCCAGAAGGGAGTCCGAAGAAGAAATCGCAAAATGTCCTCAATATTTTTCCAAAAGATAGTTGGATGTGGAAAGGCTTTTTCTTTATTCTAGAGGTTCTGTGACTCAGCTAGAAGCCAAAGATGAAACTGCATATATTTGCTTCTGACGTGGATACTGGGCTATTGGCCAGCTCCTCACAAGCTGAATTGGATGAGAAACCCCACTATGTAGATGTCTTCAAAATAAAGCTGATATTGTGGTATGCATAGCTCTTTTATTTACACTGTCAGTGGGTGGACTCCACTTTAAATCTGAATTGGCTTTTACAGTAACAGGGATTAACTGAGAACACATTCCAGACATAAAACTTGAACATCATTTTTGCAGCTGGAAACTTTCAAGGTGACTTTTTTTTTACCACTTTTCTATCAATGAAGAATACCTCTCTCACTGATGTTTAGTCTTATTTATTTATTGTTGCAGCTTTCTACAGCACGAACATAGCCCAAGGGCGTTAGAGAGGCTGTACAGATAAAAAACAAACAAAAACTATGTTGCAAGTGAAAAGTAAAAAAAAAAAACATAGAAGTACACAGGGGAACATGCAGACAAAAATATAGCTTTTACAAAAACACAATAAAAAAACAGCAAGAAAGCTAATAAAAAGGGATAGTATATAAGGGAGTGGGGGTGATGTAAGAGCAGATAACTGTGGAGGTCGATCCTGCTAAAGAAGAGCTATAATAAGATAAGGTGATGAAATTAAGAGATATATAGTGGAAGATAGAGGCAGGAGGGGGAAAGAAAAGGGGAAAGGAGTACTGTAAGGGAGGCAAGTAACACTGAGAGCAGGAATCAGGTTGTAGATGAGTAAAAGATGAAGTAAAAGCAGGCCACAAAACATACAACAAAGGTAGAAAGAAGAAGGCTGTGCTCAAGGGGCAATTAGCTGGACCCAAATTAGGAAAGAAGTTTCACATTTTTCTTGCATTGAAAATGAGATATAGGGCCTGATTACGAGTTTGTCGTAATATTCTGACCCATGCATAAACTTCTGTTTACGCATGGGTCGAAATTACGAGTTAATATTGGATACGGTAAATAACTAAACCTTTGTTAAATGTTGGCATGTCAAACCTGCCGATATAAAATTGGGGAAAACATATGGTATTTACTGTATCATGTGGGTTTTATTGCATTAAACAATAAAATTCGAATTATATTCCCCATGAACTTGTAATAGGTGTTATTTACAACACACAATAAATAATGTACCCCATAGTATCGTTATTTATCAGTGGCGATAAATGATCCCTTAGCTCGTAATCAGGCTTATAGTGATGTAAAGAGCAGGATGGAGTGAATTCCAAACTTTGTAAAAGCCTTAAAAACACTTAGAATAAGTGCACTGTTTTCATAATGCCGGAGTTCAAGGAGGAGTGATTATACCTTTCACGTGGACCGTTGGCCTCCAGAAATGTTCAACTTTGTGGTCTTTTTGGACTTATAAATAATAGGGTCTAGGGCACAGTTTCCAAACTTTTTATGATGGGGACACACTTTTTGGAGATGCATCATTTTGGAACACAGTAAGGCAGTGTAGCGAGCGAGCCCGTACTACCTAAGGGGGGCTTCTCACTCTCTCTGTCTGTCTCACTCTCTCTCTCCCTCTCTCTCTCCCTCTCCCTCTCTCTGTCTCCCTCCCTATGCCTCCCTACCACTCTCTCCCTCTGTCTCCCTCCCTCTCTCTCCATCTGTCTCCATCCCTCTGTCTCCCTCCCTCTCTCCCTCCCTCTCTCTCCCTCTTCTCCCTCTCTCTGTCTGTCTCTGTCTGTCTCTGTCTGTCTGTCTCCCTCTGTCTGTCTCTGTCTGTCTGTCTCCCTCTGTCTGTCTCTGACTGTCTGTCTCCCTCTGTCTGTCTCTGTCTGTCTGTCTGTCTGTCTCCCTCTGTCTGTCTCTGTCTGTCTGTCTCCCTCTGCCTGTCTCTGTCTGTCTCCCTCTGTCTGTCTACCCCACCTCCCTCTGTCTGTCTCGCTTCATCTGTCTCCATTCCTCTGTCTGTCTCCCTCCCTCTGTCTCCCTCCCTCTGTCTCCCACCCTCTGTCCCCCACCCTCTGTCTCCCACCCTCTGTCTCCCACTCTCTGTCTCCCACTGTCTCCAACTCTCTGTCTCCCTATGTTTCCGTCCCTCTATCTCCCTCCCTCTGTCTATCTCCCCCCCCTCTCTCTCTCCCTCCCTCTGTCTGTCTCCCTCTGTCTGTCTCTGTCTGTCTGTCTCCCTCTGTCTGTCTACCTCCCTCCCTCTGTCATCTGTTAATGCAGTAGTGAAGTGCTCAGGCCGGATGATGTTAAAAATTGTTTTTCCATAAGGCCAGGTATTTTTTAAACACCACTTCTTCATTCACCCCTGACCCTACTTCACTCACTTCAATACACCTCACATAGCACTTACATTAATTGAGTGCTTTAGCGTAGTCGCCAGTCGTAGCACGCCCCGTCCCGCAGCGGGGCGGGAAGACCCCGATGATGAAGCATGACACCAAGGGCCCTTTTGGTTTGTGAGGGGTATTTTAACAAACACTGTGTATGCCTTATACATTTAGACATACTTTAACGTCTCTGAGGTGGATTTTTTTGTTTCCTTGAACCATTGCATGGAGGAGGATGCATCCACTTTAGTACTCCTTTGAGTACTACCTCTTCACTCCCTAACCCCTTGTTTTTGGACAAAACTTTTAGCCTGACCAGTGTGGGGCTAATAAACACACCAGGAACTGCTGAAACCAGTTCTAAAGCTGGTTCTCTGGAACTGGTAGGAACCCAGGTTGATGAGCCAGTATTCTCGCTGTGAGCACTTGAATTGCAATGAGGGCGGGAATTACCTGAAATCCAGTGCTAGCATCTTCAATTGCTGACGTCCTTCTCAGAAGATACAACCATGTCAAGACCCCTGCTAGGAGTACTGTAGATCGCCTGGAGAGAGGAGGAACTGCTTGCTGGAGGGACAGTCTGCTGGTTTGCATCCCCAGGAGACACCCTGACTTATGGTCATCAGCCCAGATGACTGGCAATGAAGCAGCTGTGCAAGGGACTTGGATCTTAACCATTGCTATAGAAGATGCATCTCTTCCTCTCCTTATAGCATAGTAATTTCTCTATCTGGAACAGGATTTATGAGCTTTGTTTGCTTTAGCTGCGGCAGCGCAGATATCCAGCTTAAGTGAATGTTTTGCGTTTTATTAAACCTTTAACTTTGCCTAACCAGCCCAACCCAACCCAACCTCAGTGCTTACTTTAAGCCAGTGGTTTCCATTGCTGGGCACTGGCACTTAATCATCAACACCAGCACTTTTCATGAGCACCAGTTAAGGACAATTAATTTTATGGTAGACACAGAAAGATGGAGTGATTTGCCCAGAATCACAGCATGTTGAGCCAACGCTGAGACTAGAACCTGATTCCCCAGCTCCGGAGTCGTCAGCTCTGCCCCTTACACCACATCCTCTTCCCACTGTAATGGTTAGTAGTCGGTTCTGTTTTAGGTGGCGCTAACAGGAGAAATGGACTTACGCAAGCTGCCTCCTGAGTAGGGACCTGGCACTTTATATTTTTACAAATTAACACTGCCTAGCCTAACCTAACCTATCTGTCTTGAGGGAAAAGTCTAACCTTGTTGTGGAAAAATATGCTGGAAGAATCTGTCTATAAAATGAAAGCCTAGTTGTGCAGAAAGGGCAAAGAATAACGATCAACCAAGTGTTGGGGTCAGAAAACCCCTGGAAGTTAAAGTTGATGCCTGCAATCTACCAACAGGAACATTATGCTGAACTCTCAGTACAAAAGTAGTCCCTTGGAACTGAGATATGTTTTCATTAAGCTTTTGATGTGTGGTATTTACATCTTCATGGCAGAGCACAGGAGCTATACGTGCCTGGCACTGTCATAAAATCCTGTACTTGATAGCATTTGTTTTTTAATTGTAGCTGTAAGAAGTGGACAGCCTTACAAAATCTCTAGCACAGTCATGCACTACCAAGTAAGGCCCTCTGGAGTGTTATTGGCCTTCACACGCCCCTTTGAGCCATATCCTGTACTCACTTAGACACCCCAGAGGTCCTCAAGACATCAGGGACACCCACAACGTAACGTACCAGGGCAAACACATAAAGAACTATAGCATCCTACACAAGTCTCCGTCATAGACTGAAATATTTTCTAAACCCTAAATCACGGCGCAAAGACAATACAGGTGCCCGAAGAGTTTGATGGCAGCTTGATAAAGTTGCCTGGCCAGCCTAAGATGTTTGGAGACTCCTCCAGCATGGCAGATCGCATGTTGCTAGGCAACCCATTTGAAGCAGGACTGTAGGAAGCTTGCTCTCTATATAGTGTACGAAAATGAAGTATACTGTGCAGAGAGTCCAGTGGATCCCGAATAGGTGTGCAGAGGTAAAAGCAGACACTTCTAATGCTCTTTTTGTGGCAGTGTGGGCGAGCAGTTAGGCTTATCAGAGGGTTGTGCTAAGCATTTATTGTCACACACAGAGGCAATAAATGAGACGCACACTTAAGAATAAATCTGAGACTAATTTGCAAAAAAAAAGTTGTATCTTTATAAATATTTTTAGAAACCAAGAAATTAATTCAACAGTTAATAAATGCTTTCATGTGTCGATTTTTAACCAAATGCAGTTCAAGACACAAATGCTTATGGGTTTTAAGCAGCAGTGGTCGCTACCGTCAGGCAGAGACCATCGTGGTCATGGGGTAGTAAAGCATAGGGTTAGATACTGGAGTTCTGCCAACATATTTACCATCACGGTCGATGGAAGCAACACTCCGCCACAGAGTTTTGGGGGGACAATGGTCGGATATAGTTCATGGCAGGGTCTACTCCAGGGGAGTCAGAGTTTTGGAGGCCCTGGGCTCGGGCACAGCAGGCAGTTCTGGGTTACCTGGATCAGAGGTGTCGGAGGTCAGTGGATGCAGAATTTGTTCTTCACCAGCAGCGTTCAGCTACAGGTGCAGTGAGGGCAGTCCATCGTGGTCGGTGCGGTCGTGCCCAAGTTGCTGCTGTCACGCAGTTGACTCCCAAGTAAGCCGGTACAAGCTCACAGGAGCCGGGCTGTTTTCTGCATCTGTCGCAGGTACTTAGGATCCCTCTGGCTGGTGGATGTGTTGAAAGGGTTGGTTACCGGACTAGTGACCAACAAGCCTTGACAGCTGCAACATTTGGTTGACAAGGTAAATTGCGTCAACACAATCCATACCGGTCTTCACCTCTTTGCGGTCTTTTTACCAGTGGCGTGCCAGGGACTAGTGCCACTATTCAAAGGAAGGTCCCAGGCAATTGACAAAGGCTGGCAGTGCTCTGGGGTTTTTGGGGGCTGCACAGGTTTCAGGTAGGAACCACAGCTGTTGAGTCCTTTCTCAGTTGGCAGGGTTTGGCGTGGTTTCTTGTGCAGCAGGGCTCAGTTCCTGGTTGAGCAGCACATCTTCTTCCTTTGTCTTCTTTTGGTCAATGGAATCTGAAGTCAAGGGGGCACTGGGGTTGCACACCCAGTGCTGCAGCCCCCAGAGGACTCTCCTCAGTACTCTTGTCCTAGGTACCAGGTTTACTATTTACTAGGGACTTACAGGTTAATGAAGTTGTGCTAATCGTGGTACAGTTTTGGGGAAATAGATCTGGCACTGGCAACCTGGTTAGCAGGGACCCAGTGCACTTACAGTTTGAAATCCCATTAGGCTTCAGGCAAAAAGTGGGGGCTAACCCTGCAAAAAGAGGCACTTTCCTACAAAGACAAAATTGTGTCTAGCTAGAAACTTTGTTCTTGGGAGAGAGTGATATTGCTAATGTACACATGTATTTTTAGATTTGATTCATTAATTGTCTCTGAGCTGAGAAACGTTCTGTTAATGACTCTACATTTTTCAGAAAGTCATTGATTGAGCCTGTAGACTTGGGATATTCCTTGTGAGTGCTATAAAGTACATTTTCCTTTTTAAAAGTAAAAGAACTGACTGGACAACGATCCATTAAGTGTTATTATGTGTGTTACTGAGTTTTAAGTTTCCAACCTACTTCACCTCCAAGAAGGAGCCTTGGCCTGCACTGCCATTGCTAACCTTGAAACTCAAGTGCTGAAGGGGTGACTTTGGTTTTCCATTAAGGGCAACAATAGTACAGCGATGCGCTCTCGATCCACTTCCGTTTGTGCGGAGAGACGGGCACATAGCTTCTCTTTGAGTCTTTTATAGATGTCTGTGTCTTCGTCGGAAAATGTTTCGATTGGGCATCGGCCCTCTGGACCCACCAAATGGAGTAGCAGCATTAGGCATTTTCTCTCTCTTTGTTCTCCATTGGCATCCAGGAAATCACTCAATGTGGCCAACCATTGGTTCCGTTTGAGACACAGACTCCAGGTGTCCGTCTGCATCCCTGAGGGTGGTGCTTCAAAGCAGGGATTGAACTGTTGTGCGATTTCTTCCCCCGCCATAAGAGGAGGATTTTGATGGATCATGTTCGCAGAGCACGGGCGGTTCCTTTGTCTTCTCGTCTTCGTAGTTGATCTGTATTCAGTCGAAACCTGCGGTCTGGTCATGTGCTGGGACATTAGCAATGCTGGTTTGGCCTTCGCCAGTGCTCGCTTGGTCTTTGCTAATGCTTGATTCTGTTATTTTCGCCAGTGCTTGTTTGGTTTTCGGCAATACTTGTTTTCTTTCTTTGCTGCGATTTGTCCAATGCTTGTTGATCTGCGTGTATCAATGCTTGTGTCTCTTTGCATGAATCAGTGCTTGTTCCTTTGCGCGTACCAGTGCTTGTTGATTTGCACGTATCGATGTTTGTCTAGTTGCATGTGTCACTGCTTGTTTATTTGCATGTACCAGTGCTTGTTTACTCTTGGCCAATACTTGTCCTTGCATGTCCCAATGCTTGTTGAGTCACTTCCGCCAATGTTTGTTTGTGTGCAATTGCCAATGCTTGTTTGTATGTCTGTTTATTTGCATGTACAAATGCTTGTTGATTCACTTTCGCCAATGTTTGTTTGTATGCAATTGCCAATGCTTGTTTGTACATCTCTTGCCCTTGCCAATGATTGTTTGGTCTTTGCCAATGTTTGTTTGTTTGTCCTTTACCAATGCTTGTTTATTCTTAGCCAATATTTGTCTTTGTATGCACCAATGCTTGTTGACTTCCCTTTGCCAATGTTTGTTTTTCTTTTGTCTTTACCAATGTTTGTTTTGCACTTACCAGTGCTTGTTTTCGGGCCCTGTGGCACTCGCCAATGTTTATTTGCAATTTCAGGTCTTCTGCCTGACCTCAAAATGGCCGCCGATGATCCCTCGCAGGGGATTGGACACTGCTGCCTGACTCCAATATGGCCGCGCGGGAATCTCGTTTTCAACGGGATTTCGGCCGTTTTTCCTCGTTTTTTACCGGAATCACAGTATTTTCTTAGCGCTTCCACTCACCACTTGCCGGTTGCAGCCAGGATCCACCGCTGGAGTCAATGCTTCAGGTAGGGTCACTTGTCTTGACTTCTGCCGCCGGGGTGGGCTCCCGGTGGGCACTTCTGGGCACTTTAGGCGGGACGCTCCCACCTCTGCACACGGGGCTCCCGATGCTAGCGCTCGACCGCGCTTTTCACAGGTGCATTTGTTTAGCGCTCAGCAGCGCTCGTTTCCAGGCGATGTCCACGCCTTACTCAGCAGGGCTCCACACACTCGGGCAGCACGGCAAGGTCGGGGTTGGGCTCCCGATCCCTCGCTTGGCTCGTTTCAGCCCTCACCTCACTCGGGCACTTGCAACTTCTTTTGGCGCGAACAGCGCTCGGTCAGCACCGCTTGGCAGGCGGTCTCCGTGGGGCGCCGTTCTCCACGCGAGGGCACTTTCTCTTTCCTCTTGGGGTCTGGCAGAGTCAGGGTAGGCTCCTGGCTTCTGCTCCTGCAGCGCTGGCTGGACACCGCGCTCTCTTGTGCAAGTCGCGTTTTAGCGCGAAGGGGTCACTTCTGCCTCGGGCGTTGCGACGCTTGGTGCCTCGGCTCCCTCTTGAGTCCCTCCCAACTGCTGGGGGGGGGACAGGGTCACCTGCTACTGGCTTCACGTGGCAGGTCGCAATTTCGTCCTTCTGGTCAGCGTCGCCTGCTCCTCGAGGCACGCTGGGGACAGGGCTCTCTCGTGAGGGTCTGTGGGGTTCAAGCAGATCCCACCCTCGTCGCCAGCTGTCGTGTCCCAACGCAGTAACACACGGACACGACGGGGGTATGCTTAAACTCTTTATTCTGCTTCTTCACAGGTCCCTGTCCCTACTCTAACTGTCCCCTGGTTCCTATCCCCGGCTCCTCCTGTTCCTGCTCCTCCCTCTGACTCCGCCCCGCAACCACTAGACTGCATCCCACAATACTACAAGTGGTAAACAGCTTCAATCGACATGATTGAGCAGGGGCGGCTCCTCTGTTTGAGCGGATGACCGTCACCACACATGGAAAAGCCCCAGGCACAGCTGAAAAATAAAATGGTAATAAAGCTTATTCATTACCATTTTATTTTACAGCAACTGACCCGTCCTGACTTGACGGGACGGGGAGGGCTAGTGCCGCTGAGTGGCAGCAGGGAGCTCCACGCTTTAAAACGTGCATGTATCTTTGGCTTGACATCTTGCGACGGCCAGCCAGACATGTGCACTTAAAACTTCTCTAACTGGGTTAATAAAAAAAGCGCAGGCCTCCAGTGCTCTTGAAAGCGCTGAGTAAGGTAGCTCCAACCAATCCTAGTGCTGCTCTCATGCTGGTAAGAGCAGCGTCAGGATTCGTTAGGGAAGTTGTCTGGGTCCCGTGGAAGAGAGACCCCTGGTGGAGGAGGCCGTTGTGTCGCGTCTCAAGGTACGTGTGTTTTAATTCATTTTTTTGTGCCCACTCCCCCGCCCTTGGAACATTCCAGCTTCCAGTTGGATTGAGTCCCAGTAACTAATGGATACCCCTGACCCGCCCCCAGACCAGTCCTCACAGATGTGTTTGTATTGTTTCTCATGACTGACTCCACTCATATGACAGAAACAGCTCTCTGAATCTCAGTTCTATTTCTCTGCCTCTACCTTCCCTCCCTCTTGCCTGGATGTGTCTCTGCCTTCTAGAAGAGAGGTGTCTCGAGAAGAGTGCCCTTACTTTCTCAGGGACAAGTTGTTTCTGGTATTTTTCTCCAGTGCTCTTCCTGTGGACTCATCCTGCTCCTGGCTAAGATGCCTCGGTCTCTTTGGCAGATGACGTCATGCTGCGCTCGTGACGCACCTCATTAGTATCTCCATTATGGTTCCTTACTCTGACCTGCACTCTCTGGCCGGAATGTCTCAGCTTCACGTCTATCAAAGGAAATGTCTCCCAAGTCGGGTCTCATTAATAAATCGGAGACAGGCAGTGCCCCCCCGCCCTGCTGTTTGTGGAAGCGGCTTGTATGTGGGTGGGGGGAACATCGCCTTCCCGCTGACTCTAATTAATCAGGAGCATGAAATGACTAATGAAGACTTTCGAGTGAGTGACAGGGAGATTTGAGCTCTGAGCAAACAGAGGAGCAAAGACGGATTAACAGAAAAGGAGAGCGCAGAGAAGAAAGGGGAGAGGAGAGAGCGAGTGACTGAGAGAGACAAAAGAAAACAGAAAAGATGAGGGAGCTGAGCTGGACGGAGAGAGAAGATGAATAGAGGGAGAGAGAAGAGAGGTTGACGTAGGACAGAGGGGGAAGTGGGGGTAAGAAAAGAAAGTAGGGATAAAAGAGAAACAAGCACTGGAAAAGCCCATAGATCAGGCTTTAATTTTACCAGCAAACGTAAACACAGGGATTCACAAATGCATGCCTTATATGCACAAATGTTCTTTATCACATTAAAGGCTGCCCTACTTGCTATGCCAGTGATGGGGGGAAAGTAGCTGTAAATACTGACTTCTGTGTACAACAAATGCATATATGAGAAAATAACCGAATCGAATGTGACAAACAGCTTATTTAAATTATTTTTTCCGTTTTAGGCCCTTATGTGGACGCACGTCCTGGAAGGCGCATTGATACAACGCCAGCTGATAGCATGAGGTCAGAGGGTAATACTCCTCTGGGTGGAGCCAAGCCGGATCCCACTTAATGCAGTTTAAAAAACAAATGAAATAAACGTCATCCAGGCAGCTGTGCTGTCAAGCCAGACCGAATAAGCGACATTTAACTTGCATAGATAGGCCCTTATTACAAAATATTTAGCCTAGACCTGCACTGATTTTTGTTGTATTTTATCATTTATGGACGCACTTCTGTTGAATCATTTACAGTATATGGGAAGCTGTAAAAAAAATCGGCGAATTGTGTGCAAAGTGGTTTTTAGTGCATTTAATGCTATTTTTGGATCTGGAAAAAGGTACTGCATTCTGTGCTCGGTGGTACCAGAGCGCCTGCAAAATGCTAGCTGCTAATGTTACACCAATACTTGTGAAAAAACAGTAGCAATTTTAACACATTCATCATTAAATTTGAGGCAATTACATGATTCATAATTGGTTGTGATAAGCCTCTTACCAAGTCATGGTACAACAGCAAAAAATCTGACATTCTGTAAATGACTTAGCGGGCAGTGCTCATTTCGCCTAAAAGGCAATGCCGCAGAGCTCCGCTGTACATAAACAGCAGAACAATTCCATCAGAGTCCAGAAAGTGCTTCCACTAATGCCCTAAAAGTGTTACTCTAATTGTTTAAAGAGCTTGGGGGCATATTATCAAGAAAGGCTTTAAAATGATCGCCGGTTTAGCGGCAGAAAACTGCCGCTACAGCGGCGATAATGGGATTGATAATATGCCCTGGAGAATTCCAATAGAAGCTCATGTTGACACCAGAACATGTACTTCTATCGGGATTCTCAAGGGCATATTATCAAGCCCATTATCGCCGTTTTAGCGGCAGTTTTCTGCCGCTAAACCAGTGATAATTTTAACTCCGTTTCTTGATAATATGCCCCTAAATTTAGTATGATGTTTAACGCAACTAAGGACCTTATAACAATGACCCTGATATCACCTAGTAACTCCTCCTCAGATTTACCGATACCAAAGGCACTGAAGACGATTACGGGGAGGGTAGGGGTAAGAGAAATAACTGGGATCCCAAGGGGGACCCTGAGGATCCCCTTAAAAATTAGGAGTGTTAAGGGGTAGTATGGAGGTTGCAGGGTTCAGGGAAGGGTAACATTAAGGGATAGTAAGGGACTTTTAATAGGGGTGTGCAAAATGTGATAATTTGCTGTTGCATAATCACTTAAAATGTTGTCAAAATTACCAGAAATTACTTGGAATTTCTTGAAATGCAAATCTGTAATTTAGCGATATATTTTAAGGAGAAATGTGTCTTTGAGCACATGTTTGACACAAGAACACATTTTGTACTAAAAACAGTGTACAAGAAAGCACTGCAAACTAAAGCTATGCATGTTCTGTTCCTTGCATTCACAGTAAATGTTTACCATGAACGGACATGTCATTATGTGAAATGTTGCAATGTAGTAATTTTGAGAACTTTGCACACCTGTGCGTAATGGGAAATTCCTGAAATTACACACACTACACCAACATAATAACATTTTCTCCCAGACCTAGTTTTTAGGGGTCAGGGAGGGGTAGTAAAGGGTTTTAACCATCATGTAAGGGTAACATTAAACGGTAGTAAGGCATTTTTTGGGCTTGGTGATGTGTAATGCTAAAGAGTACCAAGGGATTTTTAGGATTCAAGAAAGGTTAGTTATGAAGGGTGTTAAGGGGTTTTAGGGTTCTGGGATGGGTGGCATTAAGGGGTACTGAGTAGTTTTTAGGGATCATTAAAGAATAGCTCTAAAAGGTATCATATGTAGAAGTGTGTTTATTAATGTGTTTTAGTTATTCCACATTTCCATCTAAAACACCAGTTTAGACAAGATGGATGTCAACTCTGTCACCCACTCTGTTCCCTCCCCCCACTTGCATCCTCTCCCCACAAGCTCTGCAGCACACAGTCAAACTGAAGTCATAATAGTTTATTTTTTATTGTGGTATTGTCTTGGTCACAATTAACTTTCTATGGTGCGGATGTAGGATTGTACCAAGTATCTATATTATTTGTTTGTTCACTGGATCTATTCACTAAGAGAAGGTCTTATTGTTAAATGTTTCATATTTCTATGAACATCTCTGGATGAGATTAGAATAGAGGGTATTGAATATTTGTTTTAAAGAACTGGGATACTGCTTATGTGGTAAGGTAATGACATCTAATATTCTTGTGTACACTTTGTAATATAAATTATATTTCTGTTCACACCATAATGAATTTGCAGTATTACTCATTTCCTATGTAAGAACTGTGTATAAGAACCCCTTGGTTCTGGGAGTGAGCCAGAGATTTTAAAAGGCTTTTCTATTCTACTAAGGATACTGTCTGATTTCCTTCTGATTTTGCTGCTCATTTGGGACTGAGAATAATTTCAGATTTTACATACTCTGTATACCTTTGCACCTGAGAGCCTTCATGGCATTGACTCAATACCACTTATTTTGGAATTTTGTAATAAAACCCTTTAACTTTTAACTGTTCAGGAAAGGCTTGGATTAAAGGGTAGTAACAGTTTTAGTGCTCAGGGAGGGTTGTGTTAAGTGGTAGTAAAGGATTTCTAGGGTTAAGGGGTGCATAGCATTAAGGCCTAGAAATGGGGTTTTAGCGTTCACAAAAGGGCAGTAAACTATTATGACCTCAACTTGACTATGTGCTGCGTAGCTTGTGGCGAGAGGATGCAAGTGGGTTAGGGAGCAGGCGTGAGTGACAAAGATGACATCCATCTTGTTTAAACTGGTGTTTTACACAGAACTGTGGGATAACTAAAACACATTAATAAACACACTTCTACATATCGCAGGAAATGTGTTTAAATTGTAACTGTAAAGCATAGTAGTGGATTTTAGAGTTCAGGGATGGGTAGCATCAAGTATAGCAAAGGTTATTATGGTAAATGGAAGGATATCTTTAAGGGGCAGTTAGTTGTTAATGTTCAAGGATGAATAGCATTGAGGGATAGTAAGGGGTTTTAACAGTTTAAGAGTAATAAGGAATTTTTAGGGTTCAGGGACAGGTAGCTTTAAGGGGTAGTAAGGGCTTTTTAGAATGCAAGGAAAAGTAGCATTAGGAGTTAGTAAGGGGCTTTTTAGGTCCATGGATGGGTAGTCTTATGGAATAGTAATAGGTGTTTAGGGATTATGGAGGGGTAGGTAGTGTTAATGTTTAGGAAGGAGTTTTGAGAGTCCAGGAAATGGTAATTTTATATGGTAACATGAGGTTTATATTGCTGAGGGATGGGTAGAGTTAATAGATAGTAAGGTTTATAGATTCAGGGAAGAGTAAGATTAAGGGGTAATAAAGGAGTTCTTAGGGTGGAGGGAAGAGTAGAGTTAAATTGTCGTAAGGGGTTTTAGGATGCAGGTAAAGGTAATGATAAAGGGTAATGTGGGGTTTTTAGTGTTCAGGGATGAGAAGTGCTAAGTGTTATCAGGGGGTTTACAGGTATGGAAAGGCTAGTAAGAGATTTTATGGATCAGAGAGAAGTAATTTAAAATGACAGTATATGAAATAAGAGAATTAATGTAATATATATTAAACACAATTGAGGTAAATTAAATATTATAGTAATGCTGGCCTTAAACACGAAATGCTGAAATAAAAGTAATTATTGCAAGATATTGCATTATTAGTGAAAGAATCCAATGACCAAACTGGCTGACAACTGCCAGGGACACTCATGCCTCTTACAAGAAATAAAAAAATCTATGCGCCATGAAGCATCGAAATGGTTTTCAGAGACTTTAAAGCTTGCTAAAATGGCTCTTTTTGGTAAGCTGAAAAGAAATGAAGAAACTCTTACTTCAGTTGAGAGAAGCTTTTGTTCAGCATTTGAGAAGTTACAAAAAATTAATATTACAGGCAAAGACAACCTTTTCTGTAACAAAATTGTGAACTATTAAAATGAAACCAAGGTTATATTTGAGATAGCCAAGGAACTACAAAATCCAGACCTATTAACCACACCTGTGGTCCCCGTCAAAGAGCTTTGAAATGCCTTGAACTCCTTCTGTAGGCATAAAATAAAGATAATAAAAGATAGTATCCATCCCAACTCTTTAAATATGGCAACTCCACCTGAAGATAGTAACCCATGGGTTCTCTCCCCCTTCCCAGACATCAGCAGAGATCACTTTCATGAACTGTTGGCTAAAGTCAACTTTGGCTCTCCCAATGACATCTGTGCCCCAAGATTCAAAAAACTATTTCCCCCACTTTCCGGATATAGCCATCTTCTTCCTCAATCAATCTCTTAGGCAGGGGAAGGTCCCCTTTTCTTTCAAGAAAGCTGTAGTACTCCCACTCCAAAAAAGCATGGGAGGATCCTACCAACCTGAAAATCTATAGGCCCATCGCTTTACTTCATTTTGTGGCAAAAACACTTGAGTCACCTGTTGCCCATCACCATAGTACTTTCCTGGAGGAATCCACTTCTCATGACCCCCCAGGCAGGCTTCCATCCTGATCATTCAATCGAGGCAGTAATTTTGGCAACCTTTGATGACTTAAGGGCTTGAAGGAATAAAGAAGTTGCACATGTATAAGTCCATTTAGATCTCTCCGCTGCCTTTGACACAGTCGACCATTGCATTCTGATCGACCATGTCAAAACTGCTGGCTTGCAGGTTACCACCCATTACTGGATGAATGCTTTTCTAGAATAATAAACTCAAGCGGTCCCTCTCTTCCCTATCTGCTTGCTGAAAGTTCAACTTGGTTGTGAAGTGCCCCGGGTGCCCTCCTTACCTCCTCACCTGTTCATTATCTATATCCGGCCCCTTATTTACTCTCTCCAGCAGCAAAAGGCGAACATATTTAACTATGCTGATACAATTTAGGTGATCCTCGCAATCAACAACACACTGGCATCCACAACCTTCTTTCGAAACGCCATGCTCTACATCTGGGATTGGATGGATAACCATTGGTTGAAATTGAACTGTGACAAAAATTAGGCTGTGGTGACAAAGAACAGACTCCACCTATGAAACCCCTCTTTTTGGCCTTCGGAGATGGGCGCTCCTCACCCTCGCAAAAAAGTGGTGAAAAGTCTTGGTATTCTCATAGATGAAGATTTAGTTATGAAGCCTCAGATAAGCACAGTGACCTCATCCTGTTTCCAGCAACTATGGAAAATAAGGTACTTCAAGTTCAACGCGATTATTCAAATTATAATCGCTTTGGTAACATCCAGCACCGACTATGCCAGTGCTCTTTATATGGGATTTTCTTCTGGCCTTGCTGACAGACTGAGGATAATACAACATCAGGCAGCCAGGCTGGCCTGTTAGCAGCTTAGATATTGCCATATCAAACCCTTGAAGAAAAAACTGTACTGGCTACCGGTAGCTGAGAGGTCCATTTTCAAAACAAGTTGCCTGCTCTTTAAATCTCTCCATGGCAAAAGCCCTTCTTTCTTAACTTCTAAAATTCAGCACTATATCCCTAACCACCAGCTCAGATAATGACTGTTAAATCTACTGGCTGTTCCTAGAAGCAAAAGAAAGAGTCTGGGTAAGCCAGGCTTTCGGTGTCTGCTTCACACACTTGGAACACTTTACCCCTTGAAATAAGAACTTCTGTGAATTACGAGGGATTCAGGGAAAAAATGTAAAGCTTGGCTGTTTAGACATGCTTATCAATAATGCTGACAGCAGCAGCCTCGCTGTACCTCAGCGCCAAGAGATCTTTTTTGGTGTACGTGATCTTAACCAGTGACCTATAAATTAACATACCATTACATTTACTTTTTGGAACAGAAATGTATAAAGCTAGATAAGAATACTTACAAACTTATGTGTAAAATAAAGGTTCCACGGAGGTAAAAACTACTATAATAAGGTATGTCTGATGTAGTTTGCATGACGTAAATGTAAATAAAATCTGTATTTGTAAAGCGCGAATACTCACCCTTAGGGGTCCTAAGGCGCTGGGGGCCGTCGTATAAATTAAGGACCAGGTGTAGGTGGCTAAATACCGGTGGGCAATACCGAAATTCGTTAAATTTCTGCGTTACCGACTGGTATTTGGCTGAGTGCAATGTAGGTGACTTTAAATAGCGATTCCTTATTTTGCTCTTGCATTTAAGGAATTGGAAATACAGATTCCTTAAATGCAATGTACTTAGCACTAAAAACAGTGCACTTCAGACTTAAGGAATCGCTATTTACCACCAACTTCGAGTTGGTGGTAAGTAGCGATTTCCTTTCAAAAAGAACTTTTTTGCTTTTTGAAATGTTCACACATCCATGCCCTTAGGGCATGAATGTGCGCAACATGTGCAAACATGCACCATTCAGGGGTGCGACAGGGTGTCCTTTGAAATAGCTCCCGCTATTAGTGATTCGGTAATACTGAATCGCTAATAGTGAATCTCTTCCTATTTATTCATATGGGCTTCCTAGCCCATAGGAATGAATGGCTAGGTATTCCTTAATAACGAATCTCAATTACCGATCGTTATTAAGGAATGTTAAGGAATCGTTAATATTTTAGCGATTCCTACCTACATTCCATTTAGCGAGTCCTTAATAGCGATTCCGTAAAAATCGCTATTAAGGACTCGCTAAATGGGACTTACCTGCATCTGGCATACAGTGAGCTATTGCCCAGAGTCACATGGTGCTAAGCGGAACTGCCGCCGGAGCCGGGGATTGAACCTTGAACCTTGAACCCTGTGCTCCAAAGCCAGCTCCCCTGGCCGCCGCACCACACCTCTCCACTAGACGTAGTGACTCCTGATGTAAACATTAACGTTGTAACAACTGACAGGATCATGGGTAGGAAGGCAAAGAGAGGATTAAGCAAATGGGAGCAAAGGAGCTTTAAAAACACATCTCTCAAACCCATAAATGTTAAACTAGATATTGGAAAGAAAAAACATAAAGCTCTCAAGGAGTTAAAGTATCTCTGAAGTTGATGCTGGAAATGGAAGGGGGAGGGAGGGAGGCTGGGACTATAACACATCAACACATTCCTCCTGACTACCATCCTTCCATCTGTGCTGCTGCCAGAGAACTACAGTGGGATGTATGTGACCTGAAGGGCTTTAGAGCCTGCTACTGATGTAGTACAATAGCTTGACTTGATAAAGAGCCCTGACTCATGCAGCTTGATTAAAAAATGATCACAGCTGCTTGGAAGTTAAGGACTCTGCCTGTGGAAACACACAGGTTTGTCCAAATCAAAAGCTGTACTCAGATGAACCAACATCTGGGCAGAGCACCGCCCCTCTATGCAGTACTTTTGAAAGATCTGTTTTTTGCACTGCCAAGCCAAACCTAAAAAAGCAAGGAATGCATGGACCAGGGAGTGGAAGTACCCCTCTTCATGACTGCACCGATCACCTCATAGCCCACTTGCTGCACCAACACAGCACCCCCTATCACTTTGCTTCAAACCAATGTGCTTCCTGTACCTCCATCCTAACCGCTGTGCCTGCAACCTCCTCACTGGACATTCTGTCCAATCAAGGCACTCCAATGCAGCTAGTGCCTTAGTAACATCTTTAGCTCCATCAATAACATCCTCTCCAACATTAAACTGCCTGTTCTATGACTGCACCTCCTGTTCCATCAATGCACCTCCTGGCTTACAAAATATCTCAGGCACTATTTCTGTAGTTCCTTCCCTGATAAAACTCTAATTGTCCTTTCACTGCACCTTCTTTATTATAGAACATCTACACCCATTTCAACATACAACCTGCCCTGTCACTTTGCTCCTATTGTTATAATATGCTATGCTAACACAGATTTCTATTTTGTGTTCTATTTGTATTGCACAGGTAAACTGAGGTTTGTGGGCACTGAGAGAATGGAGATAGAATACATAAATGAATATGCAAAAAAAAGATCCTAGTCTTAGGGACTAAGGGGAAGATGTATCAAGATACCTATTTGCGATTCTCAAATAGCGATTTTTTGAGAATCGCTATTTGAGAATCCCAGATGGTATGTAACAAAAAAATCGCAATGTTTTAGCAATTTCTTGTTATTCCTTAATTGCGAATTCGCAAATCGCGAATTCGCTATTAAGAAATACTTTCCCATTCATTTCTATGGGCCAGGAGGCCCATAGGAAGGAATGGGAAGTTATTCTCAATTTGCGATTCGCAATTTGCTAATTGCAACTTGAGAATAATTTCAAGGGTGGAGGGGTGTCCAAAGGACACCCTGCTGCACCCCTGAAATTTACTTGTGTGTGCAATATGCGATTCCTTAAATGCTGACGGAAAATTAAGGAATCGCAAATTCCTTAAATTTGCGATGCGATTTCCATGATACATCGCATTTTCCATTTTTTTCTCGCAAACGCTGCTTTTTTGCGATTCGCAGCGTTTGCGAGAAAAAAAACGGATGATACATCTGCCCCTAACTAGCCAGATTTTTAGACCTTTTCCTGAATCTTAAAGTACAAAAGCAACCTCGCTCACCCCGAAAATATATTTTAGAAAGTCTGCTACCAGATCTTACATTTCTGAACTGTAGGGTGGAGAGCTTCAGCTTCTTAAAGGATCTAAAATGACCCCAGAAGTGACGACTATGGGCCTGATTAAAAGTTTAGCAGGGTGACAGGTATCACCTCAACCGACTTACGAGAACAATAGGATATAATACACTTATAATAACGCGGCGAGCTATCCAGCACATTTGTGACAAAGTACCTGTCCTTCAAACTCTAAATCAGGGCCTATATACAGGCCTGAAGAAATGGGAATTTCAAAGGTATGTTAAATTCTAGTAATTTGCTTTTGCGTAATTAGGTGAAATTTGGGGAAAATTAGGTGAAATAGCACATAATTACATCAATGACAAATCCGTCATTTTGCATTATATTTTAGTCTGGAAATGCGTCCACCCTTCAATTTTTGATGCAAAAATAAATTTTTGCTCTAAAGGTGGCATGTATTCTGCTTGTTGGCCCTGTTCCTGCATTCATGCTATCATTTTGCTGCGAATGGCGGCGTAATCAAAGTCCTTGGTGTAATGGCATAATTTTGCATAAGAAGCATGCATAGTTCAAATTTCACCCAGGCCTAAAAATTAGCTTTTGAACTCAGCATGTAAATGTGACTCGAATTCTCTTGTTCGCTGGTAAATCAGTTTGTATGGGCCCTGAACTAGTAGGACTGTGCCATTCTGAATCCTTTACAGCCAAGCATTGTTTTGGCAGATGCACCAAGATGGAGGCTGCTACCATAGACAATAAGTGACTTGTAGGGGCATTGTAAATGTATTGCATTGTCTGGATACAAAAAGTGTGTAAAGTATTTGATGCAGTCAAAATGGTAAAAACAGCCACCGGCACAGTAAGGTGAACGTTATGAACTTTGAAAAAGAGTTTCACAACTATGCCCGGGACCAGCATAGGTTTATTTCTCCCACTCGCCTAGTTCTGTGCAGCTAAAAGCCCAATGAAACTTAGGGGGAAATTAAGCTGCAAGATATTGTGTTTCTAAACTGAAGCAGTTTGGAAATAAGATTGCAGCCACTGTGCCATGCTTTTTATCCATTCCCTGCTGCAAAATCTCCAGCCCTGAGAGTGCAGTCTCACTAAGAAAACATGCTGTGGCAAAGTCAATAGGCTTTGCCTATCTGAAAACTATTGGCTTTGGCGATGTCTTTTGGCCATGTTGTACAGCAACATGGCTGCTGTTCAGAATGGCTAAAGATTAGTGGTGTGCCATAGAGTAGAGTAGTGCAGAGGAAAGTGGTGCAGGGGAGAGTGGAGTAGAGTGGCATAGAGTAGAGTGGCATAGCCTGGAGTGGCGTAAAGAAGAGTGGCATGGAATAGACTGGCGAGAGAGGCTAAGAGAGAAATTGAATTGCATAGAGTAGAGTGGCGTACAGTGGAGTGGTGTAGAGTAGAGTGGCATGACAAGGTTTAGAGTAGAGTGTCACAGAATAGAGTGAGATGGAGTGTTGTACAGTTGATTGGCCTAGGGAAAAGTGGTGTAGAGTTGAGTGGCATTGAATGGTACTGTGTGGAGTGGAGTGGCATACAGTGGCGTGCCTCAGAGTGGCATAAACTGGAGTGGAGTGACATGGAGTGGCATAGAGTTACATAGAGTACAATGAAATATAGTAAAGTTGCATTTATTTATTTATTTATTTATTTGTGATATTTGTAGAGCGCATACAATGGCCCAAGGGCGTCTCGGCGCTAAGTGTCTGAGTGTTTACCCTAGAAAAGATGGATGATTTATTGATTAAAGAGCCAGGTCTTAAGTTGTTTTCGAAAGGACCACAAAGATGGACTGGCTTTAATTGTTGATGGCAGGGTGTTCCACAGCTTGGGGGCTGAAACCAGGAATCTTCTGTCGCCCCATGAGACCGTTTTTGTCCGGGGTATAACAAGATCTCCTGAACAAGATGACCGTAGTGTTCTAGACGGACGATAAGGGGTCAAATTGCGGACAAGATGTGCTGGTCCTCGGTTGTGCAACGCTTTATACACAATGCACAGGGTCTTGAACTTTATCCTGTTTCTGATGGATAACCAATGCAGCTCTTTGATGGTCTTAGAGGCAGAGTGATGTTTAGGGATATTTCCCAAAAGCCTCGCAGCAGAGTTTTGTATATATTGTAATTTATTCAAGACTCCTTCCTGTGCACTGAGAAACAGGGCATTGCAGTAGTCCAAGGTGGACAGCACAAGGGATGTGACAAGAGTTTTTCCGGCTTTATCTGGAAGGAATGGGAGGATTTTTTTGATTAACTTCAGCTTATAAAAGGCTGAAGAAGTAATCTGGTTGGCATGTGGATGGAACGTGAGCCGGTCATCAAAGATGACTCCCAAATTCCTCACTTTGCTGACTGGCTCAGGGGGGGAGCCTAGAGAGGAAGGCCACCAGTTAGATGACCACTCGGGTGTTAATTGTCCAAAGATTACTACCTCTGTTTTATCTGAATTTAACTTTAGACAATTAGAGGCCATCCAATTTCCTATTGCCATCATGCCAGCCCTAAGGTCACCTGCCACTTTATGGCCATTGTTCTTAATAGCTAGGACCAGCTGTGTATCGTCGGCATAGGACGTGAGGCTCATCCCATAAGCCCGAATTACACTGGCTAAGCCCGACACGTAGATGTTAAAAAGTGTCGGGCTCAGGGATGAGCCTTGAGGTACTCCACATGGCAGTGACATAGTGGACGATTGAAATGGTCCGGTTGTAACCACCTGAGTTCTGTCAGCTAGAAAGGAAGCCAGAAGTTTACTGGCCATCCCTTGTACGCCCAGGCCCTCGACACGATCAATCAAGGTGGTATGATCGACCGTGTCGAAGGCTGCAGACAGATCAAGTAGTATCAAAACTGCTGTACCCCCAGTGTCACGGATGAGTCTGATGTCATCAGCTGCTTTAATTAGAGCTGTCTCGGTCCCATGACACTGGCGGAACCCAAACTGTGTTTCGTCAAGTAGCTGATGTTGTTCCAGAAACGCGGATAGTTGTTTATTCATAGCTTTTTTCAGCTATTTTGGCCAGGACCGGTAGGTTGGCTATAGGTCGATAGCTTTTGGGTTCGTCCTTGTCTAAATATGGTTTCTTTAACAGAGGTTTTATAATGGTTCTTTTTAAACTTTCAGGGTAAATACCTGTATTAAACATGGCATTGCATATGGAGGTTATAGCCGGGATAATTTCCTCTAAGACTGGCACTAGAACTTTAAAAGGACAAGGATCAAGTGCTGAACCTGATCTGATTGTGATAATTATGTCCCTTGCCTGAGTTTCAGAAATTTCGTCAAATTGAGTGAGCATAGGACCTGCCTGTGTATTGAGTGTGCCCTCAGAAGATTTTTTAATTTTGGTAGCAAATGCAGCGTATATGTCATTGACTTCGCTGAAGAAAAATTTGGCCAATGTGTCACAAAGAAGTTGCGATGGGGGTGGGGTCAAGTTAGGGGAATGACCGGCTAGTTGTTTTGCAGTCTCGTACAGGATTTTATGTGAGTTTTTGGCAGTTTCAATTTTATGACTAAAAAATGATTTCTTGGCTTCATCAATCATTTGTTTGTATTTAGCCACCGTTTCCTTATATTTGGTTTTGGCATCTTCATCATAATCTTTCCGCCAAAGCCTTTCATTTTGTCTGCATCGTTGTTTCTGCTGTCTTAAGGCAGCTGAGTACCAGGGGGCTGAGGGAGTAGATCTATTCCGGGATATTTGCTTAGTGGGAACCAGCGAGGATGCAGCTGCATCAACCCAGTCAAAAAATTGGGAAGTAGCTGTGTTTGGGTCCTGTGAAAAGGAGGGCATGGAAGCTACTAGGGAGGTTTTAAAGTTAAGACTATCTATATCGTTCCATGCCTTGAAAGTTTGATTCCTGTTGGTGATTTTCGCAGGGACAGCAGATTGATAAGGGTTAAGTGATGCCATGATCACATAATGGTCTGACCAAGTGACCGGAAAGGTTTGGGTTACAAGGAGGTCATTGGAATTGGAAAAAATACCATCCAGGGTATGGCCCCTATCATGTGTGGGAGATTTAACCATAAGAGATAGACCAAACATAGTCATATCCCCAAGGAACATGGCAGTATCCTTGTCATCTGGATTATCAAAATGGAAATTAAAATCTCCAAGGACAGTAAAAGAGCTGTCAAGAGCATATGATTCCAAGATGGATCTTAGCTCAGTAATAAATCCTGTTCTTAATCCCGGAGGACGATACAAAAGGTCCCTTTGAAGTTGTCAGAGGGGGTCATTTTGACAGAAAATTGCAAAGCTTCGCATGATGGCAAGGGAATGGTGCTGGTTGTAACCGTAAAAGAATCACGTACAACAAATGCTATTTCCCCACCTCTCCCTCGTGGTCTATCCAATCTGTGGATAGAGAATCCCTTTGGGACCGCAATAACAATATCTGGGTCAGATGAATTGTCCATCCATGTTTCTGTCATGAACAGCATGTCTAAGTTGTTATCTACCATTAGGTCGGATATATCCTGGCGATGTTTGCCCAGCGAGCGTACATTTATAAGTGCCAATTGAAATGGTTTGGAGGGTCGAGTCTTAGGTTTGCTAAGATGGGGTATATGAGGACTAAGTATCTGCAGTTGGCAGCATGGGCAGGTTAGAGGTGAGGCCGTATCAAGATGTATCGGATCCAATACAATACAGGACTGCTGTGTTAGAGGCCGTAGGCCCTTAAGCGTACTGGACGTGTATGGACCTAGGCAGACAGAATCAGACGGGACAAAAGGTCCAGGGGGACTGGCCCTCGGCCCGGGCCAGGAGCGGACGGGCGCAGACGGGCCCGCCTTTGGCGCGCCTTCGGCGCGCCGCCGGCGCGCCCGCTGCGCCCGCCCGCTGCGCCCGCCCGCTGCGCGGACGGTAAAGCCTCCTGTTTATATCCCCCATGAGAATGGGAGGAGAGAGGGCGGTACCAGCGAGCAGCTAGACCGCCACCTTCCCCATTCCAAGATGGCGCCTGAAATGCGGCTGGAATCGGCGTGGCGATGTCTACAAGGCGCTAATGAAGGAGCCTTGGGCGACGCTAATCTCGCGCCAAGGTGGGGGCCAAAGTTAGGTAATTTAGCTTTTAAAAAAGCTGAAGTATAAAAAGATCGCTATTTTTAAATTCAATGGCGAAATGCTCTGCAAAGTAGATTAAAAGCGCGCAGGTAGCGCAGAGAACCCCCGGCTTCCGCCTCAAGGGTGAAAATTCAGTCAACAGACAAACACCTCGAGGGTGGAGGCCGGCACCCTTTTGTATCCGGGGAGGGCGGGACCAGCGAGCAGCTAGACCGCCACCTTCCCCATTCCAAGATGGCGCCTGAAATGCGGTTGGAATCGGCGTGGCGATGTCTACAAGGCGCTAATGAAGGAGCCTTGGGCGACGCTAATCTCGCGCCAAGGTGGGGGCCAAAGTTAGGTAATTTAGCTTTTAAAAAAGCTGAAGTATAAAAAGATCGCTATTTTTAAATTCAATGGCGAAATGCTCTGCAAAGTAGATTAAAAGCGCGCAGGTAGCGCAGAGAACCCCCGGCTTCCGCCTCAAGGGTGAAAATTCAGTCAACAGACAAACACCTCGAGGGTGGAGGCAGGCACCCTTTTGCATCCGGGGAGGGCGGGACCAGCGAGCAGCTAGACCGCCACCTTCCCCATTCCAAGATGGCGCCTGAAATGCGGCTGGAATCGGCGTGGCGATGTCTACAAGGCGCTAATGAAGGAGCCTTGGGCGACGCTAATCTCGCGCCAAGGTGGGGGCCAAAGTTAGGTAATTTAGCTTTTAAAAAAGCTGAAGTATAAAAAGATCGCTATTTTTAAATTCAATGGCGAAATGCTCTGCAAAGTAGATTAAAAGCGCGCAGGTAGCACAGAGAACCCCCGGCTTCCGCCTCAAGGGTGAAAATTCAGTCAACAGACAAAACAGATTAAATTGGTATATAGTGGAGTGGCATAAATTAGAGTGGCATAGAATGGTGTAGAGTAGAGTGGCATAAAGCAGAAAGGGGTAAAGTGGCATAGAGTGGGTGAAGTGGAGAAGAGTGGAGTGGATAAGAGGGCGTGGAGTAGTTTGGAGTGGCACAGACTGGCTTAGAGTGGCACAGAGTAGAGAGGAGTGGCATAGAGGGGAGTGGTATATAGTAGAATGGGGTATAGTAGGATGGCATAGTGTGAAGTGGAGTGCCGTCGAATGGGGTAGAGTGGTGTAGAGTACAGTGGTGTAGAGTACGGTGGTGTAAAGTGGAGTTGAATAGAGTGGCATAATTGTGTGGAGTGGTGTAGAGTAGAGTGGCGTGGGGTAGAGTGGCATTGAGCGGAGTACATTAGGATAGAGTGGAGTAAAGTGCTGTGGAATGGTGAGCTGTGGAGCAGTGTAGAGTAGAGTTGCATGCAGTGAAGTGATGTAGAGTGGAGAGGTGTTGAGTGGAGTGGTGTTGAGTGGTGTAGAGTAGAGTGGTATAGAGTAGAGTGGCGCAGAGTGAGGGGGCGTGGAGTAGAGTTCCACACATTTTACAAAACAAGTGATTAGAATATAATTGAATTGAATTGAATAAAATAGAGTAAAGTGGCATGGATTAGAGTGAAGTGAAGTGGAGTGGAGTAGTATTGAGTGGAGTGGCATAGAGTAGAGTGGAGTGGCATAGATAAGTGGAGTGGCGTAGAGTGACATGGAGTAGAGTGAAGGAGCGTAGAGTAGAGTGGAGTGGCGCAGAGTCAAGTGGTGTACAGTAGATTTGGGTACAGTGGAGTGGTATAGAGTGGCATACAGTAGAGTAACTAAAGTTTTCCTAGAGATAACAGATAGGGTGAAAGCAACATAAATAGGAAGTCATATGCCTGTGTTAAAAGTAGGACAGCACATTGCATGTCCAGAAATAATACTGAAATGCTTGTAAAATAAAAGCAAAGGGGTTGCAAAAAGACGAGGAAGGACAAAGGCAAAGACGAAAACATGTACTTGGTCCATGCTCCGGGGAGGAGCTAACACAAGTAAGGAAGGGATGCCTACAGGAGCTAAGTAATTGAAAGATCGCAAATGAGACTGACAAAGAAAAAAACTAATGGTATGCTTTGTGCAATGTTGGACTGGGACACATATTAGGCCCTTATTAGTGAATTAGATACCTAAAAAAAGTGGCCCATGTTGGCAAATTGGGGCAGTTTTCAACTTGTAAAGACGCACTTTATTAGAGTTTAGCAAGGTAAGGAAGACTACATGGATTTGAAATTTCTGCAGTCTACGATTGTTTTAATATCAGGGAAATCAACAGTAAAAATTGGTCCAGGAGACATTAAACAGGCCCACAAGCACCCCAACGAAAAGTCCACACACAAACCTGTCAGACGAGCCAATCGGGCAGTGCCTGATTGCTCTATAGGCCAGTCCTACCGTAGCTGTAGGAGGGTTGTAAGACCACTAAATTGTAAACAATATGGGCCTGATTCACAAAAGGCCTCTGTACTTGTGGCGGAGTCCTCACAATCGTAGCACAGCCCGCACTCCTGGCGAGACCTCCGCATAGCAGTTTCTCATTGCAGAGGTTCTGCCACGAGTGTGCCCCCCATGACCACGAATGTGGAGGTCCTTTGTGAATATATATATATATATATATCTCAATGCCACAAATCTCCTCAGATATACAGGAAAGAACTCGGACACCCAGGTTACTTGCAGTGAAAATGTAATCGGCCAGTGAAGAAAACAACGCGTTTCACCTTTACGACTTGCTCACGCAGCAAGCCGTAAAGGTGAAACGCATCGTTTTCTTCACTTGCCGAATAAATTTTCACTGCAAGTAACCTGGGTGTCCGAGTGCTTTCCTGTGTATCTGAGGAGATTTGTGGCATTGTTATGGAGGAGATCCGGTATCCTAACTTGGACCGCCAGTGACAGCTCGTGGTTTCTACAATCGGAACTTGTGAAGTAAATATATATATATATATATATATATATATATCCTACTGGCAGTCGCCAGTAGGTAGTTATAGTTAAAACCTAGGTTCCATAGGAATTTTTTGGGGGGATTTGCTTATAACTTTGGCGTCATTTAACAAATCTTTATGGAATTTTCAAAACGTTGCACTTTTTTGGTCAGCTCCTATCTTGTAAGTTTGGGGATGATTTGTCAAGCGGGGGCTGAGAAAAAAGGGGGGTCCCAAAATGCATTTTCCCCATGTTAATGTCGGTAGGAAGTTTTGCGACGAGCTGCAGCCCGAACTGCTGAAAGGAATTATCCCAAATATGGCAGAAAGGTAGAGCTTGGTTCAGAAAGCAACCTTTTTTCCAAACGGTGTAAATCCGTTTAGTAGTTTTTGAGAAATTCAAAAAATAGGAGTGAAAAAATCATTTTCCCATAGTGAACTTTGTGCAAGGCTACAGCCAAAACTACTGAACGGAATTACCCCAAATTTGGCACAAAGGTAGTGCGTGGGTCAGAAAGTGACCTTTTTTTAAATGGTGTAAATCCGTTCAGTAGTTGCTGAGAAATTAGAAAAATAAAAGTTTCGCTATCTGGGCGGAGCCTAAGTCCCGTGCACAAGCTTCACCGTGATTGGCTGTCAACACGCCAAACCAGGAAGTGTTGGCAGCCAGCTTGTGGCTCTGTAGAAGCGAGTTGCCAGAAAACAGAGAAACAAAGATATAAAACAATAGAAGGGGGCAGGATAGAAACACCCTGACCCCCTAGGCCTGCTTAGGGGTCCCAAAAGGACCCCCTGGGCCCAAAAAAATATATATATATATTTTTATTTTGGCGTGTTTGCGCAGTGGTGCAGGGAGGGGGTGAGGCCTGACATAGCAAGTGTGCAAACGCAGCCCCTGGCACATTGTATATTGGAGGATTAAGTCTCATTCAATCCTGAGGGTCTCTGGGGGCGAACTAGCCCACCAGGCGCCTCCAGTATGCACCAGGGAGCTGCATTGCAGAGAGGTGTTGAGAGCCCACGCCCCTTTTTACACCTCTCTGCAACGCAGATCTGTGGCACTTACTGGAGGTAGCTGGTGGGCTAGTTGGCCCCCAGGGACCCTTAGGACTCAAGAAACTTAAGCCCCCAATTTACAACGCACCAGGGGGTGTGTTTGCACAGTGGTTCAGGGAGGGGGCGTGGCCTGATGTGAAAAGTGGGCAAACGAGCCCTATGGTGCATTTTAAGATGGGGGATTAAGTCCCCTTGAATCCTGAGGGTACCTGGGGGCCAACTATCCCACCAGGTACCTCCAGTATGCACTAAGAACCTGTGTTGCGAATAGGTGTTCAGAGGCCACGCCCCTTTTTACACCCCCCTGCAACGCAGCTCTGTGGCGCTTACTGGAGGTAGCTGGTGGACTAGTTGACCCCCAGGGACCCGCAGGACTCAATGGGACTTAATCCCCCAATTAACAATGCACAAGGGGGGGCATTTGCACAGAGGTGCAGGGAGGGGGTGTGGCCTGATGAGACAAGTATGCAAACGCACCCTGTGGTGCGTTTTAAGTTGGGGGATTAAATCCCCTTGAATCCTGAGGGTCTGTGGGGGATAACAAGCCCACCAGGTACCTCTATATGCGTCAGGGAGCTGCGTTGCAGAGAGGTGTTCAGGGGCCACGCCCCTTTTTGCACCTCCCTGCAACGCAGCTCTGTGGCACTTACTGGAGGTACCTGGTGGGCTAATTGGCCCCCAGGGACCATCAGGACTCAAGAGGAATTAATCCCCTAACTTAAAACCGGCCAGGGGGCAGGTATGCACAGGGGTGAAGGGAGGGGGCAGGGCCTGACATAGTAAGTGTGCAAATGCACCCCCTGGCACATTCCAAATTAGGAGATTAAGTCCCTTTCAAACCTGAGGGTTCATGGGCATGAACTAGCCCACCAGGTACTTCCAGTATGTGCCAGGGAGCTGCGTTGCAGAGAGGTGTTGAGAGGCCACGCCCCTTTTTACACCTCTCTGCTGCTCCGTTTTGCTTACTGGAGGCAGCTGGTGGGCTAGTTGGCCCCCAGGGACCCTCAGGATTCAAGGGGATGTAATCCCCCAATTTACAACGCTCCAGGGGGAGCGTTTGCACAGTGGTGCAGGGAGGGGGCATGGCCTGATGTGACAAGTGTGCAACCGCACCCTGTGGCGCTATTTAAATTGGGGGATTAAGTCCCCTTGAATCCTGAGGGTGCCTGGGGTGAACTAGCCCACCAGATACCTCCAGTAAGCGCCAAGGAGCTGCATTGCAGAGAGGTGGTCCAAGGCCACACCCCCTTTTTACACCCCTCTGCAACGCAGCTCTGTGGTGGTTACTGGAGGTAGCTGGTGGGCTAGTTGGCCCCCAGGGATCCTCTGGACTCAAGGGGACTTAATCCCCCAATTTACAATGCACCAGAGGCTGCGTTTGCACAGTGGTGCAGGGAGGGGGCGTGGCCTGATGTGACAAGTGTGCAAACGCGCCCTGTGGCACGTTTTAAGTTGGGGGATTAAATCCCCATGAATCCTTAGGGTCCCTGGGGGCCAACTAGCCCACTAGGTACCTCCAGTACGCGCCAGGGAGCTGCATTGCAGAGAGGTGTTCAGAGGCCAAGCCCCTTTTTACACCTCTCTGCAACGCAGCTCTGTGGCACTTACTGGAGGTACCTGGTGGGCTAGTTGGCCCCCAGGGACCATCAGGACTCAAGGGGAATTAATCCTCCAACTTAAAACGCAACAGGGGCGCGTTTGCACAGTGGTGAAGGGAGGGGGCGGGCCTGACATAGCAATTGTGCAAACGCACCCCCTGGCACATTGTAAATTGGGGGATTAAGTCCCCTTCAATCCTGAGGGTCCCTGGGGGTTAACTAGCCCACCAGGTACCTCCAGTAAGTGCCAGGGAGCTGTGTTGCTGAGGGGTGGTTCAAGGCCAAGCCCCCTTTTTACACCACTCTGCAACGCAGCTCTGTGGCTCTTACTGGAGGTAGCTCGTGGGCTAGTTGACCCCCAGGGACCCTCAAGGGGACTTATTCCCCAAATTTACAATGCACCAGGGGGTGCATTTGCACAGTGGTGCAGGGAGGGGCGTGGCCTGATGTGACAAGTGTGCAAACGCGCCTTGTGGTGTGTTTTAAGTTGGGGGATTAAGTCCCCTTGAATCCTGAGGGTCCCTGGGGGCCAACTAGCCCACCATGTACCTCCAATATGCGCCAGGGAGCTGCGTTGCAGAGAGGTGTTCAGAGGCCTGGCCCCTTTTTACACCTCTCTTCAATGCAGCTCTGTGGCGCTTACTGGAGGTACCTGGTGGGCTAGTTGGTCCCCAGGGACCATCGGGACTCAAGGGGAATTATTCTCCCAACTTCAAACGGCCAGGGGGTGCGTTTGCACAGTGGTAAAGAGAGGGGGTGGGGCATGACATAGCAAGTGTGCAAACACACCCCCTGGCACATTGTAAATTGGAGGATTAAGTCCCCCTCAATCCTGAGGGTCCCTGGGGTGAACTAGCCCAACAGGTACTTCCAGTATGCACCAGAGAGCTGCGTTGCAGAGAGGTGTTGAGAGGCCACGTCCCTTTTTACACCTCTCTTCAACGCAGCTCTGTGGCGCTTATTGGAGGTAGCTGGTGGGCTCGTTGGTCCCCAGGGACCCTCAGGATTCAAGGGGAATTAATCCCCCAACTTAGAACCCATCAGGGGGTGCATTTGCACAGAGGTAAAGGGAGTTGGCTGGGCCTGATGTGATATGTGTGTACTTATGCAATCAGTTCATCAAAGCCCAAGCACTTATAAAGTCACCATACACTCTCCTTGCAGTACTCTAATCATCCACTCAGTACCCATGTACACATGCAATGACCCAGGCATTAACTCATGGCAAATACAGAGGAAGTCATGCTAATCACTGGGGTAACCCTACGCATAGTGTTCCCTAGTGTATGTCAGTGTTTTCAGTGTATTCTAAGTGTCTTTTAGGATAGCACTGGCTCCGGTCAGTAAAAAGTTGGGGGCACAGGAGGACCTCCTGCTCCTCTGTTGGTTCTTCCTGCACATCTCTTGCTTCTTCCTGCACTTTTGTTCGTCTTTCTGGAATTCTGTTGACTCTTTCAGCATTTGTCTTGCTTCTTTCTGCGCTTTTCTTTCTCTTTCTTCACATGTCCTACCTTTGTAGGCATAGTTAGAAATTAGCATCTGCAAAAACATTGAAATTCACTGAAAAAACCATAGGTTTCAGGAACTTTATAGTTAGAAATTGGCATTTAAAAAAACGATTGAAATTCACTGAAAAAAACATGGGTTTCAGGCACCTTATAGTTACAAATTAGCATTTAAAAAACCTTTGAAATTCACTGAAAAAAACATAGGTTTCAGGGACCTTATAGTTAGTTGGACATTTCACTCATACAAAACCATAGAAATGTCGCCGTTATAGTTAGTTGAGCTAACTATTACTCGTGCCCCCGCAATGCACTGCTGATGACGTAACATATTACATCATTCATGATGTGGTCAGTGACATCGCTGATGACATTACTGAAGAGATCTCAAATGAAATCACTGATGACATCACTAATGACATCATCCACATGAAAATCTGATGCACCTCCTCATACCATAATAAAACCTTTGATACAGCCACTCTAAAATACAGACTACTATTTTCGAAACAATAGAGATACCAATACCAGTTGCTACGTACGCCCTCACTGATTCCTAGGTGTACACATACATCTACTCATTCACCCATACAGTCTCTCATACATGCAGTAACTCATCAATACAACACTAGTATAGGCACTCATACACTTATACAAACACTCACATACCGCCACTCATCCAGAGTTACTCAAACATCTACTCAGTTGTGCAAAGAATCAATCCCACTTCTATTTACTCACCTATACAGTTATACACACACAACCTCGCTTATGCATACAGATAATAACATATACTTACTCTCTTATACAATCACTTATACAAGTACACACTGATCCATACAGCCACTCTAACAATCACTGGCTCTCATGTATAGTCATTTTTGACAGCAAATTGTCATGTATGCATCATGCAAATGTGTTGGTCTCATCCTCATTCTTTACTATAAGAATGATTAAGAAACTTCTTCCATATCTTACTATCGATGCAGCTAAAACGCTAGTCAGCACACTGGTTATGTCTCGCATCGATTACTGTAATGGGCTCTTTATTAATGCTCAAGAAAGAGTCCTGAATAAACTGCAGTTGGTGCAAAATGCAGCCGCCAGACTGATTACAGGGACCCCCAAATTCAAACCTATCTCCAATACCATCAGGCAGCTTCATTGGCTATCAGTAAGAAACAGAACCAAATTCAAAGCTTTATGTATTGCCTATAAAGCAATTCCTGCTTTTGAACCTGCAATCTTAAAACATTTTTTATGTCCTTACATTCCAGCAAGATCTCTCTGCTCCTCCACAGCGAGCCTATTGAAGGTTCCAAGAACAAAAAAGTCTCATGGGGTGACAGGTCCTTCATAGTTATGACCATCAAACTATGGAATAGCCTTCCATCCCAAATTAAGACTAGTACATCTTTACTATCATTTCGCAAGCAAATAAAAACTTGGCTTTTCAATCAATAATTATGCACTGCCTTAGAGGATCCACAGCGCCGAGACGCCTACGGGTAGTGGTGCGCTCAATAAATCTCTTAAAATAAAATAAATAAATAAAATAAAGAAATGTATATACTCCAACTCTCGCATGCACAGTGTTTTACATATGTAGTTACTTGGACATGTAGCACTGAGATATGCATTCACTCACCAACACACCCATTCACCCACCCATACAGCTGTTTCCACATGCACTCTTGAAGCCATACACCCAGTGAATGAAGCACTCACACATCTATGCAGAGAGTCACACACCTCCCATCCACCCACACACACACTCAGGCACCCATACAAATACTCACGAAACCAATCAATAACCCATATAGACACTCATGTAGCTACTCACCAACCAATGCAGCAGCTTACACAGCAATAGATAGACTGATACAGACATTCACACAGTTTAGTCACTAACCCATACATTCAGTAAGACACATTTAATCACTCACAAATACAGTCATTCACGCACCTATAAATCCTCCATCCAGACACTTATACATCCACTCATTCTTCAATACAACTTGGCCAATATATATATATAAAACATATTTAAACTTTACAGAAACACACAGTCACTGTATTATGTCATCAGTGATGTCAATTGAGATGTAACCAGTGATGTCATCAGTGATGTCCCTGACCATGTCATAAATGATCTAATATGTGACATCATCAGCAGTGCATTGCGGGGGCGCAAGGTATAGTTAGCTCAACTAACAATAACAGCGGAGTTTCTATGGTTTTCTATGAGTGAAATGTCCACTAACTATAACGTCCCTGAAACCTATGTTTTTTTTCAATGAATTTCAAAGGTTTTTTAAATGCTAATTTGTAACTATAACGTGCCTGAAACCTATGTTTTTTTCAGTGAATTATATATATATGTATATGTATATATACCATCAGATTAGGGGAGTGACTATGGGGGCCTGTTTTTCCCCCAGCCTAGCATGCTTGGGTATGGGTTGGTGGGAGGAGCAGGTCCTCATGGGACAACATCTAGTCACAATGCAAAATCATGTCCCCCTTTATCTCAGATATATTGATGATCTTTTTTTGATCTGGCAGGGTTCCCTAAAAGAGGCACAATAATTTGTAGAGCAGCTAAATACCAATGACTTGAATTTAGAATTTACCTCTACAATAGATAAAACATCAGTCTGCTTTTTGGATATAGAGGTGTACGTAGAAAATGGGGGATTGGCTACTAAGCTACATAGAAAACCAACAGCAGGTAATACTGTCCTGCATGCGGCAAGCCAGCATCCCCACCACCTGATACGCAGCATTTCCATTTCCTTTTAGACGCGGCTACAGCCCGAACTGCTGAACGGAATTAAACCAAATTTGGCAAAAGGTAGCCCTTGTTTCAGAAAGAACTCTTTTTGTTAAATGGTGTAAATCCGTTCAGTAGTTCCTAACAAATTAAAAAAAAGGTCAAAAAATGCATTTCCCATGGAAAACTTTAGACACGGCTACAGCTGGAACTGCTGAACGGAATTTTACCAAATGTGGCAAAAAGGTAGTGCTTGCCTTAGAAAGCATCCTTTTTTTAAAATGGTGTAAGTCCATTCAGTAGTTGCTGAGAAAATCAAAAAATAAAAGTTTAGATATTTAGAGGCACGTAGGATCCGCACACCCTCCCAATCAGGAGCTTTATTCTAATTGGCTGTCAACACTCCAGACCAGGAAGTGTTGGCAGCCATCTTGTGCCTCGGTAACCAAGGCACAATAAAACAGGGTAACAAATGCAAAAACTAAGAAAAGGGGGCAGGGTAGAAACAATCTGACCCCCTAGGCCTGCTCAGGGGGTCCCACAAGGACACCGAGGGCCCAAAAAAGCATTTTAAAAAAGAAAAATCGGCCGCATTTGTGCTGGCTGTGCGAATCCGGGTGAAAATTAAAAAAAACAAAGCATGGATTCCCGCACTTCATTATTATTTAGCCCACGGGTGGGCCAAGTCCCGGGGGCATGGGGAAATATAATTGTGGGGACCCAGGGGGACCCCTGCAGCCCCGGGGACCGCCACCCCCAAGGGCTTGTTTTTTAATGTTGCGGGCCTCCAAGGCCCCACAAGCCCCAAGGACCGACACCCCTGGGGCTTTTATCAAATATTAGCAGGGGGCACAAGGCCCCCACAGCCCCGGGAACTGCCACACCCCAGGGCTTGTTTTAAAAAAAAAGAAATGAACCAGTGGGGGGGGGGGCTCGAGCCCCCCCACATGCGGACCGCCACCTGCCTGGGGCACTAAAATGCTAATTTGGCAGTCTGTTACAGACCCCCAGGCACCACCACTTCCCTGGGGCTGTACATGTGATGGGAGGGGGGGCCACACAGACCCCTCCTGGAGCCTGTGATGGTCCTGGGGACCGCCACCCCCCAGGGCCGGCACCTGCAGTTCCCAACCCCGGGAAACTGCTGTTTGCTATGGCAGGGCTGGAGCCATAGCAAACTGTGGTTTGGATTTTGGAAGAGAGAGCAGAAAACCTGCTCTGTCTTCCAAAATCTAAACCAGATTGCTTTTCCACACGGGGAGCTGCATGTCAGCAACTCCCAAAGTGTGGAAAAGCAATGCCTGCTCCCGCAGGAGGGGGGGAGCCAGCGTGGGTGCATCGGGGCTCCCCCCACGGTCCCAAACGAAGTGGCCAGGCCCCAGGGGATGGTGTCCCCGGGGCCGGAAGCCCCCCCTCCCCCATAATATATATTTTTTTTAAACACACAAAGGCCGGCCCCGGGGTATGGAGTTCCTGAGGCCATAAATGGCCTGAGGAGGGGAGCCATGCAGCCCCCCTCCAAATATATGTATATAACAAACACTTCAAAATCAACAGTTGATGGACAGAATGCAGAACAATGTCATACATTCACCCCAGTACAGAGATCTGGGCCTAAATCCATCGTTTTTTTGCACTCCACACCACCCCAGTTCAGACATGGCCATATGCAAATCAGCCTTGACCCTGTGCCTCATGGGAACAGTCCAGCCCGAAGTGCCAAGCCATGTCTTTCCTGGACCAGAATCAAGCATCCTAGGACCGGTTTCTGGCTATCAGCCATCATCAGCCAGCATAGCGTGACTCCAGTGGTGTGGAGAGCATGGGACTCACATCTGAGCATACCCACCCCACTCGGGTGACAAATGCAAAAACAACAGTTGATGGACAGAATGCAGAACAATGTCATACATTCACCCCAGTCCAGAGATCTGGTCCTAAATCCATCGTTTTTTTGCACTGCACACCACCCCAGTTCAGACATGGCCATATGCAAATCAGCCTTGACCCTGTGTTTCATGGGAACAGTCCAGCCCAAACTGCCAAGCCATGTCTTTCCTGGACCGGAATCAAGCATCCTAGGACCAGTTTCTGGCTATCAGCAGTCATCAGCCAGGATATCTTGACTCCAGTGGTGATGGGATCATGGGACTCACGTCTGAGCATACCCATCCCACTCGGGGTGACAAATGCAAAAACAACAGTTGATGGACAGAATGCAGAACAATGTCATACATTCACCGCAGTACAGAGATCTGGACCTAAATCCATCATTTCTTTGCACTCCACACCATCCCAGTTCAGACATGGCCATATGCAAATCAGCCTTGACCCTGCGCCTCATGGGTACAGTCCAGCCCAAACTGCCAAGCCAGCCTTTCCTGGACCGGAATCAAGCATCCTAGGACCGGTGTCTGGCTATCAGCCGACAGTGAGAGCCTTCGTGGGACAGCTCGTGATCCACTCCTGGACATCCTTGGTGCCCCAGAGTCCACGTGGCAGCGGAGACAAGCTTCTCAACAACCACCTGATTGCGCCCGACATTGCCTGGTTCCTTCGTGGTTCCACCCTGGTCACTGCTGAGTGACCCAGACTCTGTCCCCTCTGCTTTCAGGTACTCTACATCTTCGATCCACCCTTGGATCACACCGGACACTTCTCCTCCTGACGCCTGCAGCGTCTTCATCTTCAGGCACCATCGACCTGCGTGACGAAACCCGACACTACTTCGCACCTGTGCACCCGCTTCCTGTGGGTGAGGTAACTCAGCAACTCCGGTGTTCCTACACTGGTACACACCTCTAGTGTATGTGTCTAAAATTTTGTCCTTCTAGGTCAGTCGGAAGGTTCCTTAAGCAGTAACTTTGTAACTTTTACGCACCATTGACATTGCATTGGTGCATGCGTGTGCTTTAAGCGCTGCACCCGATTCCCGCGGGCTTTTCCCGACTTCAGCATTGCTAGTCCCGATTGGTCCCAGCGATTCCCTAGGCCCTAGGCCTAACCACTGTTCGATTGGTAGTCTCAACGGCAGTGGGTTTTGTATCGACAGGAACTGCTTGCGCTCTACTAGGTTACTGACTACTTGTCAAGTTAAAGGTAGTGTAAAGCAGTGGTGCCACAGGAAAAGGGAAACCCTCTGAACCCTTAGTACGGTGTTCTTACAACACCTGGACTAAATACAACGCAATTTCCTATGCACACACAAATCAATTAAGGTACAAATTGTATTATAAACAGACATCAATAAATTTCATTCTAGAAAATAAATGTTTCCGCTTCTTTTGTTTGAGCAATATTCTGCTGTTTTATTGCCCAAAAAAATCTTTTCGCCAGCCGACACGTGTTTCGTCAGAGTCAAGATTACTCTGACTCTTCAGGGCTTTCTTTCAATGATGGCGAATATTGTAGTCCCACTTAACCGGTGATAATTCCAACCCGGTAAGGGTATCATGTATGTTCAATGGTTGCAATAGATCCTCTCACGAATCTTCGAAATCTTAAGTTTCCGCATTACTCGAGAAGACTGGAAAGGCAGACCGCCGGATTCGTGGCTGAACACTTCTTAAGGTCCAGGGACATACGGATCCTGATATAGCAACGCCTACACGGTAGTAGGGGATTCCCTCGCCCTCATTTGGAGCACGTAATTTTTGAATATTGTGACTGCGTCCTTACTAAAGATTTCGAAGATTCGTGAGAGGATCTATTGCAACCATTGAACATACATGATACCCTTACCGGGTTGGAATTATCACCGGTTAAGTGGGACTACAATATTCGCCATCATTGAAAGAAAGCCCTGAAGAGTCAGAGTAATCTTGACTCTGACGAAACACGTGTCGGCTGGCGAAAAGATTTTTTTGGGCAATAAAACAGCAGAATATTGCTCAAACAAAAGAAGCGGAAACATTTATTTTCTAGAATGAAATTTATTGATGTCTGTTTATAATACAATTTGTACCTTAATTGATTTGTGTGTGCATAGGAAATTGCGTTGCACTGTTCGATTGGTATCTCTTATACCACTTTTTTAATATATGGTTTGCGTGGCCCCCCGGCTTCATCTATAATTGTGCAACTTTCATATGTTTAACTGTGCTTTTGTTTAAACGCTTGTGCTTCTAGACTCATAAAGAGTATAGAGGATTATTCTAGTAATAAATACATGTATTTTTATAATATATAACTTGTGTGGTGTCCTTTCATTTGATATTACAGGATTGTGATTGGTAAAACAGCTCGCTTAACACAAACTCTTAAGTTAAGCCTTTAAGGCTGCTTAGTCCATGATACCATTAGGATAGCTTGTCTAATAAGGTTGACTTACAACCAGACACCATGAGGGTTGTTTGGACTGATACAAGGTGCCCCCGGAATTGGAGACATCATATATCAGGCCAACTTCTCACAACATGCTTACGCACTTATACAATCACTGATACAAGCACACACTCATCCATACAGCCATTCTTACAATCACACACTCTCACTTATAGCCATTTATATACTCCCATACACATATATACTGCCTTTAACATATGTAGTTACTCACACATGTACCACTGAGATATACATTCACTCACCAATTCACCTATACACCCACTCACTCACCCATACAGTCCATAACAGATGTACCCTTGAAACCATGCACCCAGTGAATCACACACTCACATATCTATGCACAGAGTCACACACACCCCACCCACACAAACACCCATAAAGATACTTAGACAACCAATCAATAACCCATATAGACACTCATGTAGCTATTTGCAAACCCATGCAGCCGCTTACACACCAACAGACAGACGGATACAGATAGTCACACAGTTTAGTCACTAACCCATGCATACAGTAAGATATGTTTAATCACTCACTTATAGAGTCAGTCATGCACCTACTAAATCATCCATTCAGACACTTATACACCCACTCATTCTCCAATACTATTTTTCCTATATATATTAAACATATTTAAACTTTACAGAAACACACAGTCACTGGATGATGTCATCAGTGATGTAATTTGAGATATCATCAGTGATGTCATCAGTGAACGCACTGACCATGTCATGAGTTATGTAATATGTGACGTCATCAGCAGTACATTTAGGGGCACGAGTTATAGTTAGCTGAACTAACTATAACAGGGGAATTTCTCTGGTTTTGTTCGAGTGAAATGTCCAACTAACTATAACTTTCCCTAAAACCTATGATTTATTCAGTGAATTTCAAAGGTTTTTTAAATGCTAATTTCTAACTATAGCGTGCCTGTAACCTATGTTTTTTTCGGTGAATGTGTATACATATATATATATATATATATATATACACACACACACACACTTACATATCCTCACCCATTTATCACTAATAAAATGCTTCTGCTAAGATATTCATGGCAGGCAGAAAGAATCTTCTTTGCAACACCATTCTGCATATAGTGCATAGAAAAACTTACATTCCAAGAGTATCTCTCACATCTGATGCATTTAAGCCAGGTCGCCAACAGTTTTCACTTCTGAAACTCACCCTCATCTCTTTCTTGCTCTATACTTCCACTTGTGTTCCCCACTAGCCAGAGTAAGATTTGAGGTAAAGGGACTTATAGGCAAGATTCAAGAGAGACTTAGATATAGAATACAGGCAGGATTGGGGCGTTGAGCACAACAATGGTGCACTGAAACAGTAAATGATTCAACTTATTTAATTATTCTCTTTTTGATTGCAAAGCTGCCAGTGTAGCGCTTGCTCTATTGTTGCACTGCTGACATGGAGATAGCTCACTAGGATTGGAATATATTACGTACACTTCACACACAACTCTGCAGTATGTACATTTCCCACTGTTTTTGTTACAAGGAATAGAACCTGTGACTACACCCATCTCTGTAGAGTTTGCTGCATCCCCAAAGAGATGAAAGTCCACTTTTGTTTTCAAAAGTAGTCCAATCTTGTTGTTTTTTTTGGTACTTTTCTTGAAAGTTTCCCTATATGTTTATGTTAAGTTTAATCCTAGGAACCATCTATTCAACGACTTCAGTTCTCTGAATAATGCTCCTAGAAGGGAGCCCTAAAAGGGTCCCTTTTTACTTTTGCTTGAGGAGGTTATATCTTTTCCTCTGCCATTTTGATACAATACTGGCTGGTGGCACTAATTTAGCTGCTTCTGGCAGTGCATATTGGCTGTACTCCATGAAAAAGTTTTCTCTCATTCCGAATTTATGGCCAACAGCACTCTTAGAGTCAGACTCCCCCCCCCTCACACAGAGTGTATAGGGATTCCATGAATGTGGGTTCAAGTTTGTCCTCTGCATCAAGGCGTTGTGTTTGACAAGATGTTGGTGCTGTAGATGGAGATGGTCGTTTTCCCCATCTGCAGGAACACGGCTTCACCTCTGGGTATCTCTTGTGGCCTTGATTTCCACAACTGCTCCCATGATTTGTGAGAGCCTGATGTGTATTGCTGCACTCTGATCTAGAGGAAGACACAAACCCTACACCCAAAGCAGTTCCACCAGTTAACAGCCTGCAGAATCTTCAAAGCAAAAGCAGAAATTAACTCCTTACAAGGTGCTGTTTTCCTCCGGTCTGGTTTACATTTGGCATACACATTGGAAGCTGCTGAAAGCGGCTACTGAACCTAATGTAGCGGGATAGTTGGCAAAGATGCCTTTCAGCCCGATTACGCACACGCTAACTGTTGGACTTGGACCTTTTTGCAGGGTCATCCAAGAACTTTTTGCCTTCCTCCTGTATTGTTTCTGACATGTTTTTTTGGTTTTATGGCTGTGGGCACTTTACTGCTTCTGATCAGTGCTAAAGTGCATATGCTCTCTTTGTAAATTGTGGTTATTTATTAGTGGTTCCATAATTGGCATATTTGATTTACTTGTCAGCCCCTTGTATAGTACACTGTGTGTGCCCAGGGCATGTAAATCAAATGCTGCTAGTGGGCTGCAGCACTGATTGTGCCACCCACAGAAGCAGCCTGTGTGCTGTCTGGGACTGCCATGTTGACTTGGCAAGTGCACACACTTGCCAGTCCCTAAACCTTCCCTTTTCTACATTGTAGCCACCCCTAAGGTAGGCCCAAGGTACCCCTGTGGGCAGGGTGCATTGTATGGGAAAGGTAGGACACGCCCTGATGTGTGTAGCATGTCCTGATAGCGAAATACTTCCAATTTCGTGTTTCACTATAGCAAGCCTATCTGTTCCCGTAGGCCGGGATTGGGAGTTTGTTTATAACATCTTATAAACATAAATGACCCTGGGAATTTGCCTGAACTCAGTTTGTTAAGATGCATCTTTTAGTGGGGGTGATTTTTACATTCTGTGTTTGAAAATACCACTTTTAGAAAGTAGATATTTTCTTGCCTAACCATCCAGTGTGCCTCTGCTAGGTTTGTGTATTGCATGTCTGGCTTTTCGAGGACAGGCTGGAGAAGGTTAGTGGCTCCAGAAGTCTGATGAGTCAGGGCTGGTCTGAATAGGACTGGTCTGCATTTGGAGTAGTGGTAGGAGTGGCACCTTCACCTGAATAAACCTGTGCCTGCCTTCCACAATGACCGCTCCGCCCCCCCTTTGGTGCGTCTGGAGCCAAGGCTCACACTGACAGAGGAGGTTGTTGTGCACTTGGAAAGTGCCCCACAGAACTGGTTTTGGCTGGGTACAGACACTCTCTGCCTTCAGAGAACAAAGGATTTTGGGGTATAAAAAGAGGGGCCCAGACTTTTAGATCACTTCCGGGAAATCAAGAGGAATCTTTGCCAAGGAGAAGAGGCGGAAGAGCTAAGGAGGAATACTGCTCCTGTGTTGTTTGCTGTCTGGGGTTGGCCTGCAGTGGCTGCTTGCTGCCAAAGAAAGGAGAAAAGGACTTTGCTGTTTGCTTTGTCATCTTGAGGAAGATCTCCAAGGGCTTAAAACTGAGCTTGCCTCCTGTTCTGAAGTCTCAGGGACACAAAGACTTCGCCCCCAGCTCCCCTGAATTTCCTTGCTGGGAATTCCAACCTGCAAAGAGGTGCCTGTTGCTGTTTAGGGCCGCTGGTGACTGACTGTTTGTCTCTGGGAGCTGTAAAATCGCCTTAACACTGAAGAAGCGCGTTGCATCCGCACTTGGTGTCCAATGCATTGCAGAAGAAACCGTTGCAGTGCCTGCCGCGGCTCGACAAATCGCTGCACGGTGCATCGGGTGTAACGATCTCCGAAGTCCGAGATCGCAACACCAATTCCGACACAAGCCTGCTGTGCAGCTGCATGAAACCACGCATCGTTCCGGATCGGCGCATTGCATCGAGGCGCAAATACTGTCGCATCATTGGGGATCGCAGTAAGAAACAGACGCATCAACTCCCCACACAGTAAGAATCGACGCATCACCTCCCCTGCGCTGCAGTAAGGAAAGGACGCATCACTTCCCCTGAGTGTAAGGAACAGACGTATCACCTTCCCTGCGGCCATTTTGTTTGCTTTGCGTCACGCATCTAAGGTACTTTTGAGAAAAGTGTCTCATTTACAACTTGCATTGAACTGAACTGTTTCTACCATTTGAAAGCCTTATTTTTAATACTGTATTGTGGATTATTGTTGTTTGGTCTTGTTTTGGTTTAGATAAAGATTACTTATTTTTTCTAAACTGTTGTGGTGTCCATTTGTAGTGTTTTCACTGTATTACTGTATGTGTTCACACACGCTTTACACACTGCCTCTGAGATAAGCCTGTCTGCTCGTGCCAAGATACCAAGGGGGTGAGCAGGGGTTATTTTAGGAGTGTATCCCCCTTATCCTGACTAGAAGCAAGGGTCCCTATTTGGACAAAGGTACCTACCTCTGCCAACTAAAGTCCCCCATTTCTAACACTAACCTTTAAACATTGCAAAAGTAAACAGTCCATACTTCTGTGGACAGTTGATGCTTACTGAATTCTCCCTTGTGTGCCTTTACTGCTTTTCTTTCTCAAATCAACTTGTCTCTGATGCCTTACGCCTCTCTTAACATATTGCCAACTCTTTCTCTTCACTCTAGAATTCACCTTCTGTCCACTCCCTCCATTCCATTTTACCCTCTCTTCCTTGATCGTGTCTTCATTTTCTAGTCTCACTTTTCCTTTTTCATTCTCTCTGACTCTTGCTTCTAGCTCTCCTTCTTCTGCACCTTCAATAAGCTATGTCTCCCTACACTACTCTTTCCTTATACCCATTCCATCCTACCTTCCATTTTTGTTCCTGTCTTCTGATATTCCTTCCTACCTTCTCTATCCCTTCCTTCTTTCCTTCCTTCCCTATCCCTTCCTGCCTTCTCCATCCCTTCCTTCTTTCCCTATTCCTTCCTACCTTCTCTACCCCTTCCTTCTTTCCTTCCTTTCCTAAGCCCTTCCTGCCTTCTCCATCCCTTCCTTCTTTCCCTATTCCTTCCTACCTTCTCTACCCCTTCCTTCTTTCCTTCCTTCCATATTCCTTCCTGCCTTCTCCATCCCTTCCTTCTTTCCCTATTCCTTCCTGCCTTCTCCATCCCTTCCTTCTTTCCCTATTCCTTCCCCTTTCCCCCCATTTCCTCCTCCTTTCATTTCCCTCCTAACTCCCCTTTATTTGGTCTCACATTCCCACTACTTCCACCCCTCACCTGCTCTACCGCCTATTAACTCCGTCTCTTTGGCCCCAGTCCTGCACTAAAACGGCTCCCGTGTGTGCTCCTTGCAGGGGCCCATCCCGCGGGCCATTGCCTCCTCTGTGCTAAAATGGGGTTCACGCCAGGTCAGGCAGACACAGCCGCTCCTCGTGCAGACACTGCAGGCTGGACGGCTTCAGGCGCTCGACTCGGCTCCTGCCTCTTTTTCCGTTTGCAAAGCACTTCAGTTTGTATAAAATGGAACATTAAATTAATATTCTCCTGAAGGACTATATCTGCCAAAGAGCACAACAAGCGTTTTATGCACCAAAGCAAACTCCTGCAAATGTCCATTGTGGTCACATTAGTGTCATCATGAGCCGGAGATAAAAATCTGAGCAAACAGCAGACCGACGAACAGAGCGAGAGACACAAAGACACACAGACGAGAGGGAGAGATTTTGTTGCAACATTATGTAATTACATTATACAGTTCCTCGGAGTCTCCCAAACACGTTCAAACGCCAACATGATGTCAGAGTCAGTAGGGGCATTAACTCTACCACATCTAAATCCCAAATTATATCTCCTAGTCGGACCTGTGCAATTGTAAATCCTATTTGTAAAGTGCGAACATATCCACCCCTTAAGGGTTTCAAGGCGCTGGGGGCCGTCGGGGAGATTAACTGCCAGATTCATCAAAGACCCGTTTTGCGAGTCTGTAATAGCGATTCATAAGGAATAGCTATTACAGACTCGCAAAACGGAATTCATGTAGGAATCGCAAAATAAATTGCTATTCCTACACATTCCTTATTTGAGATTAGCAAATTGCTAATCGCAAATAAAGATGCGATTACAAGGGTGCTAGGGGTGTCCAAAGGACACCCTGTAGCACCCCTGAAAGGTAAACTACATTGGTGTTGTGCACACACATGTCCAAAGGACATGTGTGTGTGCAACATGCAACTTAGAAAAATGCTTTTAAAATCATTTTTCTAAGTTTTCGCTATTTACCACGAGGTTTGACCTCGCGGTAAATAGCGGCCCGAGCAATTTAAAAATGGATGATGAATTGCATTTAAGGAATCTCAAATAGAGATTCCTTAAATGTAATTCCTCGCAAATTAGCGAATTAGCTATTACCAATTTTTGCATTTGGGATGATGAATCCCAAATGCAAAAATTGCGCTTGCAAAGGGCCAGATTCTGAGAATCTGGCCCTTTGCGAGCGCAATTAAGCTTCATGAAACTGGCCGTAAGTGAGCTATTGTCCAGAGTCACTGATGCTGACCTGCCGCGGTGAGCCCCGCACTCTGGAGTCAGCTGCCCTGGCCGCTGCGCCACACCTGTCCTTATCACATCTGAACCCCAACATTATGTCAGAAGAAACTGTGCCCCTAAAACAACCAAACCACAATATCATACCAGCATGAACACTTCCCAGATCATATCTGTAGTGTTGTATGATCATGTGCAGCAGGATCCTTGTGGTCCTCGGCGGACAATTTACATAGTTACGGAATTAGTTGGGAGGTATCTGGGTGTGGTCAATAAAGTTTATGACATAGGGCGTTCAATTAACGGTTACATGCCGAAGAATAAAGACGTGTGTTACAGAGCTCTGTGTGTGGTGTGGTCATTTGCGTGCTCCAGAACTGGGGGGAAAGCAACAATATCCAAACCCCAGCATTTTGCAATGGGGAGTTCTATGTCAGGAACTGAGGCTTCGGATTATACTTCTCTTTCTTTACTGTTAACTTCACAGCAGTCAATAAAAACACTCAAAACTGCATACCCATGAGCCCCAAAAGCCCAATGTCCCATCCAATCACCGGAGCCATTCCCTTCTATATATGCTGACTTCACCATAGTCCTTCCTCTTTCTTTGCTGCTGCAGCTAAGTTAAGTGCCTTCATTTAGTTTCCTTATTGTTTTTATGTATGTGCTAATTGTTTGTGCACTTTTATTAAATGTCGTGGTGATGTGGTAGCTTCCGATCAGTGCTTCTTGTTTCAGGGCTGCTAGTCACCTTTCAGCCTGGAGTGGAGATGTAGAGCGGCAACCGCTCAGAATGAGGACATAGTCCTCTTTTTGTAGTTCTGCTTGCACATGCATGCAAAGCCGATCTGAGATCTCGGTGTCCGATCGACTTCACACGCTGCATGATGCTATTTATGAGACGTGTACTTGCAGCGCATCAGGGATCACCTCGTTATTTCAAGCCCTGATCATCTTTGGTATTATATATTGCTGTCAACACTAATCAATCAAAAACACAGGGGCCAATTCACAGAACTAATCTGAGACAAAATCCTAAACTTACTACTTTTGGTATTCACAGAAGGCATTTTGTAGTAGAAAAGTTAGGACTCCTAACTTTACTACTACTAAACTGGGATAAAATCCTAAATTTACTACTTTTGGTATTCACAGAAGACATTTAGTAGTAGTAAAGTTAGGACTCCTAACTTTACTACTACTACTAAACTGGGATAAAATCCTAAACTTACTACTTTTGGTATTCACCGATGGTATTTAGTGATAGTAAAGTTAGGACTCCTAACTTTACTACTACTAAACTGGGATAAAATCCTAAACTTACTACTTTTGATATTCACAGAAGGCATTTAGTAGTAGTAAAGTTAGGACTGCTAACTTTACTACTACTAAACTGGGATAAAATCCTAAACTTACTACTTTTGGTATTCACAGAAGGCATTTAGTGATAGTAAAGATAGGACTCCTAACTTTACTAATACTAAATGCCTTCTGTGAATACCAAAAATAGTAAGTTTAGGATTTTGTTTCAGATTAGTTCTGTGAATTGCCAATGACTATATTTGCCAACTCATTAGGAGGGGAAACCGTCCCTTGATGTAAACCACCTGAAATTGTGGCCGTTATACATATCGGATTCAGACATACCCATGAGTGCCGGACTTACTGACCTCCCATGCTGGTTAATTCCAGGCAGGAGGTGTGACTGCTGAATACTCTCAACAGACCAGCCCTGACAAAGTCGTAGGGATATCTCATAGAATTGATGAAACACGTGTTGGTTTATGGAAGGTCACCTGAAGAAAATAAAGTACAACAATTGAAGACAAAAAAAAGAAATCTCTTATGCTTAGTACTAATTTTGACTGTTTAAAAAAAACTGTAATAGATTTGAATGGCTTGTGCTTCATACAATTAATCATTGTTTCTCAATTTTAGGATTATACCAGGGGAGTAGGGTATATCTTCCCATCATTGAATGCACCGCAGGCGAAAAACCCTGTTCTGTAACACACACATGTAATTGCTATGTGAGCTCTTGATACCTCACAAACACCCAGTTCTGACACTAGGGCTATTTCAGTGTGCTCATATCCCCTGTGAACACCCGAGTGGGTGAAAAAACACTCAAAAAGGCTCTACCCTTGGGATTATGCAGGTGGCTCCCTCAACTTCAAATTAGCTGGTTTTTGGGCCATATATTCCTGTTTTTCTGCCTGTTATGTCAAGGCCCACCTTGCAGGATCCGGCTGATGAGTAATTGGCTCTACCTCCAGCTGTTACCAACACCCCGAAATATAATTCACAGGGTGTCCGAACCAGCAGGTGAGGGAGAAATGAGAACAAGAAAGACCGGGACAGGAAGGGGTCAGCAGGGACAAGGGTTCTGAAATGACAAAACACAGGAAAGGGATAAATACTAGGCAACATACAATACTACACTCAGTAATTCTCGCTAGGACACCTTATACCTTGTCAAGCTGTAAATAGTCTTCCAGCACTAAAGTAACTCCCAGTTCATACTCCTACAAAGAAAACCACACGTTATTATATTTCACGGCAGCATCACACAACATATAGATATATATTATACGTGCGTTCACACACCCTATTATGAGGAGATGAACTTCTAAATGTCCCCTTTGGCTGATAATCCTATATGAGATCCTTGTCAGTCTTTGTCCCAGGTATAGAAAAACCTCATGAGTTGGAGATGAATCTCTCGTAGCACTCTGAAAGGTAATACCAACACTACAATGCGGATGAAAAATAGTTCCTCTCAAATAGGTAAAGGCAGCATGAGGTTGCGTCCACCCCTATGCTTCTCTAAATAGCAATCCAAACGAGCACCGAAAGAAAACGGCAGCATGGAGTTAAAATCACCCCTATGCTCCACATTAACCGTAGATCCTACAACCACACACCACTATCCGGCAGCGGGAAGTTGCGACCACCTCACCGCCCCAGACCTGTCATCCAACAACACATGGCAACATGTGGAACACCACCACGCTCCGCTGTTGGTCCTTTCTTATCTCATCCAATGAATGAGCTTTCAATGCAGCGCGCAGCACCGGCCACAGCGCTCCGAAACAGAGCAAACAACCAGAATGATCTCAACTCGTATCTGCCGATACGAGTGCACCACAGTACCAGAATTAAGGTGGAGGGGAATAACGCGAGCTACGGCTCCCAACAGTTAAAACCCCAAACAGTACCTTCCAACCTTCATGTCTCCGCAACCGCTAAACTCCGTGGCAGAAGCAGCCGCTCCTGCAGACGATGAACAGCCGGAACTAGCCGCCAAAACAAACGACAGACTCAGAATTACGCGCACCATTGTCCGAGCACTTCCCATCAAATATTTCCTATCGCAAAGGCTCATGGGAGTTGTAGTCTAAGCAGGCGCGGTGACGAATTCCTCACATGTTAGGCATTGTTACACCTTCTATAGGGCTTATATACACCCTGAACCACTTCCAGCCCCTCATTGCATTTCAGTTAAGCAGTATGGCATACTTCTCCCATGAGGTTGAAGACTATATGGCATACTCAGAGGTACCTTATGAGCAACAAGTAGAAGAGAGGTTGGTGGAAGCACTTGATATTTACGTATTGGATCCCCTTAATCTGGCTCTCATCCGACTTTTAAGGCCTTTCATCCACCTTTTAGTCCGTTATGGATAGTGAGAGTTAAAACGGTCCTGCAGTGACTCCACCAGCAATGTCGCAACCAATGATGTGAGCTGTGGGTAGAGAGCCTCAGGTGGGAGATCCTCTTCTACTTCGGATGTCCAGTCTCAGAATGCTGGCTCTGCCTTCGGGATAATGCATGTGGAAGCGCCCTGCCCCAGGGTACTTCGGGGCACTGGGTGGGTTCTACTCCCATCTTGTCTTCATCGTTTTCTTCCCCACCTTCAGATTCAGACATCGCCCTGGATGATCCAAAGTCAGCGTCAAAATGCAAGCACAAGACGCACCATGCCAATGCTGATTTACCGCCGGCAGGTCACAAAAACCTGCTATTTGAACCTGAAAATATTTTTCATCATCGATCCACTGAATGGGTGCCCTGTATGGAGGTTGTGCACTGTGTTCAGGACAGGTTACACAAGGGTTTTGAATATGAGGTGCGCAATACCCTAAGGTCTGAATGCACTAGACCATCTCCCCTCAGCAAAGTGGTCAGACAAGCTGGAGCTGGATCTCAGCATAGCGACCTTCCTTAACAAATTTGCAAAAGACTCCAAAAAGGGTCTAGAGAGGGCATGGCATGAATGCCAAGATAAATTGCTTTTCTGGCCTTTGCACAAGAATTTTGGGATTGGCCATTCAGGCGAAGGAAGCTAATTCACAGTCGAATCAGAGGGAAGTTCTTGAATGGGCCGAAAGAGCGTTGTGGCTCCTTGGCAACACTAACTGTGCTATGTCCACCGAGCGCAGGAAATCATTTCTGATGAGGATTGATCCTAATCTGGCTGAGTTGGCCTCTAGGGAGGCAGACACTATAGCCAATGGCTTGGTATCTGGTGACAAGTTCGTTAAGGATTTAGGTAATTAGGTGGTCATGTTCTCCACCTTGGACAAGGCCCAGACGTTGATGAGAAATGTGTTCCAGGGTTGCCTTTTTACCAGTGCTGGGCGCTTTTGAGGCCAGGTGCCAGTCATTGATTCAACCAAGCTTCCAAAGTTTACTATCAGAAGGGAAGAGTTGCCCTCTCAGGATCTTCCAACTTCTACCCCACCTGCTATAGAGGAGGTTGTGGCCACACCCAGTGTGGCAGATATTGGGGTGGTAACTACACCACCGATTCCACATATGCTGATGTCGGTTATTCAGACCTCTGAGGCCTCTGAAATCGTTTTTTCTGTCTTTTTAAAATTATGTTGTGAAGTGTGTTAGTGCTATTTTTTGGGAATTGAATTGAGACGTTGCATTTGGGGGAAGGTGGGATTCGAACCAGGGTGTGACTGTTTGCCAACACCCCTGAGCTGCCATTTTTCCTCCTAGTGAGCGGTCTAGTGGCTCACTGGAGGCTTCAAAAAGGGACGCTGCGCTAGCACGCAGCGGACGCATGCAGCAGGAGCGCCGCTGGCGTGCCGAAGGTGCACCAAAGGTAAGCCCGTCTGCTCCTGTCAGCCTCCCGGAGGTGGCCGGTGCCAAAAAAGCTGCCCGTTACTTTGGATAAATAGGGGGTATGAGTCCCGGTAGGATTAAATATAGTCGGGACAGTCTTTTAATGATTGGCTGGCAGACAATGTGTCACATTCCTATAAATCTCTCGGCCGATTCAGTACCTCTGCTCTGTAGCTCCTGTAAATGGAAGGCAGTCCCTAAAATTAAAACTGGATGTGCCTTTATAAAACGTGACCTTATACATCGCTCACACACTGCTCTAAATGTTGAGATTGGGGAATATCTTACAGCTGCCCTGATTAACGCTAGATCTATTAAGAAACATGAGTTACCGCTTCACGATCTCCTCTCTGAAGTTAAGCCGGATGTTCTGTTTATTACAGAAACCTGGCTCCATGAGGGATCTAACCATACTCTTGCCAGTGTTATACCTTCTGACTATGAGATAATCAGGGAAGATAGAGAAATAGAGGCAGAGGGGTAGCGATTATTCATAAGATTTCTCTCCCCTGCTCGTCCATATCTATCACTGATTTGGAGGGAGCTGGGTCCTTGGGCTTTCACTTAGCGGTCTCAGCCAATCATTCAGTAGCTGGGGTGATTATATATCGACCGCCAGGGGCAACTGGTCACTTTGTGGAGTCCTTTAGCCATGCCATAGCACCCATTGTAACTAGATATAGTCAATGCCTGGTCTTCGGGGACTTTAATATACATCTGGATCTAAAAGAAGACCCTGTGACCAAGAAGCTGTATGAATCCCTGAATATCTTCAGATTGACTCCGTATGTGATGTCTCCCACTCATGAAAGGGGTCACATTTTGGAAAAGATCTTCACAACCTGCAATATTGTACTAGATAATCCCCTCCCTATTGTCATACCTACCTGTATGAGTCAGGATGCAGCGTCAGACTCAGAAGGTCATTCTAGGGATGAGATACTTTTGGATTTCCCCCCTAGTTCGTTGGATACTTCACTTGCCATCATGAAGGCGCTTAAATCGGGGTCGCCATCAGACCCATATCCTGCAAAAATAGTGGCATCAGTAGCTGCGGTGTTAAATCCTGCTGTGAATCAAGTTCTCAATCTGTCCCTGTCTGAAGGTAGGGTCCCAGTGAGGTGGAAACAGGGTAACATTCTCCCTCTTTTGAAGAAACCCTCAGCGGACCCTACAGTGGCAAGCTACTATAGGCGCATAGCTTTGCTTCATTTTTTCGCCAAGGCATTGGAAAAGTATGTGAATGTGGTTATCTCTGATTTTATCAAGGCCTCCAATGCTCTTTATCCCAGCCAATCGGGTTTTAGAGCTCATTACAGTACCGAAACGGCCTTATTGGAGGTCACTGAAACTATTAAAACCACTCTTGATAGAGGAGGCAAGGCAGTTTTGATACTGCTGGACCTCTCAGCTGCTTTTGATACCATGCCCCATGGTCGACTCTTACAGAGACTGAGGGAATGTGGTATAAAGGGCACGGTTTTTAGGTGGTTCTCCTCTTTCTTGGAAGAGCGTCAGCAAACTGTGTGGTCCCCCCCTTTTTCTGCAGATATTCCTTCGATGAATGTGGGAGTGCCTCAGGGCTCAGTTTTGAGCCCAACCTTATTTAATATCTATATGGCACCATTGGCTTCCCTTACAGAACAATATGGTGCAAATGCTATAACCTATGCTGACGACTCTCAATTGTTGTTAAAAATTTGAGAGTCTTGCTTGATTCAGATCTTTCCATGAAGTCGCAGGTGCAATCTGTGGCTGGCATGTGCTTCAGATTTCTAAGAATGATGAGAAACTTTCTATCTCTCCTCCCTTTGTCCCATAGGAAAATTGTGGTCCAACCCTGATTATGTTTAGGTTGGATTATGCCAATGCTCTTTACCTGGGAATCCCTAACTATCTTTTGGGCCACTTACAGGTTGTTCAACATGCGGCCGCCAGAGCTATTTCTCTGGTAGGGCCTAGGGCTCATATGAGGATTCATCTAAAAGCTCTGCACTGGCTTACAGTGAAGAATGGGATACATTTTAAATCCCTGGTGTTGGCCTTTAAGGCCCTACATAATAGTGGGGCTCAGTACATTAGAAAGAGGATTACACCCTATATTCCTGGTAGGACTCTGAGGTCATCCACACAACACCTGTTACTGGTGCCGAAATGTTTTTGGTCTAGGAAGGGGGGCTGATCTTTCCAGGTGGTAGTAGGAAGACTTTGGAATTCACTCCCCCACACCCTTAGACAAGAACAGGAGCTTCTTGGTTTCAGGTGACAACTTAAGACCTGATTGTTTAATCAGTAAATGTAGACTTTTGGACTAGATTGCATACCTTCTCTCTTTCAAGGGGGCCCTTTTCAGAGCCGAGACACTCCTTTGAGTAGCCGTGCACTTTATAAATCCCCCATAACATTAACATTAACATTGGTGGGGAGGGGGAATACAGTGGTTTCAACACAATTGGGAGATTAAGACTCAGGAACCATGGGTGCTACAGACAGTCCAGGGGTTCAGATTGGTGTTTTATTCCACCCACTGGCAAGGGAAGATACCAACTCCCCTTCTTTTTCCCAAGTAGAGCGCAGTTTCATAGACAAAATTCAAGTGCTATTTTCGAGAAGGGCTACAGTGCAGACAGATACGCATCCACAGGGTTTCATCAGTACAAACTTTTTGGTTGAGAAAAAAGAGCACAGCTTTTAGCTAGACCTGAATCTAAAAAATTTCAATTCCTGAATAGTGTCATGCCACTTTAAGATGGAGAGCATACATCTACTCCATGACCTTTTGCAATGGGAACACTGGATAGTTTGGTTGGACCTCAAGGACACCTATTTGGCAGTCCCCATTTTATCCCCACTTCAGAGGTTTCTCCAATTTTGGTGGCACCATCATTAGTACAAGTTTAGTGCCCTCCGCTTTGGTCTGTCCTCATCTCCAGTTTCACCAAATTGCTTCGATGGGTGGCCAGTACCTCCAGTAGTGGGAAGCAGCAGCGGTCCGTGCAGGTAACAGCGGTGGGGCCGTGTAAGAGGGGATTTCGAAGGATGATGCTGAGGGAAAATTAAATAAATAAATAATTTTCCCTCAGCATCGTCCATCAAAATCCCCCCTTACAAGGCCCCACTGCTGTTAGCTGCACGGGCCGCGGCTGGTGGGTAGTACGCTTGATTATTTGTCTAGACGACATCCTCCTCATGTCAAAGAACTGAGACACAGTTCTTCTTCATCTCTCTTAGATGGTCCAACTGTTTCAGGACCTGGAGTTCGTCATCAATTCAGAAAAGTCAGTTATGGTTCCTTCCCAGACTGTAGAGTTCCTGGAATTTTAAGTGTATACTGTCAAGGCCCAACTCCCTCAAGAAGGAGTTCAGGAGAGCGCTTGCCTTTCTGACTATCTTGTTGATGATCCTGGCTAGCCTAGTTGGCCTCTTAGTGTCCCCCATCCAGGCAAAATGTCCAGGTACACTGAATTACTGGCCGCTTAGCGGTTAAAGATCTTGCATCTTTGTAAGGGATTTTCCTATTCAGAGTGAATAGAACTGTCGGACTAAGCCAGGACGTAGATCTCTTGGTAGTTGGACTACATGAAAGCTTGGAACAGCAAAGCAATTTTTGCTTCGGTTCTGGAGGTGATTTATAAAATTTGATGCCAGCCGATGGGGCTGGGGGTTAGGTGTGGCCCGGTGGAGATGGGGGCAGTTGGTCCCCTGATGAGTTGTATCTCCATATCAATTTTCTGGAGCTCTTGGCAGAGTCCGTAGTCATTCATACTCTATCCCTGCTCAAGACGAGTTGTTGCATTTCTCTTCAAATGGACAACGTGTCAGCAGCATGGTATATCAAGCATCTGGGTTAGATGAGATCTCGTCTTCTGGTGCAGACTGCCAAAGACTTCTAGCAGTTCTGTCTCCAACGTCTGATCTCGGTGATGGTGGAATATATTCCAGGCCAGTCCAGTGTGATCACGAACTGGAACTCTCGTTTCCTATGCGATTCCAGCAATTCGCGACTTCATCTTCGAGTCTTTCACAGGCTGAATCAGCTTTGGGGTCCATGCTCAATTGATCTCTTTGCATCCCATCTGATTGTGCATCTCTCTATATTTTACTCTTGGAGGATGTATCCTTTTGTGGCTGCCTCCAACACATTCCTCCTGTCATAGAGAACCAATCAATCAATTAATCATGGTTTATATAGCACAACTACTCACCCGTGAGGGTCTGCTGATCCATCTGGGCGCTGGAGTTCAGTCAAAAAGCCTGGTCTTGGGATCGTTCCTGAATCGGGTCAATGACTTGGCTTGCCTGAGGTGGAGAGGCAGGGTTGGCGGCGTTGTAGGAGAAGGTTTTTGGTACGGTCCTGGTCTTGCTGATCTGTTGGACAGTGGCCAGGGCCAGTTGGGCCAAGTGGACTTGTCTGGGGTACTTAGAATGAGACGCAGTGGTTCAGATATGCTGATCCTGCATCATGGAGGGCTTTGTAGGCATGTCTGAGAAGCTTGAAAGTGACTCTTTTGTTGGGAGGCAGCAGATTTCTCACAGGTGTTCGGTGATGTGGCTGTGGCGGGGAATGTTGAGGGTCAGTCTGGCTGCAGTGTTTTAAACGTTATGTAGTTTCCTGAGAAGTTTCTGGGGGACGCCGGCGTAGAGTGCATTGCCTTAGTCGAGTCTTCTGCCGATGAGCCCGTGGGTCACTGTCTTTCTGGATTCGCTGGGGATCCATCTGAAAGTCTTTTGAAGCAGGTGAAGTGTGTGGAAGCATGATGAGAAGATGGAGTTGATCTGGCGTTTCTGGTGACCTTATTTCTGGATTCGGTCGGGATCCATCTGAAAGTCTTTTGAAGCAGGTGAAGCATGTGGAAGCATAATGAGAAGATGGTGTTGATTTGGTGTTTCATTGTGAGCGAGGAGTCCAGTATGATGCTGAGTTTTTTATGCATGGTCCATGGGTGTGGGGTTGTTTCTAGTGCAGCGGGACACCAGGAGTCATCCCAAGTGGAGAGGGTGGGTCCCAGTATGAGGACTTTGGTCTTTTCTGAGTTGAGTTTGAGGCAGCTGGCTCTCATCCAGGTGGAGAAGGCCTTCACCCCATTGTGGAAGTCATTTCTGATGGCTTTGGGTTCACTGGTGAGGGAGAGGATCAGCTGGGTGTCGTCGACGTAGGAGATCATGTTGAGTTTGTGGTTCCTGACGATGGTTGCGGGTGGGGCCATGTATACGTTGTAGAGGGTGGGGCTTAGGGATGAGCCCTGGAGCAATCAGCAGCTGATCTCTGTGGGTTCTGAGAGGAATGGAGGTAGTCTGACTCGCTGTGTTTGACCGATGAGGAAGGAGCGGATCCAGTCCAGGGCTTTGTCGTGCATGCCAGCTTCGTGGAGTCCCATGCTTAGGGTGCGGGGGAGACATTGTTGAAAGTACCCGAGAGGTCCAGGAAGATAAGGGTTGCTGTTTCACCTCGGTCGAGGAGGGAGTGGATGTCGTCAGTTGCAGCGAGGAGGGCGGCCTAGGTGCTGTGGTTCCTTTGGAAGCTGGATTGGGAGATGTCCAGAACAAGGAGGGCTTAGAAGAACTCGGAAAGTTGGGCGTTGATGACAGGTCTCCTGTATACATTTTCATCCTTCTTGATGATTCAAAGTGTACTCTCACAGGTAATGCAGCAAAAAGCAGATCTGTCTTAGTGACCACTTGTTGGAAAGCCCAGGCTTTATTTCCTGTAGCGATGTCGCTATCTTGCGCACTACCAGTGCAGATTCGCCCCTTTCCGGATCTCCTCTCTCGTCCGAGGGGCCTTCCACATCCATTGGTGTCTCAGGGGCTCTTGTCCCTCATGGCATGGAGAATTTCTAGTGATGCTGACAAGTGTCAGATGTTTTGCATGATGCTACATTCTTCTTGTCATAATCTTGGCCTCCCTCTATGCACAAGGGATATGAGATAGCTTGGCGATGAAGGTGAGTTGGTATACTGAACGGAGTGTAGATTCCATGGGGGCAGATGTTACATATGATTGGAAATTTTCTGCCTGATTTGGCCAGCAAGGGTCTTGCCTACAGAACTGTTACCAACTTCCATTCTGCTATTTCTTTGGGTCACCCCCATTCAGATGGTAGACCAATAAGTGACAATCCATTGGTATGTAAGTTACTTAGGGGTATTCGGATGGTCGGTCCCCCTCAACAAAATTCCAGCAGGAACTATTTTCCGCCAACATTCTAATCCAAAAATATCCACAGGGAACTGTTCCCAGACCACATCCAAACACAACACTATATTAGCAGAAGTTGTACAGCAAACATGCACAACATGATGTGAAAAAATCTCAGCCTTAATATCATCTAATGTACACACTGTGGCCCTCATTTAGAGAGGTAAACTTGCATTTGGTGTGAGTTAACAATTGTTTTGCTATTCACATTCCTATCTTTCAATTTGTGAAGATCTCTGCAGTCGTAAAGATACTATACATAAAACTACACTCATAGTTTGTGAATAGCAAAAAATAGTTACCCTACACCCAAAGTATAAATTTACCTTTGTGAATAAGGCCATGTGTATTACTCACACACAAATAATATTTTTTGGATTACAAACTGTATTAGGACATTTGCCCATTTTTCAAACTGTGACTAGGGGCCAGATGTACAACCGTTTTTTGCAGTTGCAAATGGGTTTTTGGCCCGTTCGCGACCGCAAAAAACATGTGGGCCATATACCAACCATATTTTGCGAGTTGCAAATAATTTTCCAACACCCCCAAAACTTGTGCCGCACGGGGTGGACTGCCCACCCCTCTTTGCTACACCACTGTTCCAAACAGGAATTGTACCAGATTGATCCGTGCAGGAACTTTACCACAGAAATGTCTAAATCATATCAAGAACTCTACACCCCGTCCACGCAAATCACTATAACTCTTCAATTGTGCCAATCAGACCTCAGGATTATCGCATTATGAACTACATGTAAAAAGCCTAAAAAAGATATTCTATACAACAATCCCACCTATAAAAACATTACCCCAACAAGAACCGAACCCCAGCCACACACCCAGATCCGTGTGGTTTTTTACCTGCGTTTTGTTCCTAATGTGTTTTGAGAAGCAGTGGGAAAGGGAGTGGGAAGTGGAGAAAAAGTCAATGAAATTCTAACTATGCTTTTTTGGGACCACCTATATAATACTTCCTTATTAAAAATCGGATGAGTGTGCCTGTCCACAGCTCGTACTTATAAACCCTTTAGTTGGCATCTTATCAGGCATGGTGCATTATTTTGAGCGTTTTCAGATCCCATTCACACTACCTGACAACTAAGGCCCAACAAATAGGACAAGATGGATGCCCACGCCATTGGTCAAGATTTATGTATCCTTTACATAAGGCTTTGCAACATTGGCGCAATTTTCTGCTCACATCACAAAAGGCTGTTGACTTGATTGAGTTAGTGCTGCCCGCACTGTATCGATAACTGATGGCTTGTCCGTTTAAGATGGACGCCTTCCTCAGAGGAGCCTGCCTGGGCGGCCTGTCCCTCAGAAACAGAGTGAAGAACAAATGACTATCAAAATCTTGCAACTAAGCAAACTACAGTTCATTCTTTCAAAATGCTGCTCCTTGATGGTCATCGCGCCATCCACTGCAGATATGACTGATGAACATCTGCTTCCTAATGGAGGCGTGGCTTAATGGATGGACATAATCTTCCCACAGGAATACAAGAAGCTACAGAGAGGCAGAGCAAATAAACCTGGATGGGCAGCAGCCATATTACGTAGAGTGCGCATTGGATGTGCTCCACATACGACTCACGCGACCATCATCGTCCACAAGGCCCAACAGAGGTTTCACCGAAGACCCCATTGACTCCTCTCCTGCTACAGTACGACCACCTACTGCCTTATGACTTTAACCCCGCTACGACCACAAGGGTACAGCGGCAGAGGTTTTGTTGTCCTTCATACTTGAAAATAACTCAATGTAGCTCTCAACACAACCAACACACATTCTCCAGCAGCCAATCGGGGTCTTATTACTGTCAAAGCAGAGCACAGTTCCAGTAGAGGACCCTGCCAGAGTTGACTGGTCAGACTACTTCATCATCCCATTTACCACTGCCATCCCCAAGAACCCCAGAAAATACAACCAAAAATTCACCTAAAATCTAAAAGTGCATGGGTGAGGCGCGCAAGCAGCATACCAATTCAGGCTGCTCTTGGGGGTTTTCTCTGAAGGTGTGACAGAACACCCCTTTCAGCATCACCCAGGACCACCCTTCAAGTCTTTTTAAAATCACCTACTTTTCAGACTCCTGCCCACCATCTGAAGTCACTATGTTAACTTCTTTCGGATTGGGAAGCGGTGCCCAATACAACTACATACAGCTTTCAACTTCTCTGAAATGCATCAAATTGCCCTTGTGCTGAAATGTCAGATGCTTGTGTTTTCTCTCTGTTTGAACCACTACCCTAGTAAATCTGTAAATATACATCTGAATACTTTGCGTAAAGGGTTCTAACATACTCCTGAATTATATTTGCACTATCCAAAAATACAAAGCAATGAAGCATAACATACATAAACATTCTAAGTCAGCCTCACGGGTATTTTTTTAGCTCCTAATCCTTTTTATGGGGTCTTCTTTGCGTCATTTTTGACGTCAGCGGCTGCCCGGAATACCCCCAAGTCTGTGGCTCCAGAACAGTAAGGCTAACAGGGGGAGGAGGGTCCCAGGACAGGCCGAGCAGAGCTCTGCTCTCCCAGGCAAGGAGCAGTGATTTGCCTGGCTCCCTAAGTGGCTTCCCGAATGGTGTGCCAAGGTTAATTAAACTGGTAATTAGAGAGAGAGAGAGCTGTTTAATCTATCTGGTTAATAAAATAAACTCCTTCTCAGCAACACACTGGCATTCCTCCCCCATGCATTCTGCCAACAGAATGACAGGAAGAGTACAGGCGCTGGTATTAATCTGTCAACACAACAGAACACAAGCTCGGAGTCTGCCTTCCTCCTTCCAGCAGCCTGCTTCCTCCCTCGATTGTCTCTCCCTCCATTGCATGCCTCTCAGCCGACAGCCCCTCCTTGCCTGCTTTGCCAGACGTTTTAGGGCCCGGCCACCCTCTGTTCGGTTTTTCTGATTCCCCCCCAACACTGCCTGCCCACCATGCTTGATGGGACAGTAGCAGTCCCACCAAGAATATTGCTGCATCAGGACCGCCGTGCCACCACCAGGGAATGGCAATTCCCTGGCGGCTGCGGCGGTCCGACTGCTCTAGTTCTAATACCAGAGCACCAGTGCAGCGGTGGCTAGACCGCCATTTAGTCGTGGCCAGCATTGCTCGCGGGTGGGGGGCAGGGGGTCGCGTGGGAGAGTTTCATTTAATAATAATAATTTAAAAAAAATTAAACTTACCTTTCCGCCGGCTGGGTAAGTCATCTTCTCTCCTCCTGCTATCCCGCTCTACTGCCTCTAGAAGGAACAGGATGCAGGCAGCCAGGCTCCCTCCCCTAAACCAATCACAACGCTGCAAGCAGCATTGTGATTGGTGGGGACACCGCCCAGCCACGGCCTTATGGGGAGGCCATGTTCTCCATGCAGGCTGCATTGCAGCCTGCATGGAGAAGGCCAGAGTGTACATGACTCGCAGAGCAGCCCCGCCCGTCCACAACCAAACATAAAATGGTAATTACTAAAAGATATTACCATTGTATGTTTCTGCTTTTCGCACTGTGAGAAAGCAGTGGGGCGACGCTTCCGCCCTAGTGGAGGAGCTGCCCCTGCTGCCACCACCGCCCCCCAGTGAGTCTGGCGGCCCTCGGACTGCCAGACTCATAATTAGGCCCTAAATTGTGACAGCACAAAGAAATTATAATGACAATATTGAAAATTAAAATGTATTTGAACATTTATCCGAGGCTCTTCCCCAAGTTACATTCGCCCTAGTAATGTTGCGTATTGATTACACAAACTCACTGTACGCCAGAATCCCTGCATATCAATCTCGCCGGTTACAAATGGCACAGAATCAACCCGCTAGGCTTGTCCATGGCCAGCCAAAATTCAGCCATGTGAAACCCCTGCTAAAGAGTCTGCACTGGCTCCCAGTGACCCAGCACAGCCTCTTCAAACTTGGCTGCCTGATTCACAGAGCCTTGTCTTCCCCCGGACCTATTATCGCTTCCAAAATACAGCGCTACACTCCATCTCGCGACCTATGCTCCTCCAGCTCAAATCTTCTGACCCCTTGTCTATTCAAACGGAAAAAACACGGTGGCTTAAGATTCTCATCGCTGGCACCACAGCTCTGAAACTCCCTTCCCCCGGGACTGCGCCAAATCCCCTCCTACTCTCAGTTTAGGAAATCGCTCAAAACATGGATTTTTCCCAGGCCTACAACTAGTTCCCTCCCGCCGCACCTGTCAATGCCTCTGCGCCTAAGCGCCAAGAAACCGCTGGTGCACGTGCGCTCAATAAATAATTTTATCATATCATTATCCACCAGCCATTGTTGCATGATATATATTTTACCCAGGTTTTGGTTGAGTCTATTGGTTATTTGTGTGCCTTTCCTTACTTTATAGGTGGGGCACAATTATTGTGAATCCTAAGAAGATCTTTGTGTCTCCTCTTAACTCTGTAATATCACAGTAAACAATGGTGCTCTCCCATTTGTATGGGGCCACGCCTCCATACAAACAAGGGAACACCCCTGGACATCTCAATGGCCAGTAATAGGCGTAACCACCACTCAACAAGTTCCAGGGCACTTGTAATGAGGCTATTTGAGTTCACGCCTGAGCTGCGAAGAGAGCTGCACTGATAGAATGGGGGTCCCTAACCGGCTTTGCATTTTTCCCAGCCAGTGGACCATTCTGATTTATCCGAACAGACCGGGACCCCATTGTGGGCAGGTGCATTTTTCTTGACTGCGTCCCCTTCATTGGGGAGGACCCCAGATGACCCTGGGAAACTTATAGAACCTCCCAAAATGCAGATGGCGGGGTTCACTATGCGCCACTTCCTAAGTGGCACAATTAGTACTCCCACCAAGAGGCTCTCTGACCCTCCTTTTGAATGTAATATGGCATGGGTGCAAAGGCATTCCCTCATTTCCATGGGGTATGGATCCATGAAAATAAGGGCACACTCCTAAACGTTTCATGGTCATGAAATATGCACACACACACAACCTGGATAGAGGAGGGCCTTCATAAGCACCTGTGGGTTCTTCTATAATACATGAGTGCTGCAGGGATGAAAACAGTGGGTGTGAAAGCTTGATACACCCTAAGGCACATCCATAACCCAGTTGCTGTTGCTCGTGACTAATCCCGGGAAACATTTTTACACTTCAGACTTAGCCATTAGGACACATCGCTTAAGTGAGCTTCCATTCGAAGAAATACTATCACAAGTATATGGGACCCACCCCCTCAGCATGGGACAACTCCTGATGGCCCACTGCCCTCGGCAACCCTCCTACTCCCAAGGACCATGCATCACACTCGACTCCTCCCTCACCATGACCCGACAGATCAACGCCATCACCGTCACCTGCTTCAACACCCTCCGCATCCTTCGAAAGACCTTCAGGTGGATCCCCCCAGAATCCAGAAAGACCGTCACGCACGCACTCCTAACAAGCAGACTAGACTACAGAAACGCCCTCTGCGCCGGAATCAACAAATCCCTGCTAGGCTCGTCATACTATGGGATGCCAAGGACGACCCCAGCTAGGCTTGTCCTTAGCATCCCATGGTATGAACAAATCACCCAACACTTGCAAGACCTCCACTGGCTCCCCGTCAAGAAGAGAGCAACCTTCAAACTACTCGCTCACACCTACAAATCCCTCAACAACACCGGACTCCAATACCTCAAAGACAGAGTCTCCTTCCACATACCCAAGAGAAACCTCGGCTCCATCGACCTTGCCATCTCCGAAACACCGCGCATCCATTGACCAAGAGTGGGTGGAAGAGCCTTCTCCTGGAATTAGCTCCCGATCAACCTCAGACTCTGCCCCACTCCACACACCTTCAGGAGGAGCCTCAAGACCTGGCTCTTTGGCTGACTTTGAGCTGCACCCCCCCTCCCAAACCCCCACCCAGCGCCTTGAGACCCTCACAGGTGGGTAGCAAGCTTCACAAACCCCTGATTGATTGAATATGAATCAACAGAATGCAACCAAATGGTTTTCAGGTCACATGCTACTTTGCGGGTTTTTTTGCGTGAAAAACACACACTTTTGTCCAAAAATGAAGCAGGGGATGCATTTTGCACTAAAACCTAGTGAAAAATGTTGGTTTGGTGTTTCGTATAATTTCAAACAATTTCAATTAATTGTTTGAAAAATGAAGGAAAGGAAAGTCTGCAATGGAAATTTCATAAATTTCGCACAGGCCTTTTGTGACCATGATCCATTTGTGTCCAACGATTTTAGTAGCTATTTTGTCTTTGTTTGTAGGAACTATGATTTTGAATGGGTTTTTGGGAAAGTAATAAGAGGCATTTGGAATCAACTGATCTCTAACTTAGATGGAACAAGTGTATATTAACTCATTTAAAGTGGACAACTGTCTTTCTGTGTTATTGGACAAGCCTAGCCAGAACAACTGGAATCATGTAAATGCGTGACGGCAGCGGTTTTTTGCATAGTAATAGATTTTCAGCATTTGCCATGTATTCTACCACCTGCTGCATAGTCTGCGCAGATATTAACTTCAGAAAATGTTTCTACCTCATGCGGTTCAAACATTACTAAAAGCGCAGTGACACACGTTAATGTGCAGTGGAAGGCCCTTTCCAAAACGTGACTGGTCCCCTTTATAGTTGACTATTGCTGTATTTGAGCGTTAAAGTGGAACAAATTAGATGCAACCAATGCCCTGACAGTGTTAACAAGAATAAAAATGACAAAATACTGTCACATTATCATAAAAAGTGTTGCATTACACGCAATGCATAGTTTGCCTTTTCTTGCCACATAATTTACTCAACCCTGAAACATAATTTGACCCTCCCTTGAGGCATAATTCCAGTGGCTCGGATCAGATCCTACCCTGCCACTCCATCCGTCACACCCCTCTTTTCTTCTTGCTCCAGCTCAGCTCCAGGACTTAGCCTTCTGTTTCTTCTCCTCGTCTGACCTGTCACCCCAGATGATTAATGATGGCTGCCAGCTGTGTGTATCAGTGTAATGACTGTTTTCTCTTGGAAAGCAAAGTGAGATCAGGTGGGACACCACCCCCTCTGATAACCTTACAGGAAGCGCCATTTCCTGCCTTCCGCTTTTCGCTGAAAGGCACGGGTGAAAGAAGAGAGCAGAGCAAATCACAAATACGAGGAACAGCCACTGCAGCGTGACGCATCACACCCAGTAGCTGAAGCTGCTAAGGAGGACGCCTGCAGTAAATGCAAGGAAGGTAAACATGCTACAGGTAAATAAGAAGACGGCATGATCTTGGAGCGAACTTCTTGTATCCTCACTATATGGAAGAACAACGCCCTGTATAGCACGCACTGAGGCTACTAGGGTCGGATTGGTTATGCGGGCACTCGGGCAGTGCCAGAGGGGCCGGTATCCGAATTACAGCTGTGGGCTGCTTGTCTGAGCAGCAGGGGGGGGGGGGGGGGGGGGGTATGCGTTGTTTGGGCTCCAAGCGGCCCAGCGGGTGCCTGGGCGGCCTTTTTGCAGGTAGATCGGCATCCATTACCTCCCTTTTATCAACGGGCAGAGAGAGGTGTCACTTCCTTTCTCTCGCTGGGCCGGCCCATTAATATATGCAGATTGAGTGGGGGCAGGGGGCCTGAGCAAAAGTGGCCTCACTTGTTTTCAGGTGTGTTTCATCAGTACAAACTAATCCGTGCATTTTTTTTACCCCCCCTTCCTTTTTCATAACATTTCGCTGAAGAAGTGTTTTGCGAAAAGGCAATATGCAATTGTGGGCCACTTTTTTTAGCGTGCCCGGGCCTATTTTTAATCCCAATCCAACCCTGGGACGGCTACCCAACACATAGAGCCTGTCAAACTGACACTAAACCACACATTTCAATTTCACCTCTAACTACACACGGTCCTGTTCCCACATTCTGCTTATTACTCACATGACTGTGAATTTACAGGGACATAGAACATAGCAGAGTTAATGAGCGCAAACAGGCCACTATTGTCTTGTGGAGGGGGTCGTGCCTCCAACCCCCGCCTTAAAAGAAGAAAGGTCCTGGGGAGGCGTTGGGGAGGGGGGCGCATGCCCTCTCCCATTAATAAATGAGAAATGCCTCCGGAGATAGGGACCCAGGGGCATGTAGTGGTTTTGGGGAGGGGAACCGCATGCTCCCTCCTTATTAAAAACAAAGGTTCCAGGGATGGGGGCTTTGGAGCCCTACAGGCTGGAGAGAGGGGCTGTGCACCCGCCTTCTCCTAATTAAACTAAATGGCCCGGGACCCTAAAGGTTCAGGGAGGGTGGTTGTGCAACTCCCTCCTCTTAAAAAAGCCCCAGCCGATAGTGTGTCCAGGGACCTAAAATCTTATGGAAGGGAAGCACATGTCCCCCTCCCAAGATAAAACAAGCATGTGCAATGCAACAGGTCTCGCATTTGCGAGATTTTGAGCTATTGACATTGTAAATGACAATGATTTTTATTTATGTGTTGGTTTTCAAAACAGATAAATAAAAGGAATTGTCATTTACAATGCCAATAGCCTAAACTCTCGCAAATGTGAGACCTATTGCATTGCAAATGCTTGGTTATTAGGGATTCAAGGGATGGCAAATGTGGGCGTCCATCACTGGTTGGTTGGCTCTATGCAAAATTAATAAATACGTTGCTTATTTATTCTTGAGCTAGGGCGAGTGCTTTCATTCTAGGTTCTCTTCCACGGACCATCATGCTTGTAATGTAAGCAAAGGCATACTCGCTTCTCATCGTTCATCTCCATGGCACTGGTCATTGAAACCACCAATAATTTGGTGAGCCTGACTTGGGTTCTGGTGCTCATTAAAGCGCTCTAATGCCTTAAGGGTCAGGTACTCACTATAGAAAACCGCAAAGGCCAGACATGCTAAAAAAGAGCGGTCAATGTGGCAGAAGGGTGCCATTTGTGCCATTGCCACATAACAAACGGAATATCCTTGCCAGTAAATGCCAAACTGGCCCTCTCTTTTTTTTGGTGTATATTTATATAGCACAAACTCGACCCGAAGGTATTGGAGTTCTTTACACAAGCACCGTATTTACATTACTCATTCAGGCACGGGGAGATTAGGTGATTTGCCCAGAATCACACGCCTCCGAGGCTCGAACTCTGGTTTCCTGCACCAAAGTCGGCTGTCTAGCCGACGGACCAAATCCGGTCGCCACTCTGTATCACGCATTGCTTTCACATCAAGCCTAGACCACAAATGCAAAAGCAGCTGCCAAAAGGAACTGAACCAACTGTTACTTAATCCGAACACTGCCCCATAACAAAGCCAGAATTGGGCATCACTCGTTGATTGAAGGAGGAAGGAACGCTGCCGTGCCCGGACGAAGGGTTGTGCGGACTGGAAAGCCAACCACGTTTCGGAGTTCTGTGTGATGAACTAGGATTGGTCTAGATGCCACCGAATGCGCCAATCCTGAGTTCATTTACATATTAGGCGTACTTTCATCCCTCAAACTATTTTCTGTCATTGGATTGGTTATTTTGCGATCCTGCTGTGTCCAGATTATGGATTAATGACAGACACCAGTCAAACGATCCACTGCAGACGACGGACTGTAAACGCCCGGTGCTTGTAAGTCGTAGACAGATGGTCATCTTATTTCGCGTGCCTCTGTCAATAACAACAAACACTCGTCAGCAGGGCAGGGGGCCTGCGTGATTCCATTGCGAGAGCATGTTACCATATGGCGCCACCATATGGCGCCACGCGCTCTCGCAAGAAAAACGGCAGATGTGCAAGCGTTGCCATTGCAAGCAATGCAATGCGTGCACGTTTTTGCCCCCAAAGCTGTGATGATGGCATTAGGTCTCTCTCCTATGCAGCGCATGTGCGCTGCATAGGCATGACCTAAAAAGAACTGCCTGCTCCTGCTGACACCCAGTATGGGTGCTGGTAGGGGAGCATGTGGGGCAGGAGGGGCCATGGGACTTCTCCCGCAGCCCCATGTGGTTGGTTGTTGCCAGGCCCTGTGTCAAACCCACACTGCACACAACTAAAGGCATGGGGTCAACATTTTACGAGGGAAAAAACTGTAATTCACTGAAAAAAACACAAGTTAAAGGGATGTTATAGGTAGGTGAAAATGCCAGTTAAAACATACCACTTTAAACAAAAAAAGAACTGAAATTCACTAGCTATAGTTATGTCAAGTAACCATGGGGCATATGCACATGCCCCTTAGAGCATGAGTTATAGAGGGATATGATCAAGGAAGTGGCGGAGTGAGGTGCTAGCCGTCATGGCTTAACGCCTCACTCTGCCACTTCTGAAACGCAAGGCTGCACAATGTTTACAAGGAAATGGTGCAGCCTTGCGTTTCCCCCTGCGCTGGCTCTACACTTAGCAGTGTAGCGCCAACACAGGCACCCTTGCACCAGAGTGCAAGGGTGTCTGCGTGCAGTGGAAAGACTGTTGATGTACAGGAAGGTCCCCCTTCCTTTACATAAACAATCTTTAAATGCCATTTTGACACTTCTATGTGTGCTGCTTAATGCAGCACACATAGAAGTCACAAAATGGATTTTTTTTAAAGATTGTTTATGTACAGGAAAAGGGACCTTCCTGTACATAAACAATCCAGGGCATTTTGCTTTTTCCAAGTATGCTGCAAGAGGAAGCACACATGGAAAAAGCAAAAATGAGGAGAAATAATGCATTTCTCCTCGTTTCGCCAATCTAAGAACAGGTTTTACCTGGTCTTGATTTTGTCGCTTCCTCCTATTTATGCTGCCCTTGTAAATAGGGGGCAGTGTCAAAATCAATGGGTGTTGCAGTGGAATGCCCACCTCAACACCTACAGCTCACCCCTTTCACACTAAGCATTGCATGAAAGGGGGCCTTATTTACAGGGCAGTGTTAAGCCATGTTAAGTGGCTTAAGGCTGCCTTGAAAATAAGGCTAAGCCCCTATCGCCACCACAACATCGTTAAAAGTGACGTCGTGGTGGCGATAACATAACTATAACTCACACCCTCATAATGCACTGCTTATGACCTCACATATTACATCACTCATACATGTTCTAAGACATCATTGATAGCCCCATTGATGACACAACTGTGCATGGCTGGGGCGCAATTTATAGTTACTTTAGTGCACAAAGAAGGTTTACTTGAGATAATTGTAACTGGTGTCTTTCAGTACTTTTTCATTTAAAACTGTCTATTTTTACTGATATTCTCACAAACTATACTGTCCCTTTAACCTTTGGCTTTTTCAGTGAATTCCTTAGGCCTTTTCATGGAAAATTAGCTATTATTACCATACCTAACAATAACGTCACTTTAAAAAATATATATTTTTACTGAATTTCTAGGGTTTTTAAAAGTAAAGTAATATTTTATTTCCATACATAACGCCAACGACATGTCGGGCATGGCAGGCCAGCCCCAGGCTGCGAATGCCATTTAGTTAGAGTTTGGGTATCATCACTTTGCAATAATTTGTGGCTAAGGAATATTTAACATAGTATACAGTTCATACAACATGGTATTGCATCATTGTATTTGCAACTGCTACAGCGCGGCTCCAGAAATAATTTCTAATCATCACTCACCATTTCCCTGAAACCTTTAAACACTCAAAACATGAACTAGCGGGGCCCATGACACGGCGCATTTACCCTGTTCACTTACACTTGGCTTCAAGGCTTCTGGTGAATCGCAATGGAGAAATGCTGTTACATTTGGTGGAGCGTCTAAACCTATTTAATATTTGCACTAAAAGTTCAAACAGTTTTACAATGGTTTTTACCATGGTTTCATATTAAACACTTTTATTCAGACACACCACCATAATGGCAATGGATCTGCTAGAACGAAAAATAGGCTTAGGAAGAAACAAAGACCAGCTTTTAATTCTTCATTTCTCTAATTTTTATTCACAGCAATCTATTAGTATGTCCGACATTTCGCATTTACTTATTCTTTATTCAATAATTCTTAAACTTTATTTCAAAAACATGATCATTTTATTAAGAGCTCAGAAAAAGTCGCTTTATTATAGAATTCAGTAAAGTTTAGCAAAGAACAGATTGTTCCAAATTCAATCTCTCCTAACATCCCTGACTAACACCCTCATCTTATCCTAACAGTCCTGCAAAACAAACAAATAGAAAAAAACATAAGAGTTCTTACATCCAGGAATCGGTCAGCAAACGGGCAGCATCTCTGATAGAAATGGAAAAAGCGACCCCAACCTTACAAGTCCAGGGGTTTTTCTACCTTATTTCTCAACTTAATCTATCTAGAAAAGTAACTAACATCACCATCTTGTGTTCTGATTGGACAAATTCGGGTGGATGTGCACTTCCTCACCATTACAGCATTTGTTATTCACATGATTCAGCTAATATTATAAAAGTCTATTGTTTAAACTGTCCGTGGCCTAGGCACATTGCATTTTAGCAACATTGCCCTTCTTTCCCATGGCTTGGATATTCGATCATTCATGCTTGGCACCCATCCTAGGTTCCGGTTGAGGCATCCTTGAACTTCTCCCTCAAGCAAAGTCAGCTCACTTGCGCTAGCAGAAATCTTTGACGCGCCTGCGCAGACCAATACCCACTCGCAGTAGCTCAGAGCGGCCATTTTCTCACTAGGCCTCACAGGCCACATTAACTATCATAGAAACAAACAAAAATCCATGTTAAATATAGTAATGAAACCCATTCTGTTTACCTCACCCATGCTAATGTTTCCCATTAGTCGTTACCTAGCAATATGCCACACAAATGTGTTTTATACTTACATGTTCGATCCTCTCTTTTCACAAAACATATACAAAAGCACATTTAAATAGCATTTTTTTATATTGAAGCTATGCATTAGTCCACAACACAACAACAATACATATTAGCTAGTATTATTGCAACATATAAGCAGAATTTGTATTCCCCGTGTGTAATTTAAAAATAAAAACTAAAAATAACGTGTGCATCTTACTCTATGGTTGATTATTTTCACAAAACATGCAATTAGTAAACATTATTGTTATGTTACATTGACTTCATGAGGGGTACACAACATTTTGTGTTTGCCACCTCGTTCCATCACAACCACATTACTATCATGGCAAAACATCATTCAGTGGAAAGAGAATTACCAATTTCAGCTTCCATGGCCAGGGGTAGGCTGGGATTGGCTCCTGAAGCAAACTAGACAGGAAGTTGGATGAAAGAACAAAATACGTAAATTCGATATTTTAAATTCCCAAAATATTTAAAAATTGTTACACCCAAGGGCCATATTTTGTGGCTGAGTTAAATACCGAGAACGGTTATGTGACATATTCCTGCAGTATCACTGGGAACAGCTGTTGAATTATTGTCATCCTGTGTCACGATTTTATATGGCAGGACTTGCAACATCATGTTATGCTTTATTAGAAGTCTAAACATTCTTTTGCGTGCTTGGGTTGAGAAAATAACAATACACACTATAATTACTTGCTATGTATTGTAGGCTTTTAAAACAAAAAACAAAACACAACATCTCCAGAACTTCGTTGAAAGAAAGCACCACCTGACCCCTGGGTGTATATCAGGGCATAACTCAGAACCAGCACTTCCGGTGACGGGTGCCCCAGAGGCAGATTACTTCATTCACCCCAAAAGTGAACGGAGACAATTTTACTTCTAATATTTCTTCAGCATCGCGAGCAGATGGTATTGACAATTCCTAGACCCTGTCATGCATGTACTGAAGGGCGGGAGTGGCGCACGAGATCCGAGGAGCCCCCCAGGGTGAAGCGCCCGGGTCCTGAACGGAGGGAGTGCAGCAGGAGATCCGAGGAGCCCCCAAGGGTAAAGCACCCTGGCCACAGGAGCTCCGAGGAGCCCCCAGGGTGTAGCACCCTGTTCCTGAATGGAGATGGGTCACAGGAGCTCTGAGGAGCCCCCAGGGTGAAGCACACTGTTCCTGAATGGAGGGGGTGCTGCAGGAGCTCTGAGGAGCCCCCCAGGGTGAAGCACCCTGCTCCTGAATGGAGGGGGTGCTGCAGGAGCGCTGAGGAGCCCCCAGGGTGAAGCACCCTGTTCCTGAATGGAGATGGGTCACAGGAGCTCTGAGGAGCCCCCAGGGTGAAGCACCCTGTTCCTGAATGGAGGGACTGCTGCAGGAGCTCTGAGGATCCCCCAGGGTGAAGCACCCTGTTCCCGAATGGAGGGGGTGCTGCAGGAGCTCTGAGGAGCCCCCCAGGGTGAAGCACCCTGTTCCTTAATGGAGATGGGCCACAGGAGCTCTGAGGAGCCCCCAGGGTGAAGCACCCTGCTCCTGAATGGAGGGAGTGCTGCAGGAGCTCTGAGGATCCCCCAGGGTGAAGCACCCTGTTCCTGAATGGAGGGGGTGCTGCAGGAGCTCTGGGGAGCCCCCAGGGTGAAGCACCCTGTTCCTGAATGGAGGGGGTGCTGCAGGAGCTCTGAGGATCCCCCAGGGTGAAGCACCCTGCTCCTGAATGGAGGGGGTGCTGCAGGAGCTCTGAGGATCCCCCAGGGCGAAGCAACCTGCTCCTGAATGGAGGGGATGCTGCAGGAGCTCTGAGGAGCCCCCAGGGTGAAGCACACTGTTCCTGAATGGGGGCGGGGGGGGGGGGGCACAGGAGCTCCGAGGATTCACCAGGGTGAAGCACCCTGATCCTGAATGGAGATGGGCCACAGGAGCTCTGAGGAGCCCCCAGGGTGAAGCACCCTGCTCCTGAATGGAGGGGGTGCTGCAGGAGCTCTGAGGATCCCCCAGGGTGAAGCACCCTGCTCCTGAATGGACGGGGTGCTGCAGGAGCTCTGAGGATCCCCAAGGGTGAAGCACCCTGCTCCTGAATGGAGGGGGTGCTGCAGGAGCTCTGAGGATCCCCCAGGGTGAAGCACCCTGCTCCTGAATGGACGGGGTGCTGCAGGAGCTCTGAGGATCCCCAAGGGTGAAGCACCCTGCTCCTGAATGGAGGGGGTGCTGCAGGAGCTCTGAGGATCCCCCAGGGTGAAGCACCCTGCTCCTGAATGGAGGGGGTGCTGCAGGAGCTCTGAGGATCCCCCAGGGTGAAGCACCCTGTTCCTGAATGGAGGGGGTGCTGCAGGAGCTCTGAGGATCCCCCAGGGTGAAGCACCCTGCTCCTGAATGGAGGGGGTGCTGCAGGAGCTCTGAGGAGCCCCCAGGGTGAAGCACACTGTTCCTGAATGGAGGGACTGCTGCAGGAGCTCTGAGGATCCACCAGGTTGAAGCACCCTGTTCCTGAATGGAGGGGGTGCTGCAGGACTTTGAGGAGCCCCCAGGGTGAAGCACCCTGTTCCTGAATGGAGGGACTGCTGCAGGAGCTCTGAGGATCCACCAGGTTGAAGCACCCTGTTCCTGAATGGAGGGGGTGCTGCAGGACTTTGAGGAGCCCCCAGGGTGAAGCACCCTGTTCCTGAATGGAGGGGGTGCTGCAGGAGCTCTGAGGATCCCCCAGGGTGAAGCACCCTGTTCCTGAATGGAGGGGGTGCTGCAGGAGCTCTGAGGAGCCCCCCAGGGTGAAGCACCCTGTTCCTGAATGGAGGGGGTGCTGCAGGAGCTCTGAGGATCCCCCAGGGTGAAGCACCCTGTTCCTGAATGGAGGGAGTGCTGCAGGAGCTCTGAGGATCCCCCAGGGTGAAGCACCCTGTTCCTGAATGGAGGGGGTGCTGCAGGAGCTCTGAGGAGCCCCCCAGGGTGAAGCACCCTGCTCCTGAATGGAGGGGGTGCTGCAGGAGCTTTGAGGATCCCCCAGGGTGAAGCACCCTGTTCCTGAATGGAGGGAGTGCTGCAGGAGCTCTGAGGATCCCCCAGGGTGAAGCACCCTGTTCCTGAATGGAGGGGATGCTGCAGGAGCTCTGAGGAGCCCCCAGGGTAAAGCACCCTGCTCCTGAATGGGGGAGGGGGGGCACAGGAGCTCCGAGGATCCACCAGGGTGAAGCACCCTGATCCTGAATGGAGATGGGCCACAGGAGCTCTGAGGAGCCCCCAGGGTGAAGCACACTGTTCCTGAATGGAGGGGGTGCTGCAGGAGCTCTGAGGAGCCCCCAGGGTGAAGCACCCTGTTCCTTAATGGAGATGGGCCACAGGAGCTCTGAGGAGCCCCCAGGGTGAAGCACCCTGCTCCTGAATGGAGGGAGTGCTGCAGGAGCTCTGAGGATCCCCCAGGGTGAAGCACCCTGTTCCTGAATGGAGGGGGTGCTGCAGGAGCTCTGGGGAGCCCCCAGGGTGAAGCACCCTGTTCCTGAATGGAGGGGGTGCTGCAGGAGCTCTGAGGATCCCCCAGGGTGAAGCACCCTGCTCCTGAATGGAGGGGGTGCTGCAGGAGCTCTGAGGATCCCCCAGGGCGAAGCAACCTGCTCCTGAATGGAGGGGATGCTGCAGGAGCTCTGAGGAGCCCCCAGGGTGAAGCACACTGTTCCTGAATGGGGGCGGGGGGGGGGGGGCACAGGAGCTCCGAGGATTCACCAGGGTGAAGCACCCTGATCCTGAATGGAGATGGGCCACAGGAGCTCTGAGGAGCCCCCAGGGTGAAGCACCCTGCTCCTGAATGGAGGGGGTGCTGCAGGAGCTCTGAGGATCCCCCAGGGTGAAGCACCCTGCTCCTGAATGGACGGGGTGCTGCAGGAGCTCTGAGGATCCCCAAGGGTGAAGCACCCTGCTCCTGAATGGAGGGGGTGCTGCAGGAGCTCTGAGGATCCCCCAGGGTGAAGCACCCTGCTCCTGAATGGACGGGGTGCTGCAGGAGCTCTGAGGATCCCCAAGGGTGAAGCACCCTGCTCCTGAATGGAGGGGGTGCTGCAGGAGCTCTGAGGATCCCCCAGGGTGAAGCACCCTGCTCCTGAATGGAGGGGGTGCTGCAGGAGCTCTGAGGATCCCCCAGGGTGAAGCACCCTGTTCCTGAATGGAGGGGGTGCTGCAGGAGCTCTGAGGATCCCCCAGGGTGAAGCACCCTGCTCCTGAATGGAGGGGGTGCTGCAGGAGCTCTGAGGAGCCCCCAGGGTGAAGCACACTGTTCCTGAATGGAGGGACTGCTGCAGGAGCTCTGAGGATCCACCAGGTTGAAGCACCCTGTTCCTGAATGGAGGGGGTGCTGCAGGACTTTGAGGAGCCCCCAGGGTGAAGCACCCTGTTCCTGAATGGAGGGACTGCTGCAGGAGCTCTGAGGATCCACCAGGTTGAAGCACCCTGTTCCTGAATGGAGGGGGTGCTGCAGGACTTTGAGGAGCCCCCAGGGTGAAGCACCCTGTTCCTGAATGGAGGGGGTGCTGCAGGAGCTCTGAGGATCCCCCAGGGTGAAGCACCCTGTTCCTGAATGGAGGGGGTGCTGCAGGAGCTCTGAGGAGCCCCCCAGGGTGAAGCACCCTGTTCCTGAATGGAGGGGGTGCTGCAGGAGCTCTGAGGATCCCCCAGGGTGAAGCACCCTGTTCCTGAATGGAGGGAGTGCTGCAGGAGCTCTGAGGATCCCCCAGGGTGAAGCACCCTGTTCCTGAATGGAGGGGGTGCTGCAGGAGCTCTGAGGAGCCCCCCAGGGTGAAGCACCCTGCTCCTGAATGGAGGGGGTGCTGCAGGAGCTTTGAGGATCCCCCAGGGTGAAGCACCCTGTTCCTGAATGGAGGGAGTGCTGCAGGAGCTCTGAGGATCCCCCAGGGTGAAGCACCCTGTTCCTGAATGGAGGGGATGCTGCAGGAGCTCTGAGGAGCCCCCAGGGTAAAGCACCCTGCTCCTGAATGGGGGAGGGGGGGCACAGGAGCTCCGAGGATCCACCAGGGTGAAGCACCCTGATCCTGAATGGAGATGGGCCACAGGAGCTCTGAGGAGCCCCCAGGGTGAAGCACACTGTTCCTGAATGGAGGGGGTGCTGCAGGAGCTCTGAGGAGCCCCCAGGGTGAAGCACCCTGTTCCTGAATGGAGATGGGCCACAGGAGCTCTGAGGAGCCCCCAGGGTGAAGCACACTGTTCCTGAATGGAGATGGGCCACAGGAGCTCTGAGGAGCCCCCAGGGTGAAGCACCCTGTTCCTTAATGGAGATGGGCCACAGGAGCTCTGAGGAGCCCCCAGGGTAAAGCACCCTGCTCCTGAATGGGGGAGGGGGGGCACAGGAGCTCCGAGGATCCACCAGGGTGAAGCACCCTGATCCTGAATGGAGATGGGCCACAGGAGCTCTGAGGAGCCCCCAGGGTGAAGCACCCTGTTCCTGAATGGAGGGGGTGCTGCAGGAGCTCTGAGGAGCCCCCCAGGGTGAAGCACCCTGTTCCTGAATGGAGGGGGTGCTGCAGGAGCTCTGAGGAGACCCCAGGGTGAAGCACCCTGTTCCTGAATGGAGGGGGTGCTGCAGGACTTTGAGGAGCCCCCAGGGTGAAGCACCCTGCTCCTGAATGGAGGGGGTGCTGCAGGAGCTCTGAGGAGCCCCCAGGGTGAAGCACCCTGCTCCTGAATGGAGGGGGTGCTGCAGGACTCTGAGGAGCCCCCAGGGTGAAGCACCCTGCTCCTGAATGGAGGGGGTGCTGCAGGAGCTCTGAGGAGACCCCAGGGTGAAGCACCCTGTTCCTGAATGGAGGGGGTGCTGCAGGAGCTCTGAGGAGCCCCCCAGGGTGAAGCACCCTGTTCCTGAATGGAGGGAGTGCTGCAGGAGCTCTGAGGAGCCCCCCAGGGTGAAGCACCCTGCTCCTGAATGGAGGGGGTGCTGCAGGACTTTGAGGAGCCCCCAGGGTGAAGCACCCTGTTCCTGAATGGAGGGGATGCTGCAGGAGCTCTGAGGAGCCCCCAGGGTGAAGCACACTGTTCCTTAATGGAGATGGGCCACAGGAGCTCTGAGGAGCCCCCAGGGTGAAGCACACTGTTCCTGAATGGAGGGGGTGCTGCACGAGCTCTGATGATCCCCCAGGGTGAAGCACCCTGTTCCTGAATGGAGGGGGTGCTGCAGGACTTTGAGGAGCCCCCAGGGTGAAGCACCCTGTTCCTGAATGGAGGGGGTGCTGCAGGAGCTCTGAGGAGCCCCCAGGGTGAAGCACCCTGTTCCTGAATGGAGGGAGTGCTGCAGGAGCTCCGAGGAGCCCCCCAGGGTGAAGCACCCTGCTCCTGAATGGAGGGGGTGCTGCAGGACTTTGAGGAGCCCCCAGGGTGAAGCACCCTGTTCCTGAATGGAGGGAGTGCTGCAGGAGCTCTGAGGAGCCCCCAGGGTGAAGCACCCTGCTCCTGAATGGAGGGGGTGCTGCAGGACTTTGAGGAGCCCCCAGGGTGAAGCACCCTGCTCCTGAATGGAGGGGGTGCTGCAGGACTTTGAGGAGCCCCCAGGGTGAAGCACCCTGCTCCTGAATGGAGGGGGTGCTGCAGGACTCTGAGGAGCCCCCAGGGTGAAGCACACTGTTCCTGAATGGGGGGGGGGCACAGGAGCTCTGAGGAGCCCCCCAGGGTGAAGCACACTGTTCCTGAATGGAGGGGGTGCTGCAGGAGCTCTGAGGAGCCCCCCAGGGTGAAGCACCCTGCTCCTGAATGGAGGGGGTGCTGCAGGAGCTTTGAGGATCCCCCAGGGTGAAGCACCCTGCTCCTGAATGGAGGGAGTGCTGCAGGAGCTCTGAGGAGCCCCCAGGGTGAAGCACACTGTTCCTGAATGGAGGGAGTGCTGCAGGAGCTCTGAGGAGCCCCCAGGGTAAAGCACCCTGCTCCTGAATGGGGGAGGGGGGGCACAGGAGCTCCGAGGATCCACCAGGGTGAAGCACCCTGATCCTGAATGGAGATGGGCCACAGGAGCTCTGAGGAGCCCCCAGGGTGAAGCACCCTGTTCCCGAATGGAGGGGGTGCTGCAGGAGCTCTGAGGAGCCCCCAGGGTGAAGCACCCTGCTCCTGAATGAAGATGGGCCACAGGAGCTCTGAGGAGCCCCCCAGGGTGAAGCACCCTGCTCCTGAATGGAGGGGGTGCTGCAGGAGCGCTGAGGAGCCCCCCAGGGTGAAGCACACTGCTCCTGAATGGAGGGGGTGCTGCAGGAGCGCTGAGGAGCCCCCAGGGTGAAGCACACTGCTCCTGAATGGAGGGGGTGCCGCAGGAGCGCTGAGGAGCCCCCAGGGTGAAGCACCCTGTTCCTGAATGGAGGGGGTGCCGCAGGAGCTCTGAGGAGCCCCCAGGGTGAAGCACCCTGTTCCTGAATGGAGGGGGTGCCGCAGGAGCTCTGAGGAGCCCCCAGGGTGAAGCACCCTGTTCCTGAATGGAGGGGGTGCTGCAGGAGCTCTGAGAAGGCCCCAGGGTGAAGCACCCTGCTCCTGAATGAAGATGGGCCACAGGAGCTCTGAGGAGGCCCCAGGGTTAAGCACCTGGGCCCTGAAGGGAGGAAACGCCACAGGAGATCCGAGGAGCCCCCCCCCCCTCCCAGGGTGAAGCACTCTGGCCGCAGGAGCTCTGAGGAGCCCCGCAGGGTGAAGCACCCAGGTCCTGAACAGTCAGAGGCAGTGCTGCAGGAGCTCGGAGGACACCCTCCGAGTGAGGCAACAGGCTCCTGAACAGAGGAAACTCTGCAGGAGCTCTAAGAAACTCTCCCAGGGTGAAGCGCCTGGGTCCTGAAAGGAGGGAACGCTGTAGGAGCTCCACAGAGCATCCCAGGGTGAAGAAACTGGGGCCTGAATGGCTGGAGTGCAGAAGGTGATTCCCAGGGTAAAGTACCCAGGTTCTGGACACAGGGAGGGCTGCAGGATCCCTAAGGAGTCCCTCGGGGTGAAGCACCGTTGTTAGACTTGGCATCTTTGGTGTGGTTTCCCATGATTTTGTGCCTCTACCTCCTGTATTTTTTATGCTGGATTTCGTGTTTGCTGACTTAGATGCTTTGGGCACTTTGCCACTTCTGATCAATGCCAAAGTGCATGTGCTCCCTGTGTAAATTGTTGTTACAATTGGTTCTCCCTGATTGGCATATTTGATTTACTGGTAAGTCCCTAGTAAAGTGTGCCAGGACCTGTAACTCAAATGCTACTAGTGGGCCTGCAGCAATGATTGGGCCACCAACATGAGTAGCTTTGAAAAGGTAACTCAGGCCTACCACGCAGCGTCTGTGCGCAGTTGTTAACTGCTATGTCGATTTGGCAAGTGCACCTACTTGCCAGGCTCTAAACGTCCCTTTTTCTACATGTAAGGCACCCCTATGGTTCTCCTCCTTGTGTCTCCTTACGTATTGTAATACGTAAGGGGACGCAAGGAGGAGGACGACGGAAGAATGGAGACACCGCTGCAAGGAGGGCAGGCAGAAGACAAGGTAAGTGGGTTAAAAAAAATAATAATAAGGGGGCTGGCCTCGTACTGCGCTCCACCACAGAGTCAGAGTTTTGCTACACTTCACGTTCCTAGTGGAGTGCGGAGTTGGTAAAAATCTGCAGACTCCATTGGCAGAGCGTAGTACGACACCCTGGGTTAGTAAAGATGGCTTTTAAATTGTGTGAAAATGCCACTTTCAGAAAGTAGGCATTTTCTCATTTAACCATTCTGTGAACCTCTGCCTGTTTGTGTATTGACAGTCTGGTTATGGAGTGACAGGGGCTAGGGATGTGCATTCACTGTAGACCACCACTGGGAGGGGGTGGGTTGAGGTGTGCCTAGCCCTTCCTGGATGACTCAGACCAGAACTGAATAGAGCTTGGCTGAATTTAGAGTAGTGGGAGGAGAGGCCATTGCACCGGAACAGGGCCTGTCTCCCTTGCACAATGCTGTTTCCAACCCCTGTGGTCATTCTGCACCAGTGAGGACAGAACTGGATTCAGAGAAAGTTGCACACAGAGAACAAAGACATTTTGGGGTATAAGTTTTAGACCTAAAATCCCAGAACTTTAGATCACTTCCGGAATTCAAGAGGTACATTTGTCAAGGAGAAGAGCTGGAGAAACTGAAGGAGAAGTACTGCCCCTTTGGTGTGTGCTGTCTGGGGATGGCCTGCAGTAGCTGTTTCTGCCAAGGAAAGGACAAGGACTTTGCTGTGTGCTGTGTCCCCCTGCTTGAGGAAGATCTCCAAAGGCTTGAGTAGAGCTTGCCTCGTGTTCTGAAGTCTCTGGGACACCAAGACTTCACCCCCAGCACCCCTGAACTTCCTTACTGGCAGTTCTGACCTTCCAAGCGGTGCCTGTGACTGTGTTGGGCCTCTGGAGGTTGTTCCTGCTTTTCGGAGCTGGAAAAGCAACGCAACAAGAAAATCGACGCATCACTCTTCTTGCGGCTGTTTTCCCAAAGCAGCACTGCTGTGCGAGAAGCATCTCCACATATAGCTGCCCCACTGCCGAAACCGGTGCAGCGCCTGTCCTCGCTGCAAGAATCAACGCATCAAGAGATGGTGGCTGAAGAAACCAATGCAGCACCTCTTGAGGCTGCCGCACTGATCGCCGCCGCATCCCGGATTTCTATGCATTGTGCCTGTGTGGCAAGTTTTTCTGACGCATCGCCCACGGACCAGAATTGTCTTGGAGTCGATGCATCGCTTTCCCCTACAGATCGGACACAGCGCATCGCTTCTCCTGCGTGCAGTAGAACTATCGCATCACCTCCCCATGTTCTCCGGAACCTACGCATATCTTTGTTTTCTCAAAGCTTCCCCTCTCCGCTGCTGTTTGACCTTGTGAATTTGTCGCAACTACAGGTACTTTGAGAGAATTCAGGCATCCATAGTTTTCTATGGACGTAGTTGGTTAAAACATTTTTAGTGTCATATTCTTAATACTTGAATGTTGGATATTTATTGTTTTGGTCTTGCTGAGTTTAGATAGGGATACTTTATTCTTCTAAACTGGTGTGGTGTCCATTTGTGGTGTTATCACTGTATTACTGTGTGTTTTTAGTACAAATAGTTTACACATTGCCTTTGGGATAGGCCTGTATAATAGTGCCAAGCTGCCCAGTGGGTGAGCAGGGGTTATCCAAAGTGTGTATCCCCCTTACCCTGACTAGAAGCAAGGGTCCCTATTTGGACAAAGGTAACTACCTCTACCAACTAGAGACCCCCAGTTCTAACAACCATGGTCCTCAATGGCAGGAGAATGTTCAAACAGTGAACAGTGTTAGAAGAAAATAAGTAGCGAGCCGCTCAGCTGAGAGAGAGAAAGAACGGATGATGAAAGAAAAGAGGATAACAGGAGAAGATGTGGCAGAGAAAGGAGCAAAAAACAGATACAAAAAGATACTGAGGGTTAAGTTTGAACGGAGAAAAAAAGGGGCATATGAAAGCATGGTAGAGGGAGCCGAGAGAAAGCATGTGGGGAATGAAATAGGTAGAGATGAATGGCAAAGTAGGGGAGCGGAAGGAACAGATAGAGAAAAGGGAAAAGAGAGAGAACGCAGTTGAACAGGGAGTGAGCAGAGAGATTAAGACAGAGTTCACTTTGTAACTTGATGTATGAGCTTTCAATCCTACTATTATACTTTGCTAGAGGACTTGAGAGGGATGGTGCACATGTTGCTGATATCTGTGTAGAACTCTGTTTTAGTGTCCTATACTAAGGCTACATTGAGCAATATGAACTGGGAACAACATTCACATCCTTTCTTAATTTTACCAAAACAGATCCCATAATTCTTGTTAAAAGCAACCACTCCTGAACAGTTAACCCTGATCTTCAGTAGCCCCCGCTGAAAAAGAAAGAGAGGGTCTCCTATGGTGTGAAGCAAGAGGAGGGAGAGACAGCTAAAGAAGGAAAACGCCTTCTCTCCAGGGTGCCTGTTACATGAAAAAAATGCAAATGTATGCAATTAGTTCATCAGCAATTCTAAAAGCTACTGGGAACCTGTCTTTTACTGTGTGAAGTACACTTGTAGGTCGAGCTTGGCAGACAGTTCAGGAACTTACAGGGGCTTACAACTTTTTACTGCTTACCTTTGGATGCCTTTATTGTCAGTCTCATTTCCTTACTGTTTTTCAAGGTCTTTCATCGTTCCAGCTTTCCATCTTGTATCGCCCTCAATTCTCTCCTTCATTTCGCCAACCACCTCCAATCCATTTATAAACGCCCCAAAAAATGTGGGCCACATTTGTATATTACAATCTTTTGTGAAGCAATGCTTGTTTAGTATCAAGTGATCCAGTTTGGGAGACCTTTGAGGATAATACACCCTTTAATAACCTGTAGGCCGGTAACATTTGATAGGACTAAAAACTCAATGCTTCCGCGATATCTCACCTACTGGCCTCCAGACACTTATCTTCAGGTCCATGAATCTCACTTTGCCCTTGCTCACTCTCATATCCCTGAACCTTCTCTCTGTTTTTAGGTACTGAAACTCAGTCTCATTCATGGGGATCCCCACTGTCCACTGACCTACAGGTCCTCAGAGGTTCACGTCCACCCTTAGGTCTGACTTCTATTTACTCTGATGAACCTAAGACAGTGAGGTTCTTGCTCATCATCTGTTGCTCCTAAAACTACCCATTGATCCTCAGGACCCTTAAACTCATTTCCTTTCTCTGGTCCTTTGAGACTCCTGCCCATAGACATTCCTGATGATCCTTCTCACACAGGGGACTGAAGAAGCTTCTGATCACTTTTTGGTGTCCTTCTGTTCACTCCCTGGTGTCTTGGAATCCTGCTTGACGTTAGTTCAGCTTAGGTCCCTGTTCACCGTTAGGCCTTGTACCGCCTGCTCACTCTTACCTGGAAGCTCCTGATTACCCTCAGGTCAGTGAAGACCACGTCCACCATCAGATTCCCTGGTACTTCAGTTTACTCCCAGCTCTCCCGGTGTTCTACACACACAAAGATCCTGAGGTTCCCACTCAGCACTAGATTCCCAAAGCTCCTTCTGACTCCCTACGCCCCAAAGGCTCACTCTTGGGTTCCCAGCATATGCTGTGCCCAATATAGGTCCTCAAGGCTCCAGCTTATGGTCAGGCCTCAAAGGCTCCGGCCTTATTCTTAGTTCCCACAGACTTCTACTCATCCTGCTTAACCTCAAGCTCGGCAGCTCCCCCACTCTAAAGCTCCTGAAGCTTCTCTTCGCCTTCATTTGCAGGTCATTAAAGTTCCTCCTCTCTTTCCTGTCCCTGGAGTTTCTGTGCACACTGCAGGTCTCTGAACGTCCTGGTCACTCACATGTGCAGACACTTCATGCTGACACTGTTTACTCAAAGACACTATGTGATCTCAGTGTTTACTTTTTCTCACTTCCCAGGTGTTGACTGAAAAATCACTTCACTGCATGAGAATAACTTCTTCTTATGCAGTGCTTCAGGAACTCAGGCTGTTTGCCCTCTCTGAAGGGGCTGTGAGATCTGCTAGCTTCTGCCATCAGCCACTTACAGCTTGGCTGCCTGCAGTTGAGATCTTCCTGAGACTCATTTTCAAGACTGGTCATCATCCCATTTGGAGGTCTGAAACAAACTGTGCAAAAACCTACCACATACAGTCAGATGTACTAGAAAGCATTACGCTCACCTATGAATAAAACATGTTTCCCAGAACAGAGGAATTGCATTAATTAACAAACATGCAAAAACCTTGAATGATTTAAGTGTCTGTTGCGGGCGTTTCTTTGCAAATGTTAGGTCACAGTCTGGACTCTGACACGGCCAACTCATCCTTTCGAAACTTAAAATTGTTACCACTAATGCGAGTACTGCCAACAGATATATGGAAGGTATTAAAGATTGTCATTGTTAAGCTCCTGCATGTCATGTGCGGCACCTCCAGTTTTATCCAAAAGTGAAACTATATTAAACTACATGCCCCAGAATACAATGTTCCAATGGTGTAACACAAAATGATAGCCCCCCTACAGAACATGGTGATAGCCCCTAAGCCTCCCATATCTCACAGATAGTTATAGACCTTTGGCTGAATAGGGGCCCTCTGAAGGGTGGTCCCCTCCTCCACAGTGTTACGGGAACTGCTGGTCCCTACCTTACACCCCTGAAATGCTGTTAGCTTAAAAAATGATAACCAGAATGTGACCAGCCTGGCATGGAGACACATAGCATCTATGAAAGAGAGTGAAACCCAGTGTGGCCTCTTGTCCTCCCTCTTGCTATACCTCCATCATCCTCACCAATCAGTGTTTCTTGGCAGAACTCTATGATAAGGTTGTTTTCATATATTGAGATATGTCGCCTCAAGAATGGGGCTGATAAGACATCTTGCTAGCTTAAATAATGTTTGCCAGCACACACTGCTGCCAATCCTAATTGGCGTGGCACAGCGCTGCCTTGCATTACCATCAGGTAGGTGTTACATGGGTGGTGCATGGGCGTTCCCATGCATCTCAATGTAAACCCACATTTACAGAAAGTAGTAAACAAGGCTTTGTGCCAAAATGGTGTACCTATCTGAGGTAGATGTAACAAGGAGAAATATATTTATTCCTCCTCGTTACTTCCTCTTTGTGTGTGCTGCATTCTTCAGCACACATGCAAAGAGGAAATAGACGCAAAGGATAGGTTTCCTTTCCATGTTTGCATTGTTCAGCATTCCGTCCATCATTTGTTTCTTTTTCTTTTGTCGCCCTAAGTGGGAAAGGTATGCCCAGATGTGGGTCCCGTGGTCACTGCTCCACTGGATTCAAGCTAGCCTGGCTGATGAGGGCTGATGCCCCGAAACCAGTCCGAGGATGCTTGTTTCCAGTCCAGGGATTACCCGGTTTGGCAGTTCAGGCTGTACTCTTCCCATGAGGAGCAGGGTCAAGACTGATTTGCATATGGCTGTGTCCAAACTGAGGTGGTGTGGTGAGCAAAAGCACGATGGATTAAACCCAGATCTTCGTGACTGGGGTGAATGTTTGCAGTGTTCCGTCCGTCATTTGTTTCTTTTGCTTTTGTCATCCTAATTGGGAAGATTACAGCATGGCACTACAAGATTTTGGGATTAGTGAACACCAGTTGTGTTTTGTTAGACATTTCTAGTTGGGCTCTTCGTTCTCCATAAACTGGAAATGTTGAAAAGAGAACTGTACAGAAACACAGGTTATAATAAAATGAAATCCCTCCGTTCATATGCTATGCCTTCCTAATAGTCTGTCCTACATTCAACTCCTGAAATGCTTTTAAGCAGGGCCTGGGGCGCAGCCCAGGCTTCAGAAATGAGGGCTACGACCCTGGCAGGGCCGGCTTTAGTGCTTCTGGCACCCGGTCCAACAGTCTTTGTTGCAGCACCCTCCTTCAAAAAACAGTGGCTTTACGCAAAACGATGGGGGGGCTGCAGCATGAGATGTGGGGTCCCTGAGTTTCACATATCTCACAAATTTGGGCTTTATGGGGCCTCCTGAAGGTTTGGGAATGCGTTGAAGGGTTGGGCCCCCAGCACTGCATAGTATGCAGAGGCCTTCATTACACTCCTTCACCAAAGACCTCCCTCTGCATAGATTGCCTCACTATCAGTCTCCATTGGTGCCCCTCATCTCTATATAGACCCTCTCTGATGTTTATTTCATTTATTTTATAGTGATACTCATTGTATTGTATTGCAATTGGATTTTTTTTGTGCTTGCTACCCCTGATGAAGCGTCAAAGTGCTTTTCAGCGAGTAGCACGCTACTCCGGAACCCAAAGAGGATTAGTGGTATATTAGTATGGGGAAATAAGAGTTAATTTTGAGTGGTGAACATGAGAGTCTGTCAGTTGGATCAGTTGGATTAAATACGGTAAAAAATGGTGAGAAGAGAGCTGGCGGGGGGCAAAAACCATGAAAGACAACAAATACCAGCAGATACAACAAATTACAAAGGAATCAGGTAAAAGCAGCACAAAATGACACATAATGACAGCAATACGGGGGTAAGAGAGCGGGCGGGGGAGGAATAAACATCAGCAAAGACAGCCAATAACAGCAGATACAACAAATTACAAAGGAATCGGGTAAAAGCAACAGAGAATGACACAAAATCAGAGTAATACGGCGGGTATCGAACAGGAGTCGGGAGAGGAAAAAGCAGCAGCAAAGACAGCAAAAACAACAAATAACAGCAGAATTAGGCAAACAGGATGTGATATAACCAAGCAATAGGAGAAAGAAACAGGTAAACCTGCAGCAGTATCAGGGAAGCAAAACCAGGCAGGCAACAGGGGGCATACACCGGGACCTGCTCAGAGAGATGGCAAATCAACCAGTTGAGGGTGATAGAAGAATTGGGCAAATTCTGGTATTGCTGCACTCAGCATTGCAAATCTGTGCAAGAATAACTTCTAGAAATCAAAAGGGCTATAAGTCATGGAAAGGGCCAGAAAGGTCTGCATCTCACCAGCCCCAGAGAAATATTTCTAATTGATGACCAATAAAGTGGGCACAGAAAAAGATATCATATCACCAGTTCAATTGTGCAGTGCGCTTGCAAGTCAAGAGGCAAGCTAAAAAAAGAATTACCAATCTACATTTCAATACAATGCATTAGAAATCTTTATTGCATGATTAAAAAAAAACCTTTCCAAGTTACAGAATTTTAAGAACGATATATCAATAAATACATATAAAAATAAGTATAGGATCATATGCGTTATGAAGATTATAAAAATGTGTAAAACATACTTATAAAAAGGAGAGCTAAGGAACATGTCCATTATACAGTAAGGTGGCAGTTGGAACTAGGCTAGTAATTGTGCTGGTGAGAGATCACGTACTTGGGACACCTCACCAAGTTTTTTTTCTGCTTGTTCCAAAAACCTTACTAGGGCACAGTTTAATTTCAATACAATGGGGTGGCAGAATATTAGACTGTGCACTTCCATGTCTCTCATGCACTGTTTCCAGAACAAATTAGGTGCATACGAGGGATGCCGGTCCCACTAAACCCTAGAAGACGGATTAAATGCGTGGAATCCCTTCACTCCCACATTAGAGAATAGCCCAGCCATATAATGACCTCCGCGTTCAGGGAAAAGCCAGCGTGCTCTATCTGAAATGGCTGCCATGTTACGTACACGCACTGTGATGGCCACCAGCAGTGGGTTTGTATAATTGTGGCATTCACAATGGAGCGCGAAGGCTGGCCATAGATAACATTAAAGAGCAAGGAGCAAACTTTACACTTCAAGATGGTAGTGGGGAGCGGCGTATCAGCCATTTCTAGCCCTACGAGAGCCCACAATTCGTAATTAGGGCTCCTGGTTTCATGGTATTTTTTTTTTTTACATTTCTGTCCATATTTATTTTTTGCAAATTTTATCTGTATTTATCCATTTTTATTTAAAGGTTTTGGAAAAATTAAGCTGAAATTATTATATTTCCTCATTGTTTTAACCGGTAAATATGCACTCATGTTTGGATGCCTACATGGTTTCAATGCTGTAAACACCAGCAGAAGATAAATCAATGCACTTATAAGAAAATATGCACATTTCAGTATCAACCATGTGCATGTCTACTGCTCTTAAAGCCTCTTTACTAAAAGTCCTTTCTTTTTTAGCCCCCTTACCTATCGATCCACACAGCTATTAGCCTGGCAGGCATGACAGGCAGTATTTATAATCACTCAAAAAGCAACCCAATTTCCGTCTTTATCCACATTTAAAAAAAATACAGACAAGAAAATAAATGTTTTGTGTCTGCATTTATGTGTAAAAATCAGTAAAAACGGAAAACAGGGAGCCTTATTCATAATGCATATAATAACTTTGCTCTCCACCCAAGCAGGACAGAGGAGCAAAACTATCACCTCATTTGTCTACGGGTCACCATTTCCATTAATTGTTTAAAAAATAAAAATAAATAAGCTAGGACGATACCTGCTCCACCAAGCTGTGTGCTTGCTAGTGTTGTTGGGTTGTTTTTTCCCCATTAGCCGCAGGCAGAGGAAACACCAATGGGATGTCCAGGGATGATTCTGAGTCCGCCCTCTGGTGAATTAAGGTTGCCTCACCAGGTGGCTGTGAGCTTGTCAAGAGGGCATGAACAGGAGCAGTTGCTTTTGTGGCCTGAGTTCCTTTTTCGACTTCTGGATTCTCCACTGCCATCCTCCCGTACAGCCTCCACTCGCCAGAGGAGGCAAGGGGTGGCAGCACCTCACCTCACTAGCTCCCATGTAAATATCAGCCCTGCCTCCAACACCATGAAGTCTGCCCTGGGTGCTCCGTGGTGGTTGGTGTGAAGAACTGTGGCATGGCGTAAGAGGGTCAGTCTTTCACCTGCAGTGTGGAACCAGTAGAGCGACCTACCTGGGATCATAGCCATGCTCCTGCAGCTGCCTCACGCAGTGCGCAACGACTCCATTCCCAACCCACGAGGCCTCCTCCAGCGTCGGATTGGTAACGGGGGCACTCGGCCATGTCCGAGGAGACGGTATCCGAATTCAAGCTGTGGACTGCTTTTTTTTAGCAGCCTGGCGGGCCGATTTGAGTGGTTTCTGCATTGTTCGATGCCGCCAGTGGCCCAGTGGGTGCCTGGGTGGCCTTTCTGGAGGTAGATGGGTGTCAATCTACCTCCCTCCCTTTCTCTCGCTGGGCCGGCCCATTCATATATATGCATATTGAGCGGGGGCAGGGGGCTAGAGCAAAAGTGGCATCGCTTGTTTTCAAGTGTGTTTCACCAGTGTGAACTAATCCGTGCATTTTTTTTAACCCCCACCCCCACTCCATTTTTTATAAAATTTCACTGAAGCAGCGTTTTGCGGAAAGGCAATATGCAAATGTGGGCTACTTTTTTTAATATGCCCGGCCGATTTTTGATCCCAATCCAACCCTGGCCTCCTCACACAGCAGGCTGTGGCGCGGGGTTGTGAGGGACTAAGCCTTCTATTACCCGTCCTCTTCCAGTGCGTAGTGGTTAATGCGCTGTTGCGGGTGAAGAATCTGAGTTCACGAGCGCTGCTGCATAGGAAAGGTTTTGAGCAGGATCCAGAAGCATCCTAATGTAGGGTGTCAAGAGCACTTTAACTCACACACATATTATTCAGACACAATGACTCATGTAAGTGTTTTAGTCAATGTATAGAAAATGGTACTTAGGACAATGAGGTATTCAAAGTGTAGGAGTCACATTTCATTCATAGTGGTAGGTACTATATGCAGGGCCACTGGAATTATGTGGCAGGGGAGGGTCAAATTATGCTGCAGGGTTAGCTAAATTATTTGTCAAGAAAAGGGAAATTAGGCAGCGAAATGCGACAAATTTTGTGATCACATTACTAAATATTTTTCCAATTTTTACACTAACACTTTCTGACTATAGGTTGCAGTTCAGTATTACCAGTTTAACACTGAAATATTGTAATATGCAAAAGAAAGGTTGACCAGTCAACCTTTGCAGCATGTGTCACTGAGTTTTTAGTTATTTTTTTAACTATTTGAGTTTAAAACTATTTTTTTAAATTAGAATAGTCAGATTGTGCAGCTGATGATGGACTTCGTGGCACATGCTGGAAATCCATAATCATGGGAAAACGTTGCAACCGCACACTCGCATATTACCAGTGGCCCTGACTATATGTTAAGAGTCTTGCCCTGGAGAAATACAAACTCAGGATTTAAAACATAATATAGTAGTTGGGGTCGGCTTTACACATTTATTTGTTATAAGTCAAATGAATTCTATGACCTGCATGTTACACTTTGTGGTTTTCAAGAGGCTCATTTTCCCTCTTTGCTTCTTTATGATGAGTCAAAATTGGGATTGGTGAAAACTCAGATCTCTGCAAGAGATACATTAATCATCAGAGTTAAATAGATATTTTTGTTATGGCCTGACCATTGCAGGCAGCCAAAGAACTCAGAAGTCATTGCCTTTAATCCTGTCAGATATTTCAAAATGCAGCATAGTCCTCCAGTATGGCTTCTGGACAAAAGCACAATGCCGTGCCCTAGGCCCATGCTGGAAAAGGCACACCATATGCTGTAACTACAATAGGGCCCATTGTCATTCTTTATTTCGAAATAAGCCAACGTCAGAACGATAATGTGTCAGTCCACAGTCTGTGTGAGGTCAGGGAAGGCCTGATGCAGCCTCTAGAAATTAATAGAGAAGTATGGCCCCAACAGTGAGAGTATTTGAACTCAGGGCTTCTCACAGGGGAACAGCACAGCTTGCTGTAATCTCCAAAATTACTGACAAAAGGCATCCGTAAAAGGAAGAATAATGGACAACGGACGTGACACCAAAATAACGGACAGTCCATGAAATTTACGGACAGTTGGTCACCCTAGGCTCAAGCGCAGGATTAGTCTGTCAGCATGCTTGCAGTCCACAGTTGGCTTCAACCCCAGTGGGCATGCCTACCTTATGGTCTATTAAAGGGTCAGGGCCCTCTGTTCGGGAGCAGGACTGTTCTCTTGCCTCAAAACAAGAACTGCCCATTTACATTAAGCTTATTACAAGGGTGAGCATTAAAATCCCCAAGCCAGATTATATTACAGGGTTTGCTGGATTTATCCTGTAACTCAATAACATCTCTTTCCAGAGTTGCCAACACTACGGCTTGGTTACTTCCCAAAATTGTTATTGTAAAAATTAATAAGAAGCCAGCAATAATCCAAACAGTATTCAATTAAAATAATGTGATAATGAGACCCATTCAGAAATTCCTGCACTTTAAAAGAGAGAGCATTAGAGAACAATGTCAGGAGACCGCCTTTGGCCCGACCAGCAGATGACGGTGCAGCTGAAGTATGAAAGGAACGGTACCCATTCAGATATATGGTACCCATTCAGATATATTGGGTCCCTTTCTCAGGTATCTTGAAGGCACACTATATCACTAGAAGTCAACAAGGAAAGCCATTCATTATTAGACCCTTTTTGGTTATAACCAGCAATGTTCCAAGACGTAGCCGATATGAAACCAGAAGAATTCCCTCGAGATAACAGACACTGGGAAAAGTTTGGACTGCTTTTACGTCTGGCTATGGTCACTGTAGGAATGATGGAAGGAACGGTGTGCAAGGGAGAACTTTTCTGCAAATCTAGAGCAGCATTCCCACTAGTTGACATAGTCTGGAAATCCAATCAGGCACAGACAGACAGACCTTCTAATGCAGCAAATCTATTTCTTTAAGAAAGCGGGGGAACTGGAGTAGGGGAAGGTTGATTGAACAGGTGGCAGGGAGGACTCCAGATAGCTTGACGCAAAGAATTAGGCAACTCTGGGATAGAATAATGTTTATAAAAGAAACCCAAAGGTAGGACAAATATTTCAGAATGAAATGAAGACATATTTGGTAGGATTGATAATAAATCACCCACTACATTACAGCCATCAAAATGTACTACTATACAATTGCCTTTGATAGTTTTAGGGGCTCTTCCTACCCAAGATACCCTCCTCACCATAATGATGTTACAATAGACATTAGAACTTTCACTTAAACAGTTAGATAACCAATGATGGGATTTATTTATTAGCTGCTCTGTATTTTCTAATGTTTATGAATTAAGTTCTGGGACGTTAACTAGAACAGTAACATTCGGACAAGCAGCTGGATTCAGATATAATGTTGACTTAGGCTTCCAAAATTCATCTTGATGCTGAGAAGCTCCCCTACTCGAGCTTGATGACTGTAGCCCTCCCTGTAGCCCTCCCTCCAGGCAAGTTGCAAGTGTAGGTCTAATAGGATGTGGGAGAGTAGCAGTGGAACTAGCGGGTATTTGTTGTTTGCCATATAACCGCGAGCGACCAATATTCTCAAGATTACCTTGTACCTGTATCTGCGTTTGAGTCCTATCATGGGTTTTATACACATTAGCTCTCAAGTTATTAGCAGAATCACAGACCAAGCCAGGAGGAACAGTAATAAGCCCAGTAGTTTGTTGTTGGGCATGGTTTCCCATCCCATCAATGACAACATTAAGCCTATCGGACTTCACAGAGGGGTCTATACCTAGCTGGGAATTAGATCTAGCTACGTCAGTCAATACAGTGATATTGGGGGGGAGTGAGTTGAGAGATAAGAGGTCTCCAAAGCAGTCAATTTTTCCTCTATTTGAGACAATTTGTTCAATATAGCATTCAATAAGACGGTCATCATAGTTTCTAATCTTTTCATTAAGTCAGAGTCAAAGGGATGATCAGCCCCCAAAGCGGGATGGTTAACAATTTCATTTTGTCTAGTGGATCTAGTAGATCTTAGTTGTAGTGAGAGTCCTGAGTCCAAGTTCTTACACCCAGTATCTTTCTCCTTACAGATCCGTGTTGTAGTTCTTTGTTTTACGGGACCAGCTCGCTTTCTTTTTTTAGCGTTCATATCTGGGTGGATATTTCCCACTTGGTTGGTCGTTAATTGCTTCTGGTTAATATTGGAGTCTCCATCTGTGATGTTGGTAATGGATAAAGACCGATCCACAGTTGGAACTCCAACAGAGCAAGATTTGTCTACTAGTTGGCCCAAGTTCAATCAGTAAGTGGCTAAAAATCCTTGTCCTAAAGAGGAGCGTTTTTGCATGATCAAAGTGTCCAAGGAGAGCCTTTCTCTCTGTAAGTTCAATTGCATGCGCCCAAACCGATTCTCCTCGTGTTAAAGTTCCAACATGATCAGGTCCTTGTTTTTCCTTGGGATTTTTTCTTTTATTCATTATTACCCTTAATTATACAGATCGCCCACACTCAACATGCAACTTCCTCAACAGCGCAATGGATACTATCTAGGGACGCTGTTTATAAAACCAAACGAGGTCCAACGCCTCCCTACCTTATCCTTCAGGTTAATAGCGGTCAGAACCCCCTTAATCGATGGTTTCCAGCAACGGGCCAAGAGGGTAGGCCCAGCCCAGCCACTTCCGGCCCTTGACGGGCACGGATGCACGGATGGGCCCCCCCTTGGCCCGGGCGCGTCCCGCGCCGCGTCCCACGGTGGTGGCTCGTGCTTTTTAGCGCGTTTGCAGCAGCAGACTCCTACCTCCAGGAAGGTCCCAGCAGGGCAGAGGATTCTGGGACCAGTAGTCCCCCACAACCAGAAGCAGGCAAAGCTTCCCGCGCCGCGGTGGTGACTCGTGCTGCAGCAGTAGACTCCTACCTCCAGGGAGGTCTCAGCAGGGCAGAGGATTCTGGGACCAGTAGTCCCCCACAACCAGAAGCAGTCAAATCGTCCCGCGCCGCGTTGGTGGCTCGCGCTTTTTAGCGCGTTTGCAGCAGCAGACTCCTACCTCCAGGAAGGTCTCAGCAGGGCAGAGGATTCTGGGACCAGTAGTCTCCCACAACCAGAAGCAGTCAAAACATCCTGCGCTGCAGTGGTGGCTCGCGCTTTTTAGCGCATTTGCAGCAGCAGGCTCCTCCCTCCAGGGAGGTCTCAGCAGGGCAGAGGATTCTGGGACCAGTCGTAGTTCCCCACAACCAGAAGCAGGCAAAGCGTAGGTGACGTTTATCGAAGGGAGAAGAAGGAGCAACAGTTCCGTGAGGCGTCACCTGAGGGACCAACTGTGCAAACAAAACAACAATCACCTAAAAAATCAGATACAGGACAGCCTGGCGTGACCTCTTAGAACAAACCCAATGATCAGTAGGGTGGCCATCTTTCCATTTTTATTTCACAGGCCCCTTTTCATGCGTGGAGCCACTTTTTGTGTGTTGACACATTTCTGCGCCTGGAGACACTTTGCACACGCCGTCACTCAAATATGCACTTTACACACAGTCACATTACACATTCACTAGGCTAATGCTTTAGGTTTTGTTTTTCCATCATATTGTCTTCCAATAAATCAGACGCCAAGTCTCTTTAAAAGATATAGATCAGATCGGACATTGAGACTTTCCCAAGACAAACCTCATGCATGGTTTTCATTCCACTTGTGCATCATTTATTAATCTTATTGTGGCTACAGTTGACAGGTAGCCACCTGCACACTAATTTCCCTGATTAATAAACCACCATAGCACAGTATATAGAGGCTTATTTAAGGTGCGGTGGGCAGGGTACTTTATCGCTGTCGGGACAAAGTACTCTAACAACCAAACTTGGGGTCAGATTTATCAAGGTTTTGCGTCGCCCTTGTGCCAGTCAAAGGGTCTCAAGGGAAGTCCTTCCGTGGTCACCTGCATGGCTTGATAAATCTAGAGTAACGCAACACAGCACAAATCACTGCCTTGTGTTACTCTAACCTGGGAATGCATTTCATGGTTAGAGCGTGGGTGTGTCCGCACATCCACCCATAGATTTTGACGCATTCCCAGATTTGCCATTAGTGGTAGACCTGGGAATGCATTCTGCAGCACCATTGTGGAGTAGTGTGGCTCACTGGTTAGAGGCGGCAGACCCAGAAGCAGAGGTCGGCCCGGGACCAGGGTTCAATTTCCGACAAGGCAGGATATTGGGCCAATGTCAGTGGGCTCGATAAATCTCGCCTTCGGTGCCACTCTAACCATGGGTTCCACTCAGCAACTCTAGGCAATAGCTTGCTTAATTCCCACAAACGGCCCCATCAATGCCGGAGATCCCTGGCTTCACCTTGGAGGTGCCCAATGGGGACCATCTCACAGGGAAAGCCAGGACGGGTTTCCTAGCGTTATACAGCGCCAGGAAACCTATGGGTAGCAGTGCGCTTTACAAGCTCAAATACATACACACACACATAGAAAGAGGAAAATGTCTCTCAGGATTCTTTTTGTGCCCCTTGCTGCACAAAAACAATACTGCCTAAAACACAGGCACCCTTGAACCATGTTGCAAGGGTGCCTGTGTTGGTGCTAAGCAGCCAAAACAGCTGAAAGGAAATTGAGCTATCGGCCAAAGTACCTCCCTATTTAGAACGGATGTTGCAGGGTTTTCTTTCCTGTTAAAGTCTTTCTGGGAAAGCCTGGTCCATGTAAAACAATTAGATGAGAAAACTTTCAGCTTGTCAGGGACATTTCTTTTTCGTCTTTCGAAAATCAAACTAAAACTTTGCAGCCAAGCCGTCATTGCGCACTTAGGAGGGGGCTGCCTACCACTCGTCCCCTATCCCCGCACCCTCATGCAAAGCTGCGTAAGTAGGAGAAAATACAATAATAATATCACAAGTTATCATCATTTTATTTTCCCTTTGTTTCACTGCAAAAAAGCAGTGGGGCAACACTCCTCCACCTTAGTAAAGGAGCGGCCATTGTCCAGCTTAACCCAATGAATGTTGAGTGTTTAGTGGGTTATCTTTGCATGGTGTTTCAAAATGGGGCTTCTGCTTAACCCATATCAGCTGTTCACCTGACACATGTTCATCTCTCTCCGACTGCTCGCGGGTTTTGGAGGTTGCATGCTTCTACTGGCTCTGTGTGTTAATATTGCAACTGGTTGTAATGTGGTGCTCATGCTTGCTGCTCTACTCTGAGTTATAAAGTTCCTGGAGATGGGTTAATGGTTGATGTTTGTGGTTACTAAATTTGGACTCGTAGTTAATTTCATGTTTAGTGAAGATCTTGAGTGCCTGATGCTACCCTCAAATGATTTGGTCTTATCCATCTTTGCTGGCTTTCATGTTTTCCTGTCCTTTGCACCCCATAGTGCCTCACCCGGAGAACTTAGGTTTACTTTCTCTTTCCAGCTTATAGTCTCTGTCTTGTTTCAATCTTGTAGTTGTTCTGCACAAGATGTTGCAAGGATTCAAGACTTTGATATGACTAATTTCAAGGGTAGATGGCTACCATGAAATTAGGGTGATGGACTGACCAAGTTGAATAGTTCCCGTCTGTTGGTACAAGGATGCAGGATTTCTATCCAGGTTTGCCTCTGTATAGCCTCTTAGTTGTGGAGAGCTTTTAATTTGAGCATTTCTTAATGCAGATATTCTTAGTTTGGACCTTTTCTATACCTTTCATAACTGAGTGGGTGTTCAGCGTCCGATGAAGTGAGGTAGTTGCTGAGCAACGGCTTGGAGCTATGATAGTCTGTTGGCACATGGAGTGTGAGTGATCTGCTATGTATGTGGGCCTGATGACCTGCTGCGTGGAAGCATTTAGTTGTGCTGCTGCATAGAGGGAGAGGTGTGGCGCAACTGCCAGACGGCTCACTCCGGAGCCTGGGGCTCACTGTTCGATCCCTGGTGACAGCTCAGCTCAGCATCATGTGACTCTGGGCAATAGGTCACTTAATCTCCCCGATGACCCAGCGCCTGGATACCCTTAGAGGTTAAAAGTTTGTTCGTTACAAAAATGTGGAATTATACTAGTGTGGGAGAGGACTGTGTTGGGGATGTATTAGAGTCGTGGTATTCATAGTACGGCCCGTGGGCTGCCAGCGGCCCAGCAGGCCTTTTTTCGTGGCCCCCGGACCTTTGAGTAATGTACCCATGGCCCCCCAGAGAGAGAGAGAGAGAGAGTGGAGAGAGAGAGTGGGGAGAGAGAGTGAGAGGAGAGAGAGTGGAGCGAGAGAGAGAGGGAGTGTAGAGAGAGAGTCGAGAGAGAGAGTCGAGCGAGAGAAAGTGAATAGAAAGAGGGAATGGAGAGAGAGTGGAGCGAATGAGTGGAGAGAGAGAGGAGAGAGAGTAGAGAGAGAGGCTGACTGAGATACGTACTGACTAAGAGACTGACTGAGAGAGAGAATTACTTAGAGTGAGAGATGGACTGACCTACAGAGAGAGAGACTGACTGACTGAGAGAGAGAATGACTGATAGACTAACAGAGAGACTGATTAACTGACTGAGAGAGAGACTGGCTGACTGAGGTAGAGAGACTGTCCTACAATAAAGTTTTTATGTATGCTTTTTTTAGATTGTAACCTCTAGTGGGAGGAATTTTATACTTATCTAAGCTATAAATAGCTGTAACTGTATATTTTTAACTTATTTTGCTTATTGTTAATAAATTGCCTATTGAATCTTTTTACCAAATCAGTGTTGTTTACATTATGTCAGGTCAGGTTATGTGTTTTCACACAAGCAAACTGTGCAATATGAGATTGTTATAGACACTTGGTCCACAGTGAGGGTTCCCCCTCTTGATACTAATATATAGGGACTTTGTTTATCTTTTGTTGATTTGTATCTACCCCGTCTCTTTGCTTTTGCACAGGGGTACCTCCCTTTTCTTATGTTGAGGTAGAGAGACTGATAGAGAGAGAGATAGAGAAATAAAGACAGAGAGAGAATGGCAGAGGGAGAAACTGACTAACAGAGAGAACTGGAGACTGATTGAGTGAGAGAGAGAGAGATTGACACAGAGAGAGGCTGACTGACTGAGAGAAAGATTTACTGACAGAGAGAGACTGAGTAAGAGAGAGACTGACAGAGAGAGCAACACTTACTGACTAAGAGAGAGAGACTGACTGACTGGGTGAGAGACTTACAGACTAAGAACAAGAGAGACTGACTGACAGACTGATTAAGAGAGAGAGAGAGACGGATTAAAGAGCGACTGAGAGAGAGAGACTGACTGACAGAGAGAGAGAGACTGACTAACTGAGAGAGAGAGAGACTGACTGAGAGAGAGACTGACTGAGAGAGAGACTGACTGGGAGACATATTGACTGACTGAGAGACATATTGACTGACTGAGAGACATATTGACTGACTGAGAGAGAGACTGACGGACAGAAAGAGAGAGACTGACTAAGAGAGAGAATGACTGACTGAGAGATTGACTGACGGACAGAGAGAGAGAGAGAGACTGACTGAGACTGAATGACTGAGAGAGAGAGAGACTGACTGAGACTGACTGACTAGGAGAGAGAGAGAGAGAGATTGACTGACTGAGAGAGAGAGACTGACTGACTGAAAGAGATACTGACTCAGAGAGACTGACTAAGAGAGCGATAGAGAGAATGACTTACTAAGAGAGACTGACTGACTGACTGAGAGAGACTGACTGACAGAGAGAGAGAGACTGACTGACTGAGAGAGAGAAATGCTGTGATGGAATTGGGATCAAAGTGTATATGAAGCTATGCAATGCCTCTTAAGATTGCTATTGTCGGATAATAAAAATGTATTATCAAAATGTGCTCTTTGTAGTTATATCTCCTTTTAAAATACAGCATTGTCGCATTGTCTGTTTTGAAACAGGTTTGATTTTTTTTTACTTTAGCCCCCAACTGCCCCACCCCTCACTGCCCCACCCCTACCGGTGCAGCCCCTGGCCACAAACCACACTGTAGTTTTGGCCCCTGACAGAAAGTTTGTGAGTACCCATGTATTAGAGTGAGATGGGAAGCGACTAATGTTTCTAACCTCAGAGGTGTGGTGTAGTGCGGCAATGTAAGATGAGATTGGAACGCCTATGGAGTTATTACGGTATCTAAGGGTAAGTGTACTTCTAGAAGGGACAGAATTTTGAGTGATCTTAGGATAAAATGTTGTATCAACGTCTCTTGACTTGGGATCCAGGTTTTACGTTGTTTATGCGTGAGGTCTCTACCAGTGGTAATTGACGGAGGGATATGATTTAGTATTGGTTGTCAGCCTTGTTGAGAATTGAGGTGTTGAAGTTTAGGTATGAAAATTGTGGAATTAGATTTTGTGTGTGTGCAGTGCAGGGAGTGTGGGTGTCCATAGGCGTGAGAGTGTTAATTTTCTCAGTATTCAACTGAGGCGAAGCCACATGGCACAGAACCTTGGTGCCGGCTTCTCGGGCATCAGTCAAACAAAGCCCATGGAAGTGCTTGGGAGTGGAGACCCACAGCAGCCACTTCTGATCCAAGGATACTGCAAGTAAGGGACTCTCTCTGCAGGGTTTTGAAGGGCTGGCAGCCAGGTCCCGGCAGGGACCAGTTCTTCTGGAGGCGAGTTTCCGCATCCAATGGTATCTATTATGAAAGAATGATATCTCTTCTCATCCGACATAGCCCTACCCGTGGAGGTGCACCCACCAACACCTTTTAAGACTTTGAAGTAAGCTATCCTGATCTGGCTTTCAGGGCAAGGATAGACTGACTGCAAGACTCCATACTCATTGCTTTGGGGGGAAGGGCTCTAAAAAGGGGTGGAGTATATCTCACTCGCTGTTGAGAGGTTAAGAAAGAGACAAGAGGTAAAAACAGGGATACTACAGGGGGTTCATAGTCAGTTCTGTTACTACTGGCATTTCGATGAATCGATGTACATGGGGGAGCAGCCTTGGATAGAACAATTCGGTGCCAGGCACCTCTCGATTGTGTATCTTCCGAAGAGGATTCTTGGTGGGATACAACTTTGGTGACACCTCTGGAGTCCAATTCTCATGCTCCCTTGAGAGGTCTTCAAGCTAAGCGGCAGGCACAACCCGGAATGCCTCGCGTGTGAGTGTCCCTCATGCAGCCCTGCGGACTCTGAGCATGAGTTGTGCAGAAGTGCCAGTGAGTTGGCATCACTTGTTTCCATGGTTGCTGGGAGGGAGGAGCTACATCACTTAGGGTGAAGTGCTCACAACAGCTTTAGAAACACTTTCTTAGTCATGGTAAGAAGAAATGATGCCTTCACCCCCCATCTCCTGGAGGAGTCTTCCACATGTTTGAGCTTCCCCCGTATATTCATGCCTCCTGGTAGTAGCTGCAGTTGTATGCTTCCACTCAAAAGCAGAGGGGAGGCATATAAATCCAGCCACATTTTCAAGGACATGATCATTTACACTTTTAACTCAATATCTGGTGCAAATGTATTTCAGGATGTCCTTGTAATGATGCCAGAAAGCAGGGAGACCAACAACATGAGCAAGTTGGCATGCATTCATGCAATGCATCAGCATGCTCATTAAATGTGGCAGGAGACAGTTATCTTAAAAGTAAGAAATACCAGCCCTTGCCCTGCTGGAGATCGCCCCTACAGCCTGTAATGCAGCCATCGGTCTGGCATTGCCAGTGCTTAATTTGTAAAAATGTAAGTGCCAGGGCTCAAGGTATTCTGCTTCTACTGCACCACCCACAGCTCCTGCCACTGCTACCAAACAGCAGTGCCAGCATTTACTGCTTGCTATTACACTTAAACAAGTGTGACAGCATGGACTACTTCGGTCATGCCAGGCTTTATGGACAGTGAAAGTCATACTTTATGTTTTTTCTTACTGTGAAAGCAGAACCAGGATTGGGTAGTGTAGTTTCCTTCTCCAGGAGCTTCCTTGAGGAGACAAGGCACACGAGGTGGGGAGGATGTTGTGTTGCAAACAAGGTAAGTTTATTTAAATATTATTTTTTAGGGTGCCTCACCACCCTTGGTTCAAGACAGCTGCCACTGGTGATAGCTACTCAAATGTGATGCTTTCATTGACATTGGCCAAATGCTCTTTCTGTACCTAATTCCTTCCCTACACTGCACCACTGAATGGGCCACTGTAGGTAAATCTAAAGGTCAAGATTATTTTGTAGGGAGAGAACATTCTGCCTGTGTCCCAGATGTTACCGGATGGTAATTCTGGATCACGTTGTGTGGGTGTCCCAAAGCGGAGCGCCCGCAAAGCGGTGCGCCGTGGGGAGGTGACGGAGTTCACATTCCTTATGTCAGCTGTACAAAGTACGTAGGTGGAGATGGCTGGGAGGCAGTAAATCACAGTAGTCTGTCCAGGAAGCACTGAACGCGTCCGACCGCTGTCAGGATCGAATCACTTGCGTAGAACGGCTTTGTGCGGTAGAAACTTTCCTGCCGCAAACCAAACTTGCACCAGACTACTGTGATTTACTGCCTCCCAGCCGTCTCCACCTACGTACTTTGTACAGCTGACATAAGGAATGTGAACTCCGTCACCTCCCCACGGCGCACCGCTTTGCGGGCGCTCCGCTTTGGGACACCCACACAACGTGATCCAGAATTACCATCCGGTTCCACAGTTTCTTTCCACTCCTGCAAGTGGTGCAGTGAAGATTGTTTCCAGTCCCCGTCCTGAGGAGAACCGCCAATCATCCTGGTTCGAAACGCGTTGACCCCCAGCCTGTGATAAAATAGAAGGGTGCAGCTAGGGATTAAATTAATTCCACTTTTGTGGGCCCTTGCTTGTAACCAGAGTTAACACCTAGTCACAGGTCCTGTGAGACAGGCAGGCAGTTGTGTCCCATTCTTAATTCCGCCTGTCCACTGGTACTTTAGTTTATAGGACTGGCTTTTTGCTTACATGTTGAATGTTTTTTTTATCTCAATTTATTTGAAATGTATGTAATGTATTCGAATTTATACTTTGGTGTCATGTAATTGTTTGATGATTCATTATTCATGTTTGTGTAATTTTTGGACCTATTGTGCACACATTAGTTTGTTTTTGTATCTGATTTGGCTGTTTTGTGACAGTGTTTCCTTTTTGCAGGACATGTTTTCATGAATTTTGATATTTGATCATATAACTAAATAAATGTTTTGCTAAATAAATAGCCTAGCCACGCAGTACTTGTGGGCTGTGTGGGTTATAATTAGGATTCAAAAAGTTTCCTGGCAAGCCAGGTTTATCCCAGAAGCATTGTTTAAAGGGTTTACGCAACACACTCACACAGCAGCGACACACTAGGCACACCACAAAAGAAACTCAACACAAGGTTATATAAAAAATAGCATTTGTATTATATTAAAACACAACAGAACATAATCTCATATATGCACTGTGCCACTTGGCACTTGGCATTACTTTACAGGGATTATATACACCACAGGGCCAATCGGACCACTGTCATAACATCACAATTCACAGTTAGTGAAGACAACCAGTAACTGCTGGTAAGGGTACACTTAGCATGAACACATTAGGCATAAAGCAGCAGCAGCGGACCTTATCATGATGTCTACATATAATCCTCCATGCACCTTAGTACACACTTGCCACAATATGTATATCATGAGCACCCCTTAGGCGTAAACCACATCAGCAGTGCCCTCTATTAGGCATTGGTACCATGCACATATTAGTAACACAACATGCCCACCATAGGCATATGCAGAGTGCCATAACGGTACATAGGGTGCAAACCACATACAGGTAAGCATCAGGGTCTGAGCTGCTACAACATGCACTACAAAACCCGCATGGGTAATGTATGGTAGCTCACCCTACACTACAGAGGACATCGATCCCGCGCTGCTTTAACAGAGCCTATGGCCGTTCCTCTAAGCAGAACCGGGACCTCCGTCAAGGGTTTCCCTACCGCCCTGCAGCTGTTTCCACAACTCCTAAGACCCCAGATTCCGGAGAGCCTGTAGTCCTTGTGAGAGCTCACGGGTCACCACCAATGGCCAAAGTAACAGAGCCACCCAGTGAGAGGTTACAGGGTGGTGGTTGCTCTCCCCACCTAAACCCAACCCACCTCTGTGTACCTTTGCGGGTGGTTGGGTACTTGTGCACCTCACACGGCTACTCACCCAGCCTCCTGCCAGTCCAGTGGCACAGGAGCTCTCCCCTGCTGTCTCGGGAGACTCTGCTCCTCTCTGCAGTGCCGTTGGCCCATGTGGGTCTCCTGTTGCTGGCCACACACACGGAGCAAAGTCTCCGTCCTTAGTTAGGCCAGAAGTGGCAGGACACGGAGCAGAGTCTCTGTCGGCTCCACTGGCGTCTTCTCTGGGTAATGCGTTCCCGCTCAGCCCCTTCTACTTCCAATGTGGCAACATGCGGGGCTCTCCTTTTCCTCACGGGAGCCCCACCCACAGCCAGATTTTCTCTGCCTTACTTCCGGTCGTCGCGGAGCAAAGTCTCTGTGGATCTTGCCCTTTTTTTGCCAACACGGGGTGTAGCAGCCCGGGGCCACTCAGTAGAGCAAATCAAACATACACCCAGTCAATAGATCTGGGTTGAATTCATCTTTCTTTTGCTCACTATGCCCCCCCCAGTTTACACCCAGCCAAACGCAAATCAGTATTGACCCTGTGCCTCATGGGAACAGTCCAGCTCGAACTGCCAAGCCAGGCCTTCCCTGTATTGGAAACAAGCATCCTGGGACCAGTTTCGGTGTGTCGACCTTCATTAGCCAGGCTAGCTTGAATCCAGAGACACTGTGAGCCCGGGACCCACATCTGGGCATACCCAGCACACTTAGAGCAAGAAAGCAAAAGACACACAGATGATGGACGGGATGCAGAGCAAATCAAACATACAACCCCAGTCAATAGATCTGGGTTAAATCCATCATTCTTTTGCTCAACCTGTCACCCCAGTTTAGACCCAGCCATATGCAAATCAGTCTTGACCCTGCACCTCATGGGAACATTTCGAAACATGTCGACCTATTAACCATTCTGGCAGGTATTTGTTAAAACCACCCTGTCTGCACTGTTTTTAATCTTGGGCACTGAGTGATACCAATAAACTTAATGTTTCTCTCATTTACCCAATTTTAAGTCACTTTTTGATAAATTGATTTCTGCACTGCAATATAATCTCTCTCCCATCACAAATCACTACTTGTTGATATCTAGGGGCTATCCAGTGACTCATAATTTGGTGTGGGACATAGTCACCAGGTCCCTTGGTTCACCATTTATGTTTCACGATGGAAGTGCCAAGAGGAGGCCCAGATGATGACTAAGGGCGGCACCGAGCGGTGACTGATGGGTATCCTTACTCCCGAGGAAACTCTTTTTTTACATATGCACAGAATCTTTTAGGTTTTTTATTACTATTTTTTTGAGGTAGATTTGTTGTTTTTCTCTAGACCCATGGACATTTTTGAGAACATAATTCACCCATGGCCCACATCTGGTCACAGCATACAGAGCCTGGCCTGGAGGAGCATGAGGCCTTCCCTAGCCTGGTCCGATGGAAAGTGGTCAAATGGTGCAAGCCCGCTGGCCTCCCCTTTCCGGTATCGCCGTGGTCTAAGGCCCTTGGGTGGCTGAGTGATGGGCTGTGGACACTGAACGTCATTGATGTGCTCTGCCTGTTGGTGTTTCCGTGAACTAGGGTGACCGTAAGTAAGAACACTCCTACCTCCAGGAGGGAAGGGGTCACACAAGAAGTAGGGCTGAGGCAGAGGCATCTTCCTCACCAGACTGATTAAGTCTGTTCAGGTCTCCTTCTTGGTCAGACATTGTGTTTTAGACCCAGATTAGCTGTTTTAAGGAAGTTACATAACGGTTTTTATGCATAGGTTTTATGCACAATTTTGGGAATATTTCCTTTCAAGCTTGATTAACCAAGAGCCAATATATAGGATATCTCGCCTACTCAGCTGTGGCGGAGTTTTTTCCCACCTACTCCAGACGTCTCTGGGTTTTTTAAGTGAGGTCTCTTAGAATAAGCACCACTGAGCTACTCAGATTCTACTGTATAGTAATGCGCCATGTATTTTACCACATTGGGCACACCATATTTGACACGTTGTGTGCCATTAGATCACGTTGGGCGGCTGCTATGTATCGGAGGTGGGAGGGAAGGTGGGAGTTGTACATTTTTTTAAAAAAACACTTACCTTTAAGGCGGCCACCCGGCCGGCCGCGATCTCTCGGTCCACTCCTGCCACCTCTCACTAATACAAGGCAGGAAGCAGGAAGCACCCAGGCTCCTGACTGCTCAGGGCAATCACAACCCTGCAGTGCAACGTTGCGATTGGTCTGAGCACAGTGGATCGGCGCTCAGACAAGAATTGGGGCCTGGGCATGATCTGCACCCAGGCTGTATTGCAGCCTGTGTGCAGAACATGCAAAGTGCACATGATTGTTATGGTCGGCCCGAGAGGGCCAGCCAAGCATATATGCGCACTTTAGAGTGGAGCACCACTCCTCCTCCTGTTCTGCCAGTCTAGCCCTGACCCGCACCAGGAAATGCAAAACTAAAATGATAATACCGCTGGTTCTTATCATTTTAGTTTTCTTTTAACTACTGTTCGTAGAGCAGTGGGGCAATGCTCCTCCACCATAGCGGGGGAGCCGTCACTGCTGACTATGTGAGAGGAGAAGGGAATGCACAGGGTACAGCAGTGAGGCTTTCATGTCAGCAGGATTGGTGAATTGATGAAAGTGTATGGTAAACACGGAGACAGAGTATAATTCCTCGTTGAGGGAGGCGTATGAACCAATCCAGTATGGTGATCGTTCTCATTCTGACAAAAGGGGAAATTCCCAATGAAAGATGGCTGACAGACGAGGATGTTTTGAGTGGTTTTCCTTTTTGATTCCTTCTCCTTTATGAATATACTAGAGCCCGCTAAGGATCACGTGTACGTCTTCTACAGTCATGTGCGTCAGCAGCTCTTCACCTGGAAATCAGCTTTTGATTTGTTCAGTACCTCCCAGCAGTATGGTTTCAATTTGTTGTAACACTGCACTGGTTTTCGAAAAGCTGGCGAAGTGTGCTCGAATATGAACACAATCTCTCTCTCTCTCGTTCTCTCTCTCTCATTCCCTCTCTCGATCTCATTCTCTTTCTCTTTCTCTCTCTCCCCCTCTCACTCTCTCTCCCACACTCTCTCTCTCGCACACTCTCTTTCTCTCTCTTTTTCTCTCTCTCTCTCCTACTCTCTTTCTCTCTCTGTCTGTCTCTCACTCTGTCTCTCTCTCTCACTCTTTATCTTTCTGTCTTTCTCTCACTTACTCTCTCTCTCTCGCTCTCTCTCTCTCTCACACATACACACACACATACTCTCTCTCTCTCTCTCTCTCTCTCTCTCTCTCTCTCTCTTACTTTGTTTCTGTCTCTTTCTCTCACTCTTTCTCTGTCTCTCTCTTACGCTCTCTCAATCTCCATCTCTCTCTCTCTCTCCCTGTCTCTTCCTACCCACTGCCATTACTACTCTACACCCACGATTCCGTCTTACTGGCCCGAACCCAAAATACCTTTAAAGCCCAGACGAGACATATTGAAAAAAAGAACAAAGCTGAAAATAAATCCATTCCACAAATGAAACAACATTGTATGTAAACCACGCCAACTAATGCAGCCTTCAGTTCGATTAGCTAGCATGAGTCAGTATTTAAATGAGGTAGGTTCTTGTGTAATCTTGCTCTGTCCACTTAAGATCACCAAGGCAACAGTGTATGTTATTTTCCTTCTGCATCTTTCTCTCATCATCAGCCCTTTGTCTAATTCCCTGACCACCCCCACCCCGTTGGACCGACCTGACCCTCAGAGCTGTAGTGCAGATGCGTCTGCACTTCTGAAAAATGGGCTTTACCATCATGCTTCATCGCAGGGGTGCAAAGCTGGCACCTCACTTGGACAGCACTTCTTACGGTGACCTCGGGAATGTGCGCCATTTGACCACCGTCGAATAATATCTCCCTGGAGCCACTCAGCCTCCCAGCCACAGGCCTGGATAAAACTAACAATTCGAGCCCTCAATACCCGACTGCACACCTACCTGTGTTGGGGCAGAAAGTCCCGCGCCCACCAAACATACCTACTTCTACATAGAGGCTCTCTGTACATTACAAATGTCCTCGACCCAGACTAAAAAATACGAAAGACTCTTCTTGTGAAGCATACCAGATGACCAGTTATAATTGGTCTACCACTGGACTTTGTGGGAACTGGAAAGTGAGTGACAAAGCCAACTTACAGGCATGGCAAGCTGGTATCCAGATAGAGGAATGTAAGGACGGTGGTGTCAACGCAATGAACTAAACTGGTAACTGAGAAGGACTGAGACTCCAGACTGACCTCAGATGACTTGGAGAGGTCAGAAGAGCCTCTGTCTAACCTCCCATGGTGTTACTCCAGTGAGGCTCTGCCAACTTTTCCTCACCTTTTTCTCTTTCTTCAGGCCCTCCGCACACTGGTGGGAGGGTTTGATAAGCAGATACAGCACCACATATCAAGTAGTGATTTAGGTCAGTGTATGGCAGATGTGAGTATTAGATCCACTGCTGTGACACATAAAATTGGGTCTCCTCTTTAAGAATACATGGTGGACGCTGGCTTTTTGTCCATACAATTACATGGAACAGGTCCTTTGTTAAGTGAAGTTATTGAGGGGGGGGCAACCTGTTCCTTTTCTACCCCCTTGGCTCCTAGTTGTGGATAGTACATTTCATCAAATTAATACCAGTGATAAAACATCACCTCAACACATTTTTAAAAATTTCTTTAACTTCAAGCATAAACTTTCATATTGAAAATGCTACATCTAGTGAGTGCATTTCAGTTAACAAGTCTGCTGCCTGCTGCTGCCTGTTCACAATTCCTAACCTCCTATTTTAGGAAGATTGGCCATTGACCCAATTTTTGTGCATCAAGAACTTTTAGACAATCTAGTAAAACGTGCAAAATATCACATTTTGTGCCTAGGTTACAGGTACATTTCCCTAGTGGTCTGTCATGGCCCTCTTAATCCTATCATTCAAATAACATGGATTAATACTAATCCTTATTTGTAATAGTTCTTTCCGAAAACAACGATTGGGAATTATATCCATATATATGGGAACTGTTGACCGTTTTGCCATGACTTTTAATCACAAAACATACAGATCTTTTCCCTTCCAAGTATTGTTTATCCTGGTGCCATGATATTTCTATCACCTAATATCCTAGGTTCCTTCTTGCTTATGGTAGGATGAAAGTTTTGCTGGCATACATCAACCCTCAATTTCCTACATGCCATAGCAACCATTTATCTGACCCCCTTTGCCCACATCCTTTCACTCTGTAGGATCTCAGATTTACACAGATAGGATACTTTTTAGTCCTCTTCACAGCCCAGTCATTGCCAATATCTTATTAGTTCCATGCTTCCCATTTTCTCCCATAATACCACTCCGGTTTCTAATCTTATTGCCTGAATCCTGGAGGATCTGGGTAGGGACAATATTTGTTTTGCGCATTTCCCTTCTTCAGCATACCACTTCCTCTTACCACTTAAAAATAACAATTCAACACCATAGAACTGAGGAGGTAACATAACCGTGGAAGCTTTCAGAACTGGTCTAACCGTCATTTCTCCATAGGTGTTATTACATTTTCTCAGGCCACTGGCCGAGGATAGGGCACAAATTCTCAATGCATCTAGGTGTATTTTCTACTTCATAGATTTCTCAAACCAGATTCCTAGGTATTTGTACTCCTTAATTTTCTCCAGTTTTATGGAGCCCAAGAACTAGCTGAAATTCCTCTTCTTTTCGCTAAAGCTCAGAATCTTAGTTTTTTTCCATGTTTACTGTTAACTTCTTATGACTACAGTATTCACCAAACACTTTGAGCTTTCTTTGCAAACCTATCTCTGTTTAGTCCACAATCACCATGTCTGCATATAGTGAGCATGCAATATGTTTCCCATCTATTTTTGGGCTGGCACCCCACACCGTTCTCAGAATGGCTGGTAAATCCCCTATAAATAAGGAGAAAAGCAACAGGGCTAAGACACATCCCTGTATTAACCCATTTCCAATCAATATCTTCTGTGACAGTATTCCCCTTGTGTCAGGAATAACCTGGGCCCAATTCTGATGGTGTAACCCTTGTATTATGGACAGGAGACCAATAGGGATATCCAGGTCACTTCGCATCTCCCATACCCGTTCGAGGTCTAACAGGTCAACAGACAGAAGTCTACAAAACAGCAGAACAGACTACCCCCTGTTTCTTTGACTTCCATGCCATTGCCCATAATGCAAAACAATGATCAATTGTGGAGTGATCCTCCCTAAAGCCACCCTGTTCTGGAGGCACAATTTGATTGTCTTCAGCCCATTCCTTAAGTTTTTCCAAAATTATTTTCGCAAACACCTTTACACTGATATCCAAGAGATTGATTAAACTGTAATTTTTGGGTATCATTATGTCTCCTTGTTTATGGATAGGTCTAATAATTTCTCCTCTCCAGTTTTCCAGCATTTTCCCAAAATCAAGGATGCTATTAAGCATTTTGGTGAAGAAATCTGCCCACAAATGTGGTCTAATTCTTATAATTACTACCGGAAGATTAGCTGGGCCAGCTGCCCGGGTTAGTGTTAACTTTGATACAATTCATCTTACATTGCATACTGTGAAAAGAGACCTAATATCTTGTTCTACCTCTATCCATAATGTATCTTGCTGTCTTTCTTGATGAATTCCTTTCCCATGTAGTTCTCCCAGGTAACTCTCCCAGGGGTCTTCAGTCATCACACGGTTCATAGTCTCCTGTTTCTTACCGGATCCATCTTGAACTACTTTCCAGAACATTTTTACATTTCTTGTTTCTATAGCTTCCAGTGATCTTCCCTAGCACTTCCTCTCTTTCTATGGTGCCTGCGGCTATTTCTTTTTAGGTTCACCCTTAAACATTGCACCACTAACAGATATAGCATTTTCGAATCATCCTATATTATCAGTGTTAGGGATAATCTCTAGTGTCTTGACCTGTTGGAGCACCGCTAGTTTTTCCATACACTCCTCTTTTAGACACATAGTGAGTCACCTGGGATCGTCCAATTTCGGAGGGAAATATTGTCTCTTGAATTATTATTGCCTCCTACAATCCTAAGTGTTAGTGGACAATGGTCACTTCCCTCCTCTGTCCTTACCTCAAAGGTTCTTATCAGTTCAAAGTCCCATGCATAGATTAAAATATAATCTATAAGGCATAGTTGATTGCCTATCCTGAATGTGGGATGTGCTGGCCAATCTAATTCCATCCTTCCACTTATGCAAACTAGGCCCAATAGGCCCAGGAAATTTCCTAGGGCTATATCTCCTGTTACACATCCCCCCCTAGGAAAACAAGCAGGTTTTATCTTGTAAGCTGCCAGTAACTCTTTATACCACTAGTCGACTCCACGAAGAACTAATTTAAGGTTAAAGTCTCCCATCAGTATAAACAGATCTCTGTGGTGTACCTCGATTATACCTTGCACATCTTCTTCACAATTTTCCAGTTCTAATTTATAATTTTTATCTCCAATCCCCTGCATATATACATGAACTATGACAATACCTTCATACTCTGGGGTGGGATCCAAAAGATTCCCTCTACTGGCCACTAGCCGTTTACACTTTACTTTCAGTAGGATTACTTTTGGGGTTATTTTCAGTCGATATCAATATTATTTGTCCCCCCGATGCACACCCAAATGTTCCCTTTCTAGCCAGTGTATTTAGTTGGAGATACCCTTGAATCAGAGGGGTTTGTCACATAGCCAGGTTTCCTGTACACATTAAATTTCATGACGGTTATTTTTTATAAGTAAGTATGCCCAGTATCCCCTCTAACCAATTTCACTTAGCCAGCTTTTTTCCTCATTTTTTGATGGTACTAACACGTTGTATCTATTTGCTAAATTTAAACCTTCTCCAGTTGCACCATTGCATAGGGTCTTATAACAATTTTGAGATATTCGTTATCTTCATATCCCTGATTGGTTAGCCTAGGTCTTTCACATTTATTCCCTTGCGACATTTCTTGTCTGGGGGTAAATCTAATCCCTTCTTTAAGTAACTCCTTCTCCACATTTAATAATGCTGACTTAACCTGTCGTGAATACAACAAAACCTTTGCTATTTCTTTTCCCATACTATTTACAGTGAATCCCACTTGTCTAAGGGCATTAGTCCCTATATCTCTCAGGTTTACACGCTTGGAGAAGGAGAAAAGTAGTTGTGTTTGGCTTAATTTATTTACCTTCTTTCCCTCTTTCTTTTGTTGTGTTACTTCAAAGTATAGCCATAAGGTGTTGTCTAATGGAGTTTCCTTACCGTTCCCTTTCCCCTTTTTTCCCTCATTTTTCTATTTTCTCTCATTACTTCCCGCTGATTTATTCATACCTATAACACAATCATCTGCACTCATAGATTGTGCTCTGGTGTTCTTTGATCTATTTATCAATTTATTTTGCTCACTACCCTTCCACTCCGTATCCTTTACATTTCGAATGCCCATTTTTATCTCTGAATTTCTTACAATGTGCTCTTTTTTGTGACGTTTAACTGCCCCACTGTACCCTCCTTCTTTATCAGTGATTTCCTTTTTCTCATATTTTATATCCATATTATGCCCCTTCCTACACCTTTTCTCCAATCACTTTGTCCTGGGTATGTATTGTTTATATCTCCTTGCTTCACCCAGTTTCTTTAGAAGCATTGGATAACGTGAAATAAACACACACTGTTTTTAAATCTGAGGTGATATTTCTTTCTCCCCTCCCCTCTGATTGTGTACACCTTCCACAAACTTTTCTTCAATAACTGGTCTAACTATCGTCGGCATATGATCTTTGATTTGTTTCAATTCCCCCACAATCAGTTGTAACTGGTCTTTCTGGGTTTTTAGAATGTCACTGTTCATCACTTATACTTCCAGCAGTCCTTGCAAAGTTTTTTGAAGGATCAGCATTACTTCCAGCATTGAGGCACTTGAGGTAGCTGTCATCTCGAGGTAAGATATTGAACCTTCTGTCAGGTCATTCACTATGGCTGGGGGTGATTCCATTCTTTTATTTATCTCCATTTGTACTCCTTCTCTGTTAGTAGACCCCATGCTACTATGTTAACTGTCTATGTCCCCCCCCCCTCTGTTACGAAGTTCAAGGTCGGTGAAGAAACAGGGCGACGAGGACAGTCTTGGTTCTAGCAGAAGATCACCTATATTTGGCATTTCATGCTGGCAAACATAAGACGACTCCACATCCTGTAATGTCAGGCTTTCTGCTGTTGCTTGTTTTCTCACCTGTGATTGTGGGTCAGTTGATGGTTGACTCTTCATAAAGTATTTACCTCCAAAGTCTATTATGACTTATTAACGGATGCTTCCTTTTTCGCTCCTTCTGTTTTGTTTTTTTTGGGAATTTTAGACTCTGATTGTTTAGTCTGGTTTTTACAACTTGTCCCTGGGGTTACTTCCTCCACCCAGCTGTTGTTTCCTTCCCTCTTATTTGTAGTTCCTTCCAGCACATTTCCTTCTTCTAAAGTTCTGGTAGACTTTACACAGGTATTTTGTCCCTTACCTGCTTTAATTTTCCCTAGGGCCATATCTTTCTTTCTGTTAATTTGACCACCCTGGTTCAGAGGATATCCACCGACCACTTTCTCCAGATTCAAATCCCGCTTTTTTTCTGAGACAGCGCTACTCAGGTCAGGATAGGACAGTTAACATTCACCTCCCTCTTTCAGATTTTCAGACTTATCTCTCTCTCATACACTTTCCTTTTTTTTAATACATTTTTATTGAGTATTTTCCCCCTTTTTTGTACAGGGCACAATAGAACATGAAAAAAAAACAATATCAATATTTATACAAAAATACATATGAGTGTACATATACATAAACATACATAAGCATACATAAGCTGAAGCAGACAGAGGACTTTAAATCTTAATTAAACATATATACTCCAAGTTTTTATCAGATGATAAACCTGCGAAGTAAGGCTGGCTTTCCTTCCATTTGTTTATAGGTTCCCATATTTGTAACCCTAATTTCCTTCCCTTTTACCCCTCCTTGCATAGATCGCCTTCTCAAGATTCTAAACCGACAAGAGTTTGGCCAATCATTGATGAAAAGTAGGTGGAAGACGATCAAGCCATGCCGAGGCAATGCACATGCGAAGAACTGCCATAGCTAAAAATAAGAAATAGCCACATTGAGCCTGTCTGATATCATTATTTACCCCAAGCAAGATTGTTGATGGCGTTAATGTAATTTCTATTCCAAGTGACCTTCTTAAAAATGATTCTATAGAATCCTAGGTTGGTTGTAAATGTGGGCATGTGGCAAAAATATGTACTATGTCAGCCTCTAGACTGTCACAGCGAGGGCACTTAATTACATTTGTTCCTCCCCATTGCGCGACCCTTGCAGGTGTATAATACAAGTAAAGTGTTTTATAATGCTGAGCCTGAAGAGCCGCTGAGCATAAAACTCTCTGACCCAGGTCTAGCGACACGTGAAAACATTCCTGCCCTATCACTAGCTTATCTACCCATTTGACTTCATATTTCCCTAGGTCATCTTGCTTACTTTCAATCAGCTTGGCATCAAATCTTTTTATCATGCATTCAGCTCCACCTTTGATGATTTCCAAAATTGAGTTATTTCCGAACCCAGCCGATCCAGCTTTTTTTAGCCAAGAAGAAGCTTCGAATTTGTAAGTATTTAAAAAATCTCCTTGAATCAAGGCCATACACTGTCCGTATATCAGAGAATTGCCTCATTCCCTCTATCCCCATCATATCTCCCAACTTCGTTAATCCCCGCCTCCACATTCTACAAAAACAACATCTGAAAATATTTCCCGAGGGAGTGTAGGATTACCAATCAATCTTGTATGGGCATTAAATCTCCCCAAGCCAAATTTTTTCATAAAAGCCATCCAGACTCTGTGTGCTGCAATCACAGTCTTGAATTTGGTTCTTTTGAAGTAGCTAGGGTCAGTATATTTCAGAAAGACATTCTGCGCCTCAGCACCCAGCACCAATGTCTATATAGATATAGTTCCTAGCGGATCCTCCATCTCCATCTCCGCTCCCCCTAACAACCCCTTCATATATTGTAGGGCGGTTGCCCAGTAATACAACTTTAAGTCAGGTAGGGCCCACCCTCCTCTCTTCCTAGGAAGCGACATGTATCTCAACGCTCTTCTAGTCTTGCCATGCGCCCAGACAAACCTATTTATCAGCTGTTCTAAAATAGTGACCCACTTTTTCTCAAACATAAGCCGGATTGCCCTAAATAGATAGAGAAACTTTGGGAGGAAAATCATCTTGACGATGATAGTTCGCCCCACTATGAACAAATGAAGGTTGTGCAGCCTAGCCAGATCCTTCTTGGTTTTAGTAATTATTGGCCCTATGTTTATCTCCACTAAGGTGTCCAAATCTGCAGTGATGTTTACCCCTAGGTAAACTCCAGATTGTACCACACGAGAATCAGATCATTCTACATTCCCATTCTTAATGATTTGTATCTTAGAGGTGTTCAAGGCATATCCTGACACCTGCCCAAAGAACAAAGCTTCCACCTCCACCTCTCTTATAGCCTCTGTGGGTGCTGGAGTAACAACAGCCACGTCATCAGCATATGCCAAGATCTTACAGTGTCCTCCATGAGTCTCTAGTAGGGGAATCCTATCATTCAGCTCCATTTTGCGAATTAAGGGGTCCATATACATGGCAAAGAGTAGTGGGGAGCATGGGCAGCCCTGCCTCGTACCTCGCATAATCTGGAAGGGCATTGTATATCCTGCATTCACTCTGATTCGAGCTGTGGGAGCTATATATAGTACTTGTATCACTTTAATGAAACCCTCCCCGAAGCCGGCGCGCCTTAACATTGACCATAGAAAATCCTAGGAGACCCGATCGAATGCTTTCTCGGCATCTAATAGCATAACTGCCATCGGGTCTCCCGGGACTTCCATGGCATCAAATAAAGCAATAACCTTGCGTATGTGATGCATCGGGCCTCTTCCTGGGATAAATCCACGTTGATTGATGCTCACCAATGTCTCTATTACCCTTGCAAACCTAAGTGCTAATGCTTTAGAAAAGATCTTCGCATCTGAATTCATAATCGTGATTGGCCGGTACTATCCTGGTTCCGTAGATGGCTTTCCTCTCTTTAGAATGATCACTATGTCCACCCCTGCCCATGTATCTGGTACAGATGCCCCTGACTGTGCCTGCTGAATTGTAGTGACAAGATCCAGACTAATTGTATCCCAGAAAGTTTTAAAGAATTCAGTTGGGATCTGATCTGGCCCTGCCGCTTTACCCGAAGGGAGGCTTAACAGGGCGGTCATAATCTCTTCTGCCTCCAAGGGTGTATCTAAGCTCTTCCCATCCTCATCAGAAAGGGAGGAGACTGGGATATCCTGTAGGTATGCCTGTATTTCAGAAGGGTCTTTCGGCTGTGCCTCGTCATTAAGCGTGAGATAAAACTGTCTGAAGACATCACGGATCACTTCAGAGTTAGTGAGGAGTCGCCCAGCAGTATCCGTAATCTCCTTCACTTCACCGTAGCTGCTTTCTGCCTAGCTCGAACCGCTAGTGTACGGCCCACGGATTCACTAAATTCATAGCACTGCTCCCTATTTGCTAGAAAGATTTTAGCGGCCTTAGAAGCTATGCTCTCTTCTGCCTCATACACTTTCAATGTACTTTCCAAGTACTTACCTCTGCTCACTGACCTGCCTTGCCGACTCCCTGCTGTGCGCCCCGTGACTCCCCCATCCAAAAAGTAACTTCACTTGAGTCTCCCGTATTCCTGTTTTAATATCCCCTTCTTCTGTAGGCGGCCGCTCCCCACAGCAGCACCTTGCTGGGGGGGAGGGGGGGGGGGGGGGGGGGGCACTCAATTGCATCCCCTGTCTCTGCTAGGGGTAGGTGGCATTCGATCTCCAGGGGCTCTATTTGCAGGTGCCTAAGGACGCGCACCAGTCTTGCTTAGGGCTAGCTAATGCACAAGGTCACTTCTGTAGACTGGCACATTGGTGGCAGAGTGATTATGGAGACTGTGCGGCTCCACCACACGTCTCATCCTATCGGCTTCGGCGGCCAGCCGCCAGCAGGACAGATTCCACCACAGGGAAAATTCACGGCCTCCGGCGTTTTGGCATTTTCGTCGCCTTGACACTGCTTCTGCGTTACAGATCACGCGGGTTACGGCAGCGGGTTCACGGCAGAGTACATCAGCTGTCGGCGATCGGCAATCAGGTGAGCAGAGGTCAGAGGGTATATTTAGGCATGTGCATCCAGCATTGTGTTAGTATTGCTGATCCATAACACACATTATTTGAGGTTGCCTTCCGTCTCCATACTGTGCAAGTGTCTGAGTAGACGAGGCTGTCTTGAAGAAACAGGGGACAATTCCCAAAGGGCATCCACACTCATGGCGGAGGCCCTGCAGTTGTGGTGGTGGTGGTGGTGGTGGGGGGTGGCGTACTTGTGGCGGGACATCCGCACTGTAGTTACTCAGGGTGTAATTTAGTACTCGGCAGACAAGTTACTCTGCCGCAACAGTGACGCATAACCTGTCCTCCGAAAGCTAAATCATATTGTATCCTATTGGATTTAGATTTCGGCTGACTTGATATGTCACTGTTGTGACAGAGCAACCGTTCCCCAGCCACAGCCCATGCAGGTAAGAGCGGTGGGACCGGGTGGAGGAGGATTTCGACAGACGAGGACGAGGGAAAATGTATTTATTTAATTTTCACCACGTGGTCACCTGTCGAATCCCCCCCCCCCCCCCCACACCTGGCCCCACAGCTCTTACCTGCAGGGGCCACGGCTGCCGTCCCCGAGTTCTAAATCAGGCCCTCATTGAGGTGGTCTAGCGACAGTTGTATGATGTTACAGCGCATTCCATTGTAACGCATGCCTTTTCCGCGCATGTGTTACTACGGAATTCCTTTCCCATGCATAACCTTTACCACGAATATTCCTTTACCACGCATACTTTTACAACGATTTTTTTTGTAAATTCATGCATGAAAAGGGCATACTCTTGGTAAAGGTTATACCCCCACCCCTAAACCCTTCTTACAAATAGCCCTCTCCTGCCCTTAACCCTTAATTCGGACCCCGTTTTTTTCTTTCTTTAATCTCATATTCCCCTTACCTCTTGTTTTCGGCTCTTCTCATTCTTCTTCCTGTTTACGTCGCACGTCGTTAAGAGGAAAAGGAAGTGTCTTTCCGTTCCCTCTAACCTCTAACAATATGGACTACTCCACATAGAAAGTGCATTTTTTTTGAGCCCCCTATTTTTTCACTTTTTTAGGATGGATACCCCCCAACCCCTCCTTTTTTATTTGTAGCCTTTACCACACATGCCTTTACTACCTATTTCGTAGTAAATGTTTGCGTGGTAAAGGCTGTCGTTGTAACCACGCATGCGTTGTAATGAATGCATGGTTAAGTTTAGCGTGGAAACGGCCGCATTGTAGTGGCCATTACCCTCCAGCGACGAGTGCGGGATCGCGGGCACGACAGCGGAGGCCCTTTGTGAATCGGCCCACAGCGTTTGCTGTACTAGGAACTCGTTTTGCGTGGTGTTGGGACAATATGCCCCACTGAGGAACTGGGCTCTCTACATCAGTTATCTGTGAGTTGTTTTCTCACCGTTCAATCATCATACGCCATCAACGCGACAGGATGTAACCAGGGCCTGCCAAAGAGTTTTTACTATCTCTGAAGAAAATGTCCACCACGTGAAAATGTCCGGTTCCTGGCACACACACACTCACTGAAAACACACACAGAAAAAAATTTGAAAACGGCAGGCTACCTTAGGTAGCACAATTAACAAGTGCAACATTAACTGTCACTGAGCTAACTCTAAAATGACACAAAACTAGTACTTTTTAGAACAGCGCCATTTTATTCCCTCAGAGACAGCAGACTCAACAGGACTCTCAGTGGCAGTCTTTGTGTGTTCTTTGAGAGACAGGCAATATTAATAAGCGGCTTATTTCCAAGCCCCTTGCTCTACCGGTACGTCACTTTTAACATGGGGAAAAGTGACATACGGGCGGCGCAAGGGGCTTGTAAATAAGCCCCAAAGTATTCTAGGATTAAATAGGTGTGTTTGGTTAAAAGGATTTTACCACCCATTACGCCTGGTCACTCGAATCAAACATCTGAGGGTGTCAGGTTACAAGGCTGACTCTGCATGTAACTCCCCCCGTAGATAACTAACTAACTCTGCTCTTGTGAACTGTCTTGAAGCTGTGCACATCTCATGTGTTGCAAGGGTCACGCCGTGCAACCAAACTCTATGACCACATCACTCCTGCCCTCGAGACTCCATTTAATAGGACTTTATGACGCAATGCAGGAAAACACGAAAGTTTAGAAAAGCATTCATTACCTACCATCAAATGAATCTCCACCTCTGGTGCTGAACGCATGCTCTACCACTTTGTCACCTATTCCCGTTCACAATGTGCTCAGAGGCTTCTGTAGGGTGGTTAGTGGTTCGGTACAAATGTCCCCAAATAAAGAAATAAATAAGTTAACACGTGCAAATCAGACTTCCAAATGCAGATAAAGGGAGGGAGAAGGAGGAAAACAAAGGCTAGGTTACCTAATCGTTACCCCTCCGGACCGCAAGATGGGGTCCGGAGGGGTAATGATTAGGTAATTCAGTGCGGTTTCACTGTGAAGGAACAATGTTTCCATAAGGTGATCCTGCCCCCTACCAGAGACCATGCAGTGCTACTAGGCCCCAATACATAAACAACGAAACAGTACAAACGTATGTATAACACTCATGTTTCAGAATTAACAGCGTTAAATGGTTTTTATTGATTAAATTTGCACACCCTAAATAGGGGCTCATAGGAGTGGTAAATACAGGGCTGGTCCCTATATGGTCCTGATGAAAAGCTTTGGGGAGCTTGAAACATGTTGACTGCACACTGATTTAATCCTCTTTACAGGTTAAATTGCAGTGTCACACCCCTTTTTAATATACCAACCTAGTAGCTAAATAAAATTGTTGAGGCCCACTAGCACAGTATTTTTAATCACTCACACCCACTCAATCACCATCTCACTCACACCACACATAGTCTTTCACAACGAAGTGCTCCTACGTAATTCGGAAGTCGCAGCACGCCCCTTTTCGTAGAGAACTGGGATGGCCCCAATGATGAAGCATGTCACCGTGGAGAAACCCCGGTGAGTGAGGGGACACTAGAAAGAAATGTTTCTTTCTCATTGGTCTGTTCTGACAAAATCTGATCAGTGACCATTACACAAACTAGGTCTCTGAATCTAGTATATTGGGTTCCTACTGTTTTGCTACAAATCAGACTTCCACCAGGATATCCGTTGTGCTGTGACGTTGCTCCTTTCATGTTTCTAGATTTTCAGAACAGTGATCTAAGCTGTCCAGCTTTGCAGCAGGGAACAGAAACTGCAACAAGGCCTTTCTGTGGCCCCCAAGATATACCCATTGAGCCACACTACTCCCCCAGAGATCAAAAGCCTGCCAGACACAGCACTAATATGGCTACTGGAGCATGCCGGATGGCTTGCAAGACACAGCACTACAGTGTAGTAGGAGGCCAAAGAGACACAGCACTATGATGGAGCCGTGGGACCCAAGAGACAAAGCACTATGATGGAGCTGGGGACTCCATAAACACAGCACTATGAGGGAGCCGGAGACCCCAGAGCCACAGTACCATGATGGAGCCAGCGACCCCAGAGACACAGCACTATGATGGAGCTTTAGGACCCCAGAGACACAGCACTATGATGGAGCCATACGACCCCAGAGACACAGCACTGTTTTTGGAGTGGTGTGGCTCACTGGTTAGAGGCGGCAGACCCGGAAGCAGAGGACGGCCCGAGAGCAGGGTTCAATTACCGACGCGACAGGGTCGTGGACCAGGGTCAGCGGACTCGATAATTCTCGCCTCGGTGCCTACTTTAACCAGGGATCACACTCAGCAACTCTGGGCATTAGCTTGCCTCATCTCCACAACGGCCCCCACATACGCCGGGGATGCCTGGTTTCACCTTGGAGATACCCAGTAGGGACTATCTCACAGAGAAAGCCAGGACGGGTTCCCCAGCGGTCTACAGCGCGGAGATACCCCATGTGGGGTGATTCAGGCACTTTACAAGACATCATTACAATACATTACATTACATTACACTATGATGGAGCCATAGGACCCCAGAGACAAAGCACTATGACGGAGCCGTAGGACCCCAGAGACGCAGCACTATGATGGAGCCGTAGGACCCCAGAGACTCAGCACTATGATGGAGCAATAGGACCCCAGAGACACAGCACTATGATGGAGCCGTTGGACCCCAGAGACACAGCACTATGATGGAGCCATGGGACACCAGAGACACAGCACTATGATGGAGCAATAGGACCCCAGAGACACAGCACTATGATGGAGCTGGGGACTCCAGAGACACAGCACTATGATGGAGCCGGGGACCCAAGAGCCACAGTACCATGATGGAGCCAGCGACCCCAGAGACACAGCACTATGATGGAGCTGTAGGACCCCAGAGACATAGCACTATGATGGAGCCATAGAACCCCGGAGACACAGCACTATGATGGAGCCATAGGACCCCAGAGACACAGCACTATGATGGAGCTGTAGGACCCCGGAGACACAGCACTATGATGGAGCCATAGGACCCCAGAGACACAGCACTATGATGAAGCCATGGGACCCAGAAGACACAGCACTATGATGGAGCCATGGGACCCCAGAGACACAGTACTATGATGGAGCCGTGGGGCTCCATAGACACAGCACTATGATGGAGCCGTGGGACTCCAGAGACACAGCACTATGATGGACCTTTAGGTCTCCAGAGAGACAGCACTATGATGGAGCCGTGGGACTCCAGAGACACAGCACTATGACGGAACTGTGGGACCCCAGAGACACAGCACTATGATGGAGCCACGGGACTGAAGAGACACAGCACTATGATGGAGCCGTGGGACTCCAGAGACACAGCACTATGATGGAGCCGGCGACCAAAGAGCCACAGTACCGTGATGGAGCCAGCGACCCCAGAGACACAGCACTATGATGGAGATGTAGGACCCCAGAGACACAGCACTATGATGGAGCCATAGGACCCCGGAGACACAGTACTATTATGGAGCCATAGGACCCCAGAGACACAGCACTATGATGGAGCTGTAGGACCCCAGAGACACAGCACTATGATGGAGCCATAGGACCCCTGAGACACAGCACTATGATGGATCCATGGGACCCAGAAGACACAGCACTATGATGGAGCAGTGGGACCCCAGAGACACAGTACTATGATGGAGCCGTGGGGCTCCAGAGACACAGCACTATGATGGAGCCGTGGGACTCTAGAGACACAGCACTATGATGGAGCTTTAGGTCCCCAGAGACACAGCACTATGATGGAGCCGTGAGACCGAAGAGACACAGCACTATGATGGAGCCGTGGGACTCCAGAGACACAGCACTATGATGGAGCCGGCGACCCAAGAGCCACAGTACCGTGATGGAGCTAGCGACCCCAGAGACACAGCACTATGATGAAGATGTAGGACCCCAGAGACACAGCACTATGATGGAGCCATAGGACCCCAGAGACACAGCACTATTATGGAGCCATAGGACCCCAGAGACACAGCACTATGATGGAGCTGTAGGACCCCGGAGACACAGCACTATGATGGAGCCATGGGACCCAGAAGACACAGCACTATGATGGAGCCGTGGGACCCCAGAGACACAGTACTATGATGGAGCCGTGGAGCTCCAGAGACACAGCACTATGATGGAGCCGTGGGACTCCAGAGACACAGCACTATGATGGAGCTTTAGGTCCCCAGAGACACAGCACTATAATGGAGCCGTAGGACCCCAGAGACACAGCACTATGACAGAACCGTAGGACCCCAGAGACACAGCACTATGATTGAGCCGTAGTACCCCAGAGACACAGCACTATGATGGAGCCACGGGACCGAAGAGACACAGCACTATGATGGAGCCGTGGGACCCCAGAGACACAGCACTATGATGGAGCCACGGGACTGAAGAGACACAGCACTATGATGGAGCCGTGGGACTCCAGAGACACAGCACTATGATGGAGCCAGCGACCAAAGAGCCACAGTACCGTGATGGAGCCAGCGACCCCAGAGACACAGCACTATGATGGAGATGTAGAACCCAGAGACACAGCACTATGATGGAGCCATAGGACCCCGGAGACACAGCACCATTATGGAGCCATAGGACCCCAGAGACACAGCACTATGATGGAGCTGTAGGACCCCGGAGACACAGCACTATGATGGAGCCATAGGACCCCCGAGACACAGCACTATGATGGAGCCATGGGACCCAGAAGACACAGCACTATGATGGAGCCGTGGGACCCCAGAGACACAGTACTATGATGGAGCCGTGGGGCTCCAGAGACACATCACTATGATGGAGCCGTGGGACTCTAGAGACACAGCACTATGATGGAGCTTTAGGTCCCCAGAGACACAGCACTATGATGGAGTCACGAGACTGAAGAGACACAGCACTATGATGGAGCCGTGGGACTCCAGAGACACAGCACTATGATGGAGCCGGCGACCCAAGAGCCACAGTATCGTGATGGAGCCAGCGACCCCAGAGACACAGCACTATGATGGAGATGTAGGACCCCAGAGACACAGCACTATGATGGAGCCATAGGACCCCAGAGACACAGCACTATTATGGAGCCATAGGACCCCAGAGACACAGCACTATGATGGAGCTGTAGGACCCCGGAGACACAGCACTATGATGGAGCCATGGGACCCAGAAGACACAGCACTATGATGGAGCCGTGGGACCCCAGAGACACAGTACTATGATGGAGCCGTGGGGCTCCAGAGACACAGCACTATGATGGAGCCGTGGGACTCCAGAGACACAGCACTATGATGGAGCTTTAGGTCCCCAGAGACACAGCACTATAATGGAGCCGTAGGACCCCAGAGACACAGCACTATGATGGAGCCGTGGGACCGAAGAGACACAGCACTATGATGGAGCCGTGGGACTCCAGAGACACAGCACTATGATGGAGCCGGCGACCCAAGAGCCACAGTACCGTGATGGAGCCAGCGACCCCAGAGACACAGCACTATGATGGAGATGTAGGACCCCAGAGACACAGCACTATGATGGAGCCGTGGGACCCCAGAGACACAGCACTATGATGGAGCCGTGGGACACCAGAGACACAGCACTACGATGGATCTTTGGGACTCCATAGACACAGCACTATGACGGATCCGGCGACCCCAGAAACACAGCACTAACAATGGGGCTTTGGGGCCGTCTCATAGACGCAGCTCTACCCTAGTGACATGCGTCACAACGTAACCACGAATCCTTGAGGAACACAAAAATATAGCACTAGCATTAAACCACAGAGGCCCCCAGACATCGATCTACCATTGACCCATGAGCACCTGGGAGGGTTGGTAAGACAGACCTACCAGCAAACCTGAGGCCCTCCAGACACACTGCACGCCCTGGAGCCTTTAATACGCAACACTACTTTTGAGCCACGTGGCCTCCAACATACAGCACTGCCATCCATCACTGATGACACCGAGACACTGTGCTACGTTGAGCACCTCGTCTAGCGAGACACAACACTGGCATCAAGCAGGCAGGGCGATACATGCCAAACAGCACTGCCATCCATCCCTGGGGCCCGCGAGACAGAGCGCTACCACCGAGCGCCTGGTCTCTCGAGACGCTGCATTGCGTGGCACCGGGTTTGGCAGCGCAGTTCACACCCATCAAAGGCCTGTCAAGGGAGCGGCCTCTCCTGCCTCCCTCTCATGGAGGAACATGATGCACTCCTCGGCCCCGACAATACAAGGCCTCCCGACTGGAGACAGGTGCTAACAGCGCCCGTCAGCTCCTTGGCAGCAGGACTATGCAAGAGTGATGGCGCTGCCAGCCTGTGCCCAAGAGCGGCCAAAACTCCGATGCCAGGAAGCTGCGGCTCACAGCAGAGGAGCGGGAAGAGGGATTACATGATGAGGGGGGCTGTGACCCCCCCAGCTGCCGCGTGCTGCATGCGCAATCTGTGGAAGCAGGCCGAGGCCGAAGGGGGGCAGTGAAATATTCATAGAGGGGGAGAGAGAGACAGGCGGAAGAGAAGGATTTGGGGGGGGGGGGGGGGGGGTTAGAGGCAGGAGGGGAAGCGAGAAAGGGAAGATAGGGACAGCAAGACTAGAAGAACTAGAGCGAGATGAGAGGAGGGAGGCAGGGCTGGCTTTAGGGCAGTGCGACTGGTTCGGCCGCACCGGGCGCTGACCTGTGGAGGGGGGCACTGATCTCAGGAGGGGCGCTGTATTTAGTAATAAGGTATTATTGGAGAGATGACGGGCACTTGTGCCTGGTGGTAGTAAGAGAATCCGAGGAGGCGATCATAGGGTGAGGGGGCGCTAAAAATGATTGTCACACTGGCCCTCAAGGGGGGGGAAGAAAGAGGAGGGAAGAAGAGAACCAGAGTGGGAAATGGACATTACAGCAAAGTGATTGTAATTCTTAATATCGACACTAACAATATTGTGGCTTACTAATATCGAGGACAGACTCGGGAGGGACGAAATATCGAAAGGTAAGTGAGTGCATATAGGGAAGTAAAGATTATTATTCCTAACCCCACAATTGCATGCCTTGAAGTTACATGTGTATATATATATATATATATATATATATATATATATGTTGAGTATGTATGTGTGGAGTTAGGTATAGAAAATCTACACTTACCTGTTGATATTTTATTTTTAGTTTTCCGAACAGGGCTTTAAGTGGGCCGGGTCCTGCCGGTGCTCAGCACAGGCAGTTCTAAAAAGCAGCTGCCGAGACAAATCACTTTTGGGCTCTCCATTTTGCCCTCACCCTCGATGAAAAAAAAATCTCACCTTTGCAGCAGTACCCCCTTCACTGTCTGTCATGTAACTTCAAAGAGACTCGTTATGTGTCTATCACAGTCTCACTGTTTCAGAACTGAAGCATTTTCAATATTCTATACTACAAAATAATGGCTTATTTATGTTATGCAACTATCATTCATTGGAAGAGCCAAATGTACTGGCTTGTTGTAAGTGTAATGTTATTTGCTGTGTTATATATCTGGATGAAATGACAGAAGTTGCATAATACCAGTCGAGCGTCAGATTATGCTAAGCACAGAATTTCAGCTTATGTGCTTTTAAGCCACACCCTTAATTACATTGGCCGCCTCGCTTTGAGAGACCCCTTCATTTGTTCATCCCACTTAAAGCCCTGATTCTGACTCATGTATATTTTTGAATCGATATTCAGCAAGCACATTAGTTAAAGACAGAGACAAAGATGTGAAATGGAGCAAGGAAGAGGGTAATTCAAGGCCAGAAGAGTGGAGACAGAAAGAAGAGTGGGAGTGGTAATTTAGAGAAGCAGAGGAGAGTGGCAGGAAGCCCAGAGTCAAGGCGTAGATGGGGACCGAGAGAGGATAAGAAGAGAAGTAGAAGCTAGAAATGGGAAGAAGAGAGACAGGAGAAAAGAGAAGTTGAAAAGGCATGAATTAAGCGGGAGCAAGAAAGAGAGTGGGAGCTGAGGAGAAGTGAAAGGAGAATTGGGACATATAGGGAAAAATAGAGGGAAAAGTCTAGAACCAGGGTGTGGAAAAGGGAACCAGGAGGGAAAAATAAGGAAGAGGAGACTCAGAGAAGAGCAATCAATCAATCAATCAATCAATCAATCAATCAATCAATCAATCAATCAGAGCGTGCTACTTACCAGTGAGGGTCCCAAGGCGCTGAGGGGAGAGGAGGGTGCTGCTACTGCTCAAGAGCCAGGACTTGAGGAGTCTTCTGAAGGCGAGTAGGTCTTGGGTCTGCCGTATGTGGGTAGGGAGGGTATTCCATGTCTTGGCGGCAAAGTAGGAGAAGGATCTGCTGCCGAAGGTCGTTCATTGGATACGGGGGACAGCGGCGAGGGCGAGGCTGGCGGAGCGGAGCTGGCGGGTGGGGGTGTGGAAGCTGAGTCTGCTGTTCAGGTAGGCTGGTCCGGCGTTGTGGAATGCTTTGTGTGCATGGGTGAGGAGGTTGAAGGTGATCCTCTTGTCGACGGGGAGCCAGTGTAGGTCTCTCAGGTGGGGGGTGATGTGGCTGCGGCGGGGGACGTTGACGATCAGTCGGACGGAGGCGTTTTGGATGCGTTGTAGTGGTCGTTGGTGTTTGGCTGGGATTCCTGCGTAGAGTGCGTTGCCATAGTCCAGTCTGCTGCTGACGAGGGCCTGTGTCACCTTCTTCTCGTTTCGGTCAAGATCCACTTGTAGATCCTGCTGAGCATGCGGAGGGTGTTGTAGCAGGAGGAGGAGACGGCGTTGACCTGCTTAGACATGGAGAGGGAGGAGTCGAGGATGAATCCAAGGTTGCGTGCATGGTCGGTGGGTGTCGGTGCTGTTCCCAGTGTGGTCGGCCACCAGGAGTCATCCCAGGCTGAGGGGGTGGGTCCGAGGATGAGGACCTCCTTCTTGTCCGAGTTCAGCTTCAGATGGCTGCTCCTCATCCAGTCGGCTACGGCCTTCATTCCCTCGTGGAGGTTGGTTTTGACGGTGTGTGGATCCTTGGTGAGGGAGAGGATGAGCTGGGTGTCGTCAGCGTAGAAGATGATGTTGAGGTCATGATGGCGGGCCACTTATGCGAGGGGGGCCATGTAGACATTGAACAGCGTTGAGCTGAGGGATGAGCCCTGGGGGATGCCGCAAATGATGTTGGTGGATTCGGATCGGAAGGGTGGGAGACGGACGCTCTGAGTTCTGCCGGAGAGGAAGGACGTGGTCCAGTCAAGAGCCTTCTCTTGGATTCCAGCTTCTAGGAGGCGTGTCTTTAATGTGCGATGGCAGACCGTGTTGAAGGCGGCTGACAGGTCCAGGAGGATGAGGGCTGATGTTTTGCTGTTGTCTAGATGGCCCATCCAAGAACAACAAGAGAGAAAGGGTATGGATATTCACTCTTACACACTTTACCTTACTATCAATAATCAACAGAAGAGTGAACAATTCTATATAATCAACAACCTCGAAATGATATACGAGGTGAAAGAAAAGAAAAGAGAAGGAAAAAACACAGAGAGATGGGAAAATACAAAGTAATTTTAAGAACCCTCACTCACCGACCTAGTGGTGACATGCTTCATCACTGGGTTCCCACTGGAAAGACCTAGTGTCTTTCCAGTGTGCTTCAACGCTTGTTTACAGCGGAGCTGGTTCTTGTGAGTGTTGAGGGTGTTTTCCAGGCCAAATTAAGCTAAGTGAGTGCAAAGAAAAAAAAAAAAAAATAAGTGCAGATTCGTGACTTTCAACGACTTTATTAATAGTCCGATTTGCACTGAATAAAAACAGATATAAATGGACCCATAGGTTTGGTCTCAGTTATTAAAGACCCCTAGTCCATAGTGAAAAAATTGGTCAACATGTTTCTGCTTGTTTGGAGCCCGAGTCGCTCAGCTTTCATCAGGACCATATAATGTGATCATCCGGTGGTGTACACGCCCTAAGGTGCACCCTGCCGTGAGGAGTTCGTGTGCAAAGAAAAAAGAAAAACTTTTTTTTTTCTTCTTAAAAGGTATATATTATACTTACGGCTGTTAAGCCGTTCGAGACCCACACAGCAATTTTGCTGGAGTCGTGTACCTGTAGGGAGAAATGTTTCAGTGGTTAGAATGAAACAATCCCAATTAATATTGTGCAGTACCAAATAATACTACTCAGTCCCATCATCCAGACAGAAAAACACCTGTATGGTGAATTAATCAAGGTGGTTGTTTAGCAGCGTTCCCATTGTCATAAAAGACATAAGCTACCATCACAGCCTATTCGGAATTCTGTGGGTCACTGAATTGTGTGCTGCCTCCAAATTCCTGAGGCTCAACATAACACCCAACTGTTAACAGAAGTGACAGAATGGGAATAATAAAATTGGAAACAACAAGCCATCAATTGCACTTTAAATGATCTTCACATAAAACGGAGTAATAATATAGTGATTAAAAGTGCAGATAAAGGCGGGGGCATAGTGCTGCAGGATAAACAAGCTTATGACACTGAATGTAGACGGCTATTGAATAATACTACTAACTATACTATTCTGAGAGTGGATCCCACTGAGAGTCTCCGTGATGAGATTTTGGAACTGGTCTCTACGGCAGAATCCGATGGATGGGTATCGAAACGAGAAGCCGATTTCCTGACTACATCACCTGGCAGAGTACCATATTTCTATACTCTGCCTAAAACCAATAAGAACATCCTGCCCCCACCTGGATGCCCAATCGCCTCTGGGATCGGTTCATTATTGGAACCCCTTTCGCAATATTGCGACTTTTTCCTGAAGCCGTTGATTCAATCAACTGAGACCTACATTAAGGACACCAAAAGCCTTCTAGCCATGCTTAAGACCATCGAGATACCTGATGAACCCATTCTTCTAGTTACTCTGGATATCGAGAGCCTTTATACATGCATACCGCAGGACGATACCATCAAGGTAGTGGCTGATGCTCTCGACCAGGCTCCCTGGGATTTTACAGTACCAAGAGGTTTCGTGGTAGACTGTGCAGCGCTAGCCCTGAAAAGGAATTATTTTGAGTATGAGAACCAAATATTCCTTCAAACAACCGGGACTTCCATGGGCAGCACTGTTGCCCCCTCGAAAGCAGGATTGTACGTTTACAGTTTCGAAAGAAAACACATCCTGGCGTCCACCAACCCATTCTTTACCAACATTGTCCTGTGGCAACGCTACATCGACGATATTTTGATGCTATGGAAAGGAGATGAAGCGTCTCTACTACCTTTTTTCAGTTGGTTGAATACTTGTGATCTACATTTGAGGTTCACAAATGAATATGCCAGAGAAAGTATCACCTTCCTGGACATCACTATTGATAAAAAGGAACATTTATTGCATACGCAAACCTATTACAAACCAACAACGAAAAACAACCTTTTGTTGTTCAGTAGCTTCCATCCCCGCCCGTTAAGGTAGAATCTCCCCTATGGACAGTATCTTCGCCTAAGGCGCAACTGCAGCGAGCTGAATAGTTTAAAAAAACAAGCAGATGACTTGACGGCGAAATTGGTGGAGCGTGGCCACCCGAAGAAAATACTCCAAAAAAGTCGGAAGAGGGCGCTCAACCAGAACAGAGATGCCCTCCTGGAGACATACCCGAAAAACACCGAAGAGGAGGTGCCTTTGACCTGTGTAACCACGTATAATAGTTTGTCCAACGTGGTGAGTCGAAGCATCCAAAAGAACTGGAAGATCGTGACAAGCAACCAACTGAACTGGGAGAAACCTCTCTTTTCTTTTAAGAGAGCGACTAGTTTAAAAGACTCTCTAGTCCACACTCGCCCAATGAAGAAGCAGAAAAATCAGGAACCCACAATATTATCCATCTGGGGATTGCCACCGGTGACGGGACATTTTCCATGTGGTGATTGCAGCATCTGTCATTTAACCACCCACACCAAATACCTGAGCTTGGAACCTGGGAAACAATGGGAACAACAGAGTCATACCAACTGTAATACTAGTAACGTTGTGTACTTGATCACCTGTACCTGCGGTCTGAATTACGTTGGTATGACCACAAGGCGCGTCAAGCTCAGGATTTGTGAACATCGAAGTAGCATTCGATGTAAACGGAGTGCTACTAAGTTGACAAATCCCTTTATTGAAAAAAATCATACACCAAACGACATGCGTTGGACCGTCGTGGAACATATATCTGGTGATGAGAAGATCCTTTTCGAGAAGGAGCAGCGATAGATCCATCGTCTGTCTAGCCACCGCACAGGCCTTAACGACGATATCCCTTGGGGATTGGTACTACGACGTTGATTAAACTCCTATCCATGATAATACATGGGCCCCAGTGGTGACATTCACATGTAGTACAAGGATATCTCACAGTTTAGAGAATTGTAGATCTTCTCTGATAGTCCCTACAGTATGAAACACAACTTCATTACAGGGATTCCAAACTAATATACAGATGTATTTTATTAAAACCTCCTTTCGGAGTTTTTTGAAACCCTCTGTGATTTGAAATATTGCACCCCTAGTGAGATATAATATCCATCTTAGATATGAGGCACGTGTTCCAAGCATCCCCAATAACAACGAAATTGTCATCTATTTGACAAGTTCAAATGTATCTGTCTCAGTTTTTGGTCGATGCCAGCTATGTGTTTTATTTTATTTTCGGAGTGGGCACAATCCCACCTAATTAACCCTCTTCCCCGAGGATGGTTTATTGTGCAAAACTTCCACATACAATGGATACAAACTTCTCTGCCTAATGTAAAGCAAAAACCCAAATTGCACACGCTGTAGCGTATATTAGTATCCGGAAATTAGGGTAACCGACAATGATAAATTAAAACTTCTTTTGAACACCCTCAGAATAATTGCAAGACTTGCGGTTTTATCCACATTCCGACTCCCTTACAAACAAAGTCAGAATAATAACAAACGCGTCCCCTTTAACATCCCGGGACGTTCGTAACGCTTCATGTGACCACATGTTGTTGTCACGTGGTAATACTAGGAAGTAAGAATACCAACACCACCGGCTCCTCGGCGTTCATTCCAGGCTGCGGTGGTGCACGAATAGGTACTCGGCGGGGAGTCGCCTGCAATAATGTAAGTACAGAGTAATAATCTGTGCGCCTACGCTCCAATGCCACTACGATACCGGCATGGAGACGGGGATATTGTAATCGAAGCGATTTTTCCATTTGGCCACTTTTTTGCTTAGATATGCGGCGTGAAGATTACCCCACACCGCGCTTGCCCCAAGGATATTCACTGACGTGCCTCCTGTGAGTTTAGAGAGAGACTCTCTTGTCTTCCATTTGTTCATTTGTTTTTACCTAGTTCTTGTCTATGGAGCCTTTTTGAGACTCCGTTTTATGTAAAGATCATTTAAAGTGCAATTGATGGCTTGTTGTTTCCAATTTTATTATTCCCATTCTGTCACTTCTGTTAACAGTTGGGTGTTATGTTGAGCCTCAGGAATTTGGAGGCAGCACACAATTCAGTGACCCACAGAATTCCGAATAGGCTGTGATGGTAGCTTATGTCTTTTATGACAATGGGAGCACTGCTAAACAACCACCTTGATTAATTCACCATAGAGATGTTTTTCTGTCTGGGTGATGGGACTGAGTAGTATTATTTGGTACTGCACCATATTAATTGGGACTGTTTCATTCTAACCACTGAAACATTTCTCCCTACAGGTACACAACTCCAGCAAAATTGCTGTGTGGGCCTCGAACGGCTTAACAGCCGTAAGTATAATATACACCTTTTAAGAAGAAAATTATTTTTTCTTTTTTCTTTTCACACGAACTCCTCACGGCAGGGTGCACCTTAGGGCGTGTACACCACCGGAGGATCAAATTATATGGTCCTGATGAAAGCTGAGCGACTCTGGCTCAAACAAGCAGAAACACGTTGACCAATTTTTTCACTATGGACTAGGGGTCTTTAATAACTGAGACCAAACCTATGGGTCAATTTATATCTGTTTTTAATCAGTGCAAATCGGACTATTAATAAAGTAGTTGAAAGTCACGAATCTGCACTTTTTAATTTATTTTTTTTGCACTCACTTAGCTTAATTTGGCCTGGAAAACACCCTCAACACACACAAGAACCAGCTCCGCTGTAAACAGGCGTTGAAGCACACTGGAAAGACACTAGGTCTTTCCAGTGGGAACCCAGTGATGAAGCATGTCACCACTAGGTCGGTGAGTGAGGGTTCTTAAAATTACTTTGTATTGTCCCATCTCTCTGTGTTTTTTCCTTCTCTTTTCTTTTCTTTCACCTCGTATATCATTTCGAGGTTGTTGATTATATAGAATTTTTCACTCTTCTGTTGATTATTGGTTGTCTAGATGGTGCCTGATGACGTCTGTGGCGGCGCTGAGGGCTGTCTCGGTGCTGTGGTTTCGTCTGAATCCGGACTGGGACGGGTCCAAGATGTTGTTGTCTTCCCGGTGGTGGGCCAGTTGCATGTTGACGATTTTCTCGATGACCTTAGCAGGGAACTGGAGCAGGGAGATGGGCCGGAAGTTCTTGAGGTCCTTGGGGTCTGTTTTGGGCTTCTTGAGAAGGGCGTTGATTTCTGCGTGCTTCCAGCTTTCCGGGAATGTCGCTGTTTCGAAGGAGATGTTGATTACCTTCCGTAGTTGGGGTGCGATGGCTGCGTCTGCTTTGTTGAATACGTGGTGTGGGCACGGGACAGATGGAGATCCTGAGTGGATGGAGTTCATGACCTTGCATGTCTCGTCGTCTATGATGTTGGACCAGGAGGTCAGGCAGTTGGCGCTGGTGGTGTTCACAGGGGAGGTGGAGTCTGGTGCAGTGTGGGCGGTCGTGGTGTTGAAGCTGTCGTGGATGTCAGCGATCTTGCAGTGGAAGAAGATGGCTAGTGAGTCACACAGTTTTTGTGAGGGCGGGATGTCATTGGCGTTGGTGCTGGGGTTGGAGAGTTCCTTTATGATGCTGAAGAGCTCTTTGCTGTTGTGTGTATTGTTATCCAAGTGGTCTTTGAAGGAGGATCTCTTGGCTAATCTGATGAGGTGGTGGTGTCTGCGGGTGGAGTCCTTGAAGGCTGCGTGGTTGTCCGGTGTGCGTTCGTGGAGCCATGTCTTCTCCAGTTTCCGGCATGCGCGTTTAGAGGTCTGGAGCTTGTCGGTGAACCAGGTGGCACTCTTGTTGGCGTGGCTGTTGGAGGCTTTCTTGAGCGGGGCGAGGGTGTTGACGCAGTCGTCGATCCACTGTCTGAGGTTTCGGGCTGCGGCGTCTGGGTTGGTGGGGTCGGTGGGTGTGTTTTTGGCGAGGGTGGTGATCAGCTGGCCTTCGGTGACATTGCTCCAGCAGTGGCGAGGCAGATGTTGTGTGCGGTGGTGCCTGGTTGGTTTTTTGAAGGTGACATGGATGCAGCGGTGGTCGGTCCAGTGGAGTTCGGTGGTGTGGTCGATGATGACGAGGGAGCCTGTGGAGAGACGGTATCCAGCGCGTGGCCGGCGGCATGGGTGGGTGCGGTGATGAGTTGCCTGAGGTTGGCGAGGTTGGCGATCAGGGTGGCAGAGTTGGCATCGTTGTTGGTCTCGAGGTGGAAGTTCAGGTCCCTGAGGAGAATGTAGTCCGTGGAGGCGAGTGCGTGGGTGCTGGTGAGGTCGGCGATGGAGTTGCTGAACTGAGCCTGGGGTCTGGGGGGTCTGTAGATGAGGCTGGTGTTGGGGTCGGTGTGGATCCGTAAGTGCAGGCGTTCAGCAGTGTTGAGGGTGTAGTCTGCATGGGTGGCGACCTTGAGGGTAGACTTGTGGACGATGGCTATTCCTCCTCTGATTCCTTTGGCACGATCCCTGCGGGTGATCTTGTACCCATCTGGGATGGCTATGGCGATGTCGGGCGCCGAGGAATCGTTCCACCAGGTCACGTTCCGGAAGGCCATGTCTGGGGCGGAGGTGTCGAGCAGATACCAGAGCTCTACGGCGTCTTTGCGTTTGGAGCGGGTGTTGAGGAGTATGCGGGGGAGGTGGTTGGGTCCAATCCTTGGAGGTTTGGTGGTTCTGTCGTAGGTGAAGCTGCAGGTGTGGCAGGAGAAGGGTCCGTTTTGGGGTGGCCTGGAAGCAGGTGTGGTTTTGGTTGGCATTGAGTGTGTGGAGGGTGCTGGTGTCGTAGTGGATTCTGGTGTCATGGCGTTCGCGGGGTCCAGGGGTTCTGGTGCTGGGTGCGGTCCAGGCACGTACAGGCGCAGACGTGCTTGCCTTAGGCGCGACTTTGGCGCGCCAGCGTCGCGCCTGATGCGCGGCCGCTTCTCGGCCTGCATATGAGGTGGCTTGGGAGGGAGGAGTAGCTGGGAGGCGGGAGCGGGGAGGCAAATGGGTGTGCCGGGGGGGGGGGGCTGCAGGGAAGCAGGAGTGGGAAAGGGCCGGATCGGAAGCGGCGGGGGAGCAGGGGGAACTGGCGCACAGGGCAGAGGGGAGGGAAAAACCCAGGAAACAAGGAGGCAGCAGGGAGGCAGGAAATATGCAGTCAGGTGACAAACAGCGGCGTGGGGGCGACCTGCCTGCAAGCAGGGTCAATGGTCACAAAAAAGCGCTGAAAGGTCACAAAAAATGGGGGGAAACGGGTGGCACAGAGGCACAAAGGTCACAAGAAAGGGCAGAAAAGGTCACAAAAAATGGGGGGAAGCGAGTGGCACAGAGGCAGAAAGGTCACAAGAAAGGGCAGAAAAGGTCACAAAAAATGGGGGGAAGCGAGTGGCACAGAGGCAGAAAAGTCACAAGAAAAGGCAGAAAGGTCACAGAAATGTAGGGGCAGCTAAGCAACAAAAGGCAAAACGGGCAAAGAGACACGGGGGCCGCGAGGGGAGCAGAAGGAAAAACCGGGCAGAGAGACACGGGGCAGCGAACGGGCACAGGCGGTGCTGTGCGGAGGGGGAGCGACCTACCTGGAAGAGTCAAGGGTCGCTCTCCTCAACGCGCAGTGGCCGGCCTATATGGGGGGGTGGGAGGGAGGAGCAGCTGGGAGGTGGGAGGTGGGAGCAGCGAATGGGCAGTCAGGGGGGCAGGGCCGCAGGAGACGCAGCGGCGAGGGGCGACAAAGGAAACAGAAGGCAAAAGGTCACAAGAATACAGGGGGAAATGAGTGGCACAGAGGCAGAAAGGTCCCAAAAAAGGGCAGAAAAGGTCACAATAAATGGGGGGAAACGAGTGGCACAGAGGGCAGAAAGGTTCAAGAAAGGGCAGAAAAGGTCACAAAAAACGGGGGGAAACGAGTGGCACAGAGGGCAGAAAGGTCTCAAGAAAGTGCAGAAAAGGTCACACAAAACGGGGGGAAACGAGTGGCACAGAGGCTGAAAGGTCCAAAGAAAGGGCAGAAAAGGTCACAAAAAACGATGCGAAACGAGTGGCACAGTGGGCAGAAAGGTCCCAGGAAAGGGCAGAAAAGGTCACAAAAAACGGGGGGAAACGAGTGGCACAGACGCTGAAAGGTCCCAAGAAAGGGCAGAAAAGGTCACAAAAAATTGGGGGGAAATGAGTGACACAGAGGCAGAAAGGTCCCAAGAAAGGGCAGAAAAGGTCACAAAAAATGGGGGGAAACGAGTGGCACAGAGGCACAAAGGTCACAAGAAAGGGCAGAAAAGGTCACAAAAACAGGGGGAAACGAGTGGCACAGAGGGCAGAAAGGTTCAAGAAAGGGCAGAAAAGGTCACAAAAAATGGGGGGAAACGAGTGGCACAGAGGGCAGAAAAGTCCCACGAAAGGGCAGAAAAGGTCACAAAAAACGGGGGGAAATGAGTCGCACAGAGGGCAGAAAGGTCCCAAGAAAGGGCAGAAAAGGTCACACAAAACGGGGGGGAAACGAGTGGCACAGAGGCTAAAAGGTCCCAAGAAAGGGCAGAAAAGGTCACAAAAAACAGGGCGAAACGAGTGGCACAGTGGGCAGAAAGGTCCCAAGAAAGGGCAGAAAAGGTCACAAAAAACGGGGGAAACGAGTGGCACAGAGGCTGAAAGGTCCCAAGAGAGGGCAGAAAAGGTCACAAAAAATGAGGGAAAACGAGTGACACAGAGGCAGAAAGGTCCCAAGAAAGGGCAGAACAGGTCACAAAAAAGGGGGGAAACGAGTGGCACAGAGGGCAGAAAGATCCCAAGAAATGGCAGAAAAGGTCACAAAAAACTAGGGGAAATGAGTGGCACAGAGGTACAAAGGTCACAAGAAAGAGCAGAAAATGTCACAAAAAACAGGGGGAAACGAGTGGCACAGAGGGCAGAAAGGTCACAAGAAAGGGCAGAAAGGTCACAAAAAACGGGGGGAAACGAGTGGCACAGAGGGCAGAAAGGTCACAAAAAATGGGGGGAAACGAGTGGCACAGAGGCACAAAGGTCACAAGAAAGGGCAGAAAAGGTCACAAAAACGGGGGAAACGAGTGGCACAGAGGCAGAAAGGTCACAAGAAAGGGCAGAAAGGTCACAAAAAACGGGGGGAAACGAGTAGCACAGAGGCAGAAAGGTCACAAGAAAAGGCAAAAAGGTCACAGAACTGTAGGGGCAGCTAAGCAACAGAAGGCAAAACGGTGGTTTTGTCTGAATCTGGACTGGGACGGGTCCAAGATGTTGTTGTCTTCCAGGTGGCGGGCCAGTTGCATGTTGACGATTTTCTCGATGACCTTTGCTGGGAACGGGAGCAGGGAGATGGACCGGAAGTTCTTGAGTTCCTTGGGGTCCGCTTTGGGCTTCTTGAGGAGGGTATGATTTCGGCGTGCTTCCAGCTTTCCGGGAATGTCGCTGTTTCGAAGGAGATGTTGATTACCTTCCGTAGTTGGGGTGCGATGGCTGCGACTGCTTTGTTGAATATGTGGTGTGGGCACAGGTCAGACGGAGATCCTGAGTGGATGGAGTTTATGACCTTGCATGTCTCGTCGTCTATGATGTTGGACCAGGAGGTCAGGCAGTTGCCGCTGGTGGTGTTCACGCATCACTGACAAAATATCGACCTACAAAATATCGACCTACAAGAATATTGAGTCAAAAATATCGAGGGCAAGAATATCGACATCCTATCTACAACATGGTAAGTACAAAAATATCGATAAAATAATATAGATGTTAAAAATATCGATGTTAAAAATATCGTTTTTTTTCTTTTGAAATGTAAATGTAGAATAAAGTTAATAACACTAATAAATAAAATCTACATAGTTGAAAGTATCTAATGTTTAAAATTAATAAATAATACATATATAATAATAATACATTAATTAAATATATACAGTAAATGTATAATATATATGTACTGAACAATAAGTTGTAATAATTATTTTAAAAATGTATAAATTAATAAAAAATATTCTAAATTACAAATACATTTACAAACATAAAACAATAACATAAAAAATGTAAAAAATATAAAAAATATGTTTTACTTTTAATATTTTTAAAATTAATTATATAAAACGTTGGATAGCGTAAGTGTAAAAATTACTATTCCCACTCCAGAGAGTGCAACAGTAAGGAAAGCGTTGGATAGCGTAGGGGTAAAAATGACTATTCCCACTCCAGAGAGTGCAACAGTAGGGAAAGCGTTGGATAGCGTAGGGGTAAAAATTACTATTCCCACTCCAAGGAGTGCAACAGTAGAGAAAAAGTTGGATAGCGTAGGGGTAAAAATTACTATTCCCACTCCAGAGAGTGCAACAGTAAGGAAAGTGTTGGATAGCGTAGGGGTAAAAATTACTATTCCCACTCCAGAGAGTGCAACAGTAGGGAAAGCATTGGATAGCGTAGGGGTACACATTACTATTCCCACTCCAGAGAGTGCAACAGTAGGGAAAGCGTTGGATAGCGTATGAGTAAAAATTACTATTCCCACTCCAGAGAGTGCAACAGTAGGGAAAGCGTTGGATAGCGTAGGAGTAAAAATTACTATTCCCACTCCAGAGAGTGCAACAGTAGGGAAAGCGTTGGATAGCGTACGGGTAAAAATTACTATTCCCACTCCAGAGAGTGCAACAAGAGGGAAAGCGTTGGATAGCGTAGGAGTAAAAATTACTATTCCCACTCCAGAGAGTGCAACAGTAGGGAAAGCATTGGATAGCGTAGGGGTGCACATTACTATTCCCACTCCAGAGAGTGCAACAGTAGGGAAAGCGTTGGATAGCGTATGAGTAAAAATTACTATTCCCACTCCAGAGAGTGCAACAGTAGAGAAAGCGTTGGATAGCGTAGGAGTAAAAATTGCTATTCCCACTCCAGAGAGTGCAACAGTAGGGAAAGCGTTGGATAGCGTAGGGGTAAAAATTACTATTCCCACTCCAGAGAGTGCAACAGTAGGGAAAGTGTTGGATAGCGTAGGGGTAACAATTACTATTCCCACTCCATAGAGTTCAACAGTAGGGAAAGCGTTGGATAGCGTAGGAGTAAAAATTACTATTCCCACTCCAGAGAGTGCAACAGTAGGGAAAGCGTTGGATAGCGTAGGAGTAAAAATTACTATTCCCACTCCAGAGAGTGCAACAGTAGAGAAAGCGTTGGATAGGGTAGGGGTAAAAATTACTATTCCCACTCCAGAGAGTGCAACAGTAGGGAAAGCGTTGGATAGCGTAGGAGTAAAAATGACTATTCCCACTCCAGAGAGTGCAACAGTAGGGAAAGTGTTGGATACCGTAGGGGTAACAATTACTATTCCCACTCCATAGAGTGCAACAGTAGGGAAAGTGTTGGATAGCATAGGGGTTAAAATAACATACTTATAAATAAAAGCTTTTTTTAATAATAAAAATATAAACTATTAAATAAATATAAACCATATACAATACCTATACATAATTATAAAGATTAGCAAAATATATTTAACAAAAAATAAATATTAAAAATACCATTTTATAATATTTAATTACCAATTATTAATTAACAATTAGATAATTAACAAATTATTAATTTAAAAACAATATTACTAAATTACATTTAAATTACTTCCCACCATATTCCCCTATAAACCCACAACCCGCAACAGAACACATTTATCAATTAATTAATTAATTAAAATTAATTACCTATTAATTAAAATTAATTTATGATTCCTACTAAATAATAATTAATTAAACATAATCAAATTACTTTCCACCCTATTCCCCTATAAACCCACAACCCGCTACAGAACATATTTATCAAATAATCAATTAATTAAAATGAATTACCAATAGATAAAATGTAATTACCAATTAATTAAAATTAATTGATAATAACTACTAATGATTAATTCATTTAACATAATTAAATTACTTCCCACCCTATTCCCCTATAAACCCATAACCCGCTACAGAACATATTTATCAAGTAATCAATTAATTAAATTTAATTTCCTATTAATTAAAAATAATTACCAAATAATTAAAATTTATTAATAAATCCTACTAATTAAAAATAATTTAACATAATTAAATTACTTCCCACCCTATTCCCCTATAAACCCACAACCCACTCCAGTACTAAAACATAACATAAAATTAAAAATAACATTTTTAATATATAATATATAGTACACATATCATTTAAAACAAATAAACTACTTTAAAACATATAACACATACACATAAAATACATAATAAAATACATAACAACAAACAAATATCGATATTAGTAACATCGAAATTAGTGACATCGATATATTTGATATCGATATTACTAACTTTGATATTAATTACATTGATATAAAAAAATTCCATAATACTTACCTTAGGGGCGATATTCTTACCAACGATATTCTTGATCTCGATATTCTTCACCTTCGATATTTACAACTCGATATTATTGTAAGTCGATATTAGGGATTCGATATTTTGACTGTGCACCGGTGTTCACAGGGGAGGTGGAGTCTGGCGCAGTGTGGGCGGTCGTGGTGTTGAAGCTGTCGTGGATGTCAGCGATCTTGCAGTGGAAGAAGATGGCTAGTGAGTCGCAGAGTTTTTGTGAGGGTGGGATGTCATTGGCGTTGGTGCTGGGGTTGGAGAGTTCCTTTACGATGCTGAAGAGCTCTTTGCTGTCGTGTGCGTTGTTATCCAAGTGGTCTTTGAAAGAGAATCTCTTGGCTAATCTGATGAGGTGGTGGTTTCTGCGGGTGGCATCCTTGTGGGCTGCGTGGTTGTCCGGTGTGCGTTCGTGGAGCCATGTTTTCTCCTGTTTCCGGCATGCGCGTTTCGAGGTCTGGAGTTCGTCGGTGAACCGGGTTGGCTCTCTTGTTGGCGTGGCTGTTGGAGGGTTTCTTGAGCGGGGCGAGGGTGTTGACGCAGTCGACGAGCTACTGTCTGAGGTTTCGGGCTGCAGCGTCTGGGTTGGTGGGTGGGTTCTTGGTGAGGGTGGTGATCAGCTGGGCTTCGGGGACATTGCTCCAGCAGCGGCGAGGCAGATGTTGGGTGCGGTGGTGCGTGGTTGGGTTCTTGAAGGTGAAATGGATGCAGCGGTGGTCGGTCCAGTGGAGTTCGGTGGTGTGGTCGAAGGTGATGAGGGAGCCTGTGGAGAGATGGTATTCAGCGCGTGGCCGGCGACATGGGTGTGTGCAGTGATGAGTTGTCTGAGGCGGAGGTTGGCGAGGTTGGCGATCAGGTTGGCGGAGTTGGCATCGTTGTTGGTCTCGAGGTGGAAGTTCAGGTGCCTGAGGAGAATGTAGTCCGTGGAGGCGAGTGCGTAGGTGCTGGTGAGGTCGGCGATGGAGTCGCTGAACTGAGCCTGGGGTCTGGGGGGTCTGTAGATGAGGGTGGTGTTGGGGTCGGTGTGGATCCGTAAGTGCAGGTGTTCAGCGGTGTTGAGGGTGTAGTCTGCATGGGTGTCGACCTTGAGGGTGGACTTGTGGACGATGGCTATTCCTCCTCTGATTCCTTTGGCGCCATCCCTGAGGGTGATCTTGTACCCGTCTGGGATGGCTATGGCGATGTCGGGCGCCAAGGAATCGTTCCACCAGGTCAAGTTCAGGAAGGCCACGTCTGGGGCGGAGGTGTCGAGTAGATCCCAGAGCTCTACGGCGTGTTTGCGTGTGGAGCGGGTGTTGAGGAGTATGCAGCGGAGGTGGTTGGGTCCAGTCCTTAGAGGTTTGGTGGTTCTGTCGCAGGTGAAGCTGCAGGTGTGGCAGGAGAAGGGTCCGTGGGTCCATTTTGGGGTGGCCTGGAAGCAGGTGTGGTTTCGGCTGGCATTGAGTGTGTGGAGGGTGCTGGCGTCGTAGTGGATTCTGGTGTCATGGCGTTCGCGGGGTCCAGGGGTTCTAGTGATGGGTGCGGTCCAGACACGGACAGGCGCAGACGTGCTTGTCTCAGGCGCGACTTTGGCGCGCCAGCAGCGTGCCTGCTGCGTGGCCGCATCTCGGCCTGCATATGAGGTGGCTTGGGAGGGAGGAGCAGCTGGGAGGCGGGAGCGGGGAGGCAAATGGGTGTGCAGGGGGGGCGGGCTGCAGGGAAGCAGCAGTGGGAAAGGGCCGGATCGGAAGCGGCGGGGGGGCAGGGGGAACTGGCGCATAGGGCAGAGGGGAGGGAAAAACCCAGGAAACAAGGAGGCAGCAGGGAGGCAGGAAATAGGCAGTCAGGTGACGAACAGCGGCGTGGGGGCGACCTGCCTGCAAGCAGGGTCAATGGTCACAAAAAAAGCGCTGAAAGGTCACAAAAAATGGGGGGAAACGAGTGGCACAGAGGCACAAAGGCCACAAGAAAGAGCAGAAAAGGTCACCAAAAATGGGGGGAAACCAGTGTCACAGAGGCAGAAAGGTCACAAGAAAGGGCAGAAAGGTCACAAAAACGGGGGGGAAACGAGTGGCACAGAGGCAGAGAGGTCACAAGAAAAGGCAGAAAGGTCACAGAAATGTAGGGCAGCTAAGCAACAGAAGGCAAAACGGGCAAAGAGACACGGGGGCTGCGAGGGGAGCAGAAGGAAAAACCGGGCAGAGAGACACGGGGCAGTGAACGGGCACAGGCGGTGCTGTGCGAAGGGGGAGCGACCCACCTGGAAGGGTCAAGGGTCGCTCTCCTCAACGCGCAGCGGCCGGCCTATCTGGGGAGGTGGGAGGGAGGAGCAGCTGGGAGGCGGGAGGTGGGGGCAGCGAATGGGCAGTCAGGGGGGCAGGGCCACAGGAGACGCAGCGGCGAGGGGCGACAAAGGAAACAGAAGGCAAAAGGTCAATAGAATACAGGGGTAAATGAGTGGCACAGAGGCAGAAAGGTCCCAAGAAAGGGCAGAAAAGGTCACAAAAAATGGGGGAAAACGAGTGGCACAGAGGCACAAAGGTCACAAGAAAGGGCAGAAAAGGTCACAAAAAACAGGGGGTAACGAGTGGCACAGAGGGCAGAAAGGTTCAAGAAAGGGCAGAAAAGGTCACATAAAACGGGGGGAAACGAGTGGCACAGAGGGCAGAAAAGTCCCAAGAAAGGGCAGAAAAGGTCACAAAAAACAGGGGGAAATGAGTGGCACAGAGGGCAGAAAGGTCCCAAGAAAGGGCAGAAAAGGTCACTCAAAACGGGGGGAAACGAGTGGCACAGAGGCAGAAAGGTCACAAGAAAGGGCAGAAAGGTCACAAAAAACAGGGGGAAACGAGTGGCACAGAGGCAGAAAGGTCACAAGAAAAGGCAGAAAGGTCACAGAAATGTAGGGGCAGCTAAGCAACAGAAGGCAAAACGGGCAAAGAGACACGGGGGCCGCGAGGGGAGCAGAAGGAAAAACCGGGCAGAGAGACACGGGGCAGCGAACGGGCACAGGCGGTGCTGTGCGGAGGGGGAGCGACCTACCTGGAAGGGTCAAGGTCGCTCTCCTCAACGCGCAGCGGCCGGCCCATATGGGGAGGTGGGAGGGAGGAGCAGCTGGGAGGCGGGAGGGAGGTGGGGGCAGCGAATGGGCAGTCAGGGGGGCAGGGCCGCAGGAGACGCAGCGGTGAGGGGCAACAAAGGAAACAGAAGGCAAAAGGTCACAAGAATACAGGGGGAAATGAGTGGCACAGAGGCAGAAAGGTCCCAAGAAAGGGCAGAAAAGGTCACAAAAAATGGGGGGAAACGAGTGGCACAGAGGCACAAAGGTCACAAGAAAGGGCAGAAAAGGTCACAAAAAACAGGGGGAAACGAGTGGCAAAGAGGGCAGAAAGGTTCAAGAAAGGGCAGAAAAGGTCACAAAAAATGGTGGGAAACGAGTGGTACAGAGGGCAGAAAAGTCCCAAGAAAGGGCAGAAAAGGTCACAAAAAACGGGGCGAAACGAGTGGCACAGTAGGCAGAAAGGTCCCAGGAAAGGGCAGAAAAGGTCACAAAAAACAGGGGGAAACGAGTGGCACAGAGGCAGAAAGGTCACAAGAAAAGGCAGAAAGGTCACAGAAATGTAGGGGCAGCTAAGCAACAGAAGGCAAAACGGGCAAAGAGACACGGGGGCCGCGGGGGGAGCAGAAGGAAAAACCGGGCAGAGAGACACGGGGCAGCGAACGGGCACAGGCGGTGCTGTGCAGAGGGGGAGCGACCTACCTGGAAGGGTCAAGGTCGCTCTCCTCAACGCCCAGCGGCCGGCCCATATGGGGAGGTGGGAGGGAGGAGCAGCTGGGAGGCGGGAGGGAGGTGGGGGCAGCGAATGGGCAGTCAGGGGGGCAGGGCCGCAGAAGACGCAGCGGCGAGGGGCGACAAAGGAAACAGAAGGCTAAAGGTCACAAGAATACAGGGGGAAACGAGTGGCACAGAGGCAGAAAGGTCCCAAGAAAGGGCAGAAAAGGTCACAAAAAATGGGGGGAAACGAGTGGCACAAAGGTCACAAGAAAGGGCAGAAAAGGTCACAAAAAACAGGGGGAAACGAGTGGCAAAGAGGGCAGAAAGGTTCAAGAAAGGGCAGAAAAGGTCACAAAAAATGATGGGAAACGAGTGGCACAGAGGGCAGAAAAGTCCCAAGAAAGGGCAGAAAAGGTCACAAAAAACGGGGCGAAACGAGTGGCACAGTAGGCAGAAAGGTCCCAGGAAAGGGCAGAAAAGGTCACAAAAAACGGGGGGAAACGAGTGGCACAGAGGCTGAAAGGTCCCAAGAAAGGGCAGAAAAGGTCACAAAAAATGGGGGGAAACGAGTGACACAGAGGCAGAAAGGTCCCAAGAAAGGGCAGAAAAGGTCACAAAAAATGGGGGGAAACAAGTGGCACCGAGGCACAAAGGTCACAAGAAAGGGCAGAAAAGGTCACAAAAACATGGGGAAACGAGTGGCACAGAGGGCAGAAAGGTTCAAGAAAGGGCAGAAAAGGTCAAAAAAATGGGGGAAAACAAGTGTCACAGAGGGCAGAAAAGTCCTAAGAAAGGGCAGAAGAGGTCACAAAAAACGGGGGGGAAATGAGTGGCACAGAGAGCAGAAAGGTCCCAAGAAAGGGCAGAAAAGGTCACACACAACGGGGGGAAACAAGTGGCACAGAGGCTAAAAGGTCCCAAAACAGGGCAGAAACGAGTGGCACAGTGGCCAGAAAGGTCCCAAGAAAGGGCAGAAAAGGTCACAAAAAACTGGGGGAAACGAGTGGCACAGAGGCTGAAAGGTCCCAAGAAAGGGCAGAAAAGGTCACAAAAAAGGGGGGGAAACGAGTGACACAGAGGCAGAAAGGTCCCAAGAAAGAGCAGAAAAGGTCACAAAAAATGGGGGGAAACGAGTGGCACAGAGGCTGAAAGGTCCCAAGAAAGGGCAGAAAAGGTCACAAAAAAGGGGGGAAACGAGTGGCACAGAGGGCAGAAAGGTCCCAAGAAAGGGCAGAAAAGGTCACAAAAAACGGGGGAAAACGAGAGGCACAGAGGCACAAAGGTCACAAGAAAGAGCAGAAAAGGTCACAAAAAACAGGGGGAAACGAGTGGTACAGAGGGCAGAAAGATCCCAAGAAAGGGCAGAAAAGGTCAATAAAAAAGGGGGGAAATGAGTGGCACAGAGGGCAGAAAGGTCCCAAGAAAGGGCAGAAAAGGTCACACAAAACGGGGGTAAACGAGTGGCACAGAGGCTGAAAGGTCCCAAGAGAGGGCCGAAAAGGTCACAAAAAACGGGGGGAAGCGAGTGGCACAGAGGGCAGAAAGGTCCCAAGAAAGGGCAGAAAAGGTCACACAAAACGGGGGGAAACGAGTGGCACAGAGGCAGAAAGGTCACAAGAAAGGGCATAAAAGGTCACAAAAAACAGGGGGAAATGAGTGGCACAGAGGCAGAAAGGTCACAAGAAAAGGCAGAAAGGTCAAAGAAATGTAGGGGCAGCTAAGCAACAGAAGGCAAAACGGGCAAAGAGACACGCGGGCCGCGAGGAGAGCAGAAGGAAAAACCGGGCAGAGAGACACGGGGCAGCGAACGGGCACAGGCGGTGCTGTGCGGAGGGGGAGCGACCTACCTGGAAGGGTCAAGGGTCGCTCTCCTCAACGCGCAGCGGCCGGCCTATATGGGGAGGTGGGAGGGAGGAGCAGCTGGGAGGCGGGAGGGAGGTGGGGGCAGCCAATGGGCAGTCAGGGGGGCAGGGCCGCAGGAGACGCAGCGGCGAGGGGCAACAAAGGAAACAGAAGGCAAAAGGTCACAAGAATACAGGGGGAAATGAGTGGCACAGAGGCAGAAAGGTCCCAAGAAAGGGCAGAAACGGTCACAGAAAATGGGGGGAAACGAGTGGCACAGAGGCACAAAGGTCACAAGAAAGGGCAGAAAAGGTCACAAAAAACAGGGGGAAACGAGTGGCACAGAGGGCAGAAAGGTTCAAGAAAGGGCAGAAAAGGTCACAAAAAACGGGGGGAAACGAGTGGCACAGAGGGCAGAAAAGTCCCAAGAAAGGGCAGAAAAGGTCACAATAAACGGGGGGAAATGAGTGGCACAGAGGGCAGAAAGGTCCAAAAGAAAGGGCAGAAAAGGTCACATAAAACAGGGCGAAACGAGTGGCACAGAGGCTGAAAGGTCCCAAGAAAGGGCAGAAAAGGTCACAAAAAACGGGGCGAAACGAGTGGCACAGAGGGCAGAAAGGTCCCAGGAAAGGGCTGAAAAGGTCACAAAAAACGGGGGGAAACGAGTTGCACAGAGGCTGAAAGGTCCCAAGAAAGGGCAGAAAAGGTCACAAAAAATGGGGGGAAACGAGCGACAAAGAGGCAGAAAGGTCCCAAGAAAGGGCAGAAAAGGTCACAAAAAATGGGGGGAAACGAGTGGCACAGAGGCACAAAGGTCACAAGAAAGGGCAGAAAAGGTCACAAAAACAAGGGGAAACGAGTGGCACAGAGTCTGAAAGGTCCCAAGAAAGGGCAGAAAAGGTCACAAAAAAGGGGGGAAAACGAGTGACACAAAGGCAGAAAGGTCCCAAGAAAGGGTAGAAAAGGTCACAAAAAATGGGGGGAAATGAGTGGCACAGAGGGTGAAAGGTCCCAAGAAAGGGCAGAAAAGGTCACAAAAAAGGGGGGAAACGAGTGGCACAGAGGGCAGAAAGGTCCCAAGAAAGGGCAGAAAAGGTCACAAAAAACGGGGGGAAACAAGTGGCAGAGAGGCACAAAGGTCACAAGAAAGAGCAGAAAAGGTCACAAAAAACAGGGGGAAACGAGTGGCACAGAGGGCAGAAAGGTCCCAGAAAGGGCAGAAAAGGTCAATAAAAAAAGGGGGGAAATGAGTGGCACAGAGGGCAGAAAGGTCCCAAGAAAGGGCAGAAAAGGTCACACAAAACGGGGGGAAACGAGTGGCACAGAGGCTGAAAGGTCCCAAGAAAGGGCCGAAAAGGTCAAAAAAAACGGGGGGAAACGAGTGGCACAGAGGCTGAAAGGTCCCAAGAAGGGGCAGAAAAGGTCACAAAAAACGGGGGGAAACGAGTGGCACAGAGGGCAGAAAGGTCCCAAGAAAGGGCAGAAAAGGTCACAAAAACGGGGGGAAACGAGTGGCACAGAGGCTGAAAGGTCCCAAGAAAGGGCAGAAAAGGTCACAAAGAACGGGGAGAAGCGAGTGGCACAAAGGCAGAAAGGTTCAAGAAGGGGCAGAAAAGGTCACAAAAAACGGGGGGAAACGAGTGGCACAGAGGGCAGAAAAGTCCCAAGAAAGGGCAGAAAAGGTCACAAAAAACGGGGGGGAAATGAGTGGCACAGAGGGCAGAAAGGTCCCAAGAAAGGGCAGAAAAGGTCACATAAAACAGGGGGAAACGAGTGGCACAGAGGCTGAAAGGTCCCAAGAAAGGGCAGAAAAGGTCACAAAAAACGGGGCGAAACGAGTGGCACAGTGGGCAGAAAGGTCCCAGGAAAGGGCCAAAAAGGTCACAAAAAACGGGGGGAAACGAGTTGCACAGAGGCTGAAAGGTCCCAAGAAAGGGCAGAAAAGGTCACAAAAAATGGGGGGAAACGAGTGACAAAGAGGCAGAAAGGTCCCAAGAAAGGGCAGAAAAGGTCACAAAAAAGGGGGGAAAACGAGTGACACAGAGGCAGAAAGGTCCCAAGAAAGGGCAGAAAAGGTCACAAAAAATGGGGGGAAACGAGTGGCACAGAGGGTGAAAGGTCCCAAGAAAGGGCAGAAAAGGTCACAAAAAAGGGGGGAAACGAGTGGCACAGAGGGCAGAAAGGTCCCAAGAAAGGGCAGAAAAGGTCACAAAAAAGGGGGGAAACGAGTGGCACAGAGGGCAGAAAGGTCCCAAGAAAGGGCAGAAAAGGTCACAAAAACGGGGGGAAACGAGTGGCACAGAGGCACAAAGGTCACAAGAAAGAGCAGAAAAGGTCACAAAAAACAGGTGGAAACGAGTGGCACAGAGGGCAGAAAGGTCCCAAGAAAGGGCAGAAAAGGTCAATAAAAAAGGGGGGAAATGAGTGGCACAGAGGGCAGAAAGGTCCCAAGAAAGGGCAGAAAAGGTCACACAAAACGGGGGGAAACGAGTGGCACAGAGGCTGAAAGGTCCCAAGAAAGGGCCGAGAAGGTCACAAAAAACGGGGGGAAACGAGTGGCACAGAGGGCAGAAAGGTCCCAAGAAAGGGCAGAAAAGGTCACTAAAAACGGGGGGAAACGAGTGGCACAGAGGGCAGAAAGGTCCCAAGAAAGGGCAGAAAAGGTCACAAAACCGGGGGGAAACGAGTGGCACAGAGGCACAAAGGTCACCAGAAAGAGCAGAAAAGGTCACAAAAAACAGGTGGAAACGAGTGGCACAGAGGGCAGAAAGGTCCCAAGAAAGGGCAGAAAAGGTCAATAAAAAAGGGGGGAAATGAGTGGCACAGAGGGCAGAAAGGTCCCAAAAAAGGGCAGAAAAGGTCACACAAAACGGGGGGAAACGAGTGGCACAGAGGCTGAAAGGTCCCAAGAAAGGGCCGAGAAGGTCACAAAAAACGGGGGGAAACGAGTGGCACAGAGGGCAGAAAGGTCCCAAGAAAGGGCAGAAAAGGTCACTAAAAACGGGGGGAAACGAGTGGCACAGAGGCTGAAAGGTCCCAAGAAGGGGCAGAAAAGGTCACAAAAAACGGGGGGAAACGAGTGGCACAGAGGGCAGAAAGGTCCCAAGAAAGGGCAGAAAAGGTCACAAAAAACAGGGGGAAACGAGTGGCACAAAGGCAGAAAGGTCCCAAGAAAGGGCAAAAAAGGTCACAAAAAACGGGGGGAAACGAGTGGTACAGAGGGCAGAAAGGTCCCAAGAAAGGGCAGAAAAGGACACACAAAACGGGGGGAAATGAGTGGCACAGAGGCTGAAAGGTCCCAAGAAAGGGCAGAAAAGGTCACAAAAAACGGGGGGTAACGAGTGGCACAGAGGCACAAAGGCCACAAGAAAGGGCAGAAAAGGTCACAAAAAACAGAGGGAAACGAGTGGCAGAGAGGGCAGAAAGGTCCCAAGAAAGGGCAGAAAAGGTCACAAAAAAGGGGGGAAACGAGTGGCACAGAGGGCAGAAAGGTCTGAAGAAAGGGCAGAAAAGGTCACAAAAAGGGGGGGAAAAGATTGGCACAGAGGGCAGAAAGGTCCAGAGAAAGGGCAGAAAATGTCACACAAAAAAGGGGGAAACGAGTGGCACAGAGGCTGAAAGGTCCCAAGAAAGCGCAGAAAAGGTCACAAAAAACGGGGGGGAAATGAGTGGCGCAGAGGGCAGTAAGGTCACAGAAATGTAGGGGCAGCTAAGCAACAGAAGGCAAAACGGGCAGAGAGACACGGGGGCCGCGAGGGGAACAGAAGGAAAAACCGGGTAGAGAGACACGGGGCAGCGAGGGAGAGAACGGGCACAGGCTGTGCTGTGCGGAGGGGGAGCGACCTACCTGGAAGTAGCTGAAACATTTTGGCGAACTCCACTTTTTTGAGAATTTGTTTCTCCGGGAAGAATTGAGCAAACAACAGGATTTGCGGTGTTCACTGAATGTTTGCTCTCCCCATCCCCACATGGACGGGGAGAGCAACCTTCACGACCAGTGCCATTTCGCAGTTTGTACCAGGTGTGGAAAACTTCAGAGAAACCTTTGAGCAGTCCATTTTCCGGTTCACCTTTCTCCCCGAGAATTTTTATTTAATTACTGGAGAGGGGAAGAGATAAGAAACAGGGAACAAGAAGGAGAAGAAAAGAACACGAGAATGGAAGAGAGGGGGAGAAAAAGGACAGAGGTAGGAGGGAATAGAACAAAAGATCATAGGAGAGGAAGAAAGAGGGAATGGGGCAGATAACTAGAGAAGAAAATGGAAGAGGAAGGACGTGGAAGATATAGAAGTAAAATAAGTGGAGGACCAGATAGGGGCAGAGAGGTGGAAGGGGATTGAGAGAACAAAGCAAAACGTAGAAAATGGGAATAGGAGAGGAGAACTAGAGAGAAAAACGCTTCACTCCACACTGCTGTGTTTTCTAAGCTCTGTAACAGGCGTCTAATTCAAAGGACAAAATATGACGGGGAATGGAGAAATAGTAAGGGGCTAGAGACAGGAGAAGGAGTGGGAGAGGAAAGAGAGAAGAAGAATACAGGAGACAGAGGAGGACTGTAATTGTATTGAGGAGAAAGCGAAAGTAAGAGTGTGGGGAAGAGAAGGATGTCAGGGAAGAGAGAGTAACAGACAAAGGGAGATTGAACGTGGGAGAGTGGAAGGGGGAACAAAACAAGGAGGGAAAAGGAGGACGGCGGGGGAAAAAGAAAGGAGGAAGAAAGGGATAGACCATAAAAAAGAGCAGAATTGAATGAAATGTAGAAGATGAAGAGAGGGAGATGCAAAGCAGAAAAAGAAAACAGGGAGGGAAAGGAGAGTAGGAAATATATGAAAGGGTGTATGGGAAACAAAGAGGCTTCAAGAGAACGCAACAAAGTAGAAAGGAAGAGAAAGTGGAAGAAAAGGGGATAAAAAGGAGTCGTAATAAGTAGGGAAGCAAGATGGATGAAGAAATAGATAACAACAAACAGAAAAAACAAAGAAAGGGAAGTGTAAAAGTAGCGCGAGAATGAGGAACATTGGACGACGCTGTGAAAATTAACAGAACATTGAATGAAATAAACTATCGAACGCAGCAGAGGAAACAAACAGAAAGTGAAACATTATAGAGATGGACATTTAAGTGTAATGTTCAATAGATAGGAGGAGTGTATTTGAGAGAAGATAAATGTAAAGGGGCTAGGAAAGGCCTTGAAAGAAAAAGAAATGGAAAAGGAGAATTTAAAGAGATGGAATGGGAAAGGCTTAGATCAGGCCAACCAAGACAGATAGTAAAACTAAAATAGAGATATCGAAATATATTAAAACAGAAACTACCTCTCATCACAACAACCTAGTATACTGATTTTCAGATTTTAAAACAATTAGTCTACCTCAGTTAGTACACCGCAAGAAATTCACAGAAAGACAGTAACATCAAGATATCAAAGCCTCCATTTTTTCTTAGTATAACCTAGAAATGGACATTTGATAAAATGTGACAAATCAAAGATCTCCTCCCTTTTCACAGACCAGCCGAGAAGCGGATAGATGGCCAAGTATACACCCACACACACACAGGAATCAAAGGTGATGTCATCCTTAACACAGTGCAGTTGGGGAGAGATGTTCATTTGTTAAACCTTAAATACAGGAAATTAGAAGTGGGTGAGCCCACAAATGAACAAGGAGAGCCAAGTCGATCTCAGTAGTCGACTCTGGCTCTAATAGTCGATGCACGAGATGAGCCTTGAAAATATTTGGCATGTCAATCTTGAAACAAAGAATATGTTAGACAATTATAAGAATTACTCAAAATTCAAAATAGTGTATTTCTTTAACACGCAGAAGTGTTTCACCTTAGTACTGCAGATAGTGAGAGAAGTATTTATTAAAAGTGAAAGTTTTTAAACATGAACTGAGAAACATTCCTTCCCCGCCTTCATGACAATGGTATTAATGAATTGAGGAAAGCAGGGGTTATGTGTATCCTACAGGTGGTCTAGGTTCATATTATAGATGGAGCAACACTTTAGGCTTTTAAAGCAACCACAAGAGAGGTGTTTGTACTTTGCAAATCCTGGATAAAAAGGAGTGAAACAATGTATTTGCCTAGGATTATACAGTTTGGCCAAGAAGGGAAGCTGGCCTTGATTCCAGATTATACAGTTTTACAATGTGCAATATTGCCAGTAGATGGGCAACTCTTTCTGACATCAAAGGTTAATGCTTTATCTTTTATTTTTAGAGGACGATATTAGAGGGTGAGTGATAAACAGCATTCAAACTTTATTTTTGCAGTTTCTCATACCGCCAACCTGTCTGGGGATTCAAGGAGACCCTCCTCTAGTAGAATAAACTAGGAAGAGATAGATGGTCAGGAGTGAACCCTCACAATCTAGAAATCAGAGACCTCCACCTCCTACAGACTTACCCAGGATAGAACAGATAGCTGGAGAGCAACTACAGACCCAGGAATTGAAGGAGACACATTCCTTACAGAGTGCAAGAGGGGAGGGATGACCACTTATGAAATCACTGACCCGGGATTCAAGGGCAACCACTCCCCTCTCACAGACCAGGTAGGGACAAGTGGTCAGGTCTGAAACTAACATCTAAAGAATCAAGGAAGGCCCCATTTCTCACAAGGCTCAACTGAGGCAGGGACTTATCAAAGTTAAACTAACAACCAAAGCATGAAAGGAGACACTTCTTCACTCACAGACCGGCTTAGAGGGGCAGATGGCCAGGTGTGAAAACCTTGAATCAAAGGAGTCCACTCCCCCCCCCCCCGACAAAGACCGTCACAGGCAGGAGTCAATGGCCAAATGCGAAACCTTAAATACAGGGAATCAAGCAAAACCCTTCTCCTCTCACAGACTGTCTCAAGGGGCAGGAAGATTAGGGGCAGATGGGCGGGCGTGAAACATTTCATCACGAAATTACAATGAGAACCTGCTCTCTCAACGACAGGGCCAGTGGCCAGGTGTTAATCCTCTTTGGCCAGATGATAACACTCATATTCAATCAAAGAAAAACCTTTCACAGTGTTTTTATTGGGAACTTGCCTGCAGACTTGACTCGTGGGTACAGGGGCTCGCCTCCCGCCGCCGCAGCTCACAACCAGGAAGCGGCCGCAGAGTGGAGCGCCGGCCTGCTGGACCACAATCCCCATCAGCCCTAGCGCCAGGATACCGCGCCAGGGGCGCATAACTTCTGGCGACAGCCCCGGCAGAGCGGGGAAACCTTTCACGGCATTTTTATTGGGAACTTGCCTGCAGACTTGATTCGTGGGTACAGGGGCTCGTCTCCCGCCGCCGCAGCTCACAACCAGGAAGCGGCCGCAGAGTGGAGCGCCGTCCTGCTGGACCACAATCCCCATCAGCCCTAGCGACCGGATACCGCGTCAGGGGCGCATAAATTCCAGCGACAGCCCCCGCGTCGCGGGACGCACGCGGGTGGGTGCCGGGAGAAGCCCGGGACAAGGGCGGGACAGTCTATGACAGTCATAGACAGGAAGAGGCAGGGCTGGGCCATACCCCCTGGACCATTTTGAACCGGACTATTTGGATTTTGAAGATTTCTTACCCGGTAAAGTGTTCCCCCTATTATATTTCTCATAATCTAGTTAGCACTGCAACAGATATCCCCGAGGTCTTATCCCCACCCTAGTAATTGATTTTAGGTATCAGGATAAACCATGCCAAGTGGCTCAAAGGAAACATTTACTTCGGGGTCAGGTCCTCTTGATAATTATCTGGAGAAGATGGTAAACAAAATAAACAACGATAGGAGGGCCTCTCTGGGAAGGGATAGTCCTCCCAATAGTACTCCAGTCCCGCTGATTCCTGTGGTGAGCCCCTCAGAGCTTGCTACCCTTGATCCGGATCCCATAGTGGTCTCTACGGTCATAGCCCAGGTTCACTCTGAGCCCCCTGTATCAGATATACACTTAGTGAGTGAAGACAACGATGAAACACTCCCTGCTGCTAGACCAGTTAGAAACTGTAGGAAACAACAAAACAAAAGGGGGGGGGGCATTCTAAAAAAAGGGTTGACACCCCTGTACAAGCTCAGATTAATACAGATGAGCCCACTAAAGTACAAGATGATAGCGCTGTTGTTACCAACATTTTAAGCCCTGACCAATTTTCCCAACTACTTAGCTCCATGGAAGCCAAGTTTGAAGCCAAACTAGAACAGTTTGTTCAACCCCTAGTGCGGAAACTCGACAGTATGACAGATGAAGTTAAGAGGTTAGGAGGTCTGTTAGCAAAACACTTATCAACGGCCGACAGTAACAAACAGGTGGAGATGGGCATAGGAGATTCAGTGCAGGCAACTAGAGTGGAAAATCAGCAACAAGAAAATCAGCAACAAGTTACCCAGCATCTAAATAATATTAATCCAGCTATAACAGCCCCCACCACTGTAGTGAGAGAAGCTACTAGATCAATAACAGGGTCCGATTGTTTATCTAACAATAACTTGGTAATGAGAAGTAGATTCATAAATCTACCCTCAGCATGTACTCCCTATGTTGTTGTTTTAACAAACGTACCGCCCCAAGATATGCAATCAGCCCAGACACAGGAGGAATCGCATGACTCCCTTAAAAATTAAACTGTGTCATGGTTAAACAGGAACTGTGGTTTCCCCACAAAATTTGCCCCTGATATCATAAGTACTAGAAGGGCAAACTGGATTGGGCCCTCTAAAAAGACCTGTAAAGGGGACTGTATAATTGTTAACTTTAGACATCCACAACACGTGGCCACAGTCCTGCTAAGGGCAGCCTCATTGATGCACAATGTCAACAGCATCTGGGTGCGTCCTCTTGTTTTTTTTTATAATAAGCTTACTAGAGTGCCCCCACATAGCGCGAGATTGAGACCTTACACTCCTGTTATAGCTCAGACGCCGCTTATACTTCAGGGTCCTGGTGGAGAAAATTACTTTAATTTTGAGCCTAACATCCCCACACATAATAGATTTGATGTACTTTCTACTTTGGAGTTGTGTGATTGACGAGAGGCTACCAAGGGAACTGGGGAAGAATCTCACCTTGGTTTGGTCCCCCAGGCACCGGATCATTCCACTTTGATTCCTCTTGCTACCCACTGTAACCCTGTAACTCTGCGTAACGCTAATGGGTCAATGGTTAAGATGTTAAGTTGGAACGTCGCTGGACTACGTTCCAAGAGAGAAGATACCAACTGGCTAAACTTTGTGAAACAACATGATATTGTGGCTTTCCAAGAGACTTGGGACACAGATTGTGACTTTTGGATGGATGGTTTCACTTCATATTTTGTCCCAGCATTAAAATCGTTGGCCGGGAGAGATATAGGTGGTCTTGTGGTTCTGGTTTCTGTGAACATAAGAGGGAAAGTTAGCAGGATAGACTGTGCATCAAATAATGTTCTCATCCTGGAATTTAATCTTACTAACAACACCAAATTAATTCTAGTGAATTGTTATAATACACAGCAAGGGGACTCCCCGAATGTTAACTTGGTATGGTGTCCAATTTTTTAAAGACTTATACTTTAAAGCAAACCATTTTCTGCCAATATATTTTGTTGGGTGATTTTAACGTGCACCCATGTAGTCAAAACTGTTTACTAACTGATAATGATGGGCCAGACCTCACATCCCGCAACATTTTGAGCATACAAGTAAGGGGGAAGCACTGGAGAAACTCTTATCTAACAATGATTTGTTTGAACCTGGGTTTTTTGATAAAAGTTCCAGTGTTCCCACATTTATAGGCAGGGATAGCGAAACAATAATTGACTACATATTTCTTTCCTCTGGACTTTTAAAATACGTAGTTTTTTATAATGCTATACCCCCATTTTTTAGTGACCATAATCCAGTGGTAATTGAACTGGTAAATGGTTTCTCTTTCTTAAACAAATCCACTCCATCTACGGCGGTAGTTGAAGTGAAAGCAAAAGATCAGGGGAGGAGGCTTAGTTGGAGTAAGGTCATGCCAGAGGAGTTCTTTAATATCATCACTACAAAGGCTGCTCAGGATTTAGAAACCTGTGGAGATCCCCTTTTTATTGGGGAGCAAGTAATATCCTCCTACGAAGCTATCTGCTCCCAAGTGGCCAAAGAACTTACCTCTAAAAGCCGACCAGCCATAAATAACTCGCTCTCGGGCTGGTTTGACCACAAATGCACTAAATCTCATAATCTCCTCAAAAAAGCCCTTCAGGAGCGTCCAAGGAATAAAGCTTTGGTCGCACAGCTCAGAAGTGAGTATAAAAAAGCAGTACAGGAAAGGAAAAACGAAATCAAACACAATGCCTGGGTTGAGCTTATGGATAAAGCTACCTTAAAAGATAGTGCAAAATTCTGGTCTATTATTAATACGCCCCTATTTTCTAACAGCAAAAATAAAGTTTTAGAAGCAAATATTGCAGAGGAGGACTGGTTGAGCCACTTTGAAAAGATATATGGTAGCCATCTTGAGTTAGAAATCTTTGTGGCCCCACCCTCAAAACCTCCCGCCATGCCAGTTAGGTTTTCCCTAGGGGAGGTTGTTAAAGCAATTGAAGACTCTGCAGGGCGAAAGGCACCAGGACCAGATGGGGTCCCCACAGACATGTATAAGGCTAACCCTTTGTACTGGGCTAACATCCTGACAAACGTTTTTAATTCCTCGGCCTGTGTAGGATTCCCTAAATCCTGGTCCCGGTCAACAATAATCCCGGTGTTCAAGAAGGGCCAAAGGGCTGACCCTAGATGTTATAGGCCCATATCCTTGCTGGATTCCTCTATAAAAATTCTGGGGAAGGTTATTCTAGCAAGGATAACAGGGTGGGTCTCCGACAATAATATACTGTCAGATGCCCAATATGGCTTTAGAGCAGGGAGGAGTACGGAGGACCAATGTCTGAACCTACACTTAATATTAGCTAAATACACTAAGGCTATCAGGGGCTCCATTTATCTGGGCTTCATGGACTTGTCCACAGCTTTTGATCTAGTCAACAGGTCGAAGCTGTGGACAATGCTCCTGGAGCTGGGACTCGATCGGCCCCTTGTGTATTTCCTGGCCAAATTGCATAAAGACTTGAACGCCTCAATCAGGATGACGAACGAGGGGAAATGTACGTCCAGTTTTAAGTCAGGTAGAGGGGTGCGCCAGGAATGTATCTTGGCCCCTATGCTGTTTACGCTAGCAGCGACTCTGGACATTCCGTGTATGGGAGACACACCGGTTCCGGTGCTCCTATACGCGGATGACGCTGTCCTACTGGCAAGGACCCCCCTGGCCCTGCAAAGATTGCTGGATTCGTTTGGGGATTTTATAAAAAGCCTGGATCTGGTAGTAAATAACGGTAAATCGCATGTTATGTCATTGGGGCTCACAAAAAATAAAGTTAAGACCTTCTTCTGTGGTAGTGAAGAAATCACTAGAGTCAAGGTATTTACTTACTTGGGAGTAGTCTTCGACGACAAGAGTTTATTGTCCCCTCAGCTTTTATTAAAGGTAAATTCGGCGAGAAATTCTTCAGCCGCAGTGTTAGGTTTTGCCAAAAGATTGGGGGGGGAAACCCTTTGAGGCAATTTTAACAATTTACAAAGCCAAGACTATTTCCATCATAAGGTATGGGGCAGCAATATGGGGATACATCAAACCCGATGCTATTCAAACGGATGAAAACCAATTCCTACGCTCTCTCCTAGGCCTTCCGCAATCTACTGCTTCCCACTCGGTCCATCTTGAGTTGGGGATTGGTTACATAGCAGATATAATTAAAATAGCCCCAATGCTGCTATGGATTAAAATCTGGTTAAATCCGAACCTCTCCCTAAACCATAAGATCTTAAAGGACTGTATTAGGTTAGACAACATGAATAAAATCCAGTGGTTGTCTAACATAAAACTGTTAGCTATGTACATGGGAAGAACAGAGATCTTTTCTAACCCAGAATCTCTCTGTAAGGCTGACATTGAGTGGGTAAAAACTAACTTCATCAAGTTAAGGGAGGCGGAGCGGGAAGGAGTAGAACTTTGTAAACCATCAGTTAGGGGCCATGCTTTGGTTACCCAGTCACTTGCAATGTCACCGTATCTGATCATAGTGACAAATTCCTTCCATAGATGGCTACTGACTAAATTGCGGTTCAACCAAATACACACAGTTCTTTGGGATCTGGAGGGTTGGAGTAGACTTGAAGATGCTGCTCCATGCAAATGCGATGATTTTTCATCGCAAGACACAAACAGCCTGATTCATGAACGGGCCGTTTTGCGAGGCTCAAATAGCGAATCATAAGGAATCGCTATTTGAGACTCGCAAAACGGTAATCATGTAGGAATCGCAATATTAATTGCGATTCCCACTGATTCCTTATTTGCAATTAGCTAATTGCTAATCGCTAATAAGGAATAACTCCCCATGCATTCCTATGGGCCAAGGCCCATAGGAATGCATGGGGAGTTATTCCTTATTTGCGATTAGCAATTAGCTAATCGCAAATGAGATTGCGAGTACAAGGGTGCCAGGGGTGTCCAAAGGACACCCTGTAGCACCCCTGCAATGGAAATTAACACAGGTGTTGCACACACACATGTCCAAAGGACATGTGTGTGTGTAACGTGCAACTCAGAAAAATGCATTTAAATGCCTTTTTCTGAGTTTTCGAAATTTACCACGAGGTTTGACCTCGCGGTAAATTGCGGCCCGAAATTGCGATTTCGCAATTGTAAAATGGATGATGAATTACATTTAAGGAATCTCAAATAGAGATTCCTTAAATGTAAATCCTCGCAAATATGCGAATTAGCAAATAGCGATTTTTGCATTTGGGATGTTGAATCCCAAATGCAAAAATCGCACTCGCAAAGGGCCAGATTCTCAGAATCTGGCCCTTTGCGAGCCGATTTGGCCTTGATGAATAAGGCTGTATGCACTTTATCTTTTTCTGCCCATTGTACCAAGATGCCAGGAAAAGGTTTATTTTCCCATTATTAAAAAAAAATGAATTTTATTCAGTGTAAACCCGCTTTAATGTTTTTACAATTGTTAGAATCCCCAGTAATTATGTTTTGTGTTGCCAGCTTTCTTGCCGCGTCTGTTAGAAATAAGAGGGATAGACAGAAAGCTGTACAAGAAATTGAATCCTCTCAATAACAGAAATTGTATCCCTATCAACCGCTTAAACGTTGGCACGATTGATCACGCATTTTAATTGATTATGATTTGTGTTTTTATTCTGTATAATAGATTTTTATCAGATTTTTAATGTTTCTGTATATGTATAGCATACTTTTCTGATTTTAAATAATCAAATAAAGTGGTTTTGACTTGACTTGACTTGACCCTTACCCTCACAAGCCAGGGGGCAAGGCAAGGACAGATGGCCTAGTGTTAATCCTCATTGGCCAGTTGTTAATCCTCATATCCAATCAAAGAAGACCCTTACCTTCACATGCCTGAGGTCAGGTGGGGACAGATGGCCTAGTGTTAATCCTCATTGACCAGGTGTTAATCCTCGTATCCAATCAAAGAAGACACTTACCCTCACATGTCAGAGGCCGGGCAGGGACAGATGGCCTAGTGTTAATCCTCATTGGCCAGGTGTTATTCCTCATATCCAATCAAAGAAGACCCTTACTCTCACATGCCTGAGGATGGACAGGGACAGATGGCCTGGTGCGCCCCCTTGCCTGATCTTGACTGCATGTGAATGACACCCCTCAGAGGGACTGCTGGTGAAGGATAGCCAACTCTTTAGGCAGCAGGGATTGGCTGGAGTACTTGTACTGCGGGTCAGCCATATGTTTACCTACTTTACTCATGACCAGAGCCTGGAATTATGCAATTCAGGGGCTATGGCATTTTTCGTATGATTATGGATTTACAGAACTTGCACACATAATCCATCATAAATTACATAATTTGCAGATTAAAACAATTGTTTCTAAAGACTCTGTCACATATGTTCCTTCGCAGTCACAGGTCCTTTGTAAATATTAACTGGTTACCTTTCAGTTACTGATTGCTGTGGTTAGATGTTAAACTGATAGTAATACGTTGTAAATTTAGTGTCTATAAATGATAAAAGTATTCCTGCCACAACATGTGCAGCATTATGCCACATAATTTGCATTCTATTCCCGCATAATTTAGCCAAATAGGTAGCATCATTTCTTTTTCCCTGCCACATTTTTCCTGGAGCCCTGCTCATGGGGAGTGCTACATAGAAGGACCGTTTCAACAATCTGGGAAAGAGGGGGTTGCCAGGCTGCCCTTTCCAGTGAACCATCCCACCAAAGACGTATAAATCCAGAACTTCATCTGAGCAAAGACCAGGGGACTCGTTTTCCTTCATATATCACTTTTAAGCAAATTGTCTGTAGACTCGCGCGTGTGCAGAGAGGATAAAATCACCTTTTCTGTTCATTTCTGACTTGTCTTCTAGCTTCATCTCAGAGAGGCAGCAAAGAGTCCCTTGGGGTGGTTTACTGAACTTCTCCGTCTGCTCTGCAGAATTCCATCAAACAGCAAATGTCATGAGAGCTTTTCTGGCAGCCCTCCCCAGTTTCTACTTGTGGGCTGGGTGGAGTGTGAGGCAGATCTAGAGTCCTTTGCATGTTTGTCCAGTAGGGGTCTCCGAGGGACTGCCTGGCGGCAGGAGACAGAGAAAGAGTGAGAAAATGTGCAAGAGAGGTGCAAAAACAAAGAAAGCGACAAAAGAGAACATGCTGAGAGAGAAAGAAAAGAAGCGAGAAGAATATCCAGTGGAAAGGGGGCATCAGACGCCTCACTTTGGAATGTCCTTCTTGCCCCCTTGCCAGGGTGTGTGCCCCTAGTTACATCCCCTCTTCCTACCCCAATCTGTGTCACAAAATATCTAGCCTGGCTGTCCGGGTGAAGTAAATAAAAGTGGCTGGTAGGATTAGAGCAGTGGCGGCTCCTCGAGGGAGTGCTGCGGGGTGGTGAGGTGGGGCGGGCGGGAGGGGGGCAGGGTGCGGGTAGTAAACTCCGGCATACGGCCGAACGGAGGTAAGTATATAAATAAATAAATAAAACGAATGACATTGCGCGTGCTGCAATGTCAAATGGCGATGCAGTGCGCGCAATGTAATTTATTTTATATATTTCTATCTTTACTTACCTCTGTTCGGCCGTATGCCGGAGTTTACTACCCCCCACTCTGCCCCTCCCCCGCCCTACCACCCTGCATCACTCCCTTGAGGACCTGCTATTGGATTAGAGCCAGTCCAGTGGAGGCTCACAAGTGCCTAGGACTATGACATGAAGTGATCACAACTGACCGCAGCGTAACCAGACGCCATTGCGGTTGAGAAGATTCCTGAGACCCAGGGCCACAGTCTGTTGACTACTGTCCTCCTTTAGAGACTAGGACCAAATGTGGGCCGGTACCTGCTAGGTCTGCTGCTGGGCAGCCTTGAGGGAAGGAGGGCCCTGCTTGCTGTGGAGAGCAATGCCACAGAGTGCCCTACCGAGGCGACCCTTCCTAGAACAGTGCAGCAGGTTTAGGATTAGTTTGAGGTCTGTGTTGTCCTAGGAGAAAAGGCACCCAGGATTTGTGCACAGACCACCAGACTCATGGGGGCGCGGCAGTGGTGGTCTCCCAAACGCCCAGTTATGAGTTGGGATGCCAAAGCCCCGCTGCAGCCGCCACGGAACGCCGCCGTCAGGAGGCCGCAATATGCTTAGTTGTGCCAAGCATATTACGAGTTTCCTTTTCACCAGCGGAGTCATGGAGGTTCTTACTCCATGTACACCATGGCGGAGAGGAAAAAAGGGGTCCCCTGTGCCTCCTCTGCATGCGGATGCGCACAGGGCGCACAACATGTGCTCCCCTGTGTGCATGCACCCCAGTTCCTGCAAGGCATGGCCTTTTGAATCCATGCCTTTTAGGAACTATTTTTGGAATTCCCCTTGCGGTGCCCATTTTCACGGCACCACTGTGAGAACATCAAAAACAAAGCCTGCTAGACACGCGAATAACTCATAATCTGGCGGGCGGCCTCCACCACAGCTTAGTCAGTGCAGCAGCGGGGCGGGCCTGGCACTGCACCGCCAAACCCGTAATCAGGCCCTTAAAGTTGCCTCTAAGCAAGTCCTAATACAACTGAAAGAAATGTAATTTCTCTTATTCCCTTAATGCACTTTGCACCTAGCTGTTGAGCCATGGGCCACAGTGATATCTGTAATATCACTATCTAGGTATCACTGCCAAGAAGTTGAAGGGCCCCCAGGGAGCAGACTAGGCCTTGGTTGGAGCTAGGGGGATCCCAAACATGTAAAGCCTTTAACTTACGAGCTGCAACACACACTTGGAACATTTCGACCAAACTGGGGGACAGGAAGTCCTTGCTATTTTCTTTTAACCCCTTCGATGCGGCCGCGATTCCCCTGGTGTGCTGTAAACAGCACGAACAGGGGCGGGCCGTGACGAACCCCAGCCGTCATCAGCACACAAGCACCGTAGTGCATGACGGCTGGGGTTCGTCATCAGCATGGAAGGGGTTAATGGTTTGGGATTTCCAGAACAATATGAGTTCAGTTATTTGGGAGCTGCAGGAGATAACTTCACAGTTCCAAATAGCCCTCCATTAATGCACTCACTCAATGCTGGTCAAGAATGTAAGGGTGTGCGAAATTTGCATAATTTCCTTTCGTGTAATTAAATCAAATTTCTGGAAAATGATATGAAATTATGTGGACCACAACCCCAGCATTTAGCACTATTTCTAGCGCGTAACGTGTCATTGTGTCCATTTTGGATGCATCGGCACATTTTGCACTAAAAAGTGCTATATCCCACATGACAAGAACAGGAGCCACTCGCATTCCTCTTGCTAACATTGTTCCCACTCTCCTGCAATTGTATTTTTTCCCCAAACATATCGAAAACAATGCAATATTGAGTAAAGGTGTGATTTCAGGCATTTTGCATAACAAGTGTAATGTGAATTCCGTAAATTGCAGGCGATTACACAGCCGTAATGAAATGTTGCCCATCCTAGTCAGGATGAGGAGGCTCCCGAATCTCATGAATAAAATATGCATACAGGAAGTCCCAAATAAGAGTTGGTACTCATGCTCAGTTGTTGTGCCCAGGGGCACAGTTGCTGTCTAGTTTCTGACCTCAAAGGAGCTACACATTAACTTGGTTCACATTAATGTTGAACTAGGATTCACAGTGCCAGAGGGGAGGGTGCCTGCCTGGCAAAGTCATCATTCTGGGCTTACTCAACTGCGAATTCACTATTATCTTTGGGCCATATGTATCAAGATAGCAATTAGCGATTCTGTAATACCGATTTTTAAGACATCGTCCTTTCAGAATCGCTAATTGGTATGTATCAAGAAAATCACAATTTTTTAGCGATTGCTTGATATCCCTTAATTGCGAATTCGCAAATTGAGAATTCGCAATTAAGGAATACTTTCCCATTCATTTCTATGTGCCTCCTGGCCCATAGGAAGGAATGGGAATTTATTCTCAATTTGCGATTCGCAATTTGCTAATCGCAAATTGAGAATAATTTCAAGGGTGCAGGGGTGTCCAAAGGACACCCGGTTGCACCCCTGAAATAAGTATGTGTGCACATGTGGTGCACATACATGCCCTAAGGGCATGTATGTGTGTCATATGGCACTTAGAAAAATGCAAAAATGGGCATTTTTCAAGAAATTCGTAAATTACCACCAACTTGAAGTTGGTGGTAATTTGCGATTCCTTAGGGACAATGAGCAATTTTTTTAGCTTCATACATTGCATTTAAGGAATCGCAAAATGTGTGATTCCTTAAATGCAATTGCAAAATAAGGAATCACAAATTTTGCGATTCCTTATTTTGCACCGGATTTTCATTCATACATCCCATTTAGCAAATTCGCCTTCGCAAAGGCCGAAATTCGGCGAATTTCAGCCATTGCGAATGCGAATTTGCTTCATACATATGGCCCTTTATGTCCCAGGGCCACAACTCTGGTCACTGAAGCATCAGTGTTATCATACTGAGGTTGCTGTGTGGTCTACCTGCCCCATTCTTCAATCAATCAATCAGGAATTGTAGAGCACGACTGTTCACCCGTCAGATGTACATAGTATAAGGGGTTTCTCTATAGGGAGCTCGTCTAAATACCTTGGTAAGGATTCAACAATGGTGGAGTTGCTCACTATTTGAATAATCAATATTTCTGGAAATCAACTTCACAGGGGACATCCTGACGCTTGATCCCAGACTCAGTGACATGAAGATCTCACAGATCCAGATTCCTGGAAACACCAATGAAGGTCTTCACATGTTCAAGTGGGATGTGGAAGAGGATTCACAGTGTTGACTCGAAGGGGATAATATGTGTTCAGCACTCAGGGAAGCTGGACAGCGGCTCTGCTCCAATCAGGCCAGGCACAGAGCTCATTGTTCACTCAGCCAACCAGGTGGGAGAGAAAATGCAACTTTTTCCTACTAACTGAACTACAGGAAAACTACCTGAAACTGAAAAAGCATGTTCATTCTACTTTGCAAGTCAGAAAGCATACCCCATAAGGAGCAACTTCCCTTCTTCGACACAGCATCTTCACAGGCTAATTTTGGCACTCTATGGAGATAGTTGGCTTGGGGAGAACTTATGTGTGTCCACCTCAACCAAATAGGACGAGGAGGAGGCGCTTTTCACTTCACCCTCCAGAGAATGTGAAGAGTGCTCAAATTACGAGGGTTCCCTGCATTTTTACTTGGAGGCTTCAATGTACCTCAGTGGAAGGATAAAGCAAAACTGGATGCCTCTTCATGCAAACTTTGGATACCACATAAGTCATTGATGGAGCATTATCGCTTGCGAGAACAGTAGGTCCACAGTTTTTAAATTGTCTTTATATAGGGCTTACTACCCCTGACGAGCAGTAGATGCCTCATTTCTCCCAGCAAAAGCCTACAGCCATGGACGTCATTTAGGGGTCACCAGTGATGGCAACTGCGACCCTTGGTATGAGTCTTGCTACTCCTGGCACTGCCCTTGCGACCCCTAGCCTTTTATTTCCTCCCAGTCTCCACAAGTTGCTTTTTTGGAAAGCAACTGGACCCATGTGAATACATTACACTGTTGCCTTTTGTACGTATCTACAGGTTGTTTCCTGGCAATAAGCCAACAGGTCCCTCTGACTCGATCCACCATCAAACATGGAGGGTGTAAACTACTTTGTGGTCTGTAGGGTGACAGTACTGGTGTCACAAAGCACAAGAAAATGATCAGTCCAGGACTACCTCCGTTTGTATATTTTTTTATTTAAATGATGGCTTGGGAGGAGGAGTCAAGTGCCGGAGCAAGGTGGCTGCTTGAACTCCTGGCTCCACTGCTGCCGTCCCAGGAGCCCCAGATCCTGCCAGTAATCCTGCCCTGAGCCATATGTGAAAGGAGCAGTAAAATAAGCGGTGCCGGTGGCTGCAAACCCGACATCTGTACCCCGCGTAGACTCAGAGAAATCGACTACGCTCGCTTGGGCCTTTCTGTGAGGTTTGCACCAGGGACTCGAGTGCCAGGGAAGCGGCCACGGCGTAAGTAGGAGTCGGCGATGTGGACCGGAAGTCGCAGGTCGGGACATCACCATCATCAGCGGAGGCGCGGGACACAATCGCGGTGGCAAGGGGTGTCCTTACCCCTCACCCCTATTCCTGTGTGCTCAGAATCCATCAGGGACCGAGAGCTGGGGTACCGGTGACAGAGCTGCTGTCACAGAGGTCACAGCAGTATTTGCGCAATATCGAACCCCTGGGGGTCGGAGGCCGGAGACGTGCGGAGACCTCTGACTCCACTTAGTCCCCCAAGTGCGAGAGTGGGGGAAAGTGGCCACAATAGGGATCGGGCGGCCTCGGCGCTTCAGTGGGCATCAGCAGCAACACATAGGAGGTGACGCCACCCGACCAGAGACACAGGCTGCAAGATAAAGAATGAGCTGCAGAACTGTCCGCCTCCATGAGCACAAAGGGGTGCGTGGGTGATAGTTACCCAGCTCCCACGGGCACCATATCTCCTGAAACAGATACACAGAAACAAGCATCACCGGAAAGTCCAGTGCAAAGGTGTAGAAATGGGGAGTAAGGTGGAGACGGATAAGACCCAGCCTAGAGTCAACAGAGGAAGCAGGCAGTTCCAGACCAATAAATTGGACCGCTACACGCTGCCCAAAGGCTCCCCAACAGACCAGCTGCACACCCTGAAAGTGGGGGGAGACACCATGCGCCCCGCTCCGGAACTGTTATGTCCGCCATAGATGGGGTTAAATCCTCCCTGGAACACAAAATGGAGTCCATGGACCACAAGTTAGACACCGTCTCCATTGAAGTGAACCTCATACGGGCAGATCTCACCAAGTTAAATGAGAAGGTCAAATCATTGGATATTAAGACAGCCAGCCTGACTGATGATGTGTCGCAGCTCCAGCAGGAAGTGTGTGTCCTTAAGACTTTCTACGAAACGGCCGAACGCAAGCTGGGCGATTATGAAGGGAGGTCAAGGCGCAACAACATCTGTATTTTGGGTGTACCTGAAAAATCAGAAGGACCCGCGCCAGACCTCTTTGTGGAAGACCTGATTTTTAATCATCTCAAGTCCAAGGGACTAGGTAAATTCTTCACCATTGAGAGGGCGCACAGGGTCCCGGGTGGGCGACCCAAGCCCAGGGTGCCCACCCTGCCTGCTGATTGCACGAGTCCTGAAGATTGGGACAGAGACGCAATCCTGAAAGCAGCCCAAACGATGTCCCCTTTGCGCTACGAGAATGCCAACGTCTCCTTCTTCCCCGACTTCACTCAGTTGGTACAGAGACAACGGAGGACCTTCCTTGCCGTCAAGAAAAAGCTCAGAGACAAGGGGATCAGGTATGCCATGATGTTCCCGGCGCGGCTGCGTGTGGAGATTCAGGGGAGGGCGTGTTTTTTTTACAATATCGAAGTGGCGGCCAACTGGCTGGACAGTAGACTCGCCCAAGGATCTGTGGGGCGCAACAGGGGTGAGGAGCAAGCACAACAGGAGCAGGACTGAGCACCGGCAAATGGACTCATCGACAACATTGCCATGGACAGGTACAGGGGTCATGGACCCCAGGGAAGGACATAAACTATTGGTATATTGCATTGCAACAGTGGAATTCTAAAAGACTTTCAGGGGTCAATTTGCTATTGATATGAGGGGCTTGGGGCGGTGGGACAGAGAGTTGGCTACCTCCTTGTTACTACCTTTAGTTATTCCTTAGAATTAGGGTATGGGGCGACAGGCACTCTGCCAGTTTGTGATGAGCGGGCCCAGTGAGCAGGGGTGCAGGGAGGGGGGGAGTTAGGGGTTGTGTAATGTTCTTTAAAGTTGAGTTGATTGAGTCCATTTTGACACCGTCAAAACGGACAGTTGAGCTAGTGCGACGCTCGCATGGAAACAAAGATGTGCGGTAAACAGTGGTCAGGGGTCAGAGTCCTCAGTTGGAACGTAAATGGACTAGGGGATAAACTAAAGCAGGGATGGTCAGCCAATTTGTTAGGAAGCACGCCCCAGATGTAATCCTCTTACAGGAAACGCACCTAGTCGGAAACAAATGCATGGCCTTACATAGAGGAGGGTACAAACTGGTAGCACACAAGGGATTCACTTCTGGGTCCCGGGGGGCAGGCATACTAGTCAAGAATTTGCTCCCTTTCACAATACAGGCCTTGTGGTCAGATGTTCGAGGCAGATATGTTGGGGTTTTGGGCCAATGGGAAGGAAAGACAGCTACGTTTGTCTCTATCTGTGTTCCGCCTGGTCTGCAAACAGACACATTCAAAGATTTGGGCTCCATCTTTTTGACATTCCCACTGGGTATCCTGGTAATGGGGGGACTTCAATGCTGTGATAGCTGGCGAGATCGACAGACACCCACTGTGTGTACTTAGACCCGCCCAAAGGTGGCTGCCAAACTTTTTAGAAATGGTGGGGATGTTGGATGGGTGGCGGACACATAATGCTGATAGGGCACAATACACACAGGTATCGAGCGCACATCACAGTTTATCGCGCATAGACTACAGCCTGGTCCCAGCGGCTCAGGCCCATACTTTTAGCGAGATTCGCCATTTGGGAAGGGGCATTTCTGATCACTCCCCTGTGTGTCTCAGACTGGAATTGGAAACACACGGGCGTGGGCAGAGTAACCCCAATCAACCCATGGTGCTTGAAAGACCGACTACCCATAAGAATATTGTCAAGGCTACTGAAAATTACTTTCAGGAAAATGGGGGAACTGTCAATTCAGCGCAGACCCTATGGGAGGCACACAAAACAGTCATTAGGGGTGAAGTACTCTCCCTGATTGCTGGGAAGAAGAGGGACAGACAGGCGGAGCTGATGAGGGCAGAGTAAGATGTGTTGAAGTCAGAGGAGGAGATAGCCCGGCGAGTGACGCCTGAAGACCTTCACCTCCTGAAATTGAGGCAAGACAAATTCAATAGTATTGCCAAAGATAGAGCCAAGGTGCAGAGTAGGGAGGTCCAGGGCAGAGTGTATGAGCTAGGGGACAAGGCAGGTACACTGATAGAGTGGCTCGATAGAAGGGAGTGGGCATCGTCACTGGTGCCCGAGATACAGGGAGAAGGATCCAATCCTTTTACTAACCCGCAGGCCATCGTGGATACATTTGCAGAACACTACCGCTTGGTATATAATACGACCAGCAGTTACACAGAAGAAGAAAATAGTGAGATGATCAGAGACATAAGGCTTCCCACGCTCTCAGGCGAAAATAGGAACTACCTAGATTCCCCGAAGACGGACGATGAGGTGACGTAAGCGATCAGGGATGTGAGCTCCTGGAAAGCCACGAAGACCAACGGTATAAATGTACAAGTTGAAACCTGATAAACTCGCTCCTCACATCTGTGCTATGCTGATCGAGAACAGAGAATGAGGAAAGCTCCCATATGACTAGCGGGTGGCCAATATAGTGGTCATATATAAAGAAGGCAAACCTAGAACGAGCTGCGGATCCTACAGGCTGATCTCACTACTCAATGTAGAGCCCAAAGTCCTCGCAAAATTGCTCGCCACAAGACTGATCAAAGTAATTAGTACTCTGGTCCACCCAGACCAGTCTGGCTATATGCCACATCACAATACAGCCCTCAACCTGCGCCGATTACATGGAGTACTAGTAGAACACCCACCATACTGGAGCCGGCAGCTCTGGTGTCATTAGACAGTACCATGGCATTTGACATTGTATTGTATTGTTTTGTGGTCCTGAGTTTGGACTTGGTCCGGAATTCGTGGGTTGGATTCGTCTCTTATATTCCGACCCGATGGCCCGAGTGGTAGTGAATAACCGAAAATCCACGGACTTTCGGCTGAGCAGGAGCACTCGTCAGAGTTGCCCCCTGTCTCCGCTTCTCTATGTATTAGCACTAGAGTCGCTGGCTGCCTGTGTGAGGCAAGACCGGTCTATCCGAGGACTGAGATGGACCCTGGACTGGGAGGACAAGATATCCCTCTACGCAGATGATATCCTTCTTTACCTCACAGCTCCAAGGGCATCCTTGATCTGTCTCTTAGACGTGCTAGCTATATTCGGAAGATATTCTGGTTTCACTGTCAATTGGTCCAAGTTGGTGGTCTGTGTCCTAAAGGGTGACCCGCCTGTCATACCGCTGAGCTTTCCCATACTGATCGCATCGGAGGGATTCTGATACCTCTAGATCTATGTGATGCTGGATCTGAAATGGTGCTTCGCCCGTAATCTAGACCCACCCATGCAGAGACTAAAAAGCGATGTAATACTCTGGAGGTCCCTTCCTCTTTCCAAGTTGGGACGGTTGGTCCTCTTTGAGATGGTGGCCCTTCCTCGTTTCTTGTATGCCCTCCAAAATACAATGGAATTGGTCCCACCATCCTACTTCAAGGAAATTGAGAGTCTCCAAAGAACACTTCTCTGGGATGGCAGGCCCCGCACAGCGTTCTAAAAGCTGACTCTCAGCTTATACGATGGGGGCATCAGTCTTCCCAATCTTAAAAAGTATTACTGTGCATCCCAGCTGGCGGTGATCAATCATGGGACATACGACAGCCCAGATGATCCAGATATGCCATGGTAGGTGGCTGCTCCCGGGGGTAGACTATGCCAGGGCTTTGTAAGCCAAACCTGGTAGGTTCCCGCTAACTGGTCCTACAGCGCATGCAATCCGGACATGGCATGCTGTAAATAAATACCTGAAATGGGAATATAAACTAACACTGGCCACACCAATGTGGAACTCGGAGAAACTAGGGAGCCTCTGGAAATCCAGGGGTTTTAATAAGTGGGACCTTATACGGATCTCATGAATCAAGGACATTTGGGGGGAGGGCACGGTTCTGCCATTTGCATCACTTCAAACACAATACAAGTTGATGGATACTGAATATTACAGCTATCTCCAAATCGCCGCGCATTACTTACTCAGATTCCTAGTGGGACGATGCTCTCGGAGTCCTCCCCCTTGGAGGATAGAGTACTAGACGGACACATCCCAGAGAAGACCATTTCACTCATTTATAGAAAACTAATTAATAACATGGACGATCCATTGCAGACTCTGAAGGGGAAATGGAATAGTGAAGGCCTAGAACTAGACAACGAGGACTGGCAAGAAGCAATCTCCTCCCCATGGGTGGTGGCAATCCGGGCCAGGTTGAGACTAGTGCAGCTTAAAATACTGCATAGGATTTATGTGAGGGGGCCCAGATTGGTTCGTATGAGACGTGCAGAAAGCGGAGAGTGTAGGCGGGGGTGTGGAGAACTAGGAACATTCATGCACATATTGTGGAACTGTCACTGGATAGAAGAGTATTGGAGAAACATCAACGACACAATGCGGGCAGTTCTAGGCGTTGAAATACAGCCAGAGGCACGGAGATGCATGCTAAACGTCTGGGAGCATACAGATCTCAGCACAAACACTAAGCAGTGGGCCACGTTGACATTTATGGTTGCGAAAAAGGAAATTCGCACAGCTGTGGGGCGCTGGTCAGCCTCCTCTATTGGGGAGGTGGAAGGAAGATCTAGACTGCCACATGTATAGGGAAAAGTCCGTTTTTATAGCTAGAGGATGCCCCGGGAAGTGGAGCAAGGTATGGGGAGCCTGGAATCGATACAGAGGGTATATTTTTCCCCCACCTAGTCCGCAAGTTGATGATGAGACTCTTGACACCCCTTAAACAAATAGATATGATAATTGTAACATATTTTGAAATGTATAAATGTTACAGAGGAATGCTGAAGTCGCCTGCTTGAACTCAATTGATGTGATTTTGTCGAAATTGTTTAATAAAAAGAAATGTTAAAAAAAAATAAAAGATGACTTGGATAGGCCCCTCTACTGCTTCTGCATTGAATTTGCAGGGGAGATGCACGAGGCCCAAACTCCAGAGGCACAGCTGACTTTCTTGATGGTAAAGTCCATGATATTAAAAAACATTCCAACTACACAAGAGTTGAGAAGAATAATATGCCACTATCCAGTGTTACCTAAAGGCAAGCAGCAGAAATTTTAGAGCGGGAATGAAAGGCAAGTAGCAGGTAGGAGTGGCATTCCCTGTTATTTACTAGTTGCCGAGTTAAGCAACCAAAAATGTGCACTATTGACACGCAGAGTTGCAATAAAGAGTTATGTTAGTGCATTTAAATGTGCCCAAATTGCTTCGACGTAGGCCCATGTCATGGGTGAGATCATTTGCTTGTGTGTCTTTTTAGCCAAATGCATTTTGCATGGTGGCATTTTCATACCTATCGTTACTGTGTTAAGGGGGAAACTAAAAGTTCCAGACTACAATATACTACAATGCAAGCCTTTTCAAAAGGAATTACTAATTATCTGAAGCTACTAGACAGCTGTGTACTGTTCTCGATACTTTTGTATGGCTTAGCCAGTGCTGGCTTTTAGGTGGTGCGAGCTGTGCCACCGCACGGGGTGCCCAGGTCAGGGGGGTGCCAATTGTGCTCCAAAATCGTCGCCATTCGGATTTCCGAAAAGCCTGCACTGTTGAACACCGTTGTCTCTATTTCTTTTCCACAATGTTAATCTTCATAGAAATAGAAGAGAGAACAGTGTTGAACAGATGACAAAGCGCGCTTATGCCCACCCATGTGCAGTGTTACCACCACCTGAGGATATAAACTAACTTGTTTGGGTCCCAGGGCCATCAATCTAGTAGTGCACGAAAGTGCTACCAATGACAGCCCTGCAAACATTATTGTACCAAGGCCTCCCCACAGCAGTGAAAGTCGCACTGAGTCGGAGAGTCAAGAGTGTCAAGGCACGGGCTGGTGGCCTACCCTGCAGAGTGCTTCTGTTGCACTTGAGATCCCAAGGTGCCAGCAGGTTTATTAAGATAAGATTAGTGGTCGAAGTGTCCACTTCTGCTCTGCCACTGTCAGCTGCCCCCCTCTTTCTTCCTCCTACTCTTTCTCTCTTTTTCTTTCTCTCTCTCTCGCTCCTCCTCACTTGCTGAAAACCGTGACTTCAATAAACATCTCTTACCCTCTGTTTCCTCTACTTTCCTTAATTTGTCCCCTTGTGAAATGGATCTGAAAAAGAAAGAAACACTTTTGCTAAGGGTTTTGAAGACTGTTTACTCTTGCGATGCCTGGTGAAACACTCTCATGTGTGCTTGACCACCATAATATCACAAGCTCCGCATTCTGGGCACCTTGCACATGAACATTAAAAGTTTGCAAGGACTTTGCCCAACCCGCTCACAGCGATATCACTACATTGGCATTGGAGAATTGTGACGTGGGGGACCCGGATGAGGGGCCCCCTGGTATGCCTATTAATGTTTCTACCCTTTTTGTCCAGCATACAGAGGCATGGAATACTCCGGATGTCATACGAAGACGGCCCGAAGCGGAGACCCGGCAGGCTTGCACCTTTAAGGGGGCGGATCTGGAATGGCGGCACGCCCTCCCCGAAGAGGTAAAACCCATCCCGGAGTCGAACCAGGTGTGCGAGACACCCGGAGGCGGAGTAGGAGACTGGTGGCGTGAGTGGAGAGACAGCGGAGCGGAGTGGACGGAAGAGGACGGCGATCGGAGGACGGAGGAAGATCAGAGGACGGAGGACGAGGAGGAAGGAGAGCGTAGTACGGAGGCGGAGGAAGTGGAAGAACATCGCAGGACAAACGAGGGAATCGTAGCGCGACCTCGGAGGAGGACGGGGAGAGAATCGGAGGCGGAGCGGAGCTACGAGGAGACTCCAGGAGAGAAGGCGACGACAGGACCAGAGGACGAAGCTGAGGGCGACTACCGCTATAAGCCAGGAGGCTCTGTGGAACGCGCATCGCCCAGCCACACTAACACGGAAGTGTGGCTCGACCAGGTACGGTCCAAATTCACAGGGTGGGCAGGCATCAGACGAGGGAAGCCCCCTTAAACGCACGAAACCCCCTCTGCACACCCTTGCTGTTTTTTTATGAGCACAAGGGGTCACGTCACTGAGCAGGGGTACTAGTTTGCACGTGTGTTTTCCCCACCCCCTTTTCCCTACAAGAAGTGTCTTACTGAACATCTGTACTGAGACGGATTTTCCTTTCTTTTTGCATACCGGCCCAACGAGGACATCGAGACGGCGGGGAAAAGGCCTACAACTCCCAGGAGACCTTGGGATCGATGCTCTGGAGGGGGAAGATCCACGACGGAGGAGGCAGAACAATCCCACCCTTTTACCGTGTGCCTGTACAGAAACGCAGACTGTATAAAATAATAAAATCTGCACTACCCCGACAACCAGTGTGTGCGAATCTATTTGAGACCCCCTCTGAAATCCCACAAGTGGTGGAGAATGCGGGCAGTCAGCCAGTGATAGACATCGAGGACACAACGATGGATGCGATCCTGCAGGCCCTCGTGAAGGGCCAAGAACAACTAGCGTGGGCGGTAGAGCAGCAACTCGCCGCCGCCCAACTGGACAGAGACACGTTTCGGAGCACAGTGGTCCAGCAACTGGAAGGAATGAGGGGTACCGGCGACCCAGCCAGTCTCCCAGTCCGTGAGACCCGGGCCCCCCCTACACCCGCAGGTATTTCCTTACAGAAATACGTCAGTGGGGAGGACCCAGATGCCTTCCTAACCAACTTTGAAAGGGTGGCTCTGGCATGTGGCTGGCCTTTGGATAAGTGGCCCTTTTTCTTAGCACCATTACTGAACGGAGAGGCCCAGGCAGCCTACCAGGTAGCCAACAGCAATGGCACCACCCCTTATGCCCAGATCAAGACAGTAATTTTAGATCACCTAGGCTTGGACTCTGAAGCCTATAGGGTGCGGTTCCGAAAGGAGAGGGGGCAAGTCGGCGACAATCCCAAAACATTATTCTTTAGACTGAAAACCGCCGCAGACAAGTGGCTTACCCCAACCACGAGCTCCAAAGAACAAATCATGGATAAAATATACTTGGAGCAATATCTGGAAGCCCTTCCCTATGGCACACAGCGGTGGCTACGCCAACATTCCAACTTGTCTACAGCCCAGGCCATGGAGATGGCCTCCACCTATGCCAGAGCCCAAGCACGTCTTCACAATGTGGAACCAGACAGGCCAGCAAAGGGACCGACCAGACCCGAACGCAGAGTAAGGGCTCCGCCTGGACCCCTCCCTCCCCCTCCACGACCATCGGCTGCGGAACATTCCCCGTTCCGGGGTCCGCAGTGCTTCGACTGTGGACAGTGGGGCCATATAGCTCGCCTGTGCCCCCAGAAACGAACCCAGGAAGAACCGATGGACATCAACTATCTCCCGAAGGCGGTGTTATATTCAGCAGAATTAGGAGGCTCTTTCCACGTGAGTGTTACGATCAATGGGGTGGTGGTCAGGGCTCTCCTTGATTCCGGTTGTAAGCAGTCGGTCATACACGGGTCTTATGTGAATCCTCTACAACTGCTGCCTGAGACCAGTGTGTTTATAAAATGCGTACACGGGGATGTAAAGGAATACCCGGTAGCACACCTCCCCATTGGGCTGGAGGGGATGGAAATGATGGTAGTCAAAGTGGGAGTAATGGACGCCCTGCCTGAACCATTGATCCTGGGAACAGATAACCCCCATTTCCTGAACCTGTTCAAAACCCATTTACGCCAGGACAGTGACAAGGAGGTAGCGGTACCTAACCTCTTGTCTACGGGTCCCTGGGAAGGAGATAGGTCGTTTCGCTTCACCCAAGCTAACGATGACACCCTCATCAACGCTTGGGAACAGGCACATGTCGGGCTAACCATCCCTTCCCCCATCTACCCCCGTTTTCTGATCAAGGATGATCTACTGTACCGACAGGCCTCTCGGGATGAGCCAATGCAACTGTTGGTGCCCGCCTGCTTTCGAGAGCAGATTATGTTCTATGCGCATACCCACCTGTTGGCTGGACATATAGGGAGTGAGAAAACTACACAAAATGTACTCAGGAACTTCTACTGGCCAGGTATCTATAGCGATATAAAAAAGCACTGCCAAACCTGTGATGTTTGCCAAAAGAAAAATACCCAGCGACCTCCTGCAGTGCCGTTGCAACCTCTTCCAGTCATCGGAACCCCCTTTGAGAGGGTGGGAATGGACCTGATAGGCCCCTTAACAACCACTAAAAGAGGCTTCAGATACGCTCTCGTCGTTGTGGACTACGCCACCAGGTTCCCCGAGGCGTTTCCTCTAAAAACCCCCACCTCCAGGAACATAGCCGACAAATTTCTTGAACTATTTTCTCGAGTGGTGTTCCCTAAAGAGATCCTCACCGACCAAGGGACCCCATTCATGTCCAAGTTTATGCAAGAAGTGTGCCAGCTGTTAGGATTGCACCAGATTAAGACTTCCGTGTACCACCCGCAAACAGACGGGTTAGTGGAACGGTATAACCGGACATTAAAGACGGTCCTAAAGAAAATGGTTGAGGTGAATCATACAGACTGGGACTCCTTGTTACCACTTGCCCTGTATGTGATCAGGGGCCAGAGACAAAGCAGTCTTGGGTGTTCGCCATTCGAGATGCTCTATGGGAGACAACCCAGGAGCCTACTAGATATGACAAAGGAGATGTGGGAAACAGAACGAGGAGGAGAGACCAGAGCTCTTCTCGAATACAGCACAAACTTAAGGAACAAGTTGGGGAAAATCAGGGAACTTGCATTTACCCACTTGGAAGAAAGCCAGAAACAACAACAGACACACTATAACAAAGGAAAAAAATGGAGATCCCTGAACATTGCAGACTGGGCCCTGGTACTACTGCCGTCGACGGCTAAAAAGTTCCATAATGAATGGCAGGGCCCCTATGAAGTTATCGATACGATAGGCAAGACGACGTATCGACTACGCCTCACAGCCAGGAAGTCCCAGATTTTCCACATAAATCTGCTAAAAAAATGGCTAGGAACAACTCCAGTGGCAGCCCACCTGGTAACGACCCCCAAGACGGTACCCTCAACCACTATGGATGATTTGGTTGTCAACGAGGAGTTGTTTGAGGACGAGCAGGAGGGACTCCGACTAGTTCTGAAGAAATATGCACATATATTCTCCGACCTTCCCGGAAAAACCAGCCTGGCAGAGCATAGGATCGATACGCCAGCTGGTACCATAGTAAAGCAGCGTCCCTACAGGATCCCCGCGGCCAAAAGGGAAGCCATAGCCAAAGAGGTTGCGGAAATGCTCAGGTTAGGCGTGATACGGCCCTCCAGGAGTGAGTGGTCATCCCCCATTGTCATGGTGCCCAAACCTGATGGCAGTAGCTGTTTTTGTATGGACTTCCGTGCTTTGAACGAGGTATCAGCGTTCGATTCGTACCCGATTCCCAGGATCGATGAACTCATCGAGAAACTCGGGGACGCAAAATATATAAGTACGCTGGACCTGACCAAGGGGTATTGGCAGGTGCCCCTTCGTGAAGAGGACAGGAAAAAAACAGCATTCGCTACCTCTGAGGGACTGTTTGAGTTTACAGTTCTGCCCTTTGGACTGCACGGAGCCCCCGCCACATTTCAGAGACTCATGAATACGGTCCTACGGGGACACCATCAGTATTGCTCTGCATACCTAGATGACATTATCATTTTCAGTCCCTCATGGGACGCTCACCTACACCATCTCGATGTTGTACTACAGCTGCTCGCCTCCGCTGGTCTACACGTAAACTCCAAGAAATCCAGAGTAGGATACCATAAGGTCAAGTATTTGGGATACCTTCTGGGACATGGGGTAATTGAACCGCAAATCGAGAAAGTGAGGGCCATCGCGGACACCCCTTTCCCTAAGACCCTGAAGGATATGCGCGCCTTTTTGGGCCTGGTGGGCTACTACCGGCGGTTCATACCAGCTTTCTCTTAGGTGGCGGCACCCCTGACCGATACCCTCAGGAAAACGAGGACCGGCCCGGACTTCCACAACCCTACACCGGCCATGTGGAAAGCCTTCCAAACCCTTAAGAAGGCTATCACCACCAGCCCAGTTCTAACGTCTCCCGATTTCAACAAACCCTTTGTCTTGCATACTGATGCTTCTGACTTCGGCATCGGGGCTGTGTTGTCCCAGGACGGTGGGGAGGGGGGCCTTCGGCCCGTCCTCTACATCAGCCGGAAGTTGTTCCCCCGGGAGGTCAGGTATCCAACTATCGAGAAGGAGTGCCTTGCCATCAGGTGGGCGGTGGACAAGCTGCGCTACTACTTGGAGGGGCGTTCTTTCCTGCTGTATACGGACCATGCCCCTCTTTTGTGGATGGCGAGGAACATCTCTAATAACCCTCGTGTAATGCGGTGGTTTCTGGCCTTGCAGCCCTTCAGGTTCCAGGTCCGGCACCAGAAGGGGTCCGAGAATGTCAATGCGGACTTCCTGTCTCGGTACCCTCTCCCCGATCGGGAGAATCCTAGGGGGGAGGTGTGTGACGTGGGGGACCCGGATGAGGGGCCCCCTGGTATGCCTATTAATGTTTCTACCCTTTTTGTCCAGCATACAGAGGCATGGAATACTCCAGATGTCATACGAAGACGGCCCGATGCGGAGACCCGGCAGGCTTGCACCTTTAAGGGGGCGGATCTGGAATGGCGGCACGCCCTCCCCGAAGAGGTAAAACCCATCCCGGAGTCGAACCAGGTGTGCGAGACACCCGGAGGCGGAGTAGGAGACTGGTGGCGTGAGTGGAGAGACAGCGGAGCGGAGTGGACGGAAGAGGACGGCGATCGGAGGACGGAGGAAGATCAGAGGACGGAGGACGAGGAGGAAGGAGAGCGTAGTACGGAGGCGGAGGAAGTGGAAGAACATCGCAGGACAAACGAGGGAATCGGAGCGCGACCTCGGAGGAGGACGGGGAGAGAATCGGAGGCGGAGCGGAGCTACGAGGAGACTCCAGGAGAGAAGGCGACGACAGGACCGGAGGACGAAGCTGAGGGCGACTACCGCTATAAGCCAGGAGGCTCTGTGGAACGCGCATCGCCCAGCCACACTAACACGGAAGTGTGGCTCGACCAGGTACGGTCCAAATTCACAGGGTGGGCAGGCATCAGACGAGGGAAGCCCCCTTAAACGCACGAAACCCCCTCTGCACACCCTTGCTGTTTTTTTATGAGCACAAGGGGTCACGTCACTGAGCAGGGGTACTAGTTTGCACGTGTGTTTTCCCCACCCCCTTTTCCCTACAAGAAGTGTCTTACGGAACATCTGTACTGAGACGGATTTTCCTTTCTTTTTGCATACCGGCCCAACGAGGACATCGAGACGGCGGGGAAAAGGCCTACAACTCCCAGGAGACCTTGGGATCGACGCTCTGGAGGGGGAAGATCCACGACGGAGGAGGCAGAACAACCCCTACCCTTTTACCGTGTGCCTGTACAGAAACACAGACTGTATAAAATAATAAAACCTGCACTACCCCGACAACCAGTGTGTGCGAATCTATTTGAGACCCCCTCTGAAATCCCACAAGAATGTAAATGTGTTGTCTTTGTGCTAATCATGAGGCTCCCGGGTTGTATCCTGGTACACTTGTTCTGCGTTTCCTATTACTCGACAGGCTCGTTGGATTCGTGTTTTCGCCATCCACTGCCATTCATCACCTGCTTTGTACCTGAGAGGCACGATCTATGCAGCTAAGGGTATGGGTTAAAACATTATTAAATCCTTTGTTTCGCATGGTGTACCATTTGACTACTCCGTATTTGAGAGGCTTTCTCTTGAGTTGTCTGCAGCCGCGGCCCGTGCAGGTAAGAGCGGTGGGGCTGGGTTGGAGGGGTATTCAACAGACGACCACAAGAGGAAATGAAAAAAATAATTATTTTTTCCCTCGTTGTCGTCTGTCGAAATAACCCCAACCTGGCCTCACCGCCCCACCTCTCTTACCTGCATGGGCCGCGGCTAGTTTTCTGCTACAGCATCCAAACATATCATACGACAATGAACATATGGCTATAACAAGGCAGACCTAATGGGTCTGCTAATGCTTGCTAGTAGTATCAGATAAATAATGATTTCATTGTGAATAGTCAGAATTGAAAATGTTTCAATTCTGAAAATATGAGACTGAATTAAACATTACTAAGTCTGTGGAATGGTTAGTGGACACCTCGACCACTAATCTTACCTTAATAAGCCTGTTGGCATGACTAAGCCACTCGGAAGACCACTAACCATTCCACTTCTGCTCTGCCACTGTCAGCTGCCACCCTCTTTCTTCCTCTTCCTCTTTTCCCTTTCTTTCTGTTGCGCTCTCTCTCGCTGATCCTCACTTACTAAACGCCATGACTTCAATAAACGTCTCTTACCCTCTGTTTCCTCTCCTTTCCTTCATTTGTTTCCCTGTGAAATGGTTTGAAAAAAGAAAGAAACACTTGTGCTGGAAATGTCTTTTTCTGAAACTTTTCTGTTCGAAAGTGCAGCCTCGGGACGAAGAAATATGAAAAAGAAATAAATACCTTACTAAAGCATGACAGATCAGTCTCAAAGTGGCCAGATTGGTTTTATTCACACTAACACACATTAGTGCCACTTAATAAAGTTTGTCAGTGAAGTGCTATTTTCGTTTTCTTGTCTTTCTTTGAACAGTATTGCTTTCCCCGTGTAGAAAAGTGTACCATTCCTGGAGGTACTGCAAAACCTGGTTGATGACTGGAGTGGTAAATGTTTAATGTGATCCATATCAGCTGTTTTCCTAATTTTAGTTCATAAACTGTGCACTGTGGCTCTGTGTTCAGAGGTTTGGTCTCTTTAATCATACTGCTCATGCTCATGTTTTGTTAGGATATGCGCAATGGACATTAAAACGGGTCCCTTCTGGGCCCTGTAGTTATGTCCTTAACTTTTCAGGTAACAACACTCATTGATTTCTTAATAATGATGTAAGGAAGAAGATTCGGGATCCAGGTAGGAATATGAGTTTTAATTGCAGGAGTGGCACAGCGCAACCGCTAGGTGGATTACAAGATAAAAACTGCCACATCAAGAACCTGGAACTTGGAACGCTAGAAATACACGCAGGTACTTGCCGCCCGATTCATCAAACAAAAAGGAATACTCCCCATTCATTCCTATGGGCCTTTTGGCCCATAGGAATGAATGGCGAGTTATTCCTTATTTGCGATTAGCAATTTGCTAATTGCAAATAAGGAATATGTAGGAATCGCATTTCTTTATGCAATTTCTACATGAATCCCGTTTTGCGAGTCCTTAATAGCGATTCGCTATGAATCGCTATTAGGGGCTCGGGAGAATGATGAATCAGGCTGTTGGTTCCAGTTCCAGAGAAATAATTAATGAAAAGCAACAAAGAATGTAACACATCTTATCCCTACAAAAATAAAAGAAATAAGGAGATAAAATAAGGAAAATACATCTAGAATTATGACATAAATCTGGCAGGTAATACAATCGGTCAGTAGCTACTTTTATCTCTGGTAGCAATAGACTGAGAAGAAAATGAACTCTGTTTGAAACACTTACAAAGATTATTGCATGGTTCTACAAATTTGCACTTTGCAACTCTTCTCATGTTCTAAACTCCACCATCTTGAGTAATACACGCAGGTACTTGCCGCCCGATTCATCAAACAAAATTGCGCTCGCAAAGGGCCAGATTCTGAGAATCTGGCCCTTTGCGAGTGCGATTTTTGCATTTGGGATTCAGCATCCCAAATGCAAAAATCGCTAATTGCGATCTCGCAATTTTGCGAGGAATTACATTTAAGGAATCTCTATTTGAGATTCCTTAAATGCAATTCATCATCCAATTTTTTTTGCGAATTCGCAATTTCTGGCCGCAATTTACCGCGAGGTTAGACCTCGTGGTAAATTGCGAAAACTCAGAAAAATGCATTTAAATGCATTTTTCTGAGTTGCATGTTACACACACACATGTCCTTTCGACATGTGTGTGTGCAACACCTGTGTAAAATTTCATTTGAGGGGTGCTAAAGGGTGTCCTTTGGACACCCCTGGCACCCTTCAAATCGCTATCTTATTTGCGATTAGCAAATTGCTAATCGCAAATAAGGAATACTCCCCATTCATTCCTATGGGCCTTTTGGCCCATAGGAATGAATGGCGAGTTATTCCTTATTTGCGATTAGCAATTTGCTAATTGCAAATAAGGAATATGTAGGAATCGCATTTCTTTATGCAATTTCTACATGAATCCCGTTTTGCGAGTCCTTAATATTGATTCGCTATGAACCGCTATTAGGGGCTCGGGAGAATGATGAATCAGGCTGTTGGTTCCAGTTCCAGAGAAATAATTAATGAAAAGCAACAAAGAATGTAACACATCTTATCCCTACAAAAATAAAAGAAATAAGGAGATAAAATAAGGAAAATACATCTAGAATTATGACATAAATCTGGCAGGTAATACAATCGGTCAGTAGCTACTTTTATCTCTGGTAGCAATAGACTGAGAAGAAAATGAACTCTGTTTGAAACTCTTACAAAGATTATTGCATGGTTCTACAAATTTGCACTTTGCAACTCTTCTCATGTTCTAAACTCCACCATCTTGAGTAATACACGCAGGTACTTGCCGCCCGATTCATCAAACAAAATTGCGCTTGCAAAGGGCCAGATTCTGAGAATCTGGCCCTTTGCGAGTGCGATTTTTGCATTTGGGATTCAGCATCCCAAATGCAAAAATCGCTAATTGCGATCTCGCAATTTTGCGAGGAATTACATTTAAGGAATCTCTATTTGAGATTCCTTAAATGCAATTCATCATCCAATTTTTTTGCGAATTCGCAATTTCTGGCCGCAATTTACCGCGAGGTCAGACCTCGTGGTAAATTGCGAAAACTCAGAAAAATGCATTTAAATGCATTTTTCTGAGTTGCATGTTACACACACACATGTCCTTTGGACATGTGTGTGGGCAACACCTGTGTAAAATTTCATTTGAGGGGTGCTACAGGGTGTCCTTTGGACACCCCTGGCACCCTTCAAATCGCTATCTTATTTGCGATTAGCAAATTGCTAATCGCAAATAAGGAATACTCCCCATTCATTCCTATGGGCCTTTTGGCCCATAGGAATGAATGGCGAGTTATTCCTTATTTGCGATTAGCAATTTGCTAATTGCAAATAAGGAATATGTAGGAATCGCATTTCTTTATGCAATTTCTACATGAATCCCGTTTTGCGAGTCCTTAATATTGATTCGCTATGAACCGCTATTAGGGGCTCGGGAGAATGATGAATCAGGCTGTTGGTTCCAGTTCCAGAGAAATAATTAATGAAAAGCAACAAAGAATGTAACACATCTTATCCCTACAAAAATAAAAGAAATAAGGAGATAAAATAAGGAAAATACATCTAGAATTATGACATAAATCTGGCAGGTAATACAATCGGTCAGTAGCTACTTTTATCTCTGGTAGCAATAGACTGAGAAGAAAATGAACTCTGTTTGAAACACTTACAAAGATTATTGCATGGTTCTACAAATTTGCACTTTGCAACTCTTCTCATGTTCTAAACTCCACCATCTTGAGAAATGACTGAATTTTTACATAGTTTGACAATTTTAATAGGATTACAAAGTTTAGAGGTAGCTTTGGATGAAAAACCAAGTTTTTTGATTCTCACCCACTCTCCCACCTCATAATTAGGACATTTCACATTCATGTTATGATCAAATAATGCTTTCATTTTGTCTTGTTTAGTTTTCACACGTTTAGCAACTTGACCGATGTCTATATGATCAACTTCCCTGTTGATTTTTTTTAATCCACCAAGGACATAAGTCTGTAATAGGTTCCCTCCCTTTGAGAAGTCGGAAAGGACTTACTTCAGTAACTGAATGAGGTGTAACACGGTACATCCATAGTCTTTTCCTCACAACATCTCTCCAAGAGTCGCCAGATCTACAAGCAAATTCAACATAATCTTTAAGGACACGATTAAATCGTTCAACTTGATCATTTTCCCTTTGGTTTGTAAAGGGAAGTTGTTAGGTGTTTAATACCACACATACAAAGAAAACTCTAATAACTAATATTTCAGGAGAGCCTTCTCGTGCAAACACATCTTTAAAGAAAGAAATGATGACTTGGGTGGTAGCATTCGCGACAAATTTTAACTCTGGCCATTTTGAGTGATAATCTATCATCACTAAAGCAAAACGGGCATTGTAAGGAAGATGATAAAACGGATCAGAAATATCGAATGCCACCTTCTGCCATGGATGCTCAGGCCAAGGAACTGGTTTAATTGGAGCAGAAGAAACCTAAAACATCTTATCACTGCTTATACATTCAGAACATTTCCTAACTGTTCTATCAGTCACTTTGTCAAGACCAGGCCACCAAAACTTCGCTCTAATGAGACGTTTCATGGAGGACATACCTAGATGTCATTGGTGAGCAAGATTCAAACTTTTTCCTTGTAATGAGACAGGAGGAATTAATTTTTCTCCCTTGAACAGTAAACTACCAATAGCTTCAATTTCTGTTTAAACTTGACAGAAAGGAGCAACATCTGTTGTAGTGGTTTTATCCTTGGGCCAACCTTTTTCCAAACAACCAAAAATAAACTGAGACATGTATCCTTTTCCATTTCAGACATCCATTCAGATTCTGACAAACCAGTAAACTCCTCAGAAACAAAATCTTTAACAGAAGACACAATGTCTACCTCTTGTTCTTCTGAACTCAAACCCTCACTAGAGCAAGGCAATCTAGAAAGGAAATCCGCAGTGACAATACTCTTCCCAGGAACATACATTATTTTGAAATCGTATTCTTGTAATTTGGAAGCAAGCCGGGCAATGCGAGCAGTAGAATTCCATCCACCACCAGGCAATAAAATCCCAACAAGCGGTTTGTGATATGTTTTGAGAATAAATCTGTTGCCCCATACATAGTTGCGAAAATGCTCTATAGCCCAAATACTTGCCAATAACTCTCTCTCAATAACAGCATATTTCCTTTCTGTAGCAGATAACGTCCTAGAGGCAAAGGCAACACACCATTCATCTTTTCCTGAGCATTGACTCAAAACACCTCCTAGGCCATATCAGCTGACATCGACAGTAATAAGGCACATCTTATTAAGAGAAAAAGATTTTAAAGTGGGGTCATTTACAATTTCATCTTTAATCTGTTGGAAAGCTGCTTCTTGCCTATCAGACCATAAAAAATCTGAGGACTTCCTAGTTAATTCCCTGAGAGGCTTCATCTTGGTGGCAAAATTTGGAATGCATTTACTATAATATTCACATAATCCAGAAAAAGAAAGAAGTTTCTCTCTGTTATGTGGTGAAGGTGCTTTCACAATGGCTTCAACTAATGACTTCTTGGGCACTGCACCTTCTCCAGAGAGGGTGTGGCCTAAATATTCTACTGATCTGCAGAAAAACTTGCATTTCTTGGATTTAAGTGTTAATCCACTCTCATTCAACCTACCACAAACTTCCTTAAGGTGAAGAAGATGTTAATTTTAATTTTTAGAAAAAATAAGGATGTCATACTGGAAACATTTGACAAACAAACTGACATCTTTAAATATGTGGTACATGGCCCTCTGAAAAACAGAGGCCGCCGATGCTAATCCAAAAGGCATCCTCTTGAACTGAAATAGGCCATGGGGAGTAATAAATGCAGTGAAATGCTTGAAATCTTCTGTTAATTCAATTTGGTAGTATGCAGAGCGGAGATCAAGAGTTGAAAATATGCACGCTCCATCTAACATACACACCTTCTCGTTACTATTTGGTAGGGGATGACAGTCAGTAATTAAGTTTGCGTTCAATGCTCTCAAATCTACACATAACCTAATACTTTTATCTTATTTTTGTGCCAAAACAATGGGTGAAACCCATTCTGAAGATTCAATCTCTTCAATAATACCTCCTTGAACCATCTCATCTAACACTAATTTCAGTTCTGCTCTAATGCTAATTGGTACCCCTCTAAGCTTTTGCTTGACCGGAACTGAGTTTTCTCTGACTTTTTTATTCTGTGTGTGAAACCCTTGAGTATACCTAGTTTCTGAGTGAACACATGAGGGAATAGTGAAGTGAACTTTTCCACTTCATCATCAGTAATAAGGACATTTTTGACCTCTTCTTCTGTGTGTACAGGTTTCATCATACTGTTGCGAGAAGAAACATTTTCTTTGACATTTACTTCTTCACAACATGTAACAGCAACAACAGAAACAGGATCTTTATCTCTGGGATTTAACTGAATGCCAAGTTTAGCTTGCTCTCGCCATCCTAGAACAAGCATTTGCAATGCAATAGGTCTCACATTTGCAAGAGTTGAAGCTATTGGCATTGTAAATGACAATGCCTTTTATTCTTTTGTTTTGAAAACCTACAAGCCATGCATAAACATGCACTTTGTACGTATAGTCCTTGCTTACGAGAAGCAAGGCTGTCAGTAAAAGAGACTGCCAGCTTTGCTTCTCATAAGCAAGGACTACAATTACAAAGTGCTTGTTTACGCACAGCTTGCAGGATTTCAAACGCTTTTAATAAAAGGCATTGCCATTTACAATGCCAATAGCTCAAACTTTCGCAAATTCAAGACCTATTGCATTGCAAATGCTTGTTTTAATGAACTGTGCAACTACAGATTTGACTCTAGTGAGTCCCCGCCTGTGGCGGCGCAGAGTACTGTGAGCCACAGCATCCCAATGCTAGCTGTGCCAGGGGAAGGCCAGATTCCGACAGAGACGGGTATCCCTGAGACAACATAGATGGAACAGTTCCACAGTGTCAGGAAGCCACCTGAGCCCTGTGACCACGGATTTCTCAAGTCACCAGAGCCTGTGGCCGGGCAGAGAAAAGCAGTGAGCCATGGTGGCACAGAGCTACCTTAGACCGTGGCAGGGCATCCTTTTAAGATGAAGTTTCGTGCAGCTCTGTCTTAAATGTACCAAAATGATTACAAATACAAAATTGTTTTTTTCCCCAAGGACTTGCGAGTCTAATAGGCACCAGAGAGGCACCAGTGCCACCGCATTCACACTTATAAACATTTGCATAGCTCCCACGCGATTGTCTCTTGAGAGGCGCTGTGTCAGCTGTGCGTTTTCCTGCAGACCCTGGCCAGAATGCACTAGCTGTAGTGCAGTGTGAGGGCAGCAGCAGCCCAGACCCCTCTGCGGAGGATGCCCCCTGACCAGCTGTGCGGGGCTAACAGAATGCGGGTGGGATATTAAGCAGGACTTTGATTAGTAATTACAGTTATATGGGAATCCCAGCATATGACATGATAATCCACATTTGTAAAGCTGCACAATGACCCGTAAGGGTCTCTAGGCGCTGGGGGCCATCGGGAAGATTAAGCAAGCTATTGCCCAGAGTCATGATGGTCATTTGGAAACGTTACTATTGATGCCAAGCCCCTCCAGAGATCAGCCCCAGCCCGCTTTGAGAAGGTTGCAAAAGAGTCTCTGAAGCCCCCTCGAAGAGATTCCTCAGATCTTGCGGTTGTCCAAGTGCACATAAATCTGAAAGGCGCTGCTTCTGAGCACTCCATAAAATCATAGCTCCCCGCCCCTTCCTCCGGGAGAGCCCCCTCTCCTGACCATTCACCCACTCCCCGCCTCATGTTCATTTCTAGGCAGATGCATTCAGGGGCCGGCGGCGCTCAATGGGGCTGTGTGGCAGCCGCCCCTAATTGGCGTTAAAGCACTCAGGACTTGGGAGCATATGCGGGGAGGGGGCTCCCAAGTCCCATCGAGCAGCGCACCCACCCGCAGGACCCTCAACCCGGAGGGGAAAGGCAGAGCAGAAGCTGAAAGTGTCAGGGTGTGAGGGAGCGGGAACTGGTACGGACCGAGGGACATTACCCCTTGCATTCCGCAGGTGTGGGAGCAGGAAGGGGGTTAATGGAGACCTGCCTTCCACAGTCAGAGAAATCTCGCTATAAGCCCCACAGGCCAGTCCACGAGGAAGGGCCAGTTGTTCTGCACTCTGGCTCTGCAGTACAAATGGGAAAGGGTTGGGGGGATGCGCACCCCATGGGGGGCATCGATGGAAGGACATTACCCCTGCATTCCACAGACGGGGCCCAGTGAGGGCCGTTCATGCACAGGTGCCCTCCACAGGCAGAGACATCGCGCTATAAGCCCCACAGGCCTGGCCAAGAGGAAGGGGTAGTGGCTCTGCACTCTGCAGTACAAATAGGAATGGGTGGATGTCCACCCCATGGGGGTCCTCGATGGAGGGACAGTGGTTTGGCTCCCCTCAGGCAAAGAGCCCAGAGGGGATCTTGGCGAGCTGCACTGTACAGGCGGGGCCTAGAATGAGGGCTGCGGGCATCGGACTGAGCGCCACACAGGCAAAGCCCCAGAGAGGGTGCTTCAAGGCTTTACGCCCGCATGCAGGGGCCCAATGGGGTGTGAAGGGGCTCAATACCTCAGAGAAGAGGTCTGCTTAAATCTCACAGGAAGGGCCATGAGAGGCTGGGAGAGAGTCCCAGAGGATAAAGGCGGTGGTCTCACCCTGGATAAAGAGGCCACTAAACAGGGTGCATCCAGCTCAGATAGCCTGTAGTGAAGTCTGCCCAACAGGTGGATCCAAGGAAGACAGGATCTCGCACCGCTGAGGCAATCTTTTTTCCTCCTAAAACAGTCTATAAATGGTAACGTTTGTCTAAGGCTATAAGAGTAAATAAATTTGCCATTCAGGTCAGAGGGAGCGTTGGAACTTCAGACTGAGGTGAGCTGGGGCAGAGCAGAAAGTGTGTCTATCTCGAAAAAGAAACCTAGGTTGGGATACCGGCTCCCCACTTCATCAGCTTGTGTGATTCTTTGCCTATCGCGCCTCCTTGTATACAGCAACATTCGCAGCTCTTTAAAATGTAAATATTCTTATCTAGCTAATTGAAAGCTTAGAGCGCATCAAACAAAGTTGGTAGATACTACTGAGAAACGCTGCAAGCAAATGCCGACCACAACAAGCAACGTACCTTTCTTGGATTGAATGTTTCTGGTCCCTCTGCACAGACGAGACACAGGAAGCCAGGCTGGACTGCCTGGGACTGCCTGCTTGAGGGTGGGGTCACCAGCACAGACAGGAAGTGGACAGGAGCCTACCCCGCGCTCCTGTGAAGGGAAGGGAGCTAGCCGCCTACGAATCCCGTGCAGCGCCACTACCGCGGGACAGGACGAGAGGAGTAGGAGAGACCCGGTGAGTGGGGGCGTTGGGGCACATTGACGGCTAGACTGCTAGACGGAAGTCATTAGGCGCGGTCATTAGGCACGTTCACAACACCAGAGCTGCAGCGCCCAGGAGAGTCGGAACACGTGATGCGAGCCCGCCAGCTGAAGCACATCCTCGAGGTGAAATCGCAGGGGTTATGCGTGTAACCACCCCCTCGCAGCCATTCCCAGGAAACCCACAACAATAGGTCTTTCACTGGAGCAGCGCTATGCGCTGCTAACACCAGCGAGACCTAATAAAAAGCACCAATCACATTAGTTCACAACAGCTGAATGGAAGCGCACATGAGAGTGTGCACAGGGCCAGCAGAAGCGGCAGTGAGGCGGCTTTTTACATAACTTGTTGATTTTAAATAATTCCATAACATGAGAGCCCACCGTGGTTAAATAAAAATCACCAATCACATTAGTTCACAACAGCTGAACGGAAGCGCACAGGAGAGTGTGCACAGGGCCAGCAGAAGCGGTAGTGAGGCAGCTTTTTACATAACTTGTTGATTTTAATTAATTCCATAACATGAGAGCTATCGTAGAAATGATATATTGTAAACCGTTCTTTTAACCGTAATGGTGTCAGCGACAAGAAGGGTTACGATTAAAGTTTGAGACGTGGTAATGCTTTGGAATTTAAAAGCAACCATAGTCCCAGTGAGGCGGCTTTTAAAGTACCTTTGCGACTTTTAACACCGTGGTTAAATAAAAATCACCAAGCACATTAGTTAACAACATCTGAACTGAAGCGCACAGGAGAGTCTGCACACGGCCAGCAGAAGCGCGTGCCACTTGCCTAAAATAATTAGAGACGCGGAAGTCATTAGGCGCGATCACAACAACAGATCTGCAGCGCCCTGGAGAGTCAAGCAGGTGCAACTTGCCTAAAAAAATGCGAGGCACTGAAGTCATTAGGCGCGATCACAACAACAGATCTGCAGCGCAGATCTACAGCACCCTGGAGAGTGAAGCGCGTGCCACTTGCCTGCAAAAAAAGCGAGACACGGAAGTCATTAGGCGCGATCGCAAAAACAGATCTGCAGCGCCCTGGAGAGTCTGTACATGGGATGCCAGCCCTACTGCAGAAGCACGTCCTCGAGATGAAATCGCCGAGGTGAAGCGCGTAACCACCCCCTGTGCCCCATTCCCGGCAAAGGCAGAACAATAGGTCTTTCGCTGGAGCAGCGCTTCGCGCTGCTAACACCAGCAAGACCTAACATTTACACCCTTGAATGCTACATATAGTTTGATCCAGGCATTATTACCTTTAAACTGAATCAGAACTTTTTTAAAACCAATAAAATCAATATAGGAACCATCAAAGTTTTGTGCAACAATATCGGGTTTGCATAATTTCATAGTGTCAATTAAATTTCCAAAAATTTCTAAACAATATTGTCTTGTGATTATAGTCCACGGTGATCGCAGGTCAGCCATCAGTTTAAGATTCTTTCCTAAAATGCTAACTATACAGTTTGGTGGACCTGATTTAGTTGTGAATATACACTACAATACCTGACTCTAATTTGCATTGTATGTCTCCATGAGAAGATAGATTATGAGATATGGCAGAGATTTTACCTTTTGAGTAAATAGATGAAGAGACAGAGGAAAAATTCCTTTTTGTATTGGTGTTTTTGCACATCTTATCAAAATGTCCTACACATCCACATTTAGTACACTCTTTCCCAATGGCAGGACATCGTGGAAAAGAAGCAATGTGGCCTGGGTTACCACACCTAAAGCAATAAAAACTTTTGGAACTGACTTGGCTTTTTAAATTAGAATTACACTTTGAATTGGTATTGGAAGGTGAATTGTTGAAGTAATATTACCAATAGTACCTGAATCTGAAGTATTGGGTGTCACATTATTTACAGTACTAGAGTTGGAACTTTTGTTATCGAGGGACTTCATCCATTTTTCTGATAGTTCCAAGGCTTTGGCAGTGCTAATTGCTGTCTCTAGATTGGGGTCACCTAAAATCCAAAGTTGTTCCTGGACTTTCTTGTTCCTAACATGAACAATGATCTGATCTCTGATCATTTCGTCAGTAATTAACCCCAAATTACAATGTAAAGATAGAGAACGAAGGTCTGTAAGGAAATCATCAAAACACTCTCCCTCTTCTTGAGCTCGAGTAAAAAACTTATGTCTATTAAAGGCAACACTAGTATTGGGTTTGAATCTATTTTCAATACGTAATAAAGCTTCATCATAAACATAATGATCTCCACCAGATCTCATAGGAGGATGGGTTCTATGGAAATGATGTCCCTCAGAGCCTAAACAATGAAGAAATATATTCTTCTTCCCTTCCGCAGACATGCTTTCACCATCAATGGCTTTTAAATAGGTGATGAACTCCTCATTCCATCTTGCCCATGGAATAGGAGGTTCACCCTTGCTTTGGAGGAATTTGTTAGGGGGATCAAACTGCATTTTGTAATATTATAGGTGACAGAATAAATTGTGTAACAAATACAAATACAATAATTTAACTGCAAAAAGGTATGTATACATTTCAACTGATGTTAGGAAATAGCTAGTTATGAACTCTGTACTCTGGAGTTGATGAGATAATGTCTAAAAAAAATATGAATAAGCAAGAATACTAAAAACCAGCGTTTGATACAATACATATACAGATGAAAGTGCTTGTAGTGTAGTTCTAATATTCCCAATAGGTTCTGTGCATTGGAATAATATATCCTACAGATGTGACATAGGACTTAAGTTGACTAGGTCTCTATCGAATATATTAGACTTAATTGTGAGTGCCAGCTAGCTCAGAGGTCACTAGAAACTTTCTCGCATACACAAGAAGGGATTAGTTTCTGACAACCGCATAAACATGACAACTTTGTTTCCTCAAGAATAAAACTGATCTTCAGAGTCGTGGAAACAATAGATAGTATTTCACTCAGTCAATCGTGCATGCTTCGTTTCACCAGAGGTGCAGAGAAATAGGGAGACGGGTGTTTTCAATAAAAGTATTTATTGAACAGTCTTCTTTCTCATGCAGAAGAAATGAACTGCTACAATAGTAATAGTGGCTGTAAAGTATAATGCGTACAGCAAGAAGAGTATTATGAAATAATACTGTAAAAGCCTGGTATGGTTTCTAAGCCATAAAATACATACATAAATAACAAAGACTAAAAGTACTCAACTGGTGTTTCTAAAAGACACCTACCCCGATGTACCTCACCTTAGTCTAGTACAAGGGAAGAAGTAAGTATGTGTTTAGTTTCTTTGCCAAGAATCTATCCAAGATTTATCTTAGGGTCTAATCAGCTCCGTACCTTGGTTTAGAATGAAGGAGGTCTGGTATCTCTGTCTCCGGACTTGATTTGCCAACACCCCGAAAGGGGAGCTTGGAAACACTGGAGTTGGATTCTCAGCGAGAGAAAGGCAGCCTCTCTGTCAGTGCATCAGCTAGAGGGTCGGCTTCCTTCGGCACTTGCTGTTAGCGAGATGCATCGAGCAAGTAGATAGTCAAACTGCTCTAAACCACCTTATGTTTGCTAGGGCAAGTGTAGGCATATTTATACCTTGAAAGTGCCTGGATTGACGTAAGGTTGGACATAATAACGTCACCAAAGAATGGTAGTTCTTTGAAAACGCCATGATTTCTAGGACAAATTAATATTCAAGAAAGGTGATGTCCCTGACTGCTGAAGCCGAGTTTTCCAAGAAATTGTTGTGGCTTTTTGGAAATAGTGGAAGTAGCCATGCCTGTATTAGGACTGCATGGGCTATGTCTAAATATGGGTATGATTTCTATGCCTATATAAGGGCAATGTGAATAATACCTATATTATATATAAGGGTGATTTGTCTAGCCATAGTTTTGACTCATGATAACGTAGCATAGAGGGTTAATGTTTCCGCTGTAAAGCACAAGGTAATATGTGTTTTATGTAGCTAGCTCAGTAGGTTAGTAATTTTGAATCTTTTGTTACTTGGAGTTCATAAGTTACACACCTTAGAATATAGCACATTGAGCTATGACCTGGCATCAAAGCTCTGCAAACAAATTGCAAAGCATAGGTTTAGAAACTTGCGTTTTCCCCTCAATCATTTGTTAATTTAAAGGTTGCTACAGAGATATTCCTTGGGTAGTAATATAACCATATTAGTATGCCATCCTCAATCAATGTATTATGTTTAATATTCTGAGTTTATGGTGCAGATTTCCTAAAACTTTGCTCTTGGTTTGTATCACAAAAGTGTTGTTTAGGTTTACTTTCCTGTGCAAATCCCGAGTTGCATTGGAAAATAGCCCTAAAGTAACACAAAGTAGCTCTATGCTCTGTTTTGCTTTAAGGAGGTGGGCCATCGATGGTACACGTACATCCCTATGCACCCATCCATGGTTTTTGATGCTAATCCCTATCTACTAACTTTGGTAGAAAGGGATTTGAATTGAAACAATGGCGTTAAGCTAGAGAAAATATTTATTTTCTCCAAACCTGTCTAAATTTGCATGTGCTCACCATAGAGCATGCTTACGAGTGGAACAGTGTTAAGCATTCTCAAAGCATAGAATTTTGTGCTTAAAGGGTTCTCTTCCACTATAAAACCTATGCTTGACATCAAGCACACACCCTTGCACTAGGGTGCAGTGGTGTGTGTATTGGTGCACGGTAGCAAGGTATGGCAACACTTGAGGAGAGAGAGAGTATCAGTACCATATCTGGCCAGATATGATAATGTTGTGCTCTCTCTTCAAGCAATATACAGCAGCAACTTTCGTTATTGCTCTGGATGAAAACTTAGTAACTCACACTTTTGTTTCTCCAGCCCCAACACTCTGAACTTTTAATGGCAATCATTATAGCTCCTACACTTTGTAGTCCTCATTGTCTTAAGTAACATTTCCTAAATGTTGACTTACACACATGGTTTACTCATTGTCCCTGTATAGTATGTTTGTTATGTAGAGCACTCTGGCATTCTACATTGGGCTTAGAGCACTATACAACACTCACTAGCAAAATAGTTATTGATCCCAGAGCCTGGAACGCTTGGTTTAAAAGCAGACACACATTGCAGAGGTTGCAGGCTTTAGAGGCTAGAGGAATGGGTACTCAGTGAGAGAACAGTACAAGGGAGCTGAGCTGGACACATAGTGACAGCAACAGAAGGAAGGAAATGGCGGGGACATGGTGACAGCACTTGCTCGGTCTTGCAGGTACCATTGGCCAGTCTGTCTGTGGGCTCGCCGTAAGGCAATACGGTCAGATTTCGCCCACAAAAGTAAGTTGGCTAAGTTATCCAAGGTCACCTGATGTCACTACCTGTATTTACATCAGGTCAAAGGTGATACATTGTCACTTTCTGCAACATTCAGGATAGACTGTTCTTATGAGGCACAGAGTCAAGACTGATTTGCATACGGGTGGGTCTGAACTGGGGTGGCAAAGTGAGCTAAAGAACGATGATGGATTCAACCCAGATCTGTGACTGGGAGTGAGTGTCTGAAAAGTTTCAGGGCTCTGTTCATCATCTCCATGTGTTTGCTTTGTTCGTCCTAAGTAGACAGGTATTCCCAGACGTGGGTCCCTAGCTCACTTCGCCACTTGATTCCAGCTAGCCAGGCTGATGAGGGGTGTTACCTCAAAACCGGTCCAAGGATTCTTGTCTCCAGTCCTGGGTAGTCCTGACTTGGCATTTCTGGCTTGACTGTTCCCATGAGGCACAGGGTCAAGACAGATTTGCATATGGCTGGGTCAGAGCTGGGGTGGTGAAGTGAGCAAAAGAACGATGATGAATTCAACTCAGATCTGTGACTGGGGGTGAGTGCAGCGCTCCGTCCATCACTTTCTTGTGTTTGCTTTGTTGGCCCTAAGTTGGCAGGGTATGCCAAGACGTGAATCCCTTGCTCACTTTGCCACTGGAATCAAGCTAACCTGGCTGATGAGGGGTGAAACCCAGACAGCAGTCCAGATGCCTATTTCCAGTCCAGGGAGGACCTGGCCTGGCAGTTCGGGCTGGATTGGTCCCATAGGGAGCAGGGTCAAGACCAATTTGCATAAGGCTGGGTTCAAACTGGAATGGCATGGGGAGCAAAAAAACTATGGATTTGGGTCCAGATCTCTGTACTGGGGTAAATGTATGACATTGTTGTACATTCTGTCCATCGATTGTTCTTTTTGCATTTGTGTTGTCTGATCAACCAAAACATTGGCCTTGTGAAGCCAGGATGCCCTTGGTGGTGACAGGCTGCGCTCTACAAGTATACCACAATACAAGGTGGGAAAATCACACGCCTTCACGAAAAAGCAGAGGTTTTTTTTCCATATCTTTTTGATTTCAATTTTCAAAGTAAAACCAATATCATGTATAAATTGCACTGTTGTTTCTCTGGAAAACGAACGGGCCCCTGAAAAAGAATACAAACCTGACAGGGAAATCAACTTATTTAAAAACATGAGCATCAGGCACAGTGCTATTTGCTCTAGTAGGACATGTAAACTCTAGAAACACAAAGACATAATTCAACTCATATATATATATTATATATATATATATATATATATATATATATATATATATATATATATATATATATATATATATATATATATATATATATATATATACACAAAAATATACATATATATATATACTTTACATATAAAACACTTAAATGACTGAATAGATACACAATCCCAATAATATGTTACAAATTATAACCACCTGTACACATATATTCAGGTATAGCCTAGAAAAGATATCTTTTTTCAAAACGAGTTCAATACACTGCATCAGGTTGATTCAATGTTGCATAAATAATATAACAATTATATAATGTTGCATATGATCAAAGCCAAATATGTAGACACTGGTAGTATATGTTGGAATCCAACGCGTTTCAGCAAAGCCTTCTTCAGGATTTTCATACCAGTGGTAACTCGGCTTTTTCCATGGATGTCGTACAGTAATGAACAACCCACACCAGATGATGTTAAAAATTGTGATTAATTATAATATATGAACTTCATCAATATAAGCATCTCTATGGATCCCTAATTCGTTCTAGGGGAGCAGAGATGAACAAGAAAGGCTTGTGCTCTCTCTTCTAATATGTTGTCTCCATTGATTAGCCCGTGATTCTATATCCAGTGGTTACTGTTTGGCGAAGGTTTAGATGGCTTGTCAATATTCTTCAAAGGTAGGATGAATATCACCAATGGCATATTCTTTGTTATTAAAATTCCAACAAGGTAGACAAACAACAATATTGTCCTAAATTTGGCAATATAGCGTAGATCGCTTATTCCTTCACCCGACTCGCCAACAAACTATACCAATATCATGTATAAATTGCACTATTGTACACATCATATTACATTCAGGGATAACCCGTGACCCCCCCAGACCCACTCCTGCACCTCCTTTTGTCCCATTACTCCCTCTCAATCTTTCGAAGACGTTGCACACCCCGAGTGGAAACATCTGAATCAGTCCCCTTTATGCGTTCAAACTGCTCCATATTTTCTCCCCATTTTGGTGGCATCCCCAACCCTCATAGATCATGCTTTGCCAAAATGCACCAGTCCATGTGACGCCTCTAGGTCTTGAGATCTGGGGCCAGTGCGGTGTTTTCTCAACATTTCTTTTCACCACCATCAGACCCAATGATGTCAATGTTCTCTGAGCCTCAACAACTCCTGCCTTCCGCCATATATTAACCCCTTCACTGCGGCCTCGATTTTACGGCTGTGCGGTAAACAAAAGAACAGGGCGGGCCGTGACGAACCCTAGCCGTCATCAGCACACGCCCACCGCGGGGCGTGACGCCTGGGGTTCGTCACCAGCATGGGAGGGGTTAAGGACACATTGGTAGATATTTACAAGGAAGTGGCGGAGAGAGGTGTTAGCCATCCTGGCTTAGCCCCTCGCTCTGCCACTTCTGAAACGCAAGGCTGCACTATATTTACAACAATATGGTGCCGCCTTGCCTTTCCCCTGCGCTGGTGCTACATTTAGCAGTGTAGCGCAAACGCAGGTACCCTTCTACAATAGGGCAAGGGTGTCTGCGTGGAGGGAAGGATTGTTTATATGTGGGAAGTTGTCCCTTCCTGCACATAAACAATCCTGAAATACTATTTTGCCACTTTCATGTTTGCTGTTTAATGCAGCACACATGAAGTCACAAAATGGAAGGGGAACCTTCCTTTAAATAAGCAATCCATGGCATTTTGATTTTTCCATGTGTGCTGCACAAGGCAGCACACATGGAAAAAGCAAAAACGAGGAGAAATAATGCATTGTTCCTCATTTCGCCAACTTAAAACCATGTTTTTGCTGGTCTTAATTTTGGCTCAGCCTCCTATGTACTCCATCCTTGTACATAGAGGGCAGGGTCAAATTCAATGGATGTTACTGACTACCCACCCCTTTCACGCTAACCATAGCGTGAAAGGGGACCTTATTTACAAGGCAGCGTTCAGCCTCCTTAAATGGTTTAACACTGCCATGTAAATAAGGCTAAGTCCCTACCGCCACAACATCGGTAAAAGTGATGTTGTGGTGACGATAGGGGCTTCTACATATGCCCCATTGTTTAGCAGAGACCATCAGACCCTCTCCCCCACCGACCTCAATTTTAGACCAGAATTCTCATATCACAGGGCAATTCATAAGGACATAGAGGAAGGATCCAGTCTGCCCGCACTCTCGCAAGCACAAATCTGTGGCTGCCCTGCCCATCTTCAAGAAGGTCATTCAGAATTAGTAGAAGCGATGGAGGATCTGCACGTGTAATAGACTGAAGCATGACTTCATGGCCACCTATCTAGGGGTCGTCAAGGACCTCGTGCCTCTGTCCATCATTGAGTTTGCCCAAATCCCTCTCCGATCAATTCTCTAGTTGTTGTAGGGTATCATGGGTGTGGCTTTCTTGGGCATGGGATCCCCCAATAGTCTGCCTTCCAGAGAGGAGGATTCTGCAAGCTCTGTGCCCTTTAGTAGCACAGCCCGTAGCGCATGCCTGAGTTGCAGGTATCGGTAGGTCTCGGTGGATACCAGCTGTAGTTTCTCAGTAAGTCTGCAGGGGGAAGACATTCCTCTGAACTCGCACGTCTCCTACTATGGAAATACCAACTAGATCCCACTTGCTAACGTCTGTTAGCCTCCTCAGGGTCCCCAGCATTTCCCTTAATTTTTATTTAAAAAATATTTATTGAGGGGGGTGGAGGCGTGGAGCGGCGCTCCACTGAGTTTTTGCCCAACTCCATGGAGCTCCGCGTAGGGCAAATACGCCAGCTCCGCCCGGGCCTATTTATGACATTTTGAAAAAGTGATGCATCTTCGGGATTCAGATCACTGAACTTGAGATGCATCAAAATTCATACACCTCTAAAATCCAGGCGTAGGAATGGCGCATTGGCTGTGGCATAGATATCTGACCAGCTGAAGTGACTTGAAGCCGTGTAATCTGAAATCAAGTTACATCTCCTCAACACACACATAAGGTAGGTAACACAGTAAATATCACATCACACACAATCACAGACTTGTATTCACTCACATTGTGCTTTCACATAATATGTCACACATACGAAGCCATAGTGATACATTATGTCCACTTGCATGAGCGACATCCAAGGCAAATTTAATAGAGTGCAGGGTAAATTTAGTTTTTTACTTTTTCACACTCTATTACATTGGCCCCATCACTTGCATTAGTTAAAACTGATTTCTGATGCATTGCTGTAGTTGCATCATTCTTATGACCAACCACAGCAAAGCCCCACTTTTGGGCCAGATGCCTTGCCGTATCCTACCCATGGATTTGTCAGAATTTCTTACGTATCCCTGGGACCTTGCGTCATGAAACTCCGTATTGTAAATATGGCGCATCCATGAGGTTATAAGGTTTTATGGTGCAGGTGCAAGAAAGTTTGATGCTGCCTTGGCACAGTGGAGCATACTATTTTGTAAATAAGGCCCACAGGGGCTTATTTGCAAGTCCCTTGCGCTGCCCGTACATCACTTTTCCCCACATTAAAAGTGACACACCAACAGCACCAGGGGCTTGTAAATAAACCCCACAGTTTATAACTTGCTTTCTCACCAATCACACCAGGCTCACACTTCATAAGAAATGGTTTCAATATGGTTAAAATCTCACAAGGTGATTTAGGAATGGTGAGAAGGAGGGGCAGCAGGAGGATGAAAGAGAGGGAAAGATTAAAAGACAAGGGAACAACCAAAGCAGTGCTAAATTTGAGCCTGTGGTTTCTGGTGCTGGCACTGGCACTAAATTGTCAACACCGGGACTCATGCCAGCCACATGGCGGCACTGTTTTCCAACTTGTGATGATGACAACAACAGTTTTTAAATAATTCTATATACATTAAAATGACTTATATCGGCCACCCAAAGCTATAAAAAGGGCTTGGGTGGCAGGTGTTACTCATTTTTAATAAATAAAAAGTCTGAATTGTCAGTAGTTGTGAGAAGGGTGGTGCAACCTGCTGTGGTCTCCTCACAAGGGCCCTGGCACTTATTTATTTACAAATTAAGTACTGTCCCAAAGAGACTTCGTAGAGCTGCATGTAGAGACAGAGACAGAGAGAGAGGGAGAAAGAGTGTGTGTGTATGAGCGAGAGAGAGAGAGAATGAAACGACAAAAGAATGACAGAACGTAACTTTATTAATATAACGAGAGAACTTTCTTGAACTCTGCAGTAATCCCTGATGCTGCTACGCTTTGTACAATCTCGTGTATTCCCAGACCTTTTGTGCTAGAGAGCGATTTAATTTAAAAGAGATTAGTGGTACAGACACACGCAAACGGTGACAAACCCTTCGTCTAATGCGCAGAATGAATTCAAAACGTAGCTACCCCTGGGGATAGGAGGCGGAAGGTGAGTGCTCTGAGGAGATTTTGACAACCCGCGTATTGTACACAAAAGTAGAACTACGCCAATATTGTATGTATTGCACTGTCTGCAGTATTTCCATAGCGTTATTACCCCTGTTATGTTATGTTATGTTACTGGGGGTTTTGCATAGCGTACAGCTGCTCCGAAGAGCGTCCCGGCGCTGCAGATCAAGAACAAGCACCAGCAACCAACAAAGAATACCACTGGCGAAGGAAAGTGCTCAGAAGAAAAAAGAATTATTGGGAAAAGAGAAAAGTCTTGAGCTCCTTTCTAAATGCGAGCAGGTTAGAGCTAGCGCGTAAGGTTAGAGGTAACTCGTTCCAAAGACGTGGAGCAAGGTAGTAAAAGGAACGTCCTCCACATCGTGCACGTCGCACTGCCGGCACGATTGCCTTGGCCAAGGCAGCTGACCTCAAGGGTCTGGATGGAAAGTAGAAGTTGACCCTTTTTTGTAGATACATTGCTCCGATGTTATGTAGGGCTTTAAACGCCATTGTTAAGGTCTTGAAAGTGATGCGTTTACGAACCGGCAGCCAGTGCAACACTCTAAGAAGGTCGCTGGCCCTAGCTCTTCTGGTTAGGCCATAAATGGCCCTGGCTGCCGAATTCTGGACAACCTGAAGACGAGTCAGGAGGGGTAATAATAATGATATTTCATCATCAGAACTAAAAAACCTAAGATTAAAATATAAGACGACCATTAGAGATAAAAAAAAGGTTATTTAAGGAAAAATGTTGGATGAGCTTACTCGAGACTATTGAAGAAAAAAATGGTAAAGGATTCTGGAAACTGATTAAGGAATGTACGGGTGAGGTGGCGGGATCCATGCTGTGCTCCGTCCCAGAGGCCAAGTGGGTAGCCTATCTAGGGGAAATATATGGTAAGTGGCCGAGCAAAGGGGAAATAATTTCATCAAGCTGGCCAGAAGTGAGGGATGACATACTAGTGCATTTCACCTCAGGAAATATTAGGAATGTAATAGCTGGCTTAAACCTAACCCGAGCGGCCAGACCAGACAATTTACCAGCAATTATCATAAAAACTAACTCAGAATGGTGGGCTGAGTTTTTTTCAAATATGTTTCTGGGGATATTAAAGACTGGTATCATGCCAGAAAGTTGGAAAGGGGCAATCATTAGACCTGTTCATAAAAAAGGCGATGTAAATTCCCCAAAAAATTACCGCCTAATAAATCTCCTCGATATTGGGGAAAAGGTATTCTCCAAGGTAATCCTAGGCCTGCTAAAGGATTGGGCAGAGGATAACCAGTTAGTACCCCCAGAACAGGGTGGGTTCAAAGAAGGGCATTCGACGGTGGACCACTGCTTTGCTCTCTGGGCCATCGCGCGGAAGTCGATAGAACAGAGGGGTAATTTATTCTGCTGTTTTGTGGACTTCCGCGCGGCTTTCGATCTTGTGGGTAGGGAGCAGTTATGGGCAACCTTGGAAGGATATAATCTACACAGAGACCTTTTGGCCATTATAAAAGCCTTACACACAGAAAACTGGGCCCAGATAATCTTGGACGAGGAGGGTGGATTGTCTGGGAAGATCCAGATTGGAAATGGCTTGAGGCAGGGTTGCGTACTCGCCCCACTGCTTTTTTCTCTGTTTTTGGCCGACCTACCAGCAAAACTAAGTGAGGTTAAAGGGGCGAGTCCAAAATTGGGAGGAAATCATGTTTCGTGCCTACTATACGCGGACGATTTAGTGATTATGGACCTGACACAGATAGGCCTCCAGAGGAAATTAAACATGTTCAATGAATACTGCCGGAATAATAAGTTAACAGTGAACATGGATAAAACTAAAATTTTATGCTTCGGTAGGAGTAAAACTAGCTTCCTGTGGTATCTGGATACAAAGCCACTCGAAAGGGTGAACGAATACAGATACCTGGGAATCTGGTTTATGAGTGACCTTAAATGGTATACCCATCTGGAGGCTCTCAAAATGAGGGCATCTGCCTCTGTGAAGGGGCTAAAAAGATTTAATAGTGTGTACGGGGAAAATTCAGATAGGCCGGTCATAAAAGCCTACCTAGCAATGGTCCCCCCCCCAATTCCTGTATGGGGCAGAAGTGCTCTATTTAAGTGGGAAAAAAGGGTGGGATAAAGAGGAGGGAAATATTTTTAAAAACCTGTTCTCTTTGCCTAAATCTTCTATGGTACATGCTGCAAGACTGGAGCTGGGAATTACCTCCTGGGCAGTAACTGCCTGTATGGCACTAATCCGCTTTTGGCAGCGCCTAGGGTCTGGAGAGCACTTAAAAATTTCATGGTGGTGTAAAAGTGAAATTGTCGCTAGCGAACTGACCTGGGCGAAAGAAACAAGAGCCGCACTAAGTGAAGCCTATGGTGTGTTGGGTTTAAAACTATGCCCGGAACTGAGTCATCCACATATAGCTAGGAAGGAACTGAGGTCACTGGGAGCCGAGACGTCCCGCACATATGATAGAGAGTATCTCTCGCAGAAAGTTTCGGTGTCATGTATGACCCTGGCCTGGGAACTTAACCAACAGTACCCCTATTTAGACAGATTGCCCAGCTACCGCCTAAGACGTGAGGTCCTAAAAGTGCGAATGGGGATAAACCCCTGCTATGGGAACAAGGAAGCCAAAAATGTTATGTTGAATAATAATGGAACCTGTACTTGCCGGTTGGGTACCCACTGCGATATTGTACACATTTTACTAGATTGTATGATGTTTTTAGATTTACGAAAATAAATTTTATGTCCGATTTTTAAAAAATACAGGATCAGAAATAGGATGCAAGCTGCTAGCTTTATAGCTGAAATGAGGTATCTAGATATTGCTTGTGCTATGGGAAAATTTTTGTGTAAAGTCAAGTTGTTTCTAAAGTGTTCAGAGTAAATATCTTAGGCGGCGCTCATGGGGGGAGGATGAGCCTGTACATGTAAAGGTTAACGTTATGATTTGGAACCTTTGGAATTGATTTGATGCTGATGGAAATTACCTGACTTAATTACCCCTAGGGGTATTTTTGTATTTAGTACGAAGGAATGTACTATTTTACGGGAAGTACAAATGCCATGTTTTTAATATGATCTTGTTCAAGTTTTAACAGTAATTTTATGTATAGGGTATACTTTTAAGGTTGTAATTAACCAAATAAAGTTTTCTTACTGACTGACTGAGTCAGGAGATACTCGGGGAGGCCTAGATAGAGGATGTTAGAGTAGTCTAAGCGCGATCCTATCAGCGCCTGCACCGTGATCTTTCTGTGCTCCAAGGATAGGAACGGCAAAAACTTCCTCAGCATCCTTAAGATGGCAAAACATTTTCCCGTAAGTCCTGCTACTTGAGCCTTAAAGGAGAGAGTGTTATCCACCTGATGCCCAGATTCTTTGTTGTTACAGAATCACCGGCTGGCGGGAACATGGCCGAAGGCCACCATTCCTTCCATTTCAGGTCGGCGGGACAACCAAAGAAAAGGATCTCGGACTTGTCCGAGTTGCACCTGAGGCCGCTCTTCCCAAACCAACCAAACACAGCCTCAAGACACCTCCGAATGGCAGCCCCGTCGAAGTCACAGCCCTTGTCACATGTGAACAAGAGCTGGGCGTCATCCGCATAGGAGACGATCTGGGCCCCATGCTCCTCCGCTAGCGCAGCTAAGGGTGTCAGGAAGATATTAAAGAAGGAGGGGCTGAGTATAGAACCCTGCGGGACCCCTACCTCAAGCTGCGGCATCACAGCGGAGAAAGGGGGGGCCCAGATCGTTTGTCTGCGGTCAGCCAGAAAGGATTGGAACCATTTGAACACCATTCCCCTAAGACCTATCTCCCAAAGTCTAGTAAGGAGAAGGTCATGGGGAACGGTGTCAAAGGCCGCCGACAGATCGAGCATGATAAGCATGGCCTTTCTACCCCTATCCAGAGTTTCCTTCACAGCCTCAGTAACCTCGAGTAAAGCAGTTTCAGTACTCAGGTTAGATCTAAACCCGCACTGTGACTGATGAAGTAAGGAGTTAGACTCTAAAAAGTGGGATAGGGTGGTTTATACATGCTTCTCTGCTATTTTCGCCAGAGCGTGCAGCAATGAGATTGGTCTATAATTAGAGTGAAGTTTCGGGTCCATGTTAGGCTTTTTAATAAGTGGAAGGATGAGGGCCTGCTTCCAGGGAGTGGGAACCTCGCCTGTGCTAAGAGACAGATTAATAATGGGGTTAATAATAGGGTTAAGAACGGGGGCCAAGGTCGCAAGAAATTTGGCGGGGCAAGGATCTAAGGGAGAACCTGATTTCAGTTTAACCAGGAGGTCCAACGAGATATGGAGCTCCAAAGCTGGAAAACAGTCCAGGATAGGACCGGTAGTAGCTGTGCCTGAGTCGGAATGGAGTGACCAGGGGATGGGGGAATCACCAGGATTGGAGTTGGAATCAGAGATATTATCCGTTTCCTTCAAGGTCGCTTGGATCGTGAGAATTTTGTTGGTAAAAAATTCTGCTAGTTCAGTTATCCATGGTTCCGAAAAGGAAGACGTGGGGATACAGCAGGTGGGAGAAATAAACTCTTTAACGATCTTAAATATTTCTTCACAGGAGCTATCTGCTTCCTCAATCCTTCTAGCTAGATAGGATTTCTTTTCTGCTGTAATATCCCTATGATATTCTTTCCCCTATGTGGGGCACTGAAGCGCTTTCCTACATGCGTAGAGCATGTGGTCAGTAGTGAACCACACTAATTTCTGCCGATTCATCCAGGCCTTGTTGGACTCCTACTGACGTCATCACGCAGCTCTGGAAATGTACAGCAGTTCGTCAATGCAGCACCCCAGGTTTTTAGGTCTCACGCCTAGCGTTGCAGTGCACAGCACTCCTCGCACAGCGTGAAACCTCTTGTAAGGGGGTTCTGAAAGCTGCTCACATGCTTGTGCGTGTGAGCAGGCTTTCCCCTCCCGCCATTGGCTTTAGCGTGTTTTTTTTTCTAAAAAGGCACAGGATTGGGCAAAGGCGTGCGCATGTCCTGCCTTTGCAACACCCATTCTCGTCCGTAGCTAGCACGTGCAGTGGCGTGCATTCGCCTCGCTGCCGCGCTCCCTCCCCCCGCTCCTCTGTGGTGCGAGCGCACCACTAGTTTTTATCATCACCGCCTCTTGAATATCTGCTGTTTCAGGGGAGAGGCCTGCTAAGAGAGGAGGGGTACCTCGTCCAACAGGGCGGGCATCCCTTGCGTTTTCCATTTTTGTCTCGCCTGGGATGTCTGCAGGTCGAGGTGGGGCACCTGGGCTCAGGGGGCGAGATTCCTTCTCGCAGTCTTCTGCTTCTTGCAGGGCTGCACTCGGGTCGAGGCCCACGGCTGGTTCCAAACCCTCTCCGCACTCATTACCTTCATTTAGCCGAGTTGACGTGCCGAGGCCCCGTGCTCGTCACTGGCCGGCCCTTCTGTACTCTGATGCCCTGGGTGGCTCCTCTGCCCCATCTGCGGTCTGAGCTGCGTCCAGGCCACAGTTGCTTTTCTGCCACCCCTTAGAGCCGGTAGGGTCTTCTCTGTGAGCACTTAATTCCTAGCAGGAACCCAGACCGGCTGCCCCTTCGTGAGCATCTGTTCCCTCTTCTGTGACTGTCCTCCTTGCCTGTGGCCTGGTTGCGCGGTGTCTTGAGTCAGACTGACCTCTGCCAAGGGCCTGGTATAGAGCCCACTGTTCCCTGGCCTCGGAGTGATTGACTGTCGGGCCGGAAGCTGCAAGACTCCCCATTGTTTGGTCCATTGACCAGAAGTGCTTCATTTCAAGCCTAGGACTGGCTCCGCTGCTTCAGGCTGAGGACCGGGGACATAGGAGCTCTGGAGAGCCTGGGGAGAAGGCGCATGGATACCAGAGGTTGGATGTGGATTACAATTGGTGTGTGTTGTGAACGTTTGAGGGCATTGTTCGTGTGATACTGTTTGTGTATGATGTCAGTGTGTCCAAAAGGTATGTTAAGTGTATATGAGGTGTGAAAAATGTCTGTGTTTGTATGTAAGTGGGTTTTGTGGGGCATGGTGTAAGGTGTGTGTGTGAGAAATATATGTGGGCAAATTAGAGGTCATGTTCAGATAAAGGTGGTGCTTAGGTTTAGCTTTCAATCAGGGTAATAGTTTCAGTTTACATTAGGACAAGAGTTACAGCTGTTTAGGGTTTAGTCTTAGGCTGAAGGCAAAGGTTAGGAATGGCAAGGTAGGGGATTTTCTCATTATTGTATTTGTAAAGCTTTTTAGAGTGACAAAGAAATACGAAACACATTTTCTCATGTTTGCGTTCATCAACATCACATAGATCCGTTTGAAAGCATTGCTAAGGTTATATGGCTGCTCTAGCAACTTTTAGTTTTTTTTAAAATTAATTTGATTCACTGATGGTCCTCGTTAGCAGCTAATTATTTTCTGGGTAGATATATATATTTTACACCATAGGACTGGATATTAGGATTGTGGAACTACACCAGGATGGTGAGATTTCAGCAGAGTTTGGAATGTGGAATTTTCTTCTCCAGCACAATTACTGAGGAATGTGTTGCCAAATTAGGAGTGGAGTAAAAATGGAGCCAGAGCCCGAGACCTAAGTTACGTTTTAGAGAAACTTGCGATATTCATGTAGAAATACCACCTCAGAGCTGCAGAAAGTGTCAGGGTTCACCATTTGGGCTCTGTTTGGCAAGAATCAAAGAAATCAACTGATTGTTGACCACAATTGCAGGCATTCAGTCAGAAAGGTGTCATTCTCTGCATTGAATGGCAACCACTGACCCAAAGTGACCAGACAAGAGGGGCCACCGTCACCTGAGCAATTGAGAGTGACATCCCATGTACATCAGAGCATGTTCTCTCTGTGTCTGATTCTGGTGAAAACTATTGTGTCTGATATCCAGTCTGACATGACCTGGGAAGCAATTTGTTGTTTCCATGATGTGGTGACCGCAGTGTTATCCAAATTACATCTTGATAGAATGTATGCAGGTACCAATCTCTACCACCTCCAGAAAGACACGACCAAGGTCATGACCCCGTGCACCGGATAGTGCTTGATGTAAACATTGCTGGAACAAAAGGTCACCACATCCAGCATGCTCTAAAATAGGGAGAAACCCAATAGCTCTACATGGTCGAAGCATGCTATGCTTTACCCCACGTGTTGTGATCTCACATAAAACCAATTACTCTGAATCTGGAGTGACATGTGGAAACCCACATGCACGAGATCTGGCATGATGTGCCCACGCAGAAGCACAGGACACCAGATCAGTTCACCATTATCCACTGACAGTCAGCTGCACTATGTCCCGTGTACCATGTTCTTGACCAAACTAAACATCACAAGATCCTGTTAGGTAGATGTTTATGCAGCGCTAAGCAACAGGAAGCTCAGCGACAGAAAGCAGTACTTGGTGTGGGCAAAAGACTCTGAAAGGGTGTGGGTGTCTCACAGTAGTAGGGAGTGATATCTCACCAGGGATTTGCAAAGGATGCTGGGATATTCCCAAAATATTCTCACCCTCTTAAGATCTATGGTTTCAGTGGAGGGTGTCAAAACAAAAGGGCAGGAATGCGCTGAATCTGATACGGCGCATTCCTGTCTTTTTGCCCTGCACTGGCGCACAATGGGCTGCCCTGCGCCAACGCAGGCACCCTTGCACCATGGTGCAATGATGGCTGCGCTGCAGGGGATGATTGATTTTCTGCAGGAAGGGATACCTTCCTACACAAAATCAATCACAAGAGGGGATTTCCTCTTTCAAAAGGAAAAATTAGGAGAAATGAAAACATTTCCCCTCGCTGCGCCTTCCTAACGCCACCCCAGAGGTGCCTCGTAAATCTGGGAATGTGTCTGGTTCCATGAGCGTTGCGTGGGAACACACACAGCAACACCCATAGAATGCCCCTTTCATGCAGTTTTCTGTGTGAAAGAGGCACATTTTTATAAGGGGATGAAAGTCACCTTATGACTTTATGTGACCTTGTCAATATGCCGTGGCCAATTGAGCCACCACAGTGTACAAAAAAGTAACGTTCCAGCGGCGCAAAAGTGACGGTAGCGCATCATAAATAAGGCCCTTACTGTTTAAGATAAAATAAGTGCGCTCCTTTTGATAAAAGTCCATAGTGGCTCCCAAGCAGCTTTCGGATTTGGTGATTACCCATATGCACACATCTACATTTCTTTCATGCACTTTTGTGAGAAGGCCTGTTTCTTCTTTAACTCTCTGTCCCTTCTTCTGTTTCACAGCAATGGAGATCCCCAATCCCTCTCCCACCAGCCCTACCTTCACTTTCACCAAGAGGCCCCACACCTAGCACACAGCTTTGCCTCTTCCTCTTCCCCAATTGTTGCCATGAAATTTTGAAGTGGGGGTCTAACCTTATGAAAATTTACTTAGAGGAGCTGAAAGCAAAAAAGTTTGAAGACCTCTAGTCTAAGGCGTTTCTGCCAGTGTCCCCAGCACTAAATGGGTGAGAAAAGGATCGTAGCTCTCCTGTGGTTCTGTAAACTGTGGAACACTTTGCTACTTCAAGCTCGAGCCCCCTACAATCATCTGTCACAGGAGCTGGCTTTTCACAGCTATTGTCAAAATATAGGTCTTTCCTTTCAGTATTTCTGTGCTCATAGTGCCACTTTATACGTCCACTTTATACGTCTGGTTACTTTTTAGGTTGAGCCTGGGCAGCACATGCGCTGCTCTGAGAGGCATGCTGTATTCAGGTAGGGACTTGAAACTTCACTGTAAACTATGACTGTTCATTGGTCAATAGGCTTAGTAGTCCCTCCTTAGTACCGCTGTGTCTCATTTTGTAACCTCGAATCGCAACACCCCCTGTTACGTGTGTTGTTACTCAGTAGGCTTTAATTACGGCCTCCAAGCACTATTTTCTCAAATAGCTTCGAACTGCCTTCTGTTGGACACGCTCTCTCCTAACGCTTTAAAAACTTTTTTAGAACACAATTGCATTTGCAATGATAAGTCTTACATTCGCGAGAGTTTAAGCTATTGGTATTGTAAATGACAATGCATTTTATCTGTTTTAAAAAACAACATATAAATAAAAGACATTGTTATTTACAACGCTAATAGCTCAAACTCTCGTGAATGCGAGACCTATTGCATTGCAAATGCTTGTTTTTTTTAGTATTGAGAACCTGTAAGGATGAAATTGTGGCGCAGTGGTCGATCAGGGTGGCAAGGGCCAAAATATAAGAAATAGAAAAAGGACCCCACCCCTCGGTTGGACTTTAGAAGGCAGCCATTAATGTGGTGCACTGGACTCCTTGTACCTGTAGGCCCTAGGGCTTGTACTAATGCTAGCTAGGCCTATGGTGCTACTGTCCCAAACTGATGTTAGTTTTTCTTTTGCAAAATCCTTCTGTATGTTTTCACATGTTTGATCCCAGATGTCATCCAACTGCATCCTCACCTGCTTGCTCTCCAATCTCCCCGGCTGAAGTTGCTTAAACTGTTCCCCCTCCTTTTGAGAAAGGTGCCATCTCCTTTGACAGCATGTGGAGTGGTCCTGTGGTCGATGACCCCCTATCAAAGCAAGGAAACTGCTTTTTAATGACACCCCTGAGGGTAAGCTCTGCCGACATGAAATGGGTATAACCGAAGCTATACCCCTTACCGTCCATGCCAACAGACCCTATTCAGGCAGGAAACTCACGATTTTTTAAGCAAAAAAATAGCTTTATTTGAGCAGATTCTGCATAAATTGCCGTTATTTCAATGTATGCCAATAGGGAAAATTAACTCCCGCAATCATTTTTTCAAAATCTTGGTATGTATGCATTACTCAATCTTCCTCCTAAAATGTATGTTACGATTGTAATAGCATATAAATACAGTGCCCAGTGGTTTCCAGTGCTGGCACTTAATTATCAACACCGGTACTGTGACAGTCTGCCACAAGGTGGCACTCTTTCGCAAATTTAGAAATGACCGCATCAACAGTTAATTATTAACTCAATAAACATCTAAAATGGCTATTACCTGCTGCTCAAGCCATTCTTTAAATTGTAGGAGTGTAATGGTTAGTAGTTGTGTTGTTACTATCATGGCAGCATGGGAGGGCCATGTGTGGTGCAAACTGCAGTGGCCTCCTAATAAGAGTCCTAGCACTTATTTTTGTTTACAAATTAAGCACTTAGTGTCCATGCTTGAGGGATTCATTACCACTGTGACCCCCCTCCCCAGTAGACGACCAGCCCTTGGATTTGATTTTTCTCACCTAGAGCCCCAGCATGTGTACTGTTTGACCGGGAAACATCGTTTACAATGCACGTGTTACAACGCGTGTCATTACAACAAATGTTTTTCAACGCGAAATCCATTACAACGCATGTCGTTACATCGCATAATCCATTACAACGCATTCCCCAAAGTAAGGCCCCGGCGGAGTTAGAATAGTAATTGCGTTGTAATGGATTATGCGTTGTAATGACATGTGTTGTAACGACATGCGTTGTAATGGATTTTGCGATGTAAAAATTTGTTCTAATGACACATGTTGTAACACGTGCATTGTAAAGTTTCATATTCTGTTCGACCATACATGGACTTGGCGAGACATGGTTTGAGCTGAAAAAGACATCCAATCTCTATAACCAAGACAAAGCGCTGTGGAAAATATCCTCTTACTTGGGAGAGTAGGCATACATTTGAAATAGGGATCTTCGGCCATTGGAAGAGAGAACACTTTCCAGGTTGCCAGTGAATAAAGACTGGGCTTCTGCACCCTTTGCTTTAAAGGGTTTTACTGCGAAGACCTACATGGAACTGGGGAAAACAGAAAGTGTTATTGCCTGGACTCTGAACTGGAGTACCTTCTGCCGAAGAGCTTTTCGAAAGCACTCCATCTGTCATGGCCAGTAGGTTTTTAGCACAACACCATCCAAATCAGAAAATTGTCATGGACATAGGTCGGGGTGTCAAAAGACTCACCAACACCCACTGGCTAACAACCGAGATTCTGTTCCTTTAGCTTACTGTCTACAAATGTCTCTGGCTTCATCAAGATCAGGGTCACAAAAGGATCACCTACAGTCCATCTCCCTTGCAGATGTTCAAGGCACCACTACGCCTTTGCAGTTATCAAAGCCAGGGCAGTCTCTGCACAACACAGGGACATAAGGAGGGCCGGGACAGTCCACGTGGTGTCGGCATATGTGGACGATATTATCTTATATTTACGAGACCTGAGGTGCGGACTTGACCCTATCCCCGGGATCTTTGAGGACTTCCGGGCATTGTCGGGCCTCACCATCAGTGAGCCTAAGTCCTATGGGTTCTGCTTCAATGCTTCCGGGGTGACTGCCCTTCCCACCACACACTTTCCAGGTGGTGGAAACGACTTTCAAATACCTGGGGATACAGATATACAGAGGGGCGAAGGATATGATCGATGGCAACCTGGGAAGGGCGATCACAACGCTGAAATCACAGATACAATTCTAGACTGCATTGCCGCTGTCGGTGGAGGGCAGAGTGGCCATCTCTAAGATGGTAGTACTACCCCGTCTTATTTATTACTTCACAAGCCTGCCTTTCGTGATCCCCGCTGCCATGTTTAGGATGTTAAATACCTTGCTTACAGAGCTGGTGTGGGGGTTGGGACGGCGGCGCATTGGCCTGGCTAAACTGCAACTTCCTACAGTGGCTGGTGGTATGGGGGTCCCGGACTTACAGGCGTATAGCTATGCCTGTCAATTGCAGTGGCTGGCCTATTGGTTGGCGGGACGCAACTTACAGGAAATTGGCATGTCAGAGGCGGATTGGGAAAGAGGGGTCATCTACTTACTGTTATTGCCAAGAGCGAAGATCCCTAGGTTGACGCCGCCCCTGCTCAGACTCGCGATCAACTGCTGGAGGAGGGCGGTGAAAAACACGACACCCACGTCCTCTAACGCCCCCACGATACCACTGTTGGGGCTCCCGATGGGAACGGGCCCACTGTCGAATCAGGTACTCACAGTGTGGCACGACGCGGGAGTGACACAGGTGGGGGATCTGCTCGCGGATGGCCGAATTATGTCCTTTGAGGACTTCCGCGGCACCCACCATACCCCAGGGGGATTGTTCCTTTTGCATGCCGGGCTGCGACGTTATATTGCACAGACATGGACACCGAACGGAGAAGAACCACCCACAAATCTGCTGCTCACAATGCAAAACCTCATGGGATCGGGCAGTCACCTGATGAAATGGATAACGAGTGGTATAAGGACAGGGAGGGCAACATCGCTACAACCTTTGAGAGACAAATGGGAAGGTGATATAGGAAGAGCAGTCAGGGACAAGGAGTGGGAAAGCATCCTCAAATTCCCGAAGAAAGTATCGAGGAACCCGAAATTTAAATTCATTCAACTTATGGTCCTGCACAGGGCGTACCTCACACCCCATCGCTTACACGCAATGTTCCCTAACACAGCAGACACTTGCCCCCGATGCGGCGCAGACGATGCGCGACTACTGCACATGATATGGAATTGCCCAAAACTGGGGTAATATTGGAAGACGGTACATGATGCTTTATATAAACTGTCTCCTTCCAAACCGTACACCTCTTTGGAATATACCATACTGGGGCTGGGACCTGTGGAACGGAACAAAAGCGTAGCCACACATTTCACTGACCTAGCCCTGCTACTTGCCAAGCATACCATTACAATGAGATGGAAGTCGGTTAGACCACCAGACCCAGAGGTGTGGAAGGCAGAAGTAGTGCGCTGGGGGAAGGCGGAAGGTACAACACTGCAGCGCGAAGAGCGTAGGGGCCTCAGGAAGACCCTAATGTCTTTAGATTGGAATGCTATGTTGGAGGCTTTTGATACAGGTGACGACACTGCATCTAATTTATCAACTACTGATGGTTAAGGCGAAAGGAGATATACTTGGTGTATGTGGAACTTCCCATGAACTTAGTGCCAACACAAGTCTGGCGAGCGAGGATAGTTCTAGGTGCAACGTAAGAAGAACATGCATATACCATATTGTATGTAGTCCTATATAGGTTTGTGTCAGAACAATGATTGTGTATTAGATATAATCACCTGTGTCGCGTACTATGAATGATTAATGTGTCCAAGTAAGTGCCGGGGGAGAGAGAGAATGGGAGGGGGGAGTTGCGGAGAAATCGTTGGGAATATACCAAAAATGAAAATGTTTGATAAATGACTCACTATTGCTAGCATATGAGAACTACGGAATATGAAACTGTTACTTATAAAGGAATTATTGTATCTGTTCTTGATTATTAGCTAATAATTTTTTTTTTTTTTTAAAAATCAAAGCCAGGGCAGTCATTAACTACTCCCCAACTTCCTACAAACATCCCCATGACTTCAAGGTCACCTCATTGAAAGAAACATTGAGCAGACTGAGGTTCAACAGTCCTTTCTTCTGTAAACCAATGGGAATAGCGGTCTTCAACCTTCCTTGAAGGAAACAACCTCTTATCTGACAAACATATTGGACAAGGTCAGCAAAATCTCCTTGATCAGCATCTGGAAGGAGGTCAAGAATTCTACTGATACAACTGGACTTTCGACCCACCTCCTGCTGGCCCTCTCTTCCACTTTGAACATGGCACGTCATTCATCATATACTACACAGAGGTGCTGGCCTCAGGATTCAAGACACTGTACTTCGATGGCCAATTCTTTCTGCAGTTTCCATTTGCATTCTTTTCCAAGCTTCGTTGTACGCAGCGTATATACCAGCATATATGAAACGTTTTTGCCATGGTTTGCGACGTCCCATTAAGAAATCTCACAAATAATTGCTTTCTTTAAGTAAAGATAAGTGTTGTTTGATTTCCGGAAGTGTGGATGTCTTTAGCCACTCAAGGCATAGTTTTCCTGCACTGTATGTTGTTACTATCCCTGGATGTTGTCTCTGGGATATCTTGGATCTGGTCTGTTCAGTTTTAACCCCTGTGTTTTGTTCAGGAATCTATCATGACAGTTATTAGTGTCTGTGGGCCAGATTAACCATTTTTTCCAATCAGGGTTAGTTCTGTTTTGTGTTAAAATATATGGTACGTCTACCTCCTTTTCTGTAGTGTCATTACTCTCAGAAGTGGGTTTAGGTATAGACTGTTTATTTAAATCTTTTATCTTAGCCAGGCCAAGACAAGAAGTCTGTTGAAGAGTGTCATTAAAAACATTATTTGTTTTGGTATAATGCAGGCTCTGAACAAGGCTTCTAAACCTTGTACCTGCCAGTCTTTCGTGCCCCAGACAGTTTTTGTCTCAATGTTGTCTTTCCAAAAGTCGAAACCTAATGTAGACAGCTGAGCATAAAAGTTTGCAGAATAAATTTGTTTAGTATTGGTCAACATTGTTTCCATTCCTCTCTTATTTACATTTTTGAAATAAAACGTTTCTGGATTTGTAACATTAAACCCTGAGAAGTATGGAAACGTTTCATAAAATGTTTTTGAGCTGCCTTTTGGTGGCGTTGGACAATGTTCCCATTGATTATATGTAAAAACATTCCTAGGGCTTGCAGATTTATGCAAATAATGGTGACCATAATGATTAAAACAATACATTTGTTCATAATCTGATTACCCTTCTAAATAATCATGTTCAGTAAATTTTACAGACATTTCTAAATCTGACATCATATCAGTAATAGTCTCAAAGTCCCAATCATCAGAAAATGTGCTGGGTGATACAAAGTCACTTAAAGAAACCTTAAACTGGTGTGCAGTCTTCAGAATTTTAATTTTCTACCAGGCCATAGATGTCATAATCAATTCTGTCCCATGCTATACCACCAGGTATAGGAATGGATGTGATGTTCACTGATGACAGGTCTCTTTTTTCACAATGAGATGATTTGTGAGGTTTTAGGACCAAGTTGATTTTCTGACTTGCTGTGTCCATTGTACTGTATTTTCCATCTATCATTTTTCCCAAGCTTAAAACCAGAATGAGCCAGAGCAGGAGGAAAAGTACACCTAACCCAATCCAAAATTCAATCCATGGTGAAACCAGATATGTTTTTTTAAGTTGATGAAAGAGTTCTGTTATATTTTCTTTGAAAGTTTTATTTGCTGGCATTTCTTCAGGTTCACTGGGATCCTCAGAAAATGTATCAAAGTTGATGAAATAGCCAGAGGCAGTTATGTCAATTGTTGAAATTGCATCAGGATTGTTATTAATCTTTAGAGCTGCTTCTTCCTTTGTCATATTTGTATAGTCAGAGGCTACATCATTGTAGACAGGTGTTTCTTGATGAACTGTTATTTGGGTCTCAAGAGGCACGAGTTCCATGGCTTTGTTGCATAGTCCTTCTTTTCTTACTGCAGGTTTATCAAAGGAGATAAGTCTTTCAGTTTGAACCTCTTAGATAGTAGCAAGATTTGGTCTTCTGCTACATCTTGGGAGTCCACTGGGCCTACTACTTATTATTGGCTACATGTTGTGGTTTGACCAGGCCGATGGACACAGCAAGGGGCGGTAGTACTACTGATCTTGTTCCTTGGATTGCCAAGACAGGTACTGCTTTCCTGTAAGAAGGCCCAAATTCCTTCTTTACCGCAATCTTTTCCCTGACTAGATCCCCAATCTTTGGAATCCAAACAGGTCTTGCTGGGACAAGTAGATTTTCTTCGGTGGTTGGTGGCTTCTGTATTGCGTTACACAGACTTTTTCTTGTTTCATTTAAGTCCTGTAAAACAGCCAAAGGATCTTTGACATCAAAGGGTTTTTGTTCCACCACTGAAGTTTGACAATCGAGGTCTTCGATTAACATTCTATAACCAAATAGTAATTCATATGTAGTGATTCCACCCAGAGAATTTCTTGGCAGATTATTAAGACTACGTTGGACACTTATTAGATGTTTGACCCACCCATCACCTGAACCTTAGCTGTTATGGATTGCTTAATGTCACGTTTTTTTCTGTCCACTACCGCATTACCCTCAGGATGGAAGGGACTAGAATACCGCAATGCAACGCCCAAGCTAACCATGGCCACTTTGTAAGCTCGAGAGCTAAACGCAGGACCCTGGTCAGAATGTAGCATGCCGATTGCGTATGTGCAGATAAAGACTCACAAATCCTTTATAACAGTCCTGGGGTCAGCCGAGCGCTGAGACCACATCCAAATAAATCTTGTCGTAGTAGTTGTGGGACCGCATCTGTCCATGATGACGTCTGCGTGTATATAGTCTAATGCTGTCTAACAAAGGTATCTGTACTGGGCTGGCTACACTGTAGTCCGGTATCTGGTGGTTTCAAAGCTATGATATCTGTAACAGGTATCACGGTTTTTTCCAAATTCATAAACTTGGACGCTCATTCCTGGCCACCAGTACATCTCTTCTAATTCTATTAGAGATTCTAAGATCCCGTGATGTCTCAGACCCTCTCCCATATGTGCTTCGTGTACCAAAGCAGCTCTCTGGTTCCTGTTTGGAATTACTCTGTCCCCCACTCCAGGGATTTGAGCAAAAGGAATGAAGTTAGCATCAATTATGTATGTATTACTGAGTGGATAGTTTAGAGGTAACGCTGCATGATGGCCTTCCATAAAGGCTTTTACTGCTAGTAACATTTTACTATCTATTTCTCTTTTCGAGCAAGCGATTGTAGTTACGGAAGCTGTTTAAACAGCTGCCTTCATTAGCCAATGAATTCCCTGCAAGCTGATGACTCAGTGTATGTATAATGTGAGTCTTTTGTAATTCTTTCTGTAAACAAACTACTTGTTCCCAAAGCGTTTTATACTTAATTGTGCCACCTTTTGAATTTTTGAACCCGTTTTTAACCCAGTTCTGAAAATTTTCGATGTAAGATTCAACGCAGAAATAGGAATCGCGCACTATGAGTGTGGGGAATTTGCGATAGGTATTTTCAAGCGCCATCTTGAAAGCCAGTAGTTCAGCTCGCTGAGCTGTACAGTCTCCGAGTGATTGAGTTTTTGTGACCATAGGTATGAATTTGCCTTCGCGCCAGCGACCTTTAACAATCGCGCACGCAGCACTATAGGCTTGTTTACCCCCAATTGCGGGCTGTGCTGATCCGTCTGTATATATTATACATCCGTAATGTTCTAGAGGTAGAATCTCGGTCGGCAGAGGACCTTCATGTTCGTATTGGAGAAATTCTAGTGTTTTCAAGTATGGGTCAAACACGTATTCAACGTCTGTTGCAGCAAGAGAGTTAACCCATCTTGGATGTAAAGCTTTTGCATTCGGAATGCTCGCTTTTGTCACTGCCTCTAAGGCAGGTACAGGTGTAACGTTCATTATACGTTTACCCTGCGTGAGAGCTCTCTCCTTTGCTACTGCAGTTTGAACCGCTGTCAGAATTTTCTCAGTAGAAGTGAATTTCATTTCTGCTTGTGTGTACAAGTGTGATTTGTATGCTATTGGTACCGTTTCTCCTTCATTAAAGGTCAGGTACGTGAATCTGCATCTCCCTGGTATGATTCGGATCACAAGGTTGCGCACGTTTTCGCGTGTCTGTAATTGTGTTTTTGCTAACATGTCTGTTTGGACTGATTGCAGAATTTCTGTGTGTGTTTGAGTCCAATTAGTTGGTTTGAAATCAGGTTTGATTAATTCATAGAGAGGTTTTACCCTTTCTGCGTAATTCAGAACATAAGTTCTTCCAAAATTCAGGAAACCTAGAATTGACTGTAAGTTTTTCAGCGTCTTTGGAGGTTGGAGCAGGGCACATTTTTCTAGAAAATTAGCTGCCAGGCTTTTGCCTTCACTTGATAACTCGTAGCCTAGAAATAGGACGATGACGTGGGCAATTTGTGATTTCTTAAAATTGAATTTATACCCTTCAGATGCGAACCCAAGTATTATGGTGTTCATTCTTTTCAAGTGTACGTCCAAATCGTCGTCTGTAAGATAGATGTCATCGACATAAGATAAGGCCTCATCATCGTACGTTTGTAGTAACTCTGTTACCCTGCCTGAAAATAACCCTGGACTATTCTTGAATCCCTGGGGGAGACAGCAAAATTGTCGCTGTGTCCCCATAATTGAGAAAGCGGTCAAATGCCTGCTTTCAGGTACAATGTTTTGACAGAAAAACCCGTTCGAAATATCTAATGTGGTTTTATATTTTTTACGTACTATGTCATTCAAGTCAAGTCATGAAGCTCTATTCGGTGCATTAAAAATGACCATAAAAGCACAAAATAGATACATAATAAAACAAAAACAGTGATTTAAAGTTAAAAGACAGTATGACAGACTGGATGGTTTAAAAGCACATACTTATCCTGGCCTTAATAGATTTAGTTAAAAAATTGTCAGTAAAAAAACAGACATCGATAAATTGCAGATTAAAAATAAGACTCATTGCCTGGGTAACTGTACGTACACCATATTTAAGAAACGTACAGCCTGATTCATTAAAGGTAATTGCGCTCGCAAAGGGCCAGATTCTGAGAATTCGGCCCTTTGCGAGTGCGATTTTTGCATTTGGGATTCATCATCCCAAATGCAAAAATCGGTAATAGCGAATTCGCAAATTTGCGAGGATTTACATTTAAGGAATCTCTATTTGAGATTCCTTAAATGCAATTCATCATCCATTTTCAAATTGCAAAATCGCAATTTCGGGCCGCTATTTACCGCGAGGTCAAACCTTGTGGTAAATAGCGAAAACTCAGAAAAATGCTTTTAAAAGCATTTTTCTGAGTTGCATGTTGCACACACACATGTCCTTTGGACATGTGTGTGCGCAACACCTGTTTAAATTAGCATTTAAGGGGTGCTACAGGGTGTCCTCTGGACACCCTTTAAATCGCTATCATATTTGCGATTAGCTAATTGCTAATCGCAAATAAGGAATACTCCCCATTCATTCCTATGGGCCAAAAGGCCCATAGGAATGAATGGGGAGTAATTCCTTATTTGCGATTAGCAATTTGCTAATCGCAAATAAGGAATCTGTAGAAATCGCAAAAAATGTTGCTATTCCTACATGAATACCGTTTTGCGAGTCTGGAATAGCGATAACTTATGATTCGCTATTTCAGACTCGCAAAACCTCCCATTGATGAATCAGGCTGATAGGTTTTAAAAAGGTTATACGGAAATTCATATACAGTTTACAGATCAAGAGAAAGTGCAGAGTGCTTTGTTTAGTTATACCATCACACATACAAGGCCCCAGAGGGTGTTTCTTAAGTGTTGGTAGTGCAACTAGGTGGTGAGCTACACCAAACCTCAGTCTAGTTAGCACACACTTATGTGAAGGCCTAGTCACCCACATTAAATAAATGGGAAAGCCTTCAACAATAGAGTAACTATTGTAAAACGTGACAGTAGATAAAGACCCATTCGCAACAGCTCGTCTTCTCGCAGCGAAGGCCCGAAGTTTAGACTTCATTTCAGCCTTGGGTATTCAAGACGCTGCGCCAGGGTCAACCATAACATTAATGTTGAAGATCTCAGAATAACAATTGATAACACATTTTAACCAGGGTATGTTACAGTATTTATCCAACGAGAGGCAATCCTCAATGATGGATCTAGTAAGGGATTTTTCCACCTGAAGCCAAATTGACCGCCAAATCATAAGTGGCCTCAGTGATAACTGATCGATCAAATAGTTGGTGTCCAATTCCCGGTGGATTAACTCAGTTGAGGCAGATGTTGACAAACACAGGAGATTTTAAAAAAAAGAATTTTCCTCCTGCTGCAGCTTATGGTCGCATCTATGTCCCCAGATACCTGCCCCATAGAGTGCGATAGAGACACACCTGGCTTGGTAGATCTTCAGCATGTCACAAGTACATCGATCCCCAACCTTGCTAACAAATCTAAAAACTCTGTGGGCATTTTTTGCCATTTTAATACTAATATTTTTAAATTCATTAGACCACGTTCTATCTTTAGAAAAGGTGATACCAAGATAACAAAAGGTATCCACCTGATACACCTTATCTGTATCAATGAAAAAACAGTTCGCAGTTTTACTTTTAGCCCCACAAGTCATAGTGAACGTTTTCCCTTTATTAATGATTAATTTTCTATCACTAAAAAAACTAGAGAATGTGTTAATCAGGCGCTGTAATCCTAGCGGGGTTCTAGAAAGTAGGACAGCATCATCAGCATATAATAACACCGGCACAGAAACTCCATTGATCCGAGGCGCATCTGCCTTAACTTTTTTTAAATTTCATCGATTCCGTTAATAAATCAAATAAAAGGAGGGGGGCCAGGACACAACCCTGTCTAATCCCTCTTTTAACTATTTTATTCATTAGTGCTGCACTATGTGCATTTTCTACTGCAAATGTTATTCAACAAGAGTTTAAGTGTCTGTAATCCAATGCCAGACGATGTGAATTGTCTGGTTTGGAGACAGGAAACAAAGGATTGTTCATTGACAAGGTACATGTTTCAATCACCCCTTGGTATTCAAGTTGATTTAAAATCTCCCTGACTTGTTTTTTAGCTTCTTGCTTAACTGGATACCTCCTCTGTGTAGTAGGTTGATTTTTTAACAGAATTTTATGGTGAGGAGAGTCCTCATCCCATCCCACATGATTTTTATATAATGCTGGAGCCTGGGCCACAGCCCATTTTCTGGCATATGTGTATTTTTTATGAATTCAAATGTGATTTGAGAAGGCTGGCATAATTATCTCTTCGCCATGTGGGCACTCCCTGACAAATTCAGGTGGCCAGTCTTGTTAAGCTAGAAGAATGTCATAGCCCTTAGAGAGCTTTTCCCAAAAGAGTGCTCTTATTTTTCTAGTTATGTCCCCCTCCATCCGGAGTGTTACTTCATATAACTTGTGGGGTACACCAACCCTGGTGTCTGCAGTTTCAACTTGAATGCATTCATTCAAGTCCACTGTCTCCAGATGATCCTTCAAGATCTTGCAAACTATGGTGACTTCTGCTGCGCTGTCTAGCATTGTTTGAGCCCACTCCCCGTTCTTGAGTTGTGTCCTCAAGATCCTCGGCATGTCTGATCTTTATGCTTCCTACCTTCTTTTTGGAAAATTGAGCTTTTTTACTTTGGTGAACTGGTTCTTTGTCTTTGGACTTGACGCGTTCTTCCTTGTGTTCTGACCGCCCTCTTCTTTCCGATTTCTGCGAGGAAGTCTGAAAAGATCGAGGGGGACGTGTATCATTATCTTGATATCTGTCAGGTTTTTTCAAATTATCCCTATTCCTAAGGTTATACCTTTTTTTCAGAGGGCTCCCATTGGGGAGACCTACCTCCCCGTTGGGGAGATCTTGCTCTGGACTGAGAACGTTTCTCTCTAGGAAGAGTCTGTTTAGTGTTTTCCTACTTCTTTTTAGGAGTAGTGAGATTATATTTAATAAAAACTTTTTCAGGATTTTCAGTTAGTTGTAGTTTTAACGGTTTTCCACCCAAACTATCTCTACCTAGTTCTTCATAAGATTTTTCAATAATTCTATCAAGCTCAAATGGTTGATCTGTTATATCTGTTTCTTTTAACTTTTGGCGGATTGCCACGGATGCTGCTTCACCTTTAATGTTAGCTAATAGTATAGCCGAGACCTGTTTGAAATCTTTCAGTAATTTCATACCTAGATTTAAGGCCAGTTCTGGACCGTATTCATTTTGAATCTCCCTCAGAACGTCTGGTATTACCGCCATGGACAGTACACCATGTGTTTTTGTGTAGATTGAAGCAAAAACTGTACCCCAAGTGTCACAGTCCTCCACATGTGGTGCTATCAGGAATGGGTGGCGCTGTTCTGACCTGGATTGGCTCCTTTCTTAAAGGATGGACTCGAAAGGTCCTTCTTAGACCTTTTGAATCAGAGGGTAAACCCCTCCTTTGTGGCGTGCCTCAGGGCTCTGCTCTGAGTCCTCTGTTTTTTAACGTGTATCTTGCTCCATTGCCTAAGGTGGTGGAATCTTGGAGGGTCAGAGTGATCTCTTATGCTGATGACACTCAGCTTGTCTTTTCATTTGGAGATCACTCTGACTCCAGTTTTGCCACTTTTTGCCATTGCCTTGGCAATATATGCTCCTGGATGACCTCTAATCATCTCAGGCTCAACACTGATAAGACTGAGGTCTTATTTTTTAATCAGAAAACCACGCTGCCTGCCATTCTGTGGTGGCCGACTGTACTTAATCCTCACCCCACTCCAGTCTAAACAGTATGTAATCTGGGCTTTCAATTTAATAACGCTCTATCCTGTAAAGCTCAAATCAATAAGGTCACGGCAGCGTGCTTCGGGAAACTACGTATGATTAGAAAGATCTTTCCTTACCTTCCGCTGGATGCCCGTAGAACCATCATCCATGCCCTGATCACCTCACACTTGGATTACGCCAACAGTCTCTATGCCGGTGCCCCCCTGTACCAAATTGAATGTTTGCAGATCGTTCAAAATGCGGCGGCGAGACTGATTGGCAACATCCCTTATCGACAGTCTGTCGCATCCTATTGTAAGAAGCTACATTGGCTCCCCATTTCCCGTCGCATTCAGTTCAAGATGCTGACTCTTGCTTTTCGGGCCCTTAATTGGTTGGGCCCGGGAAACTTGAGAAAGAGACTTATACTATCCCAATTGGTCAGATCCTTGAGGTCGAACAACTTGCGTCTCTTGGTTGTCCCTCGCTTTCGCCGTTCCAGAATGGGTGGCAGAGCGTTTAGTGTAATGACCGCTAAACTCTGGAACAGCCTCCCACTAGACCTTAGGTTTATTTCCTCTGAATCTCTTTTCCGGAGCAAACTGAAAACTTGGTTGTTCACCATCTCTTAAAGTGTTTCTCTTTTCCAAGTCTGCAGTCTACAGCGCCGGGACACCCCCGTTGGGGGTAGCCGTGCGCTTTACAAGCTTCAAAAATAAATAATAAAAATCTCCCCATTGGTAAACAGATTGTCAGAATTCTGTGTTTCTCATGAGATGTACTATCAGGGAATACTGCCTCTATTTGAGTAATTTTTTTAGCTAACCAGAACGAAATTTTCCCCCTCTTTGCGGGTAATTTACCAATGACTGATTGTATAGTCTGTGGTGTAATTTTGTTTGTGTTCCCCTGGTGAGGGGTGTGCTGTGGAATCCTTATAGCAGGTTGGACTGTTAAAGTCTGCATGACATATTGAACCAATTGTCAATGTATTTTAATTAACTGTTTCAGCTGTATTAACAGTTCTCTACCTGGCATATTTTCTATGTCAGGATGTGGTGTATAGCTTGCTAGTACCGGCCATGTAGCTCATGGTCTACCGAGTGGACCGAGCCTGGTAATATGATTGTGATGTTGTAGGGTGCCATTAAACCAGAGCTGATGCTCTTGGTAAGTTTAGTGGAATTTCAACGTCCTCGAAAAGAACGTATTCCACTGGAGGTTCCTCTGCTTTGTAGTAGTGGAACTCCTGTGTTACTGGATTAGCTTGCGGAAAAGTAATCCATGAATAGAATACCTCTGTCTGCCGATACTCACGTGCCTCTATCACAAACATAACTTTACCACCTCTCAATGATACCCCATTTTCTATAAGTTTTATAGTTATGGTTTTCCTTATATTTGCCGGGATGATTATAGCATAATCATCTTCTTCATTAAACCCTTTAACGTCTTAACCCGGTTGGTTCGCATTTACTGCAGCTCCACCAGTTGCGTTGTTGTCGCCGTTATTCGACATTGTTTAATGAAAGTTTGCAGAACAAGTTTCAAGGAAACAAAGATTAGGTGCACAATATTTTAGAACACTGTATCCTTCAACGTTGAATAAACCAAAAACTAATACATAGAATTTTCGTCCTACTCAGTTTTGGCGATTATTAACCTTTTACCCACTCGAGACATCTATTGGAGTTTTTTACGGGAAAAAGAGGTCTGTGTGAAAAGCACGACTGAGTTACTCTAGTATCTAGCGTTAAATTATCACCTTACCAAACGTTGGGTGCCATGTAGTGTAGTTCCTATATTCCCAATAGGCTCTGCGCATTGGAATAATATATATACTGTAGTTTAGACGTAGGACTGAGGTCGACTAGGTCTCTACCGAATATATTAAACTTAATAGTTAGTGCCAGCTAGCTTAGAGGTCACTAGAAACTTTCTCGAATAAACAAGAAGGGATTAGTTTCAGACAACCGCATAAACATGAGAACTTTGTTTCCCAAGAATAAGAAATCAATCTCTAGAGTCGGGGAAACTATAGATAACTATTTTACTCAGTCAATCGTGCATGCTTCGTTTCACTAGAAGTGCTGAGAAAATAGAGAGACGGGCGTTTTCAATAAAAAGTATTTATTGAACAGTCTTCTTTCTCAAGCATAAAAAATGTACTGCTACAATAGTAATACTGGTTATAAAGTACAAAGTATATAATACGAACAGTATTATAAAGTAGTACTTTAAAAGCATGATATGGTTTCTAAGCCATAAGTTGCTTAAAATGTATAAAATACATACAGTGATAAAATAATGACTAAAAGTACTTAACTGGTGCTTCTAAAATACTCCAGCCCCGGTGTACCTAACCTAAGTCTAGTACAAGGGATAAAGTAAATGAGGAGTAGCTTAAGTTTAGTAGTTTTCTGCCAGGAATCTATTCCAAGAATTCTCTAAAGGGTCTAATCAGCTCCGTACCTTGGTTTTAGAATGAAGGAGGTCTGGTATCTCTCTCTCAGGACTTCCCAGATACCCGCAAGGGTAAGCCGGAAACACTGGAGCTGGATTTCTCGGCAGGAGAAAAGACAGAATCTCTCAGTGCATCAGCTGGAGGGTCGGCTTCCTTCGGCACTTGCTGCTGCAGGGCGTCGGGCAAGTAGTTAGTCGATCTGCTCCAAAACCACTGTGTGTTTGTCTGGGCAAATGTAGGCATATTTATACCTTGAAGGTGGCGAATATGACGTATGATTGGACTTAATAACGTCACTCAAACACTCAATTCTTTGAAAACTCCAGGAGTTCTTGGATAAATCAATATTCAAGCAGGGGGAAGTCCCTAGCTGCTAAAGGCGAGTTTTTCCAAGAAATCGTTGTTGATTCTCGGAACTTAGTGGAAGTAGCCATGTCCTATTTGGGCTGCAAGGCTCAGGCCAAATATGGTACTGATTTCTATGCTTATATAAGGATTGGATAATGTATACCTGTTAGACCCGTCTGCTTCTGAGAGTCCCCTCACCACTATGATTTCTTTTGTTCCCCTGTACCTCCCAAAATTTGTCGCTTTTCTTTGTCTACCAGGACTTTTTATGTGCTGTTTCATGGGGCTGGATGTTCCTTGACGCCCAGTTGCTCACAAGGTTTTTGGCACCTATTTACAAGGCACCTGGCGAAACCTGTGGCATTAATAGACTGGGATTGGCAACCTGTATGAATGGCCTTAAAATGGTGGCCATCCTTTTTCCTCATGTGAGTGACTCCCCTTGGAGCCTCCATGAACTCTGACCTTTCAAGGTTTTGGCGCCCTTTTACCTGGCGCGCATTCCTGACAGGAATTCCTTTATTTCCCTCAGGTACACAAAATGGCTGCTCTAAAACCACAGTATGGTGGCTGTTAGGGTCCTAAATACACCTCAAAAGTGCCATGTCATTGGCATAGCCAGAGAAGGTTCTAGAACCTACTGGCACGAGCCAGCACCTCAGGGCACTGGCTATATAAGGTCCAGTCCCTGGCGGCCATTTTAGAGTAGAAGTAGAAGAAGAAGAGGAAGAGTAAGAGAGAGGAGAAGGAGATTCCAGACTTGACACCAGATTGACACCTGCCCTGTTGACCCCTGAGGTGGCTGGTAGCGCGGGCAGTAGAGTAGCAAATGTCATTGGCGTTGATTCTGACTGGCGTTCCAGTCAGCTGCATGAGCGCCTCATTTCCCCCCAAGAGACTGTGGCCAATTTCGTGTGCCTCCCCCCCCCCCCCCCCCCCCCCCCCCCGGTGGCGAATCACGACAGATCCCGCGTGTCGCGAGGCGAGAGCCAGTTCGCCGCGACCGCGATCGTCTTCTGTGCCCCCTTCGCGACAGGCGCCTCCAGCGAGGAGCTCGGACGTCTCCGAGCCCCACCGGCGTAGAGTGCTTCCTGCGCGGACTGAAGGTGAGGTGGTGCGCCGGGGCGGGGAAAGGCCGGCCTTCGTTGGGCGGGACTAGTGTCTCTGCCCCTCCCCAGTGAATCGGCAGCTGTAGCTGTGGGCGGGAACCATCCCTGTGTGAGGAAGTCGGAGGGAGGTACGTGGAGCCCCTGAGAACCCCGTCGCGGGCGTGAGAAGTGCTGTGCCCTGACTGAATCGCTTCCCGATTGCAGCCGATGTGAGGTGGGCCCGTTTCTTCAGGTGGGGAGCAGCGTTGTGAAGGAACTGTGAACCAGCATTTATTTGACTGAGCGCGAAGATTGTGTGACCTCTCCGGCAACCCGTTCGTCAGTCTAAAGACTTTGAACTGGTGCCGCCTGAGTGCTAGCGGTGACAAGCCCGTAGGCGCGCTTAGACCCCACCGGCAAGCAGAGATCTCATCCCGGTGGCAGCAGAGTGTAAATGAAGTATTCACTGTGTTTCCTTGCCTTTTAGATACCCGCGCATACTCCCTGATTGAACCTTAAAGAGTCCCAAAACTCATTCTGTGCCCAGAGAAGCCTGTATGCATTATCATTGAAACCAACACAAACTGTAAGAGTAATCTTTCCAAACTGAAACGTATTGCAAGTGTAATGTTTCTGAAGTATTTAATTGGTGGCAGCGTTACCAGAATGAACATGTGTTTGTTTAGTTAAATGAACCAGTATTTATTCTGCTAGGCAAAAGTGATATTTATTCTATTTATTAGTGATATTTATTCCTGATATTTATTCTATTTATTGACAACCTTTATTCCTGATATTATTTATGGTATTTATTTTAAAATTGAAACCCAGAAATTTGTGACTAAAAGAAATGTGTATGTGCTTTCCCAATTGAACCCTATTCACAACAGAGAGTTTTTATATAAAGGAATCATATTTTTCGACAGCAGTGGTGTGGTGTCCTTCTTTTTGGTGACTGTACAGGGAGTTATTATTGGGTCAGAGACGGCTTAGCACTAAAGCCTTCACTTGCCTTGTCACTTGAGCCAAGCTACCCCCTTTGTGCTGGGCTTGCCCATCGCAGGTCCAACAATACCTATATAAGGGCATGAATCGGGAAAATTTACACTAGGGTCCTAGATCCATTTACAACAATAACACTTACTTCGGTGACAGGCTTTAGTTTTTAACCATTGTTGGTGCAGCCACTGCTGTGTATCTCTAGACACGTGTGTGCTGGGATGTGAGGCAGTGTGCGCCCACCCTCTTCCAAATGATCAAACCACAGCTGTCTGGCCACAGGAACTCTGGGGCATATTCTCAAGGACTTATCGCCGAGTTATCAGCACTTTATCGCAGCCAAATTGGCAATAAATGTATCGCCACATTCACAAGGCATTGCTAACAGCCCATATCACCAGTTAACCTGCGATAACAGCCGTAAAAACATCACCACAGATGACCCCGACAACCATCGCTAATGAGATGCAGAGTAGGCGTTCCCATGCAAAAAACAGCAAACACATCACTTCGCAACATTCTCAACGACCAGCAAGATCGTCGATAAGAACGCAAAACAGTCGATAAGGCGCGTTAGCAGCAGGAATTTAACCCAGCCCAGAGCCACACCTGAAGAACAACAGAAGATGCCATGGATCCAACGATCATGCAGCTTGGACACCCAAGAGGGCCACAACATCCACAGAACCACCCCCAGGCCTGCAAGCCCCCGGTACTCCCCCCGACAAAGATTTGTGACATCAACTTTACGAAATCATGAACAAAACAATTTGCCTGATGTCCCACAAGTACAACATTCAACATGCATGTGAGGGCGGAAAAAGGAAAATCACTCAGTCATCTTTGAATTACCAAACAAAACATTTTATTCAAATTAAAATCAAAACAACTATTTTGAAGAGCCATGGTGGGTCATCTCAGAACAATCTGTAAGTCACAACCTGCAAGACAAAATTCAAGATAAGAAGGTGCGTCATGCGCTCATCAAAGGACAGAGAGAGAGAAAGAGTGAGAGAGAAACAGGGAGAGAGAGTGAGAGAGTGAGAGAGATAGAGAGAGGGAGAGGGAGAGTGAGAGAGAAAGAGAAGGAGAGAGAGAGAGAGAAAGAGAGAGGTAGAGTGAGAGAGAAAGAGAGATAAAGAGTGAGAAAGAGTGAGAGAGAAAGAGATCTAGAGAGAGACAGAGAAAGGAAGAGAGAGAGAGAGAGAGAGAGAGAGAGAGAGAGAGAGAGAGAGAGTGCTGACACTGTGGACCCAGGCTTCACTGCTCACCTGCTGCCACTGGTATGTCTCCAACAACGTGCCGGTACACACTGCAGTCCACCAGGTCCCTTATCTGATACAGAGTCCAGATTTAGGAATGGCACAGTACATACAATTGCACACGCCATCATTGCATGCCCGCCCCTGTGCACAAACGCTGCTGTACCCTAGCCCCTCCCACCGCCCAGTGGTGACTGCGTGCCCCTGCGCACCTAGTTCTCACTGCTCACCTTCCGCCACCAGTGTGTCCCCAAGAGGGCCCACCATGTGCTGGTGCAAGCTCCAAGCCCGGGCCCGTGACCTTGGCAGTCCCCACTTCATGCAGCCCCGCACCATGGGCCACCAGGTCTCACACTTGATTCTGGGTCTTGATATTGCAGTGGGCGAGAACATATCAGTGCACAGGGCATCATTGCAGGCTGCACACCCACTCAGCCCTTTGGTTGCCACTAACTCTGTGAACCGCGAGGCAACGCCACATGGCGGTAGGCCTGTGCTGCCCGCTGGCTCAGGCCTACACTGCGTTGGGTGCTTGCAATTTTTAACACTCCGTCCATCATCCCCTTTGGTTTTGCTTTACACTGCAGTCCAGCAGGGCACACAAATCCTTAGCAGCCCAGACCACCAGGATGGGGCATCATTGCAGGCTGCATACCCGCTCAGCACTTACGGTGCACCTACCTCAGTGCACCGAAAGTCACCATCCAGTGGCGGTGTGCCTGAGCCGGCCGCAGTGTGTCCAGTGCCACCAAGTCTGTGACCCGCAAGTCATACCCTTTATGATTGGGGATCGTGGTGCGGACACCATCATTTAACCTCCGGCCTTGGGGAATGCTGGGCCCTAGGCCCTCATGCATAAATAATAAGCACCTGGGCACACCCAGATAGAGAGTGGAAATGGCATCCAGCACTTGTGCTCGGGCCTTTTTATTGGCAGGGTCACATGTCCTGTGACATGTGTGCTGGATGGGTGTGGTGTGGGTGTAAACCAGCTGTGAGGGAGTGGCTGTGTCATGCTGACAACTAGACCTGTGATCAGCAGATCACTACAAGGAAGACCTGGGACATGTAGCGTTGTCGTCCCCCCTGTAAGATAAGCGCAGTGATCTGGATTGTAGTATGCCAGTCCAGCGTAAGGGTGTGAACAATGACCCCGGGGCTCTGTGCGTGGTTCCGTCCTGGACTGGAAAAGTAATTAACTGATGCGTGTGTCCCTGTTGTAGTGCCGGCGCCAACCGGACCGCAATCGGCAGTGTGTCACAATGTGACCCAAGTCGCTCAACATGAGCAACATGGATGTAAGGGGGAGTCACTAACCCTACATTGATCCATACTTCCACACTTGAAAGATCATAGACATGAAACACCTGTGTGAATATGAATGTTTAATGCACATTCAGTGGAGTGTTGTAGCTGTAGTAGTTCAGGGTCATGCAAACCCCGCTTTACATTGTTGTCCGTTGGAAGGCCAGCCAGAGTCCTTCAGGGAATGACAAGTTCAACTGAAGGGGAAGAGCTCAGTACGTAGTCTGAATACAGTGTCATTGGTGACCAAACAAAATGTGGCAATCCATGTCGAGGTCTAAGGTGAGTGTCGCAGAGTGTATCAGGGGACAGTGGAAGGTGATGATGCAGAGGGCAGAACCAAGCAGAAACTGTCCATTTGGTGGACATGAATGCTACAGTTGTCTTCTCACCAGGAAGTCAGATTCATCCACATCTTTGTCCTCTGCTGTTTCATGTTCCTCACGTGTGGGCAGTGGTGTTATGTCTCTAGCACTCTGTGGCAGTGATACCTCAGGGGCCGGAGGTAAAATGTCTGCCGCACTGTGTGGCACTGACACTTCAGGGGGTGGAGATGTGGATGTAGTGGTAGCGGCAGCATTCATCAGCGCCAGGCCTTGTGGCAGCAATACCATGAGGAGGGTCTTTAAGTCATTGAGGAACCCAGCAACCACTCACTGGTGTGCAGCCATGGCAGCTGCTCTTTCCACCTGCATCCGCTCCATGGTCTCCAGTAAACTCTGGATGTGTCCCAACTCCCGGGTGACATCGCTGGAGCCACTCCGACTAGGCAGTTGTTCTTGTATCAGAGTCAGGACTCCAGCAATGTCAGCCATGGTTCATTGGAGGGCATGGAGCGAACAGTGGGTGTCCATTAGGGACTGTGAGTTGTCCCTGATGGGACTTAGACACTCGCGTATGGCATCTAGGTTGGCTGCCATGCGATCAAACCCCACCCGCACCTGTTCAGCCAGCTGCTCCCTGCACCCCAACACACAGCGCTGGAAGGCCAAGTGGTCTTTGTGGGGGTCCTGGCAGGCAGCCGTGGTGGTGGGTGCTACCTGCTGTGTGGTCTGTGCAGGGGGTGGGGTCTCATTGATGCAGCTGGGCTGCCCTGCTCCTGGAGTTGGGGTGCGGAGGAAGTCAATGAACTCTTGGAGGGCGTCGGTGTCGTATGTGTGGTGGTCCTCTTCGTCATCAGAGAAGAAAGGTTTGGGCTGCTCTGCAGGAGGTGTTGTTGTTCCCTCTGCAATGTGAAGGGGAGATGCAGTTTAGCATTGCGTTCACATGTATGTTGTCACATTGTACATATTTACATACAGACTGCATGACAGTGTACATTGTGGCTGTTTCGGAGGAGCTGCCTATTTGATGCGGGACAGTGGACATTTTGACAGCATCACAGATGTGTGTTTGTACTTGTACATTATCATTTAACATTTCCCTGCTATGTCAAATGTGATTGGCCAGTTTCTACACACATGCAGCACCAGTTGTGTCCTCCGTTCTGTTGTGGACATGTCGCGGTTTGTACCACATCGTTGTCAATGTTGATGTGCGCTGCATGTTATGTGTGTGCTGCATTTTGGGGGAGTCGCCCCTGCAGCTCTGATTTTGCTGCCCCTTCTCCCCTACATGCGGTGTGCCTTTGACTTCTGTGCTTATACAGTGCTGAGGTGTTGTATACTTGGGTACATTGGTCTCTTGGTGAGAGTTAGGGGGCTGGGGCATGGTTTGTCGGCAGGTACGCTCTACTTAAATGTGCATGTGAGCCATTATGCCCATCTCTCCCCGTCCCCACAGTCCATGGTTGTTACTCACCCTGGTGCTGTTGTGTCCGGTCATGTTGAGCAGTGTCCGGTCCCCCAACTCCTGCCACCATCTCCCCACTGATGACTGTGGACACCATTTCCTCCATATCATCCAGCTCCTCCTGTGGCCCTGGACTCCCACCTCCAGTCTGCATTGCTGCCTTACGGTTGTTGGCGAGTTTGTGCTTGGTTTTGTGCTTCACATCATTCCAGTGCCTCTTGACCTCTTCAATTGTCCTCTTCACCTCTCCGACTGCATTCACCTTGTCCACAATGGACTGCCATATTCCATTTTTTGTTGCCAATGACACAGTGGAGGTGACGAAGAGTTGTTGATGGTGTTCTACCACCTCCATTATCAGGATCCTGTTTTCCAGCGGGCTGAACTGCTTCTTCCTGCTCTTCTTGTCCTTGCTCTTCCCTGACCCCGAGGGCCCAGGCTGGTCTTCCGGGGGGCTTGTGGGGTTCTGGCTGTCCTCTGTACTGGCCTCGGCTACCTCCATTGTGCTTCGCTGTTTTTTGGCTTTTTTTTAAAACTTTTTTTTTTTAACTTTTATAGTGATTTTTCCCGCCTGACGATTGTGAATTGCAGGCTGAGGGAAGATTGTCGCAGATTTTTTTATCGCGGTTGGGCCCATTGCAACTTTTTTTCGCGTTAAGGTTTGCTTTTTTATCGCCATCCCAGTGACTTTATCGCAGACATTTGAAGCGTTATCGTGAGACTATCGCATGGTACTGCCGTGTTGGGAATACAACATTAACACAGCGTTATTGTCCCGCGATAGACTGCGCTGTGAAGAGTTGCGTTAAGCTTATTTTGCAATGATTATCACACGTTCTTGTGAATATCCCCATAGAGTACCACCAACCTACTTGATTGAAGTGAGAAACATGGGTTTTATATTGGTCTCTAACCTCTCCCTTGAACCACGGGTTAATTAAGTGACAAAAGGCATCTTTTACCTCACACAGACCCTTCTCTACATATTTCTTCATCCATGTTTCCCTCAAAGGTTCCTGTCATGCATGGACTATGAACCGTTGTTACATTGGTTCCCCACTCTAGTTACTCTGCATCAGTAAATCTAAAACATAGCCTCCAAACAACTCCTAAACCTGTGCATGCATAACCACATCACTTCTGCTAGGCTTAAGGAAGGTATGTGCAGATGGTGGGGGGAGAGTCTGCTGCTACAAGCTTGCTACAACACTATTGTACCACACCTCACACCCAACAGCAAACATTCCATCCACAAGCTACCCTAGAAATGATTCTCTACAAAACATGTTAGGAAGTTACTTGTGTAGCAGATTCATTGCCCACCTTGGAAGTTCTTTGGCACCACAAGATGGATACGAAGTGCCACTCAAATGTTAAAATACAATAGAGTGAAATACAACACAATAAATATGATATGATATTATATAATGTCTATCTCTGCATAATTTGGTGCATGCCAGATGCTCTTTCCAAAAGGTTCATCTGTGGTGTAACTCAGTGAGAAGTGCTTGCGGACGTGAAGTGTTGGTATGTATGTGGGATCTTCCGATTAATTTGTTCATGTAAGTGCCGAACCATCCCTTGGAAACCAAGTGAGCAGTGCAGGCCACATAGTAAAAATGTAGACACAACAAGCAGTGCTTAATTTGTGAAATATTAAGTGCCAGGGGCCTGACCAGGACGCCGCTGCAGCTTGTATCACCCATTGCCCCTGTCATTGCAACCAAAACAACTACTAACCATCTCTCTCGGCTGCAAGTGCAGCAGTTCAGATTATTCCAGGTTCCTAAAGCTAAAGGAATGGCAGGGTAGGCAGGTATTAGTAATTTTTTATGTATATTGGGGCAGATTCACAAGCCCCTTGCGACACTTTTGCGTCAATTTTCCATGTTGAAAATGACGCAAAAGTGGCACAAGGGCCTTGTATATCTGCCCCATTGTATTTATGAGCAGCGGTTGTTCTGCTCATCTCCAAATGAGATGAGCAGCGCCTCCATGTGGCAGACTGTCGTGAGTGCGGTGTTGACAATTAAGTGCAGGTGCCGAGCACCAGAAACCACACACTTGAATTAACCACTGGCAGCAAGCACTGAAGAAAGCTAGCTGGTGTGTTACCAGTCATTTCGCACCAAGCAAGGACAAATGAATAGGGTAGGGGTATGGAATCTGAAGATTCTGCCTGGATGAAACCATCCTGAAGAAGGTTCCGGTACTTACCCCCTCATGGTCAGTGGTGTTTCATGGGTAATGCAGATAACGTCATGCAAAGCAGTGGAGTGGGCTGGATGATCTAGTGGCAACAAAAATGGGCATGATGGTGCAGCAGGTGCCTGATGAGGAGTTAGAACTGGTGGCACATTGTTCAGATATCGGAGCAGGCCAGAGAAATATCTTGCGAAACAAGGAACTGCATTTCCCCTTTCTTTTTTTATTACGTTTTATTAAACTTTTTTAAAGTTTTACATAAAATAGATAAGCACACTTCATTTTGTGTCATGCACCAACTGCTGACAAGTAGCTTACACCTTTCTGGACTTTCTCAAAACATTTGCCTGGTGTATAAAAGACTAGGATCTGCGAAATGCACACATGAAGCTTCAGATAATAACATTCACTCTTTTTCCAGGTCCAACATCCCGTTCTCCGTCTTCTCAGCCAGCATCATGGGTACTAGCATTTATATCCACACCAGCTTTGGCCCTATTTGCTCGTGGGTGCTCTTTGCTTCCATGGCGAGAAACCTGAATATACCTATTTGGAGTAGGATCAGAAATAGGCCTGGGCACGCAAAAAAAATGTGTCCCACATTTGCGGATTGCCTTTCTGTATAAAAATGATTCGGCAAAGTTTTATGAAAAGAAGGGGGGTGGGAGTCTTTGACAGAGGAAGGTTTTCTTAACCTCAAGTAGATTTAAAAAATGAACGGATTAGTTCACACTGGTGAACCATGCATGAATACAAGTGAGACCACTTCTGCTCAGTCCCCCTGCCCCGCTCAATCTGCGTGTATTAATGGGCAGGCCCAGCGAGACAAAGGGAGTGACACCTACACCCGGTGGGTAAAATGGAGGTAACAGAGGCCCATCTGCCTCCAGAAAGACCACTCTGGCACCCACTGGGCCACTGGTGGCATCCGAACAGCACAGACACCGCCCAAATAGGCCCCAAGGCAGCCCAAACAAACGTCCCACAGCGGGAGCTCGGATACTGGCCCCTCGGCCATTGCCCAAGTGCCCACCTTACCAATACAAACTCTGGTGTGACCCATAGGTGCTCGCGAGGGTAGGTTATTGTTTTCTTGGTTCACTTAATTTAACCGCATTGCTGCTGCGGCGATTTTTGCGCTGTGCGGCATTTTTCGAATTACCGCGATACATGATAAGCTCAGCTCGTCATCAGCACACGCCACCCGTGGCTGATGACGAGCTGAGCTCACATCAGCATCGAAGGGGTTAAGAATGTATCCCAATCACTAATTGTTTGTTTATTAGTAATGTAACTTCAGCTGGAATCCATCTACTGACTCCTTATTCCATCCATCGAGGGCGGGAGCAGCTTTAATCTTCCAGCACATTGCTATCTGACTCTTGGCCAGCAACAAAACAAGATCTGTGATCAACATGCTATTCTATGTGGGAAGAATACCCAAAAGGCAGACCCTTGGGCCCAATTCCAGCCTATACCTTGTGTAACGTCTCTTACACTGTCAAGCGTTCTAGTCAGGTATGCTGCAGTTGTCGGCCAAGTCCAAAATATATACTAGAGCTCATCCCCCACTCACCCAAAACCCAGGAAATTACCCGAGACCCCAAGAAACATTCAATGTGGTCTGTGAGGCATCAGATACACGAGGTGTAATAAATTCAATTGCAAAAACCTGAACTTTGTATTTTAGGCGACAGTTGTAAGACATGCTACAATTTTTCTGCAGCCGTTATCTGAAATGGTCCAGTCACATCCTCTGCCCACAGGACTCTTAGTGCTGTCAACCTGATCTTGGTCATGTACGCTAATGTCCGATATATTTGGGTGAAGGAAGTGACCCGATTAGGGCTACCCGGGTCACTCGCAACCACTTCTCAGCCTTCCCTACAAATTAAGAGTTGGTAAGACAGTAGAGAATACAAACCATGTATATGTTATTCAGGTAAACTCAAGTGGAGTCCAGGTTGACCTCCTAGGATTGCTGCAGGGGGATTGACTACAGCAAACATAGAGATACATTATGTACATTTTCTGAACCAAGAATCCCGCCCCCAAGGGAAATTACTAGCAGGTGCAGCTAAAACAAAGAAGTATAGTAAGATGAGTCTCGACTCTGAGACCAAGCACTCATTTTCTTACTGCCAAGGTCATTGTGTTTGTGTCTATCGCTAGGCTAGGCGGGAGAAAGCCTCTATCTATGGGAAAGGAATGGACAGTGTATTCCTTAGCAGAGCAAGGCCTAACCTTGGAGAAACAAACATTTCCACAGCCTGCTTCTCGAGTCAGTGTATATGTAGCTGACAACATAATTCAAAATGGCTGCTGTACATAAAATGGTGCTGCAAATGCTAACTTAACATGAGAACAAAGCACAAATGAAATAGCAAAATATCTTCATTTCATCAGACCCTCGTTTTAGCATTTGTTAAACATTTTCAGATTGGGAGTAGGAAAGATGTAATATGCTAAGAAACACAGGACATCAACACTCTATTCATATACTCAGTATTGGGAATAGACATTGCAAGGGATAACGCAGATCCAAAAATGCCCTTGTCAATCTGAATTGTGTTAGTAATATCTTTTTGCAACATGCTTGCAGCACTAGTGTTGTGAACTGTCTTTCTCTGTTTAGGGGTGAGAATGTTTATACAGTAAGTACAGCAGTACAGCAGGACGGGAGACAGTGTATACAGAGACAGCATGTGAAGAAATGCCAGCAATCACAGCCAGAAAAATAAGGATTTTCCAACCCCAGGACGTAAGCATACTTCAGAACCACCCTGATAGAGTCCAAGTACCATTCTCTTGATGTATGTTAGAGGAGAGTCGATGCAATTTCTATATGGCAGCATACACATTGAGGGCGTGGTCAGATATGTGCACACAACAGCTGCTGCCAATGACACGAGAGGCCCCACTACTCTCTGCAAGTATGACGTCTAACACCATCCGGTTCTGCAAGGTAACTAACCTTGTAGCCTGAAGCTCAGCAGTGAAATTTGTCAGAATACCAGTTGTTGTATTAATAACCCCTTCAACAACCCTTGTTAACCGGCAAATTTTAAGGCTATTAGACATGGGGCCCCAAAAGGGTACAATACCCTTCATGACATCCTCAAACTGTTGTGAGGTGGTATCTGTCTGATCTATATCCTTTGTGTCAATGACCCTTCTGAATTGGGGCAAGTATACACTTCTACGCTGCAGTTGATGATCTTTATGGTAATTGAACGTAGCTATATACATAGAGGGAAGGAGAAAAGAGAGCTAACACCTGCCCGACTATCCTCCGGGAGCCAGATATACGCTTGGAATCCATAAACAAAATAGACATTAGGGGGTGGGATTAAGGGTGGACTATCAGTTGTTCTCAATCTGTAGGTGGAATTGCATCTGCTCTCCCCCACCTTTATCCTCCCGGTCCCCTGGAAACAGAAACTAGCTGTTGTGCTGACCACTGACACTGGTATTGGCTCGTCCTTGGTAACATTACCAGCCTGGAAAGATTGGAAATACTCAGACGTGTTAAACCCTTGGGAATCAGCCATTTCCATTTGAAACCATGTCTTGTTCTTTACTCTTTTATATGCATTCATGCAGTACTTTAAAAACAATTTAGAATGTCTCCTGTCCGGTCTGTCCTAGGGGAGGAACCCTGTGATGGAAATGTACATTCTGTACCATAGTGTGAGAAGCGGCAGGTGTCCTATCCAGAGTAGAGAATTGGGGATGGGGACGCACCATACTGAGCAATTCAAACCAACCCTCGCAACTACTGATGTAACACAGTGGCATGGACAAAAAATTATCACTTTTATGAGTCACTGAGGGAAGACCAACCCCACTCTGGATGCGGTAGTGCAAATAGCTGTTCCTCCTCAGTAATAGGCCAACCAAACAGATGCATTATGAAACAGAAAGGGGAATGCAGTAAAAGTAATAACAAAGGTAATTGTTCCCAGTGTCTGTCTGAGCCTCACTGGTACAGGCTCCTATTGTTCATCAGTGTTGGCGCTCTTGAGCTCAAGTGGTGGAGATGCCCAGACCTTGCTCTTGAAGAATCCCACATCGCACAGGATAATGTACCCCCCTCTAAGGGAACACTTTCGATCTATCCTGTCCAATGTTAGAACAATGCACCAATCTCGCCTCACCCTAAACTAAAACCGTTGGTACTATGGACAAACTATGCCATGACTTGCTCAGTCCATTGCTACTAATCTGACTTCTCCTTTGGTGCACCGTTCTTCAATCAAGGGCACAAATTGTAACTGGTGACTCCAGGCACAGAGGGGTCAACGAAGAGGGTCTCTTTTATGGCTTGGATCTCAGGGGAGACTGCCGCATTTAGCACGTCGTTGTTCTCAGCATCCGTTTGGGTCCATATAAACCGTGCATCACTAAGGGGACAAACTGAGGTATCTTCTCTCCCTAAGCATTTCCAATACCATCCCTCACCCGTTTGTCATAGGGTAAGAGCAAGGGTGCTCTACCGCAATGGCTGGAATGAATTCAATTCTTTCGACCAGCGACTTTCACAGCGGTCCTGATAGCTTGGAGGACTAACTCGGGCCCCTTCCAACGGGGCTCTAGGCTCTTCTTCCGCTGAAAGTTCTGCAGCAACACCCAGTTCCCCCGGCTGGATGTTATGACCAGGCCCCTCTGGTATGGGTGGAAGGAATTCGTGAATCTGTTGGTGAATAGAACGCAGACTTATAGTTAACTCACACAGGTAATCTGTCAGCAAAGGATACTCAATCAACCTATGCGAGATGCCCCATACATTCACAGGGTGACAATCTGATGACAATCCTGTTCAAGAATGTGCTATTGTTCTTATGGACAAAACAGCTAGTGGTAAAGCATCTGGCCACTGTAAGCCCATGGTCTCCTGAATCTTTGCCAATTTCAGTTTGAGAGTACCGTAATACTTCTCAACCAAACCTGTTGACTGTGGACAATTCGGAGCATGAAGCGTCTGTCTGATGTGTAGTACTTTACAAACTAAATGAATACCTTGTCATTAAAATTACTTTTGTTATCACTCCAGATTAAACGGGACAAGCCGAAGAGAGGAAAGAACTCCTTCAGGAGTATCTTTGCAGTCCCAATGTCTGTATTTTCTTTAGTGTGGTAAGCCTCAATCCATTTACTGAACACACAAACAACCACCAAAACATACTTCAGATTGTTAACTCTGTCCATTTCAATAAAGTCCATTTGAAGGGCCTCAAAAGGGAAAGTGGGAGTTGCAAAATTACTGGGTGGTGTAGGGGTACCCTTGCCAGGATTGTGTATCATGAACACCATACAGCATTTCACTAAATGTGTAGCTGTCTTTAAGATATTGTCATTTTGCCACAGCCGCAACCACTCTTAGTCAGCTCAGAAGGGCCCGGGCTCGGGCGACAGGGTGAAGCACAGCAGAGAAATAAGCACACAGTCATTGCTTATCCTCAGACTTTTGTGTTAAAACAGAAATCGCACAACTACCCATCTCATGGGCGTACAATACAAAGCATTTTGCATAGTTATAGGTACCGAGCACTGGAGCCAAGCGAAGTTCCGTTTTTAATTGCTCAAAAGACTGCGGACAGTCCGGCATCAAATGCAGGTGCTCATGCACATCTTTTAGTGTTAACATAAGCATGGGCTTAATGAGCAACGAATAGCCAGGTATGCACTGCCTGCAATAGGAAGTGATACGTATGAAAGCATGCACGTCTTTCTGAGTTTGCAGGTCAGACATTTAAACAATGGTACTGATGCATTCAGGGGTCAATCTCCTACCCTCCTTCGACAGTAGGTGACCTAAGTAGGTGACCTCCTGTCGACAATACTGAAATTTTAAAAGGGATACTTTATGGTCATGTTGAGCTAAATGCAGCAGCAATTTGACTGTACTGTCACTGCAACCTTGTTCTGTATCCGAGGCGATGAGCAAGTCATCGACGTACTGAAGCAATACATTACCTGTAGGGAGTGACAAGGAATCAACTTGACCTTTCAGTGAGTGACTATAGATACTCGGATTCTCTGGATAGCCTTGAGGAGCGTGAGAGAATCTAAAACTTCTACCGGCGAGGGTGAACCCGAACAGATATCTGCTATCAGGATGAATGGGAATACTAAAGAATGCATTTTTCAAGTCAATGACAGAAAAGAATTTAGCAGAAGAAGGAATCTTCATCAAGAGAGTCGTAATTTCGGGGACCACCGGGAACTGGGGAATCACTATTTTATTAACTTCACACAAATCAGTCACAAAGCGATAAACATCTTGATACTCAGAGGGGCCAGAAGGCGTCCTTTTAAGAATGGGAAGAATCGGGTTATTGCAAACATTAGCAGTCATCTCCTCAACCACTCCTTTCCCAATCAAATCCTGCACAATCTTTATCGAAGCTCGCTCACCTGCCTGCGGTACCTTATACTGAGGAATACGGGGTAGAATAGCACCTTCCTTGACACGAATCGAAACAGGCGATATCTGCAACAAATCCACATCTATGTCACCCGTTTTCCACAGTGTGGGTGGCACATCTTTAAATTCAACAGGGAGGGGTGCATCTTTGGTCAGACATTGCTTAGCACACGCCACATCAGGACCCATTGTCATATAGACACCAGCTGGGGAGCAGTAAATCGTGGCATACAATTTTTTCAACAAGTCCAAACCCATCAAATTCTCTCTGCTGTTGAACGTCAACAAGAATGGTGAATCTGCAGTGAAAGGACCAATAGTCAACGCAGGAGGCTTTGAAATGGGGCTCAAAACCTGTTCAACAGAAAATCCTACTGAAACATTATTATGGCCAGATAGAGTCGCTCCAAGGACCATGGAACAAGAAGTAGAGCTGTTTGTTGCAGCTGTATCCACCAAAAACTCCTGAGCCGAACCATGCACATCTGCAATTACATATGGACCGCGTTGATCTACGGGTATCTGAACTGGTCCCTCACAATGTCCTTGGCTGTCTAAGTTGTACGACATTCCTGTCACTTCATCCGTATCATAATCGTCATGATAGTAGTGTCCACCCTGAGCATTATCAAAATAGTTCTGATCAGAACTACCTTGAGAGGCCACTGCATCCTGAGTACTGTCCTGCCCACCAGCCCCACGACCCCATCCATGAGAACCTCGTCCTCTAGGGGCAGCGACCTTCTGCAACAACACCGGACACTCACTGCACCAGTGTCCCTCCTCTTTACAGTACTCACACTGATTCAGTCCTACAGGTGTAGCATTCCTGCTAGTATGGGGAAGCAGTCGGCCCTTTCCACCACGACCGCTACCGTTCCCTCTAGAAGCCTGCTGCAACAACACCTTTGTCTTCAAATCCTTGTGCTTCCTTTCAACCTTCTCCTTATCCTCATTGTCCATATCAGTGCTTAATTTGTGCCGGTGCATTCCGGTGCTGAGCACTGGCACTTAATTTTCAGGGGCGGGTCCACACGCGAAATGTCCAGATGAAACTAATGGGAGAAAGTAGTAAATTATCAGCGGAATCAGGTGCAGTAATCTGCCCCCCCGCATAATTCATCATTTCTGAGGGTACACCTCATAATACGAGAATTTTTTCACACTCCCTTTGCCACCATCTCTACAATGGAGCGAGGTATGTACACCCCTGCTATCAGGAACTTTGGGATGTGCGGGGCGCGGTGAGGGAATAGCTTTCCTGATAAGAGGGCACCTTATAGGCATAAGTAGCGTAGTCCATAGGAGCTCCGTTTTAAACCTCTCTTCAGTTTTAGTTGATCAGTTCTATAAAGTGGGTGAACACAGTGAATGCCAAACATAGAGACTAATGTTATCTATTTATCTGATAGCATGAGACAGGCACAGGAGTGACTCTAATTTCACTTACACATTGAAGGCTCACACATTTCATGCCTCGCCATACTTCGATCAATTCCAGAAACACACTGAAGCGTTTACTGTGGCTGGAAGTCAACAAGATCCCCACAAGGCGCGTGAATTCCTGGTTTCATCCCTTGCTAACCTGCAGTCTAGTGACATTTGGATGAAATCAGTACCACTGCCACAACTTAAAACCCTAATCGTGAAACAAGCAAAACTTGTATTGTATTCCGAACATCCAGCTGAGCTAAAACAAAAAAAACACAAAAAAGAGGAAGCACATGTGGATGAAGCTCAGTATGCAGAAAAGCGTAGCACAAAAATATCTAATCTTCCTCTTAGCCTTGAATGAATGAGCAAATAAATTAGGAATAATGTTTAGTCTGTTTCCTTCTGCTATGTTCGACCTCCTGGCAGTGTTTAATTTGAGCTAGCGGTTTCCACTGCTAAGCACCTAATCATCAACTCCGGTGCTTGAGCACCAGTTAAGAACACACTCATTTTTGGTGGGCACAGCGTGATTAAGTGATTCGCCCAGAATCATAGGATGTTGAGTCGACACCAAGGCTCGAACCTGATTCCCCAGCCCCAAATTTGGTAGCTCTGGCCATTACGCCACTTCCCCATCCCACTTTGTAGGGTTTGTTGGCAATGTGTTAGGCAGTGCTAATAGGAGAAATTGGCCGGTCGAAACTGCCTTCTGACGGGAGCCCCGGCACTTCTTTTTTTTTAAATTAACCACTGGTCCATATGTTCATAATACAGCGCCATATTCAAGATAACAGACGGAGAAGATGTGGACCAGGTACTCTCGGAAGCTTGTAATCAAGTCTCAATCTCGGGGAGCAAGTTTGAAACAAATCTATTGACAAACAAACGAACACCACCTTTGATCAACAAGTCATGCCCACCATAATCTAGAAACATACCTTTAAACCGAGTGAAAAAATCAGACACACTCTCAGCTTTCTTCTGACGATAATCTGATAGCTTATCATAATCAACCTTTCTAGGCGGGATAAGAGAATGCATATACGTGATAGTGCGACCTAGCAAAGCAAATATTTCTGCTTTAGGCTTTTCACCAGGCTTCCTCTCCTGGTCCTATACTTTAATTTGATCCCAGGTACCACCCAATTCCGCAACATGATCCTGTGTTAGTACTTGTCTCCAAATATCAACCGGAACTAAAAAAAACAAAGTACATTTCAATATCCGCAAGCGTCATTACCGTTGAAAAAGCTGCCTCAGTCAATTCTTTATAATATGCAGTAGGATTTTTCCTAGCTTCAGGTAACGGAGTTTTAAGGGACAAGACCTCACTCCTTTTCCATGGGGTATAAACCCATTGTGCTTGGAAACTGGCCGCTACCCCTGGTCTAGTAACAACATCATGTTGATCCAGAAGCTCTGGTATTTCAGGGTGATATATGGGGTGGACCTCCCTCATCGAAAACTGAGTTTCTGTCTTCGGGCTCTTCTCAAGCAGCCTACTCCAATAAGCAACCAACGTCGCGACATTACCAAAAACTTTACCATGCAAGATCCTTAATAGCATACATAATCTGCGATGCTGCATCATTGAAACACTGCTCCCAAAGTCCGATCAAAGTAGCCAACGTGCTTGAGGGCATGCTGTTGTACAAAAGGCTCATAATCTATCATCACACTCCACACATCTTCCACACTGTAAATCGGGTTATGAGCCCACTGTGCAGCCCGATTGGCCATCGCCTTTTTCTCTGGATCTCCCACATATCACCAACATTTGCTTCAATCATTCATTAACTTTCATCTAGCCTCTATCCTCAGGGCCACATACTGGTGTCCCAATATTCTCTAACGTCCGTGAATGGAGGAACACAGTGGGAGTGACAACAGAGGTAGTGGGCAATAACGTCGCTGCTGGCTGGATCGTGGGTGTAAGAGCTGGCGAATGGGATGCTGAAGCAATAGGTGTTGCAGGAATGCTAACAGTCATAGTTGCCGCAGGAGGCAAAGAAAAAGAAAGGACAGGAGGTGCCATGGCGAAGGCAGTCTGATCAACCATAACAGAAGGTGAAACAGCAGGGACAGAAGAACCAGATTGCCTGCCTTGTGGGGGAAGAAGGGGATATACCCTCTCCGCAGCATCTGGAGGTGGGGGTCGAGTGTCTAGCAATTCTTCCACAAAAGCATCATTTTTTTCTCAGGCAACATAAGGTTTATCAATATTCAGTCAAAACCTCATATCTTCACGTTCAATTCCTCATCTCCTGCTTCTTTCTATCATGCACTACAGCTTTCTGAGTCAATGTTTACATACTCCCCTTTTAGGCCTCTTTCTCTGCTTTCATCCGCTTCTGTTTAGCTTCTTTTTGCCATGTTCTGAGGGAATCAATCATAGACTTCCTACTTCTCCTTGCAAACACTTTTCCTGTAAGAACCCAATATTTTGTTCATCAAAGGTGCCCGTCAAAGGCCACTTTAACTTGGCATTGCCCTCGTATATATTTGAACCATAGCGTACTAAACATAATAGGACCAATGCCATGTTTTACATACATTTCAAAATTCTGAGTGCCTTCCGGAGGCACTGGCTGACTTTCTTCCAGTCGAGCATCAGCAGAACAACAACGACATCAAGAAACCAAAAAGCAACTGAACACCAGCATTTTCGAAAGTAAGCCAAATTCGTTATGTTGCCGGGCAAAGTGTCTGCAAACACCTTGTATCCAAAGCGGTCCTCAGATCGTACCAAATGCAAACCAGAAGCACTCCTCAGACTGTACCAAAGACAATCCAAAATGGTACCATATCCACAAAGAACCAAAACAAACTCACCTGGTGCACACAGCTCAAACAAATGTATTCTCCACTGCCGACTCTTCGGACCAAATGGTCAAATCCAAGTTTCGCAATTCAGGACCCCAGCCGGGATGACCGCTGGGTGAGGCTCTGCCCGGTCAGACAGATGGGGCAGCTGTAGTAGTAAATGTAGTTGTACTTGTAAAGTGCACGGCTGCCTCAGCAACGGGGCGTCCCGGCGCTGCAATCATACCGCTGTGGAACCCTTCCTGGCTTTCCTGTGAGATGTCCACTCCTGGGCACCCCCAAGGTGAAGCCAGGCATCCAAGCGCTGCTGAGGCCATTGTGGAGATTAAGCAAGCTATTGCCCAGAGTCACAGAGTGGGACCCATGATTAGACAAGGCACCAAAGCGAGAGTTATCAGGTCTGGGTAAATTGAGTCCAAAAGCTGCCGAGGCGGGAATTGAACCCTGGTCCCGGGCCAGACCTCTGCATCAGGGTCTGCCGCTCTACCCATTGAGCCTCACTTCTCCACAGCTGTGAGTTCAGGACTATCTCATGCAGGGATCCCGGCCCCCCCATCTTACCCGATGAAGGCCCCGACCTCCACACCCAGTGCGGGCGAGGATGGGTCACCCGATGGAGTCAACTGAAGGAAGTGACCCAATTAGGGCCACCCGGGTCACTCACGACCACCTCTCAGCCTTCCATACAAATGAAGTGGCAGTCAGGTAGTAGAGAATACAAACCAAGTATATTTTATTCAGGTACACTTGAGCAGAGTCCAGTCTGACCAGCCTCTTAGGATTGCTGCAGAGGGCAGACTTCAGCAAACATAGAGATACATTATGTATGTTTTCTGAACCAAGAATGTATTAAAAATGTATTACAATGTTCAGAAAAAATACAAAATTCATTGTAAATAGACATAATTTGCCATGTTTAAAATTTCATTTAGACACTATAAAAATGGATGGTTTCCTGTCGACGCGTTTCGACACGTGAGTTGTGTCTTCTTCAGGACTGTACCATCGATATTCTGTAAAATGATAATTATTGAAAATTTTACTTTACAGTTCTTTTCTTGGTGAAGCAGTTAATTAAACGTTCATTTCATATTGAGTACTGCTAGTTAATCTTCCATCGTTACTGATATACCGCTTTAGTGCTCTAAACATCAGTAATGAACCCATTAAATGTATCTATTTTCTCTATACACATTTGTATCCTTAAAGTGGAGCATAAACATGCTTCAAACTTGATCGCTTTTGACACCTTTTGATATATAACATCTTTACAATAAAACATAAACATACTTCGTAAATGTTCACATTATCAACATTTGTTGTATAACTTCCAGATTTTCTAATGAAACATGGATACAGGCTTTTATCAAGGTAAACTGGCTAAAGAGTTTACTGTGCTGTACATGCATTTTAACGCATGTGAAGAGGAAGAAGGGGATGAAGATATCCTTTGGGAAGTAATTGCATGTAAGTCTACATAGTCATGGATGGAATTCTACCGACTATGCAGAGTAAGATGCTAACATCAACAAATTCAAAATTGGGCATTACCCTACAGCGGAAAATATATAACATTGCCCTGCATAATAATTGCTGAAGGTAATGAATTTTGTAAGTTTATTTTAACCTAAATATATGGAATTTTTTAAAACATATCAATCGTAACCTACCCTCATTCCTATTTCAGGAAAACACAACACTACAGATGTATATCAAGTTGACCTTTCTTCACCTAATTCGAAGTGACTACTTTATAGTTTACATATCATACTCACGTCTATAAATGTCTCACCTTCTAGTGTGTCAAAAAATGACGTGGATATATTCTAAATGTATCTTGTTAAAAGCGGGTAGGGACCAAGGGAGCAAGTGGGTCACAGACCTTAAGGTATTTAATATCTGAAATGGTATAAAATAGAGTATGTCTTATTACATCTTTCAATTAAACTAAATGGCACAAATGTATCACATTATGGCATTGTTGTTAGTTACCTTGGATTGAATGATTCGTATCTACTTGCATTGGTATTGGTGGAAATGGTAATAAACGAACTCTCCTCTTTCAGTCTATGATTTGTTAACACGCTGATGTACGCTGTAAACCACACGAGTTGCCGACCCTGAGGTTTAAAACATTTTATGGGTAAATTACTAAAGTTGAAACATTTAGTTATTCTGACGTGAGTTTATTTTTACCTAATTTTAGGTTAAGCAGAGACACTGATTCTTACCAAGTCAAAATTATTAGTAGATAAACTCTCGGAGCATATCTACTAATAATTTTGACTTGGTAAGAATCAGTGTCTCTGCTTAACCTTTTATACTCGCTTTTGTAACACCCTTTTCCTCTGCCCCGCGATATAGATAAAACGTTATCACCATCAGTCCCTAAACTGCACCGCTTGACAGACAACCAAACCTGTGAAAGTTTGCCGGTAAGGACTGTTGTTATACTGCATACGCCCATTAGACTAGAGGGAAAATAGAGATATTATTCCTCAATCTTTATAGTTGTCCGTTCCGCTACAGAGTGTCTCCTCACCTTATCCGTCGGATGGGACAGATGAGAACCCCACGTTGTTGAGCCTGGCCGTTCCCCTACATATCCGCGTGTTTCATCATCAAACTCTCGGAGCATATCTACTAATAATTTTGACTTGGTAAGAATCAGTGTCTCTGCTTAACCTAAAATTAGGTAAAAATAAACTCACGTCAGAATAACTAAATGTTTCAACTTTAGTAATTTACCCATAAAATGTTTTAAACCTCAGGGTCGGCAACTCGTGTGGTTTACAGCGTACATCAGCGTGTTAACAAATCATAGACTGAAAGAGGAGAGTTCGTTTATTACCATTTCCACCAATACCAATGCAAGTAGATACGAATCATTCAATCCAAGGTAACTAACAACAATGCCATAATGTGATACATTTGTGCCATTTAGTTTAATTGAAAGATGTAATAAGACATACTCTATTTTATACCATTTCAGATATTAAATACCTTAAGGTCTGTGACCCACTTGCTCCCTTGGTCCCTACCCGCTTTTAACAAGATACATTTAGAATATATCCACGTCATTTTTTGACACACTAGAAGGTGAGACATTTATAGACGTGAGTATGATATGTAAACTATAAAGTAGTCACTTCGAATTAGGTGAAGAAAGGTCAACTTGATATACATCTGTAGTGTTGTGTTTTCCTGAAATAGGAATGAGGGTAGGTTACGATTGATATGTTTTAAAAAATTCCATATATTTAGGTTAAAATAAACTTACAAAATTCATTACCTTCAGCAATTATTATGCAGGGCAATGTTATATATTTTCCGCTGTAGGGTAATGCCCAATTTTGAATTTGTTGATGTTAGCATCTTACTCTGCATAGTCGGTAGAATTCCATCCATGACTATGTAGACTTACATGCAATTACTTCCCAAAGGATATCTTCATCCCCTTCTTCCTCTTCACATGCGTTAAAATGCATGTACAGCACAGTAAACTCTTTAGCCAGTTTACCTTGATAAAAGCCTGTATCCATGTTTCATTAGAAAATCTGGAAGTTATACAACAAATGTTGATAATGTGAACATTTACGAAGTATGTTTATGTTTTATTGTAAAGATGTTATATATCAAAAGGTGTCAAAAGCGATCAAGTTTGAAGCATGTTTATGCTCCACTTTAAGGATACAAATGTGTATAGAGAAAATAGATACATTTAATGGGTTCATTACTTATGTTTAGAGCACTAAAGCGCTATATCAGTAACGATGGAAGATTAACTAGCAGTACTCAATATGAAATGAACGTTTAATTAACTGCTTCACCAAGAAAAGAACTGTAAGGTAAAATTTTCAATAATTATCATTTTACAGAATATCGATGGTACAGTCCTGAAGAAGACACAACTCACGTGTCGAAACGCGTCGACAGGAAACCATCCATTTTTATAGTGTCTAAATGAAATTTTAAACATGGCAAATTATGTCTATTTACAATGAATTTTGTATTTTTTCTGAACATTGTAATACATTTTTATCGTATGATCTTTTATAAAAATCTTAAAGAAATTAAAACCAAGTTTATTGGAGAAAGCAGTTGTGTAATGTTCTTGTAGATAATCGTATCTGCACCTGTACATGCTAGTAACGTTTGCGCATGCCTGGGAATTTTTGCTTACATATATTCTCTACCCTGACCCAGGATTGCTATTCGCACCAGGGGGCTCCTGTTCCTTTACATAGTGTTACCCACGGCCTGTCCGTGTGGGGCTTTAGCCTTGTTAATATATTACCGCCATTGCTCTTTAAATTTGAACCTCTTTAGCTGGCACTACTTGAGTTCTACTGTGTTGTACACATCTTACGCTTCTCATTCCCCCTTTTTCTTTTATCCCTTTCCCCTACCAGTATGGCACAGATGGAAACATTTGGGTTTTCTGATGCAGATTTTGAAACATTAGTAGGGACCTCAGCATCCTCAAGTCGAGGCTTCATGTCCAATACCCACAACAATAGTGATGTGGGTAAATTGTCTAATCTTAAAAAGAAACTCATAAGAATAGAAGCCCATGGGGAATTCATGCTGAATTATTTGAAATCAGGCGTTATACCCATGGGACTACGAATTAGAAACATCCCTGGTTTATTCGTAGATGTTAAAACCTTCCTACAAAAATGGAGCATGATTGCGAGTAGGTGCTCGAGGGACCTTATGATCTTGATTGTAACAACCGCCAAAGAGTTAGCGGCTGATATAAAAAAAGAAATAGAAGACCTTGAGGAAATAATCAAAAGATCTAGTACAATTGAAGATGCAGATACCCAATTAGAAGCACTTAAAAAGGACATTGCGTCATTTGCAGATTATCTTGCTAAAAGAAAGGGAGAAAAATTCAATAAAGATAAAAGGTTCTTTTCATTAGAACGTACCTACCCCTACTTAACAGAAAATTATTATAACACTGAGTATCAAGCAGGAGGAGCTAATTATAACCAACCAAGAATAAATAATTTTTCAGATTCGTCAGACCCGGACTCAGAACTAGATTCAAACTATCATGAAGATAGCCCATACAACCCCCAACAGGGACGGAAAAATACTCGGCAACCTTTTTTAGGCCATCGCGGGGCAAGACGGGGACGACAACGAGTCCGGTTCCAACCCCAATCCCGAGGTCAATACCAGACACACCAACATCCTCCAGAACATCAGAATTACCTAGAAACACGTCACAAACAATACCACAAACAGTGGATCTAATACCGATCTTTAATCTTTCTAAATACCATTTGGAAACATCAGATGTATCTCTTTTAACAAAAGGGCTAACTTTTGTCCCTCATACTAACGTAGATATATTTGAACTCCATAAGGACTTACATTCTTTCTTTAGGAAGATAAGACTTCAAAAATTCTTTCAAGATAAACCTGACAGTGATTTAGACATGGGGATTAACAATATTGTGGCACTACCCTCTACTTTTACCCCAAGTTTGGACCAATTAGGCCCAGAAGTGGCTATTTTTGAAAGGGTGGTTATAACCAAGTTGGAACAAGCACTTAGATATATACCAAAACCCAAATATAATATATCCAAGGAAGAACATGATTCCTTAAATAACTTAAAAAACAATAAATCAGTCATAATCAAAAGTAGCGACAAAGGAGGGGGCATTGTGCTCATAGATTCATCTAAGTATGAAACTAACATGTTGAATATGCTGAATGACCCCCTCTTCTATAAAAGAGTAACAAATGATCCTACAATGAGAGTAATTAACAAAATCCAAAAAATTACCGCAAAGGCTCTGGATGAAAATATAATAAACAAAAAGGAATATGAGTTCCTAAACAAATCACAAAAGAAGATAGCATGTATCTATGGGATGCCTAAGATGCATAAGGACCAATTAGATCCACCTTATCGTCCCATTGTATCCACGATAGGCACCCCCACTGAGGCCATTTCAAAATACTTAGATAACATCTTAAGACCGTATGTATCATTATCTCCATCATACATTAAAGATACTGGAGCGATTATCACCAAAATAGAACACCTTCCCTTCAAAACCGGCAGTGACCTATTAGTCACTCTTGATGTTGAAGCGCTGTACAGCAATATCCCCCAAACAGAGGCAGTGGAGGCTGCCATGTGGTTTATTGATCTACACAGCATTCCATGCAATAAACAGTTCATTTGTGAATGTCTTACCCTGGTACTGAAGGAAAATGTTTTCCAGTTTGGTGACCATCTGTATCAACAAACTAAGGGCGTGAGCATGGGGGCAGCCATGGCTCCGTCCATAGCGAATATATATATGGCCCTTTTTGAGGCACACCATATATATAATGAAATGGCCCCTTTCTATGAGTCTGTTTCCCATTGGTACCGGTTTATAGATGATATATTTTTCATCTGGACCAATGGGGAACAGACTTTACGAGAATTCCTGGAATGGATCAACATGGCCGATCGTAACCTTCGGTTTACTGCTCATGTACACGAATCCCAGGTTGAATTTCTCGATATATACATTAGAAATCAATCCAACAAACTAGAGGTGGATCTATTCACTAAACCCACCGCGAGGAACACCCTTCTGCACTTCTCAAGTTACCACCCCAGATGTCAAAAAGACGGAATCCCCTTCTCTCAATTCCTGCGTGTCAGGAGAAATTGCACCAACATTAAAGATTATGACCATCAGTCCATAAAAATGAAACAAAAATTCATAGACCGGGGATATCCGCGACGCCTGGTGCGAGAAGCATACAAGAGAGCCCGGTTCTATGACCGAGAGAGTCTCCTAAAACAGAACAAACCAGTACAAGAACCAAAATTGGTATGCATTACCAAACATTCTACATTGAATGCCACCATCAGACAAACTATCAATGCCAACTGGCACCTACTGAACACAGATCCATCTAAACCCAAACTTGCCAAGCCGATGTATGCACACCGGCGAAATAAAAATCTTAAAGATTTGGTAGTCAGATCGCGGTTTGTCAACCAAATAGCAAGAACCCCATTTATACAAAAATCAATAACAGGTACTGATGCCTACAAAGGCACCTCTCGATGTGGCACATGCCAATCGTGCAATGGAATCATCTCAGGAGATACCCTAGTGCACAATGGTTTTAAAATAACAGCAAGGGAACTTTGGACGTGTAAAACAAGTAATGTTGTCTATTTGATTTTATGCCCTTGCAATAAGGGGTATGTGGGCGAAACTGCACGCATGATTAAAACACGACTGACGGAACATAAATCAGCCATCAAAACACAGAAACTGACATCTCCTTTAGTGAGCCATTACTTGGAATATCGCCATGCCCCAACTGACATCAGATGGCGTATTCTTGAGAAAATACATACACCCGATAATGCGGGTGGTGACAAAATAAGAAAGAAGAAAGAAGTCTTCTGGATTTTTTCACTTAAGACATTTTCTCACGGCCTGAACAATGATTTACCGTGGTCAAATGCCATCCTTTAATGTGAACAGTAGTATAATCCCAATAAGCCTTACATTGCCTTACATTGCAAATATTTTAAAAAATAAGGGCCCCCCTTTCCCTTTTTTCTCCCCCCCTTCCCCCCCCTCTCCCCCCTCCCCCACCTAATCCAACCCCCCTGTTTTACCCTTGAATGTGTAATTGCCGAGAAGGTTATAAATGAGAATAAACGTCTTCCGGTAAAAGTCGCTGTATCCCTTTAAGGGAAACGGGCCGCCTCCACCAATAGTAAGGCTGTTTGTATAAAAGGTTCGGTCAATTATGCATTCAAACTTCAACCAAACGAAGGAAGGCAGCACACGCGGCTCACAGACCAGAGATATCAGTAAGAAAAGATATGTACCATTAACGTTAACTGCCCCGCGTAAAAGAGACAAGTTTTTATACTCGCTTTTGTAACACCCTTTTCCTCTGCCCCGCGATATAGATAAAACGTTATCACCATCAGTCCCTAAACTGCACCGCTTGACAGACAACCAAACCTGTGAAAGTTTGCCGGTAAGGACTGTTGTTATACTGCATACGCCCATTAGACTAGAGGGAAAATAGAGATATTATTCCTCAATCTTTATAGTTGTCCGTTCCGCTACAGAGTGTCTCCTCACCTTATCCGTCGGATGGGACAGATGAGAACCCCACGTTGTTCCCCTACATATCCGCGTGTTTCATCATCAAACTCTCGGAGCATATCTACTAATAATTTTGACTTGGTAAGAATCAGTGTCTCTGCTTAACCTAAAATTAGGTAAAAATAAACTCACGTCAGAATAACTAAATGTTTCAACTTTAGTAATTTACCCATAAAATGTTTTAAACCTCAGGGTCGGCAGCTCGTGTGGTTTACAGCGTACATCAGCGTGTTAACAAATCATAGACTGAAAGAGGAGAGTTCGTTTATTACCATTTCCACCAATACCAATGCAAGTAGATACGAATCATTCAATCCAAGGTAACTAACAACAATGCCATAATGTGATACATTTGTGCCATTTAGTTTAATTGAAAGATGTAATAAGACATACTCTATTTTATACCATTTCAGATATTAAATACCTTAAGGTCTGTGACCCACTTGCTCCCTTGGTCCCTACCCGCTTTTAACAAGATACATTTAGAATATATCCACGTCATTTTTTGACACACTAGAAGGTGAGACATTTATAGACGTGAGTATGATATGTAAACTATAAAGTAGTCACTTCGAATTAGGTGAAGAAAGGTCAACTTGATATACATCTGTAGTGTTGTGTTTTCCTGAAATAGGAATGAGGGTAGGTTACGATTGATATGTTTTAAAAAATTCCATATATTTAGGTTAAAATAAACTTACAAAATTCATTACCTTCAGCAATTATTATGCAGGGCAATGTTATATATTTTCCGCTGTAGGGTAATGCCCAATTTTGAATTTGTTGATGTTAGCATCTTACTCTGCATAGTCGGTAGAATTCCATCCATGACTATGTAGACTTACATGCAATTACTTCCCAAAGGATATCTTCATCCCCTTCTTCCTCTTCACATGCGTTAAAATGCATGTACAGCACAGTAAACTCTTTAGCCAGTTTACCTTGATAAAAGCCTGTATCCATGTTTCATTAGAAAATCTGGAAGTTATACAACAAATGTTGATAATGTGAACATTTACGAAGTATGTTTATGTTTTATTGTAAAGATGTTATATATCAAAAGGTGTCAAAAGCGATCAAGTTTGAAGCATGTTTATGCTCCACTTTAAGGATACAAATGTGTATAGAGAAAATAGATACATTTAATGGGTTCATTACTGATGTTTAGAGCACTAAAGTGGTATATCAGTAACGATGGAAGATTAACTAGCAGTACTCAATATGAAATGAACGTTTAATTAACTGCTTCACCAAGAAAAGAACTGTAAAGTAAAATTTTCAATAATTATCATTTTACAGAATATCGATGGTACAGTCCTGAAGAAGACACAACTCACGTGTCGAAACGCGTCGACAGGAAACCATCCATTTTTATAGTGTCTAAATGAAATTTTAAACATGGCAAATTATGTCTATTTACAATGAATTTTGTATTTTTTCTGAACATTGTAATACATTTTTATCGTATGATCTTTTATAAAAATCTTAAAGAAATTAAAACCAAGTTTATTGGAGAAAGCAGTTGTGTAATGTTCTTGTAGATAATCCTATCTGCACCTGTACATGCTAGTAACGTTTGCGCATGCCTGGGAATTTTTGCTTACATATATTCTCTACCCTGACCCAGGATTGCTATTCGCACCAGGGGGCTCCTGTTCCTTTACATAGAGCATCCCTGCTGATATGCAGGGATGCGCCAGTTATTGTAAATCTGCCCCTTATTCTTTTGCAAAGTAAGCTCTACCCCTCTTCAGTTTTCCATTACACTGTCCCTTTTCTTCTTAGCAGCTATTTTTTTCTTTGCATTGTTTGAATTTATCAACATTTTTCTGCACAAGGTCCTTATTTTAGGAACGCGCCAAAATGGAGCTTTATCTATCTGAGGTATTCTCTATTTTGTTTATTTTACAAAACGAGGTAAATGAGATAATTAAAAGCAAATAAAGGTCTGTGAACACAAACAAAGGAGAATATTAGCAAAAGTAGTGCATCTGGAAATTATTAACTGCCTCCCGTAAATGGGTGAATTTCTCCAACTGGGTAAGATGGCCAGAGGTCCCACGTCAGCAGGACGCCATGTATACTTTTGTGGGTTTCATTTAAAAATGGTGCATTCTGAATTTGTGGTGATTGTTTTCTTGAATTGGAGCAATGGAATTAAGACGCCAGAGAAAAAATGATTTGTAAAAGGAAAACCCAGGATTGGATTCATGGTGTTCAAAGGGTATGAAGCAATACAGCATGCATATACAACATCTTTTGGGTGAACTCTCCATCAGTGTCAGACGGTCAGGTGTAATATGCTAATTAAATAAAAAAAATTACAATGAGATAAACCAAGAACTACAAGTCTGAGAATGCAGAGTTTAAACAAGCATTTGCAATGCAGTAGGTCTCACATTTGAGAGAATTTGCGCTATTGGCATTTTAAATAACAATACCTTTTATTTATGTGTTAGTTTTTTTAAAACAGATGAATAAAAGGCATTGTCATTTACAAAGCCAATAGCTTAAACTTGAAACGTCACTATTTGGAGGGATGGGAGCACTGCCATATTGAGGCGGCGTGGGAAAGTCGAAATACTATAACGCAGGAGGGATAGATGAATGGGACGTCACCTCAAGGCAGACATTTTATAAACTCCCCGAAGAGGATGTGACACGGACAGGCATTATGTCAGTAAGCTAGCTTAGTGGGCTTAGCTTTAGCTGCGGAGATCTGTTTGTAAAGAGCAGGACAGAGGGGCAGATCCCAACAAAGCAAACTCATACTTTTTATTCTGCCGAGGATGAACAAACAGTACCAATTACTTACTTACCTGGATAATAATATAAGTTTTAACATTACTTTTGTTGGCAGTCATAGTTTAGGTGACTACATAAAGAGTCAATTAAAACATGTACCACTGAGTGTTGGGTTTGTGGACTGGGCACACCTCTGATCATATCGCCAGCAGTGAGAGCGATCAGCTGGGCACTGCTTGAATAAAACATGCATTGAAAGCAGGTTACTGCGAAGTGGGCCAATAAAGTCTTCTGGACACTGTAATGAGGCTGCCCACGGTGCACGCAGTGGGCCCTGTAAGAGGGCGGCCACCCTCCTTAGTGCTGCATTAGGCACTTCCCAGCGCACCAGCTGCTGGGACTCATTCCCACAGGAGTCCCGTCTATGTCCGGTGCCTCTTTGGCGTCAGTTCCAGTACGCAGTGGGCTGGGGACAGGTATTTATATCTGCCTCCGCCTATTGGCCATCCTCTTTGTTCCCCGCTAGACATGCTGTCACCCTCCCAACCACTTACCCTGCATGCCGGCGGGCAAAGTAATTGAGCGTATTAATGTATGCATTTGTGTTCCAGGAGGAGTTACAGTGCGATCCGGAGGCTGATTGGTACAAAGGGGTACCCTTTCAAGAGCAAAGAGGGGTGCTTTATTCCACACCCGAGGAGGCTTTACGGCAGGACCCTGGAAGAAAACGATGGCGCCCGCTAGTCCTTTGGTCCGTAGTAAACCTAAGCAACCAGGGGCTTGCCTTGCAACGCTCTGTCCCTAAAACAGCTTGAGCAGGGCCGGCTTTAGCGCTGGTGGCGCCCTATGAGGCAATGTTGGCTGGCGCCCCCACCACAGACTCCCTCACTACTACCCTTTAACAGTGCCCCCTCAATTCTCCATAACCACTCACTCTCAGATGTACTTAATTAGTTATTTAGCACCACCTGTACGAGGGTAGGGTGTCAGAGCACTTTACATCACACACACATTACACAGAGACAATCAGTCATATATGTGTAAATCAGTGTATAGGAAATATTACATAAGCCTGAAGACTACAAGATAAGTCACATATCACCCATACTGGTAGACAGTATTGTTTAAGTGCTTGGTCTGGAGAAGCACAGACTCAGAATTTAAAACACAACCCCATGGTTGGGGGTTAGAATTTCATTAAAAGGATTTTTTTTAAACAAAATGAACCTTTTTGAAACATTAGAATAATGAAAGGTGGAGGAAAACATCATAATGCTCTAATCTATACCTTACAGTTTGCATGTAGCTCTTTGATGGCAGTTATTAGCTCACTGTTCTGTTAGGATTTTAACATCTACACTGCTAGTAACAAAAGGATCTCTCTGACACAAGCACTGACTTATTTAAACTATATGTACTTTGTGATCTGCATGGTATACATTCTGTGCAACAGGCACATTAACCCTCTGTGCTACCATAAAATGAGTTAAAACTTCCACTTGACAAAACTCCTTCTATCTCAAGGAAGAACATTAATCATCCTGTTTTCTTGACATTTTTATTTTTGTATGAAATATGCAGAGGCCAGCAATGCAGCAGCCGGTGTTTTTAAAACCATAAAATACTTTCAAACATGACGCCCTTTCGAAGAGTCAGCACCCGGTGCGGTGGCACAGGTTGAGTCGGCCCTGGGCGTGATTGAAGTTATGGACTGGTGGTCCATGGTATTTAAGGGGGATAATCCCCACATTAATGATAGCACTAAATTGGGTTGGCCACGGTGCAGTGTGGCTCATCAGGCGGGCAGGGCGGATAAGGTTAGTCACCGCTGCCTGCCTTTGGATCGCCCGTAAGTTAACCCACCATGTTGGCATACTTCTTGTATGAAATAAACCTGCAGCAAACTGTTTTCCAACAAAAATCATGTGGACTGATTATTTTGTGCAGCGCAACCAATTACTGCTAAGCAGAATACGTACAGGAGAGCTGGGCACATTTCTGCACACTTGTTAATGAGAATTGTAGCCAGGGTGGACCATGCACATTATGCACACTTTCCATCACTACTGCTCACCTGGGCTCACTGAGAGCTCTTCTTTAAGCACCACTGAAAAAAGTGAGTATCAACAGCCGTTCTTCTCTTACTGCCACCCGACAAGGCACATACTGAGGAAAGCTTCATACACCAGCTCATTATAGCAAACAATAATGCAGAGAGCCCGCAGGAACCGCAGGTTTTTTTTTTTCATATTCCGCAGACATAGGAAATAAAACAGATTTAACTCGGTGCTGTAGAATTCCCACCTCTATGAATAAAAGCTAAAGTGCCAAGCCATTTTTTGTGGTAGCGTGCTTTATAAAGCTCCATTATCATAACATAACATGGATCTTTATACATTGTGTTGAAGCTTTTATGAAGCGCTTCCTTATCCCAGGTGGGGTTTCAAAACGCTCCAATTGGCATTTGGGGTACTTTTCGAGTTGGTGATTGAAATGAATGTTAGCTTCACATTAGGCCTCTGTAGGGGGTGTTGTCGAGGGGTGTGCTGTGCTTAAATTGTACGGGTGATTGCAGTTGGAGGGCACTGGCACTCACTTTTGGGGACATAAACCAAGGCATATTTAATCATTAGACTCCGAGCAGAGGGAGAACAGCAGAAAGTGTGAAAGAATGAGGCAGAGAAAGATGGGAACATTGTGACACAGGGAGCAGGCAGAAACGATAAAGCAACTGCAAGAATGAGATAAAGAGGCAGGAAATGTAGGGAGGGGGAAGAGGCAGAAGGTAGAATCAAGACTAGGCAGCCTCGGTGTTCGGCTGCTCCGGCAGCGGGCTCTAAAGAAAAGCTTTCTCCTGTGTACGCATGTGTTTATGTGTGTGTAGTGTGTTTCTGCACAAATTTTATCAGTTGCTGCACATTGAGGACTCTGTGCCTGGCTGTGCATGCGCATTTGGAGATGTATGTGTTGAGCCTTCGTGTGCACCTCTCAGCCGTGGTCCGTGCAGGCAACAGCGGTAGGTTGGTGGGGCCGTGTGTGGGGGGGATTTCGAGGGACGATGCAGAGGGAAAATGAATTATTTATTTTAAATTGCACAGACCACGGCTGGCACCACTGTGTGTCTGTTTACCTACCTGTACTACAACCTGTCTCTGTATTCGAGCTAGTTAGTGTTTGTCAGTGTGTATTAATGAAAGCATGATATATTTGCTGTGGTACATATGTGCATTACTGTGCATTGTGAAAAACAGGCTGAAATGGGCATTACTACAGCACAGCATAAGTAGGACAGATAAGTTTGCTACTGTATAATTGTACTGATCGGAAAGCGTGCGTGGCATTGTGGCAAAGGGACAGATATTTCCACTAGCCTAGCACTGTAGAATTTGGAGTACCATGTGGATCAGTGTAGCATTGTGAAAATCGGATAATAAAGTCGGTTACAGAAGCATTGGGGCACACCAGTAGGTGAGGGGGGCGGGGGGGGAAGCACAGACACGGACAACCAAAATGTGTGAAAAAGGCCGCTTTTATTGGAATCAGGTGCACTTATAACATTTCCCACCTGGCCTGTGCCGAACAAAACTACTGCTCACTAAATAACAACTTCCTGACAACCCCGCACCCCCACCCCTAAAGTTTTGCCCCAACATTGCACTGTAATACCACACGTCCGCTCAGCAACCTACCCCTCTACTGACTGCCACAGTGACCTCCATGACCTCACCCCCGTCTACCATACAGTCCCAGACCCTGGCTGCCGTGTCACTGCACCACAAACAGTGTGCAGTGACACAAAATGGCCGGTTAAGTACCAGGCCAGCCCAAAAGCAGCCCAAAAACCCCCAACCAGCCCAACCAGCCCAAAAACGCCAGCTACGGCGAGACCCGAGTGACATGCTTCCTTCCCCCCCCTCCCCCGGTGCCCCAAACTTCCCCGGGGGGGCGAGCCTCCCGCTGGTCGGCCACCCCCCCCCAAATCCCCATTGTGAAAAATATGTGCGAATGTGTGCTTTAACGCATTTTTACGCAGTTGCAAAGCATCTGAAGCATTGCATAACTTGGGCAAATGTGCATTAATGTGCAGCTTGGATGACTAATCACAAGTGAGCACAACTGCAGCACTGTGGAGATTAGCCAAACACGCATTATGGAGATTTTAACGAAAATGAGCAAAACGCGCCTTACTTCAGGAGCCTAAAAACTGGGTGCATTCTTGCATCACTATCAAACTGGGTAAAACGTGCATTAGTGCAGAACTGTGGAGACTGCGTGAATATGTGCATTATTCTAGCATTCTGAAAACTGACAAAATAAGTTTCAGTGCAGCACATTTGTGGAGCTTCAATGCCTAACCTTAATACAGCATGCCTCGCAGAGCAGCGCATGTGCTGCCCAGACTCCACCTAAAAATGGTTAGATGAGCTGTTCACACAAGCAATCTGTACAAGGAGATGAAGACGAGAAGAAAGAAGGTACTTACAGTCATTTGTGGCAGTACGCTGAAGACACAGAGAGACAAGCACCGGCACCATAGGCCTGATGAAGATGGCGCTGACCTTTGGACTCCAGGCAGAAAAGAGTGTAGGAGGAGGTAAGCCAAAGCAGGCCAGTCCACTTCCTTCCAAGGCATCCCTTAGGCATCTGGTAGCAGAGTGTGGGAAGGCCCCATGCTGGCAGGAGGCAAGGTCAGCAGATCAGCCTCTCCACAGACATTCTCCCCAGGATGACTACGACCCCTGGCAGATGACACCTCCATCCCTTTGGAAATAAGGGCAACTCGGACCACCAGTTACGTAGCGTACGCCCACATCAAAATGTGGAGGGATGCCTGACAAGGGACCAATAGGGGCTAAGCAACCCATTTCCTTCCCTTGGGGCTAAACCCATTAGAGCAGGACATGCAGAGGACTACCGTGGCGGCTTATTACCACCCTTCAGCAGGGCACCGGAGACCCCCGACAATATGGCGGAGGTTTTCTGACAGTTTGGAGTCGGAACAGTGCACATCTGTGTGAAGTCTGACCATTAAAGCCCGCATGACCTGCCCCGCACGGAGTAGGTGGTGTAAGTCAGGCAACTCGCCCGCACGTACTTTGAGGTGGCGCTAAACACTGGTGGGTCATCAGCCCCTGTTCTCTTATAGATAAGGAATTTAGAAATGCTGGCCCGCCCCATGGCTGCTGTTGGCTCAGCGAGTGCTGCTTCCCTCCATGACCTCATGCCCTACCTGCCTTGCGTGAGGCACAGGTGCTGTCGGAGATCGGGATAGGGCACAATGAGAGGCAACACCAGGCCCAACTCACCCAACGTCGCTATGAATGTTCACCTGAAAGAGTCACCTTGGAAGATGAACTTGAGATGATGCCATCTGACTCCACCCCCCAGCCTGGCATTTCTTGACTTCCATTGCCCCGCTGGCATCCATGTGTCCTGTCTTGGGCAAGATGAACCTACATTTGATGTCTCCACGAACTCCAGGGGTCGGAGGAAGAAGATAATGCGAGGAAGGAGTAGGGAGTGGTGGAACTAGCAGGGGGACTGGGGTGTCTTCCCACATGGAGATGACTTATCCCCCTCCAGCAAGATCCTGCTCAGCTTCCTTGCTGGTGGCACCATTTAAAGAGCAGTCTTGGGCTGGAGGTGGAGGGAGTATCTGCTGCTTTACAACAGTAGTCACTCCCTCCTAATAGTCCTTCCCTCTTCTCATAGCACTTGCTTTCAAGTGAATTTTTAGCTCTGTAAATAGCAGCTGATATTGCCCAATTCAATGGACCATTCTGCGCCTTCTGATGGTTGTTAAGGCGCTAGAACGCTCTTACCTGGAATAACACTGATTTTCTGTTGTTTTTCAGGGAATTTTGCAGATGTTTAAATGGCCCACTCCTCTGCTTTCATCTCAAGGGCCTGCAAACAAGACATACTGGGCGTTCAGCTGCCTCTGCATAGATTACTGCGCGGTTGAAAACATCTGGATTGATAAACTCTGACGTCGGCAGTTTATTAGGGTGATCGAGAAGCCCATGTTGGAAGGCTCTCCCACTTTGCACCGCTAGTTAGGCTGGGCCATGAGAAGGTTGCCTTTCCGGTTCCAGTGGCTGTTATTGGAGTCACTGCCCCTCAGGGTCCTCACTCATCAGCCATCATTCTAAATTGCATGGGGCACAGTATGATTGCATGGGATTTTATCATTACTATGCGGTGATGGTGAAACTGACTCATCCAGTTGTAAAACCACACAGAATTCCAAATTCCACGAGTTTTAATGTATACATTTACCACCGGCTCTGAGTGATTGCTTCTTTGGTAGATATCTGACTATTTAAGTCCAGTTATGTTATTCATCCGTGTTTTTCTAAACTCGTGAAACCATTCTGTACTGGGTTGTCTCAAATCAAAGTCAAATTGTGTTACTATTGTTAAAACAGCTTTAAGAGCTTTACAACAATTTGATGCTATTTTACAAAAGTCACAGACAGATTTTCAGTAATAAGGGCAGTCATAAATGAAACTACAATTGTATGTATACAAAATGTAATTGTCGTTTCTTGTCACACTCTACCTCATTTAATGTCCAAGAAATAAATAGCTGCATATAGAAACAATTCCGTAAATCTTCAAACTGGTCAAAAATAAAAAAATGTATTCTACTTCTGCAGTGCACAGCAGCAAAATGGCAGCATTACTCGCATCAGAAGTATGATTTTGGCAGTGGCGGTTGGTGACATTAAAAAAAGGTGAGGCGCTACATACATTAAAGCAAAGATACATACATTATAAAATAACATTACATTGAAAAATTACAAGAATGAAAAAATAAAAGTTTCACTTACCTTATCCTGCAGAACGTACTCGAAGCTCTCCAGTCCCTGGCTCCAGACTCCTCTGAGCGCGATGTGATGTCACGCAGCCAATTACCTTATACAATCCAGACGCTGCTCTCATGCTGTTAACACTGCTAAGAAGCAGGAGTGAAGCACCTGGATTGGCTGGAGCAGGAAGCCTCAGCACTATGAAAGGCACTGGAGGCCTGTGCCTGTGCTGCCAACTGAGCTGTCTACGGCAGATGGGTTGGAGAGTTTTGAATTGCGCATGTCGATCTGGCGGCAGTAAGATAGTCGGCCAAACCTGCATACACTTCAAACTGAAGTGGCCACTCCTCATTCCTGCCAATCAGCAGCAATGACGCACTGGCCACGCCCCCAAACTGCAGAGAGTAAAAAATAAAATGATAATAAAATAATTACCATTTTTTTTTTCAAGCTTCAGAAGTGTGGGCGACACTCCTCTGCTCCTATGTTGGGAACCCGCGCCGGATTGGGGTGAACGTTTTTTCAGGAGTCTCAGGGTAGTAATGTGTTGCTGGGCCCAAACAGTAACAATCATTGCACTTTAAAACTTTTGACCTGGAGCTTTACCTCAGTACTGAGGCCAAACCTGAGCACAAACTACACCTCTTTACCACTTGACCCTCAGGTCAACCAAGTCGAGCTGTCCAGGGAGGTAGCATGGGAAAGAGAATCAGAACTCACAGAAAAATCTGTTAATATTTAATAAATCAATGTTCAGCCAGTGCTTTTACTCAAAGAGAAAAAGTACTTTACTTCTGTTACATAATACAATATAGTACATAAAATATTAGCGGGCAAAGAAAATGTGGGACCCTGTTATCAATGGGACAATTAATGAGCGGGGGTGGGAGCTAGTGGATATTAGATAATGCTATTCCCAATAATAAGTTTTTCAGTGCAAGCTTGGGCCCCTGGCTTAAAGAGGATGTGTTAGAGACATTTTCCGGTACTGCTTTTCTCGGTTCCCTTCCCTCCTGCTTACCTCTTTTGAGGGAAAATCAAAAATATGAATATGACTGTTGCCTTGAGGCTGCTCCCTTGCACTGCACTTGTCTCTGTCAGTCCTGAGAGGAATGCTCCACATTTCTAGGTGCCGGCATGTGCAGTCATGCAGGGTCCACCAAGATGCAGCCACAGCCAAGGGCTGGACTGGGAACTCAAAGCAGCCCTGGCACGTTTTGTCGGACCAGTCCCCAGGGGGCGCAAGTGTGAAGCACTGCTGCTTTTATTCCCGGGGGCCGATATTGCAGCACCGCTGGAAAACCGCCCCCCCAGTAACAAAACCGGCCCCCAGTAACAAAACTGGCCCCCAGTAACAAAACCGGTCCCCAGTAGAAAACTGGCCCCACTGCTGAAAAACCAGCCCTCACACTTCCAGCTTTAAGAGGAAATGCCCGGTACGGCCAGTTTGGCCCTGTCCGGCCTAGCCAACACTGCTGTTGCCTCCGACCCGGCACCCAGAAAGCGGTGTAAGTTTTGCTAAAGGAGGTGACATGGCAAGTGTCAAGGCAAGGAGAAAGTTCTGCTCTGTCAGTGCTGCTCAGATCCAGGTAAGTTCTTGTATGGGGGTTCTTCCTCCAGCCTAGTCACTCTCAGGCCACACACCCAAGCAAGGTGTCAGACCCACCTCAATCACAATGAAGAGCGACTTCCGTAAGTGTCCAGGGGACACAGGCGCTAAGTGCAAGGCACACCACAGAGGCCATAGGATCTCAGTCCATCAGCACAAGGCGTAGCAAAACCAAAGGGGATGATGGACGGAGTGTTGAACAATGCAAGGACTCACCCCCAGTCAACTGATCCGGGTTTCATCCATCATCTTTCTTTAGCTCACTCCTCCACCCCAGTTCAGACATGGCCATATGCAAATAAGTCTGACCCTGTGCCTCATGGAAACAGTCCAGCTCAAACTGCCAAGCCATGTCTTCCCTGGACCGGAAACAAGCATCCTGGGGCCCGGTTTCTGGCTAATCAGCCATCATCAGCCAGGCTAGCCTGAATCCAGTGGCAAAGTGAGCAAGGGACTCACGTCTGGGCACACTCTGCCAACTTAGGGCGAACACAGCAAAACCAAAGGGGGTGATGGATGGAGTGTTGAACAATGCAAGCACTCACCACCAGTCAACTGATCTGGGTTTCATCCATCATCATTCTTTAGCTCACTCCTCCGCCCCAGTTCAGACATGTCCATATGCAAATCAGTCTGACCCTGTGCCTCATGGGAACAGTCCAGCCCAAACTGCCAAGCCATGTCTTCCCTGGACCGGAAACAAGCATCCTGGGACTGTGGCACAAGGCATGGCAGGGCAGGCCCTTCCTTCCCTGGATTGCAGTGACCTGTACACCACTCCTCATGCCTCTGATCTTTGAAGTCCTCCTTTTCAATGTGTGCCCCTCCAAACTGCAAAGCCCCACTCTCGGTCTCTTTCCATGTCATGAGAAAAATTCAGAGCACACCCATGAATCTCATGTGTAATCAGGTGAACAAAACAAAACAAGCGTCTAGGTACATAGAATCAACATATAAGTGTATAGTCAGGGACATGTGCATTCAGGTATAGACGATCAACACTGAAATTGACAGAAAAGACTCAAGCCTAATTTAGAGTTTGATGGATATGGGATGTCTACCAAAAAGTGGTGGACGACCCGTCCTCCATGCTAAGATTGTCGGCATCAATATAGTACACAGGACGGGCAGGACATCTGCCACACATCCGCCGAGCTCTAAATCCACCCATTGGTTGTGGAGTGGGGTGCCCTTGCAGGAGGAGAGTGAAGGGGGCATAGAAAGGGGCATAGTGTGATGGCTGCTGCAAACGGGGAGGATCCGCATTGCTCCAGATGACAAATGTGGTCTGGATGACCTGAGTGCACCAGCAGTGTGGGCTTTCCTGAGGAAGTGCCCCATTTTGAGGGAGTCTACTGGAAGAAATTTGAAGTGTTTAGTCGGTGATCATGCTATTGAACTTAAGTATTTAGAGGTGTGAGGCTCTCAAAGATGACGACTGGAGTCAATGGTTGCATTAGAACTGTCCTATGCCAAGGAGGAGGCTGACAGACTCACCGTTACAACCAAGGCAGGCTTTTGGTTGCCTTGGGTGTGTGGGACTTGTGCTTGGACCCAAGGAAGAATCCCCACAGTAAGATTTACCCAACCCTGACCAGTAAGATGTTCGCATGGCCTTTCCTGGATTTATAGTTGCTTCTCATGTCTGCAAGGGTGCAGGCCAAGTGATTACAGTTGGTAAATGCTCCAGGTGAGCAACTGGCCTTTTGCAGTAATGGGCCATTAGGGTTAGGAAGAAGGCCAGCCCATGATATGCAATATTCACATCAACAATAGCGCTACTTTCTGCTGTTTGATCTTTTTGTGGTAGGGGTTTAAGTAGACTCTCAGTCCCTCAATGCACAGCATGAGCTATGGGGGCTGTTGGCAGGCAAGTGCGAAGATTCCCTTGGTTCTTCACAGGTCTGGATTAGGCAAATAAGGGTAGATGAACGAAGCTGTGGCTCTAGGAGTCAGTCTTTTCCTTCACCACCAAGGATTTTTGTGTCACAAAGGACTCTGAATGTTTTTCAGCCACAACACACTCTCTTGATGCAAGAAATACACAAAGGCATGGACTTTTCTTGGAATTTTGGGTTCATTATTCGAAGAGTGTTCTCCACTGGCATACATTTGTACCCTTTAGGCACTCTTCGTAGGGTCGCTATTCCTCAAAAGCAGCATGGAACCCGGGAGGAGATAGGTTTGAAAGGAACTCTACACAAAGAACTGGATCTCTGGGTTGTATCTAGGTAATCACTCTAAGGTCCTCCCTGTCCATTGAGGCTACTACTTTTATACTGACCTGATGGTGTGGAAAGTACCTTCGCCCCACACTGTGTGTTGGGGAGACCTTTACAGACCCTCATCAAGTGGTCAGTGTTTACGAGGGTGAGCTCAAGATTTCCATTCCTTTACACCTGCCCAATGAGTACATAGTTCTTGGATAACTGATGTAAAGATCGACAACTATTTTTAAAGTTTAGTATTCCTTTATCGAGTTCTGCAGTGGATTTGTTGTGCCAACTCAGAACAAATTCCCATGTTAGTCAACTAAGATATTACTCTTCAGCACCTGGCTGGAGCTTGACTCCTCAGTTACAAATTTAAATTAGAATAAAGTTTTGATGACATTTTGAGGTGACTCAAGGCCTGATTTAGTGTTTAGTGGACAAGATACTACGTCAAAAAGTGTTGGATAACTTGCCATAGGCTATAATGTACTTGTAATACAGCAGATGGGACATCGGCCACGTTTGTGTTGAAGTACCCCACCACCCAAACTCTAAATAAGACCCTTGACTTGCTGATTATTTTTGCATACGATTTTGTTTGTTTACTTTTATACCTGGCTAGTCGTTTCATTTATTTTATTTGGGGCAGTGTTTGATGACTAATAGTTCTTGATCCTCCGAACGAATTTTCAATGTTTTTGGCCCTTGAATATTTATTCAATATTTTTATTTTCATCAAATCTTATGTTCGACCTTGAAGTTCCTTGATTCCTTGACTCTACTACAGCATACATGAGGACCAATGCAGCCCAACGCTGTTTCCCCATGAGCATTTTTCTGATGCCCAGACCATGCTACCAAAGGTGAGTCAATGGACACCTCTCAGATGCTTTCTTCTGTGTAGTCTGACCTGTAGTACATAGACTAACAAGCCTATTCCTGACACACGTCTTCTGAGCAGGAGCGAGGCAAGTGGCCAAACTTCAATGGCAAAAGTTAGGCTGAATGGAAAGCCGCTGTAGGACCTTGAGCACAAGGAGACAGCGAGCATGGAGCGCCCTGTCTGCAGTCTGTCTTACTTATTCCAGATCAGTGGCAAACTAATGCATTATCTGTATTAACATATCCTAAAATAATACTGCTAATTTCACATAAATTAGAATGAATGATCCTAATTATGCTAATAATGAGAGCATTAGGAATTTGTGGAGGGTGTCTGCTTTCTGAAGGCCCATGCCAGGAGCAGATGTCTCTATCCCTCCCGCTTCAGAGCCTCTTCCTCCCACTCTGGAGGGGGCCTTGCCCATCTCTCGCCCTCCAGATCTCACTCTGTTGGTCTCCTCTGTGGCAAGGACTACTGACCTTCCACACTAAATAATTTCTGTTTGTAAAGCGCAAACATATAACCCCTTAAGGTTTCAAGGTGCTGGGGGCAGTCGGGGAGATTAAGTGAGCTATTGCCAAGAGTCACATGGTGCGGAGCTGAGCTGCTGCTTGCGCTGGGGATCGAACCCTGAGCCCCGTGCTCAGTCAGCCGCTCTGGCCGCTGCGCCACACCTCTCCTACATAAAGTGTATTTATAAAGTGCATATTCACTATTATAAGGGAAGGCACAGAATAACGGGGATTCTTATTGTCAAGCTAAGTGGTGTTCATTGTATCCATCTTGGATGGATGAAAGGTTGAGTGGGCCCACCCGGATTAAATCCCGTAGCAAAGGGGGCACTCTCAGATTCCTTCAGTGGACGCATTAGCAACCCCAAACATCCTACTTGGCTTTGAGGAGGAAGTATTAATCCCTCGAAAATACCCTCTGTCCAAGACTTGAGGAAAGTTTCCTCAGTCTTCCTATTCTCCCTTTGCCAATATCTGCAGGGTCTGTGTCGGTCTCCCAGGGCTCTCTTTGCCCCAAGCCTGAGAGGAGATGTCTATCAATTTGCACCTTCGCTGCCCCACACGAGAGGGCTCTATTCACGCCTCACTCTCCCCAGACCTCTCTCTATTTCCATAGAGCTCCCCCTGTCCCTGACTGTAGAGCACTGATTCTTTCCCGTTTACCCAAAAGCTCCACGATGACTCTGTCCCGGCCACTCCTGAGACCGGTCCAACTCACACTAGAGGGGGTCTCCCTCATTCATTTCACACCTAGCACAGATCACGCTTTTCCCCATGTCTCTCCCCTCCAGACCCCTCTCTCGTGCCTACTCGTGTGGGTTCTGCTCTGTCCCTCTGAGGCAACAGGTCTCTCTTCCTCACACTGGAAGGACTGTCTCATTTCACTTGAAGCTCCGTGTCAGGGGCGGCCTTAGGCATGTGCAAGCTGTGCACCTGCACAGGGCCACCAAACCCCAGGGGCCACCACGCCAATATATATCCTTAATATAATAATCCTCTGAGGATGGATACATATTTGCGTGGTGGCCCCTGGCAGGGATTCGGCGACCTCCAGCTCTGTTCCACTTCCAAACACCCTGACCCCCCCTCTTCACTGGCCTCCGCACTCCGCCCCTGCCCGGACCCCCTCTTCCGGGGCCCCTTACCTACGCTCCCTGCCCAGGGCCGCCATGAGCCTAGAGCCGCCCCTGTCCGTGTTGTACATTGCAGAAAGCTGTGGTGCCAGTCTCCCACAGCAGAGAGAGCTGCCACCTGCAATCCTTACCGGGGCACAAGTCCTAAAAAAAGAAGTGGGGGGTCACAACAGGAAGTGACATCACAAAATGTGGCTTGCACCATCTGACTCATTGCCTCCCCTCGCTCACCCCTTAGATTGCATCAGAGAAGCCAGCGAGTGAGCAGCGTTCTGAATTAGCTCTGATCTCGCCCCAGAGAGGCCAAAGAGTGAATGTGTGGCTCCATTTACTCCAGTAATCGAGCTCCTGGTAAAATAAGTGGGGGGACGCCGTCCACCAGCGTAGTACCCCGACTCGAGCCCTGATCCTTACCCTCAGAGCTCCGTGCGCCCCACACTGGCAGTGGCTAGGGCTCACCGGCTCCAGCGCGAGCTCTCACTTCCACACACTGTGAAAAACCCTTTATCCCAACACCTTCTTCTGGGGGGGGGGGGGGGGGCGTCCATGTTTCTAGCGCCCCTTCCTTCCAGTCAGTGAAATCCTGCCAAACGAAAACACGCCTGCAGTTTGGAGCTTGGCCCCTAAAACATGGCCTGGTGTGACGGACTCGGGTATGTATGGCTCTCGGGCGCCTTCCACTTGGGGCAATGTGAAGGGGCCCCTGCGGGCTGTCAGGGGTCTCTTCCTGTTGGAACAGGGGGGTCGGTGCAGAGGGGTACGGGTCCCACTCTAGTGGTAGCTGTCTAGTGGCGGATCGACATACTATGTGCAGTAATACCGCTGCCCAGTGTTTTGAGGGGCCCTCTACACCCCAATTATAACCGTTTTGAACTACCAAACCAGGTGAGGCGGACCCATTCCCATACCTGCTTTAGGGCCCCTGACTTCTTTGCTACGCCACGCCTGACTCGATTCCCTCAGTCCCGCACAGGGCGGGGCCGTCTCTATCGCTCTCACCCCAGGCCTTCTCCCGGCGCCTCCTGCGTGCCATGTGCGCCGGACTGCAGATTAGACAGCCCGCGCCTAAATGCCACCTTCGCGGTGTCCGCTTTATCGAAGGCCTGCGTTTGGGAAGCCGCGATAAGAGAAGGCGCGCAGGAAAATGACATTGTCGTTTAATAAACACCATCTTCCAACTCGTGTGCTTCGCTGGCACTTCGGCGGTGACATTTAAAGAGCACAGCTCCCCGGCTCTGCCGTCACAACACTTCATTCTCCCTCGCCAGACACCAGCTGAAGGGACCCCGGGCCTCCCACGCCCTCCCAAACGACACATGGGAGAGCTGCCTTCCTCGTCTCCTCGTCCTCCTGCTCGCGTGCGGGGCAGACATATGCATCCCCTGCCTTCGCTTTCTGCACAGCTGCTCGGTCTGCGCGCCTTGTCAGGCTTTACAGATTATCTAATTGCCTAATTTAGTGCATCCTTGTGACTTCTCGGAGGGCCTGCTCGTCAGCCTCGTTCCAAAAGAGAGAAGCCTGGCTTGGGCCTTTAAGCCCAATAATGGACATTGAAACCACCAAACACAAGATGGTGGCTGAGCCTGCAGCTGGCTACCGAGGTACGGTTCTTGCAGAGAGCAGGTGGATGCTAAGGCTGTCTGAAGACGCTCTGACGCTTTACCTTTACCTTTTGGACACTCATAAACAAGGAGGAGCCCCCAGGGAGGAGCCACACTTATAGTTTCTTGGTATTGATCTTCAAAAGGAGACACATCTATTAGATGAAGGTTGGCTCAGTGAGATGGCAGCTCCATTGGCCTTTGCTGTGTATCCTTTGGGATACTTTCAGAAGTGCTGACCGATCTCCAGCCCTTCCCAGTAGCGTGATCGTCCATCCTCAGATGCCTCTCCTATAACGCCACCTAACCCTAGTGCTTCTTACACGTGACACAACAACAACTTCCTGTCACCACGGGTTGTACTGGGGTCTGTCTTGTTGATGTTTCTTGGACAGACGTCTGTGTACTGTGACCCAGTGCACCAATCAGCAGCCATTGTGTTGTACCCCTTGACATCTCACTACAGCCCATCTTTTTAATGTTTATGTTTAGTCTTTGGATGCCCTTGTACTCGCGGAGAGATAGCATGTGAAGGCAGAGGACACCTCTGTACCACTCAATATACTAGCCAGCTTGTAAAAACACCCATGCAATTTCAGGCCTGCATTTAGGCCCAGATCTCTGTACTTGGGTGCATGTATGACATTGTTCTGCATTCTGTCCATCAATTGTTCTTTTTGCATTTGTCACCCTGAGTGGGGCGGGTATGCTCAGACGTGAATCCCGTGCTCTCCATGCCACTGGAATCAAGCTATCCTGGCTGATGAGGGCTGAAAGCCCGAAACCGGTCCTAGGATGCTTTTTTCCAGGCCAGGGAGGACCTGGCCTGTCAGTTTGAGCTGGACTGTTCTCATTTGGTGCAGGGTCAGGACTGATTTGCATACGGTTGGGTTCAAACTGGAATGGCATGGGTAGCAAAAAAACGATGGGTTTAGTTCCAGAATGTATGACATTGTTCTGCATTCTGTCCATCAATTGTTGCTTTTGCATAGGCCTGCATAATAGACGTGCAATTGTGGTTGAACCTCTGGCTAAAAATATATCAGATGAAACAAATGTTATGACGGCAGGAAGATGTTTTTGTCTCATACTTCTTGAAAGTTCCTGGGGAATCTAGGGTTAGTAGAAAGTTGTAGCTTGCATGCCCATCTTTACACAGGACATTAGGGATTCCCGCTTGCTAGTTTTTTGGGGGATGATGGCGATGGTGGCCAAGTCAGTTTTGAAATCTGTTTGCACATTGTGCTGTCTGCCTTGTTCATAGTAAGAGGTTGGCCAAATTTAAAATGGCAACCCTCTCTTATGACCTCTGGTTCTTTAACAACTGATTTCTCAATCCCGGATGGCTGTCATTGACTTCCAGGTTGATGATCCTTTACTTATGAGTTAAAACAAAAGCTGAAAAACAAGGGGTAAATATGGATTACTTGCAGTAGTGGCTGCTACCAATCGGGAGTGGTAAAGCGGAGGGGTGCAGGATGGAATTGAAAAAAAAACGTACGCAGCCTCTTCTCCGTCCTCTTCTTCCTGGGAGGAGCAGGAAGCACCCGTGCTCCCAGGCAACACATAGCCAATCACAATGCTGCAATGCAGCATTGTGAGTGGTCTGAGCGCAGAACCAAGGCACTCAGATGGGGGCTTGGAGGCATTGCATGTTCCTCACCAGGCTGTGTAACGCAAGCCTGGTGGAGATGATGAAAAGTGCGATGCACTGGGCCGGCCAAGTAGTCATGCGCACTTAAGGAGTGCAAACCACTCCTCTCCCTGCTCTGGCCAACTCCGCCCCGCAAGCCACTCACTTAAATAGGAAAAATAAAATGATAACTATACAGTATTATCATTTTATTTTTCCTATTGAAGTAAATGGGGCAACTCTCCTCCTCCTTAGCGGAGGAGCCGCCACTGATTACTTGGATGAACATTGGATTCTAGTTTCTTGACCTTTGTGACTCATGTTGAATGGCTGTGCAGCTTGATGCTGGTGCGTGACGACACACCAGATAGCATTGACTTTAACCCGTGCTACTGGGACAGAGCACGCTTCTGGCTTGCAAGCAAAATCGCGCCTTTAAGCATTTTTCGATATGTTAATATTGAGCAAAATTGGTGTGCATTCCATCATGTTCCTCAGATTGTTAATTGCAGTCCTTTCGATTGTTTGCAACCAGAGTTGAACTGAATAATAAGCATAATGCTATCTGTAAACGGAGGCTTCCAGGGAACACAGGGTTATATTAAATTTAACCAGAGAGAGGCATTTTACATCATCAAATTACTGTATCATTTATCTTAAGTGCTTTATGTGCATGAAAATATATTTAACAAACCTTGTTTATAAATGTATTTTATTTTTGCAGCATTTGTTTATTTTCATCACATTTTTAACTGGTTATTATTTTTGGCTACTAGAATATATTTGACGTTTTTTTCACAGGAACGTGATGTGTATTACAAACTTTAGCAGTAGTGTGGTATGCTGGGCCGTTTCTAGGTGTTTTGCCGCCCTGGGCGAGAATTGAAAAATCCTGCCTCCTCCCTCCCCCTGTCATCCAGGCTAGAGAGGCACACACTCTACTGCCGAACACTTCTATATTATTCTCATTTACTATCAGGAAACACAATCACAACAGTCACTCCTGCAAATGACCTCGACGAAAGGCCCAAGCCAGACCATTACGGTAGCCATACACGCACAGAATTATGTACACAGATGCCCATTAGAGCCTTGTGTTTAAATACAACTGAGGCGTCAAATGCACCTCGTTTTCAAATCCAGAAACTAAAAAAAATAGTAACTTGCATTGCTCACTCACCCAGTACCTACCCTCAGTACCCCTCACTCAACACAGTCTTCAATGCTCAATTGGTCCGTAGCAGTCCTCGGTGAGTACCAATCCTTAGTGCCCTTCGCTCAGTGCCAGTCCACATAAACCCTCTCCAGTGACAGTCCTTGGTGCCCCTCTGTTAGTAGCAGTCCTCAGTGCCAGTCTTCGGAACACCTCGCTCAGTACCAGTCCACAGTGCCCCTCTGTGAGTACCAATCCTCAAGACAGTCTGTGAGTACTAATCGTCGGTGCCAGTCCTCAGTGCCCTACACTATCATTTAATCAGTGCCAGTCCTCAATGCCTCTCCATGGGTAGTACCCCCTGAGCACCTCTCTCTCAGTGACAGAATGTGTGTGTTTCTGAGATGTCTTGTATCACCAGTACTTTTTTCGAGTTCAAAAATTAAGCATGCTAAAGCACACTTCCTCTTCTGATGCATTAGGCAGTAGTAGTCAGTAGCGTGCAGGAGTTTTCCATGCGAGAGTAGATCGTCCAGTCCAGGTTTTCGCTTTACACTCAGGGATTTGTAGTCCTGTTGAAAACCTGGACTGGACGATCTACTCTCGACTCGAGCCCTGCCCCCCCCCACCCAACACACCATAAATCCAGCAGTTTTGTAATTAGTCAACTGCACATTCAGTCCTCCTTCGCATGTACTTTCACCATATGCATATCGCCACAAAATAATTACCCATATCAAACACATGCAGTCCTTGAATTTGCTGAAGAGTTTGTGCTTACTCTGTTAAATTTGCCTACAAGAAGCTAGAGCCTGTTTTTCTTATACCCGATGCATAACAAGGATTTATCTGGACTTGTGTTATGTTTTAACATCAACAATCATGTGAAGGTGGCCTGGTCAACAAATATGGCAGTGTAGACGTACCATGTTAAAGCTCCCAAGGTGGAGGCACAAATATCTGATCAATCCTGCGACCCTAGTTGAGCAAATTCCATGCAGAGTTTGCATTACACCCCTGCACCCCGCCTGCATTTAGGGACAGAGTCTCTGCAGGGGGCCGGCGGACGGTCCTGAGACTGGGCCGCAGGTACAGTCTGGTGCGGTACTGTGCTATCAGGGGTCGGCGTTACCCGGGGAGAGGCTGGAGTGCCCGGCAGCGAGATGCTTGCGCTGAGTGCGGAGAGGTTGCACCTGGGCTATCGGTGGGCTGATGCCCCAGCCGCTCGAAAACAAAGAATAGGTGAGGCTGAGAGAGGGGCTGTGCTGCAGTGGAGGAACAGGGAGACAGGACAGTCCGTGTGAGTTCTCAACGGGCTGAGGGCCGACAGGGAACTGCAGAGCTCTGTTCCTTATGTTGTGCCTCTGCCGTATTCAGAACTGCCTCACACCTGGAAGGGGGTGTGGATGTCTCCCAGACACAAACAGACGTGAGCCAGCAGCATCGGGTGCCGCTGGTAAGCCCGATATGGCCGCCCGCGGCCCTGTGAACCGGCTTCAGCATTGTATTACCCCTTCATCCCCTGCCACCTTCTTGTATCTGCGGGGGGCAGGGCCGTTTCCACCATTAGACAAGTCTAGGCGGCGGCCTAGCTTTACATTCGTAGGTTCAAATATAAAAAAAATCCCCCTTTTGCCGCCCTAGCCTTTTTGCCGCCCTAGGCGGCCGCCTGGTCTTGCCTAATGGTAGAAATGGCCCTGGATGGTTTGCGTATTTCTTCAATGTTTATTTTTTTGTTTTTCACTCAGTGTCATATGTCATGTTTAACACCTTGGCTGCTGTGACTTTTCCCCTCCTGTGCTGAACTTGCTTGAATACTATAGTTTCATGACAAGCTCATCTCGTCATAAGCACAGCTCAACCATGCCTCATGACGAGCTGAGCTCATCATGAGCATCGAAAGGGTTAATTGGATGGGTTGCGCCTGCAGTGTTCACCGTGGATTTAAAATGAGCAGTTTACTCTTCACACAACTTTGTTAGATTTTTCAGACATTATAAGGAATAGCCATGTGGCCGGCTACTGTGAGACACTGTGAATATAGATCATACATCGGTGGCATCGTGAGTTTATTGTTAGGTTTATGTTTTCTGTATATGGTCCCAGTTTAGGAAGAGGCATGGTTTATTCATTTTATTTAATTTACATTCAGGTAGTTTCCCATATAACCACATATTCCTTTGTATTTTGCACGCAGTATTTTGGTGTAATTAGGTATAGTGCATTATGGTTGCTGCATGGGGACTTTATGGATTGCAGGTTGGTTCACTTAGGCATATGTTCTATGGGATTCTTTACGATTTTAATGAGCTTTTCTTATGTTTCAGTTATCCCTGAAAAAGGTCTATTATTCTGGAATGCATTGGGTTGTATATCAGCATGTTACCCAGGATATGCTGTGAATTCTGTTGTGCTACAGGATGAAAGACTGGATGGGCATTTCTTTGGAATTTTAAGTTTGGAATCACGTCACCTCTGTTTTGAAAATCACTGAAAAACATGGAGTAAATGTGGATACTTGGATGAACATTGGATTCCACCAGATAGCATTGAACTCAACCGACCCCCTGGATCCTGCAGACTTTTCTCCAACTCCATCAAGGACACCATCTCCCCACATGCCCTCGCGACCACTAACTACACCCTACTGGGAGACCTCAACTTCCACCTGGACAACCAACTGGACCCCAGCACCACATCCCTCCTGGACAACCTCCACAACATTGAACTTCGCCAGATCGTGACCGAACCCAGGCACTCAGCAGGACACACCCTGACCCCCTCTTCACAACAGGTAACTCCATCACCTTCAGCCACACAACCGAACTCCCATGGACTGACCATCGATGTGCCCACTTCACCCTCAGAACACCCACCATCCACAGACACCTGCACCTGCTCCCACGAAGAAACTGGACCAGAATCATAGATGACCAGCTAACCTCATCACTCAGCAACTCCACCCCAACCATCGCGGAAAATGACGACCCCAAAACCGCAGCCCAAACCCTGCACAGATGAATCTCCGACAGCTTCAACATCATAGCCCCCCTCAAGAAAAACAACAATATCCATGCCAAGAAAGCCAGATGGTTAACCACGAACTTCGAGAGTCCAGACATAATTGCGCCAACTCGAACACCAAATCCACAGAAGCCTACAACAACTTCAGAGCCTCCACCAATGCCCACCACCAACTCATCAGAAAAACTAGGAAGAAAGGGATTGATGACAGAATCTCCACTCACGCACACAACAGCAAAGAATTCTTCAAAATCATCAAGGAGTTCGCCCAACCCACCAGCGAGTCCACCAGCATCTCTCCCTCACAAGACCTCTGTGACAAACTCAGCACCTTTTTCCACCACAAAATCAAGAGCATCTACAACAACTTCGATGAAGGCAACCAACACACTGAACCCTCACTAACCACCCGACACCCTGAAGCCATCAATCGACAACTGGACAGCTCTCACCACCGAAGACACACTGAAGACAATGAAGTCAATCCACTCCGGGACCCCCACGTACCCCTGCCCCCACCACATTTTCAACAGAGCCGCCGATACCACCGCACTCATGCTCTGCCACACCATCAACCGCTCCTTCGCAACCGCCACGACAACTGGAAACACGTCGAGGTCAAACCCCTCCTGAAGAAACCCATGGCGGACCCCACCAACCTCAAAAACTAAAGACCCGTCTCCCTGCTCCCGTTCCCAGCGAAAGTAATCGAGAAAGCCATCAACAGCCAACTTGCCACATTCATCGAAGAGCACAACATCCTCCACTCCTCTCAATCCGGCTTCAGAAAAAAACACTGTACGTAAACGGCCGTTCTCGCTGCAACAGATGACATACGCACCCTACTGGACAAAGGAGAAACAGTAGCCCTCACTGTCCTCAACCGCTCAGCGGCGTTCGACACAGTCTCTCACCGCACCCTAAGGCGCAGACTCCATAACGCAGGGATCCAAGACAAGGCCCTCGACTGGACCCGCTCCTTCCTCTCCGGCAGAACGCAGCGGGTCAGACTCCCCCCTTTTCTCTCCGACCCTACTCCTATCATCTGCGGAGTCCCCCAGGGGTCCTCCCTCAGCCCTACACTCTTCAAAGTATACATGGATCTGTTTAGTTACAAAGAGGTCGGTGGTAGTGTTCTCCTCATTCAAGGAGAAGCGTCCGCACATATGGTAATAGATCTCAAGATTACAGAAATACACGTGTAGTTATAAACTCATCATGGATTTTCACCAACAAATAATGGGTGCTTGTATAGGCTGACACGCACTCACCACCAGGAGTGTTGTAAATCACACAAGGTGCATGTCATACTAAACTAGGAGCAGGCTAAGTTAGCACACCACCTAATGTTAAAGTATTGTAAACTCTAGGTAGTCCTAGATCTTTCATTAGAAACGATCGATTCCAACAAACATATGATAACTATTTCGCGGTTGGATATGCACAATGTCCAATTCTTATATTGCAACAACGGATTCAGAGATCCAAACCAAGTAGTATTCTTTAAATTCTTTATTAAAAATCCATGTGTAAATTAGACTTCTCAGCTCACACCGCCGACACCAACATTAGCCGTCTAGACGGCTCCTGTTGGTGTTTGGTGGTCGACACTTACGTGTGAAATTCTAGACTTATCAGGGTCTTGTGCGATCAATATACAGGGGGGTGTCCACTGGCTACAGCGTGTTTTTTTACACAGCCAGAATATACTACATTATTAACGCTACTGAAGGGCATCCCATTATTGCTATGATGCTGTGCTAAGCCGCGACGCCATATTGTTGAATTTTACTTCGCCAAAGCTTTTGAATTATTTTTTGATATTCGATGCTGAAGTAGTAGGCCATTATTATTCCACCACATCAATACTTGATACCTCATTATTGAAGATCATTTGAAGTGGCATCCCTGTTGGAAGACTTCTCACTTATTTTGTTCTTTATGAGAGGACTGCTGGGTGTTTATCAAGTTATCACCATCAAGCTTTGAGGGGCTCAACTTTTGGATACAGGGAAACTCGGAGGGGCTGGCCTACTACATATCACCACAAGACATGCCTATAATATCTGCCTAGAAAAAGTCTCGCAAAGAGACGAAACACGTGTCGCCGGCGTGAGCTGAGAAGTCTAATTTACACACTTGTCCTCCTGCTTCCACACCCTCCGCCTCCTACGTAATACCTTCAAATGGGTCCCCCTCGAACACAGACAAACCGCCACTCACGCCCTGGTCACCAGCAGACTCGTCTACGGCAACACACTCTACGCTGGAATAAACAAAAACCTCACCCACAAGCTACAGAACAAACAGAACACCACCGCAAGACCGGTCCTCTACCTGCCAAGACACTGCCACATCTACCAGCACATGCGCACACTCCACTGGCTCCCCAGCGAAGCTAAAGTCACCTTCAATATGCTCACCCAGGCCCACTAGGCCCTCCACGACACCGGACAAGTATACCTGCACAGCCGACTCAAATTCCATGCACCCCAGAGGACCCTACGATCTGCCCAGCTCTCCGACGCTGTGGTCCACCGCACCAGAAAGACCAGAGTGGGAGGTCACTCCTTCTCCTTCCTCACGGTCCGAGCCTGGAAAGCCCTGCCACTCCACCTCAGACAGACAACACCGCTCCCCATCTTCGCAAGAAACCTCAAATCCTGGCTCTTCAACAGACCCCCACTTGATTGACTGGAGCCTGCTAACCCCCCCCCCCCCCCCCTCTCGGCAGCGCCTTGAGACCCTTACGGGTGAGTAGTTGTGCTTAACAAACACCTGATTGATTGATTGATTTAATTTAATCTGTGCTACTGGGACAGAGCACACTTCTGGCTTGAACACAAATTTGTGCCTTTGTTCATTTTTCTATATTGATTATATTTACTAAAATTGGTTCTGCATTCCATAATTTTCCTCAAATTCTTGCAACTTTACCATATATGTAACTTTGGTGCCATTTGACAAACTTTCCAAACAAAAAGTTCTTCCACCTCAGCTCATCCTGGAAAGTTTTGGGGAGTTCTGTGAAGCTGGGGCTGAGAAAAAGGAGGGTCCCAAATCACAGTTTTCCATTCATTTTCCCATAGGATGTTTAGACAGAGCTACAGCCCAAAGGTCCAAATGGCTTTACACCAAGTTCAGCAGAAAGCTAGATCCTGGTCCAGAAAGAGTGATTTTTGCGATTTGGCTTATATCTGTTAAGTAGTTTCCGAGTAATTAAGGCTAAAAAATGTTGTATATTCCATGTGTGTACCAGGGGTGGCTCCTCTGGTGGAGGAGCGCCGACCCACTGCCTCAGCCAGCAACCAAAAAATAAAACAATATTGCATTGTTTTTGCCTGCTGGCTGAGCCAGCATGTGTGGGGATGGGTGGGGCCGGGCAATGTGCACTACTAACTGTGCATGTCTGTTTGGCCAGCTGTCTCAGGTTGGCCAAACAGACATGCTCAGTTAGGTTTCTCCAACCTGGCTGTAATGTACAGTCAGGTTGGAGAAACAACACAGACTCCCTGACCTGAGCATCCAAGGAGCCTGCTCAGGCTAATCCCTGTGTTGCTCTCATGCAGCATGAGAGCAGTGTGGGCATTGGATGGGAGTCTGATGCTGTGCCAGTGTCTGCTGGGACCATGGAGAAGAAGAAATCCGAGGAGCGAGGTGGGAGAAGCAGCATGAGGAAAGTTTTTTTTTCTCCATTTCCTCCACACTCCCCTGTTCTCCATTTCCTCCACACTCCCCTGTGCGTGCTCCTCATCCCCCGCAACCTCTCTCCCCCTGCGTGCTCCCTCTACCCACTTCACCACTGTCAATATGTATTGGCTGTGACTGCTGCGTCCCCAACAGATCTCATACTGCAGTCTGACTGGCTGCCATCGCCTCAACAAGGATGTAGCAGCAGAACTCTTAGGACTCAGAGCTGAGTCCTGAGTCCTACAAAAAAGGTTAAAATAGACATAAGAGGACAGGTTAGGGATAACCTGACCTCTAGGCTTGGTAGGGACCTTGTCTGTGGCCAAAAACGATTTTTTTTAAAAGTTGCCCCAAATTCATGGAGGATCTTCAAATTCATGGCAACATATTTTTAAAAAGCATGAGCTCCTGTGCTACTGAAATAAATATTCTGTGTGAAATAAGTAAGACCCCCACAGACCCTGAGAACCCCATCCCCCAGGGCTGTCATCATTAAAAAGGGAAGGGGGTGTGAGGCCCATCCCTCCAATTCTAATAGGCCCTGGGGAACCATCCCTCAAGGTCAGGTTAGAATTGAAGGGTTGGGGGCATGCAGCTCATTTCCCTGAGCCTGTAAAGGCCAGAGATCCCCTACATGGTGCTGGCTCAATTACTGTGTCCCGGAGAGCCCACCCCTGGGTCACCGTAGTTTTCCTGCCTGCAATAACATGGGCAGTGAAACATATGTCTGCTCAAGCCTGGTGGGAGTGTTATTAATGCTCCTGGCGGGTACGAGCAGACATGCCTTCCCTGCTCACAGAAGGGCATGTTTGTTCCCAGTCGAAGGGGACTTTAAAAATGGTCTCACATTGCTCCCGCCCGGTGGAAGCAAACAAAAACAGCAGTTTGCATCAGGCGGGAGCAATGCCAGCTGCCACAGCACCCTGGATGGGTGCATGCAGAAAGCCAAATGAAGCAAGCAATCATTCCTAGGCAATTTCAAATAGTCAAGGGAACAAACAAATCAGGGAAAATTAAAGAAACCAAAATTATATATAAAAAACATTCTTTTTTTTTATTAAAAACTTTTTTTGTTAAAAATTGTGTATATAACACAATACAAGATATATATCAAACATTATAATCACAACACATGATTAGACCAAAAACGAATTAATTAAATGGTGGCAATATCTGTAAATTTTATCCGACACAGGTTTTAGCGTACTCTCCGCCTTCTTCAGGAAAATCCACAAAATTATCTGAAAATAATAACAAATAGAAATTCAATGACAATTCTATCATATATTTCTTAACTTTGTTTTCCACAATTTTGACAATCTCTATTCCTATATTTACAACAGCAATACCATATATCATGTGGCCGTTTAGTACTTTTGTTAAAAATAGAAAAACATAGTCAGTTCAGTTCAGTTCAGTTCTTTTATTCATTTCGAAGGTTAAAAACCATCATAAAAATACACAGTAATACATGATCACATAAAAACATACTGAACATCATACCTTTTTAAAAAGATTGACAAGTTAAAAGGGGTTTTTGTAGATAGTAGGAACAGAATGCAAATATGACACTAGGCCCCATATGACTTTTTAGTTTCCTCCCATTTCAACCAATTTTATCAGCCCCTTGTGTTTCTTAGTTTAAAAACAATTTTTAGAAAACTAATGATAGCAAACAAAGTACGCATTTCAGTGGCTCTTTGCAAAAACAATAAGGCAGATTTGGCATGGATAATGTTTGAGTCCTTTAAAATGTCCACCAAGAATCTTTGGCGCGGTGTTTTATAAAAAGAACACAGTCATACAAAATGAAGGGTGTCCTGCGGAGACCTATTGTCGCAGCCGCAGGCACCCTTCTGCTCAATTGTTTGCGTAAACCCAGACGGATAAGCTAAAGTGTGGTGCAACAAATTGAGCCTAAAACGAGTCATTAAAAACCTCTCGTGTTGACTGTACATTAAAAAGAGATACGGTTCCATGCCCACTTCATTGCAAACAAGCGAATGAGCAACTACCGAGGGTTTAATAGAGTCAAGCTCCCTCCTCCTATCATCATATTTTTCGAGTAGTTGCTTTTGTACAGAGTGTCTGGAATATATGTCCACAGTTGAGGGGTCCAGAAATAACCTTTGATGGTCAATATCCCCCAATGTGTCTTTGACGTATTTCAGCCAGGGGATTTGGAGCCATCTCTCTTTCCACAGGCAATCCTGGATGATCTGTCTGGACAATTCCGCATTGGGGTTTGACCAAATTTTAAGCCAGGCCAGTATGGGTCTCAGTCTGATCAGGTCGGATATGTATGGTGTACCCAACTCTTCATGTGTTATTGCTGCTGGGATGGTCAACGGAAGCTTTAACAGTTTTTTTTAAGAATTTGTCTTCCTCTGTTTGTATCAGTTGTGCATCCCTGAAACCCCACACTTCGGCTCCATAGATGGTCTTTGAAATGCTGACCGATCTGTACAATGTCATCACCTGCTCTGGGGACCAGCGTCCCATTTGTCGGGCAAAGTTTAGTATAGCTCCATTTGCTGAGACTAGTCTCCTAGCCCTCTCCTCTATCAGAGGGGCAAACTTGATCTTTCCGTCAAATAAAAGACCCAAGTACGGAAATGAGTTGACAGTGTCCAAAACATGATCCCCTACTTTGAATACAAATTTCTTATGTGGTTTCTTCCCCACTACCATGATGAAAGATTTTGTCAGATTGACGGAGAGGTCCAAATTCCTCATAAAGTCAGAGAAACCCTTAATTAAGAGCTGCAGACCAACTGCCGTTCGTGCAAGGAGGACTGCGTCATCAGCGTACAAAAGTACCGGCAGATGACGCGAGCCCACCTTTGGACAGTCAGTCCCCAGGCCATTTATGTAGAGGGAGAACAAGAACGGCGCCAGGATACACCCCTGCCTCACCCCGCCAGAGCACGGGAAGGGATCGGTACTCACCCCCCGCACTATAGCGGACCTTGGCAACATAGTCATAATTTCAAAAAACTCCCATTGTACTAAATCATGTTTCCGTATATACAAATGAATTATAATATCTGAGTGCTCATATTCTATTAAATGCCATATATCAATGATATTAATAAGGCAATGAAAACAGAAAAGTGGATAGAATGGTAGTCCAAAAAACTAGTATGTAGCCAAAATACATAAACTTATTTTAGTATTTTGAAGTTCAAACAACATTCAAGGTAAAAATATGAAGATTTGATTCCTATTTGATCCAACTGTAAAATTCTGTAACAAAGATATTGTTATCAGTAACGTAAGAGATATTTTGTGGGTAGACAGAACAAGTATGTGCTATTTAGATTAAAACCGTTAACTTACATTCAACTTCTGTTGAAATGATAATCTTCTGGAATAATCAAGATATATAACAAAGTATCAATATAGAAAAAACTTCTCTCTTGGGAGTGCAAAAAAAATTCCTAAACGCATAATATTAATTTTATATTAAATATCTGATTCTTTCATATGTTCTAGGGGTAGTTTAACGATCCAACTATTTTGGGGATACCTACCTAAAAAGAGGCCACTTGGAAATAATTGCCTTATAGTAATATACACATCAGGATGAGATGTCTGTGTGTAGACTGTCTCCCCTAATGGAAAAAGAGGAGAAAAAGGGAGACCAATGTAACATGACCTCGCCAATCTCAACCGGAAAAAAATATATTGCAGTTAAAAAATATTTAAATTACCTGAATGATAGCCAGGGTCCGAAATTTATAAAGCGGTGTTCCAGTATTTACGGCTTTCTTAAGTTAAAAAGTGATGAACCACTGATCTAAAAATAAAATTCAAAAGGAATTAAATCACTATATGCGAAAGAATAGATACCTAGACAACCCACAGTCAAGGGTTATACAAATATGCGAACTAACTCTGTCGAATTTACCTGAATAAGCTGCTATTAGTGTAGTAGGACGAGGCAGAAGGCCAGCAGGCCACGGGGCCCTGATGCTATCCCCATGGCCCCCAACATATTGTTTGGTAAGTGGCTTTGGTGGGAACCTGGGGACCCACCCATTCCTAGTAAGACCTTGGAAGATGGGGTCCTGGGGACAGTATTGGCTTGGGGCGGGGATCCTTCGGCAACGTAAGTGTGGGGCTGCCTACCTAAGGAGGGTTGGCCAGAGGGCCCTGTATAAGGCGTGACAGGGGAGTTGACTTTATGTATGGTAATAAAATATTACTATACATTAAAAACCATAGAACTTCACTGAAAAAGTAAAGGTTAAAGTAAAGTTATAGTTAAGCGAAATTTTCAGTGACAATGTAACGTTTTAAATGTAAAAAACCATTGAAATTCTGAAATTCACCAGTCATAGTTCTCTCAAGTAATTATATCTCGTTCCCTCAAGTAACTATAACTCTTGCCCTCGCCATGCATGGCTAATTACCTCACAAATAGCATCACTCATGACAACTTCTATGACATCATTGTTAATCCCACTGTAACATTTGCAATTACATTTTCTTGATAAGAAAAGTGTGCATGACGGGGTTTTTTGATATGTAATAGTTTCTGGTGTAACTCATGGATGGTCGGTGCTGACAGTGACTGTGTTTTGTTATAAATGTAGGCCATGTACTACAGAAAACATGACCTTTAACTCCTTCCCCGTGGGGCTAATTCCCCCGCGGTGCGGGGGAGGGGGGCAGCGCGCGGCGATGCGGTGTTCGTGACGAGCTCAGCTTGTCATCACTCCGCCCACACAATGGAACGCCCCGCACAGGAGGGGAATTAGCCCCATGTGGCGTTCCACGGCCGTTATTACGAGCTCAGATTCGTCATGAGCACAGCTCCACTGTGCCTCATGACGAGCTGAGCTCGTCATGAGCGTTGAACGGGTTAAATTCTATGTAAACGTTTTTGGGGGAGGATGGAAAAGTGCAAGGCATAACTTTCACTGCATAATATTTGCAAATTTAAATTGTATGTTTTCTTTTTTTTATGTACAATGCATGTGTGCAATGCATTCTTAGTACAAATGTGAATGATTTGGCACATCAACGTTTGTGAGACAAAATCAAACACAGTTCATTTCAGATTTTGCCCATATATTTCACTGATGAGAATAGCAGTCTGTAAAATACAACTATTCGGAAAAAAGAAAAAGAAACATGCCTCAAGTGGAAGCAATGAATAAAAGTATAACTTTAGAACCAAAAACGAAATCATCTCCAGAGGTTAATATAGACCAATTGGAGAAGAACAGCCCAGTTTGCCACTTTGCAGAGATCAAATACTGAGCCAGCTGATATTCCGGCTAAGAAGCTTGCATGGATCTAGTGTTTCTACACTGTTCCCCAGAGGGTGGTACTGAACCTTAGGTAGATTATGCCATGGAGATAACTGAACCAACCGAACTACTGAGGGAAGACACTGTATCATCAAACCTCATTGCAGAACTAAAATGAACAAAAAGAGAGTCCCAGTGTCAAACTTCTGTCCTTTGTTTTGGGCACAAAAATAGCTCTCTTAATACCCAGAGTATGGAGCACCTATTCCTTTGTGGAAACTGGATGTGGACAGAAAGAATGGTGATATAAACAGAACCGTCTTCTAAACACATTCTGCAATCCAGTTCTCCAACAGAACCTGTCACTCTCCAGATATAATGGCTCCTTTAGGCCAAAGACGCCTATACTTGATAAATGAAACATCAGAAAGGTATTTGACTTGCATCTCCATTGTAACAAGAAGATCATAAATATATTCGCCATTGTAAATAGACAAGGATATTTCCTAAAAATCCTTGACCAAGAATGAGAGGCAAATGTAATGCTCCCGCTAGGTTAACAGCTGTCTTTGCCTTCTTCAGGAAACCATCTATCTTCTGCTCCGCTGGTTCTGAATTCATTGCATCTTCACCCAGATGGACACCATCAAATCAACTTTTGCCATTTGGAGGAGTTCGCTATCCACACCCTTTAATTTATAAAAATGCGACAAAAGCTGTAGAATTTAAACTTTTCGTGGTCCTTCCAGTCTTTCTTAGTCAGATTTTTCATAATTTGATGAATAGGAAATCGAAGGGCTTGATCTTGTTGGAATTGTCAAAATAGACTGAGGCAGTGACTGGTACTGATGCAAATTAAAAAATAGCATACATTTTTCCTCAGGTAATTGAATATCTCTGCTAAATCATCCTTCCAGAAAAATTTGCCACTGACATTTTTGATTACTGTCTCTTTGGACTCTGCAAACTTTACCACTGCTAACCAGTGTTGAAGTGCTTGTGCTCTCTCCCTAAAACATGGTAACATTTGTTCACAGTCAATTGACACATTTAATTTACTAGCAAGTCCCTAGTACAGTGGCACTACATGTATCCAGGGCCTGTAAATTACATGCTACCAGAGGCCTGCAAAACGAATTATGCCACCCACTTAACTAGCCTTTTACATATCTCAGGCTTGCCATTGCAGCCTGTGTGTGCAGTTTTAAACTGCCATTTTGACCTTAATACATATAGATCACCCCTAGGGTAAGTCCTAAACAGCCAGAGGGCAGGATGAACTGTAATTCAAATGTTGGACATGTACGTTTAAGTTTTACATGTACCGGTAGTGAAAAATACCTACATTCATTTTGCACAACTGCAAGGCCTAGGTCACCAAAAGGATAACTTTGGGTTACCTTATTACATTTATTAGGTGTTAACTTTTAATTGGGAGCAAGTGGAAACAGCGGTTTGGGTGTCTAAAGAATTGTAATTTGAAACCTACCTTAATGGTAAAGTCGGATTTTAGGTCACAATTCTGAAAATGCTACTATTAGAAAGTTGACATTTTCTTGTCCTAACCATTTGGTGCTGCAGCCTGTATCCTGGGTAAGGTGACTGAGTGTAGCTGGCAGTTGGTCTTTGTGTATTGCTCCCAGTGAGACACAGGGAAAAGTGTTGGCAGGAAGGGCCATCTGTGACTATATGATGGGAAGGAACTGTCACCTACCACACTTCCACATCACAAGGGCTTTGCCTATGTGTTAGAACTGGGATTTCTGGTTGGTTAAGGCTACGTCAAAGCCAGGCAGAAACCACCACTCTAGTCAGAGCAGGGGAGTTACATGCCAAGATAACTCCTGCTCACCCCCTTGGTAGCTTGGCACGAGTTTGGAGTGTGATGATCTAATAACGTGCGTCACCAGCTTCACCAGAAACTCCAACTTCATTAAAAAAACTGTGAACAAGCATTGGGGCATCCTTAACTCAGGAGGCACTGAGTTACCCAAACCAAGGTTCGCTTTTAAACGTACGGCCAACCTAAAAGACTCCCTGAAACATACACGCCCCAAGAGGCAACCTGGTGGTGGACAACGGACACTGTGGCACCTCCCCCCTGTTGTTGGACACTACCCGTGTGGTGGCTGTGCGGTATGTCCTCAGTCCGGACAATGTAAAGAAATCAAGCTTACTGATTCCTTCACGTGGCAACTCAACAGACACACAAATTGCCACAGTACTAAATGTATCTACCTCCTTATTTGTCCATGCGACAAATTCTATGTAGGAATGACCATGAGACAGGTAAAGCTCAGAATAACGGAGCACAAAAGCAACATACGGTGCTCCAAGACCCATACGAGATTGTATGAACACTACCAATTACACAATCACTCTGCAGACAGCATCCAATGGTTAGTGCTTGAGTCCCAACCAGCCATGACCAAACAGGCACTGTTCAGGCTTGAACAGAGATGGGTACATCACCTACAGCTTGATATAGTAGGGCTCAATGATGCCATTCCCTGGGTTACCATCTCCAGGTAACATTCCCCACCCAGTCCCTTTAACAAGTTACAATCACACACTTCCTAGCTTACCACAGGTCTCCCCACTACAGAGGGTTCATGACATGACATAGCCTGATGATGCAATTCCCTGGGCTATCGTCTTTAGATAACTTTGCCTAGCTAGCCCATGCACCTAGCTATCCTATGAATCCCCCACATCCTAGCCCGGGATAGGTCTTCCCACTATAAAGGGCTAATGGCATGTAACATCAATGATGACTCACAGCACCTGATCGACCCGTGTCATCTCCGAGACAAATCTAACAATCCTGCCAAAAGAAGGGCTCCCTTTGACACTCCTGGGGCTTTAAAATTGGCATTAGCCCCTTCTCTCCAACAGCTGTACAGTTCTCCGCCCTCCCAAATTCGAACACCACTGCCTTAACTAAACCCCACCCCTACAATACATGCCCCGCGCGCTTCTTTATTAAGAGGTTTTTCCCACACAAATACCTAAATAAGACTATGTTATCGGGAGCTACCCGGTTTATCGTCATCCTTAGCAGACCTCTTTCTCGGCATAAGCGACCCCTCCAACATGGCCGCTATGCCTTGCCATCCCGATCCAGATACAGGTCTACTCACCACACTGTCTACACGCATGCACATGACGCACGAGAGGCGCGACGCTACCGACGGCGCCTCGGCCGACTACCAAAACAACCTACTTAAAAGGCGGACCCCTCCGGGATCCATCACCAGCTGCTCCGCACCCTGACCAGGTGCCGCGAGCGTGAGGGGTAGGTGTCCCGCCGTTCCAGCGCCTGCATCAAGGTAAGCCTCGTCTCCATCACCTGACCCCCCTGAGGCCCGTCTAAATGTTTACAGCCCAGTCCTATTGACGGGATCTGCTCCCAGCCCTGAATTGGACGCGCACCCACTCGTCACAGTGCCACACCAATCTGATGCACTTTACCATACTTGTAGCCCGAAGGTCCTTTCGGCAACGGAGACTTCTCCCAATCCCACGTTTGACCTACGCTACCTCTGTATAGTGCGGCCATTAGTTTAGCGGAGTGTGGGGATTGCCCCCCTGCCCCCAAATAAACTTACTATATTTATCCCATTTTGTGCAAGCTGTGATCAGCACGGTGACCCGCAGCAACACGGCGCCGGCTCCAGTAAGACCGTAGACTTGTTAGCATGGAGTGTCATTGGGGCGCCATCCTTTAATACTGGGCTTTGCCTTGGGGCCCCTCTGACCTGCATACACATAATGCGGACAGAGTGGTCGTCCTTCCTCCTACTTCATGATTGTTTACAAGGGCATTTGTTTCAACCCTGGAGGTAACTTGTTCAACTAGCCTCCACCATCAGCCATTTACAATTAAACAAACCCCACCCCCCTTGATGTGTAATACACAAACCAATCCCTCCTTTGCATACCCTACAGGTTCATTTACCAGACAGCGCTGGCCTCACAGGAACATGCTGCGAGGCCCTTGTTACTCTCCCTTAGGGTAAGAACCTTCCTGCTATTCTCCTAGGAATGGGTGTCACTTTGAAAGATTCGGCTTCACACTTCAGATTAGTGTTTTGTTTGCACTCTGGCTCCTCCATTGAGAGATAATAATCGCTCCATCGCTAGACCGATTATGAAGGGAAATCTCACCCATTGTTCGGTATGACCAGTTTCCCTACACGCCCCCCCTTCACCTCTCACAGTGTGGAGAGCATACACTGAAGTCACTCTTCATCTCCTGATTATACAGTCACATAATTAAGATATGACGTGACTCACTCTCTTTTAACCTTTTTTTTCCCCTACCTCTAGGTCGCCTAATTAGAGCAGGACCCCTTGGCCCTCTTTGCACCCGACCCAGAGAGGTTGTATTTGCTTTTTACTACGTGAATGAGCATTTAATCACTTGTCTTCTTGTGTAGTACCTTGTTTAGGTCCTGACGAATCGCCGGTTGGCGAGAAACATGTTGACCACACCAGGGGGTTGAGTTAGTTTTCTGTATACCTCCACAGCTACTAGCTCCCCTCCCACCCCTTTTAACCAGGGAATCAGCCACGTCAATAAAACTCATTGTGGACTGATCACCCTTTTTAATATTCACTCACTTTGCACCGACTACACACTCTTTCATCCTCACTCACACTCACCATCGGCAAGGAACAAAAGAACTCCGCCAAAAGAGTGCCTTTAGGCACTCCGCCAGACATTGCTGTGCCGGTCTGATGAGGGGCAGTGAGCCAATGATGATGCTGGACATCCTTCAGTCAGGGTGTGTTTCACACCTAACGCTCTGGGTGTGTGAGGCTCTCTAGTTCCGACAAAGGAACCCGACCAGTTCCTTGACTCCTTACAACCACTCTCTTCTCCACACTTTAGTACTCTCCCCGGGGAACTTTGTATCCTTCTGTGAGCTTGGCACGAGCAGTCAGGCTTATCCGGGAGGCAATTTGTAAAGCATTTGTGCACGCACTCAGCAACAACATCCCAGGCACACTACAAAAGGAACTCCACACAAGGTTATATAAAAATAGCCTTTGTATTCTCATATCACATTAGAATAGTAAACACATAACATACACTGTGCCAACTGGCATGGGCAAAATTCACAAGGGATTATTTACACAGGACAGGGCCACGTGGGCCACTGTCAGGATCAGCACTTAGCAGAAATTGGTAAAAATAAAATAGGTCATAAACGTACAACCAGTAGCCACTGGTAATCACTGTACTCCACCTCAACCTGTAACATAACTTTACATTATGCACAGTCACATCAGGCGCAAATTATATCCTGCGCCAACCTCACCTGCATAAACACATTATGCAATCTCTCACTAGTTTAAACACATTAGACTCTACCTCCTAGGTATAACTCGCATTAGGAGTGTAAATCACAGTGAAGTATAATCTCCTTAACAGAAACCTAAATTGGTAAAACAACCTCATAAGTATAAATCATATCTAGAGGTATCAAACAGGGTGCACAAAACATACTATATACATTTCCTAGCACCCAAAAAGCATTAGCACATAAATCACCATAGCACATAAATCACATTAGGACCTGCGCCATATAAATATAACAATCCCCCCTGGCCAACTGGCCATCTCAAATAAGGGGGCTCAAACACCCTATGTCCAGAGAGTCAGGGCTGCTGCCTAGGCAGCGAAAGTCAAGGTTGCGCCAGTGCGCAAACCTAAACTTTGCAGCTGCCCACTACTTGTTGGGCAGCTTAGATCAATGAACTGGGTCCTAAACGCTGCAGCTGGCACTAAGTGATGCGCAGCTGTGGAGGCCAAGGTAGGGGCGAAGGGAGTGCGTCTCACTCCTGGGTTCACCAAGGACAGGTCCCCTAAAAGAAAGAACCTAAAAGGTGCAGCTGCCCACTACTTGCTGGGCAGCTGGAAAATAAACTGCGGCATGGGGCCTCACTGGCCCTTTAGAACAAAACTGTGCCAAATGCTGGAGCCCTCTGGCTCTGGAAATAAATACTGCGCACATTGGAGCCCTCTAGGCTCTTAAAACAAATGGGCCCCAAAAGGTTGGAGCCACGGGCAGAGGAAATCACAGGTGTCCCCTAGGGAAACGCGGGGGAAAGGACAAAATGGGCACTGGCACAACTGTGCCCTCTGGGCCCTGCTGGGGGCTCTTTAAAATAACATGGCCCCTGCTGGAGCCATATGGCTCGGAAAACTAATGGGGGCGGGGGAGCCACCTCGGCTCCTTAGACAAAGATGCCCCCAAACGTAGGAGCGGCCCGCTGCAAGACGGGGCCGCTCGCGTAACAACACAGGCCTGGAACCTTGACTGGCCCCAGGTGATATGGAGCCCCACTCGCTGGGGCTCTGCAAAGGAAGGACGTCTCGTTGGGGCAGACCTCTATCAAGCTGAGCTGCCCTGAAGGGAGGCACCAGCGTGGTGCTTCCCTACTTCCCTCCCCAGCCGGCTTCACTTACCGGCTCGCCGCGGGGGAGGCTCTCTCCATCGGGCGGCGGGGCAGGCACCGGCAATGTGCCTTGAGCCCCTCTGCTTCTCTCAGTGGCGCCGGCGGGACTCTCCCTCACCTCCAGGAGCCCCGCCCTCAGGAATGCGCTGTGCTTCACCCGGTCCTCTCTCTTCAGGGACCGGGACTTGAATGGGAGCCCACGGGGCTCCGGATATGATGAGGGCACTGGCGCCGCCCACCTCCAGTACTTCCGCGTCGCCATAGGCAGCGGCCCGGCAATGTTTTGCAAGGCAGCTCGGGCTGCGCGATGATTCGCGGGGTGGACACCCTCTCTCGATCTAAATTGGAATCCGGGCAAAGTCGCTAGGTGGGCACCCGTGCAGATCAACAATTACAAATCAAGGGCATAACGCAGGGTGGGCACCTGCGCCCCCTAAACGATCTCATAAACCGGTGGCACTCGCGAGGCACAAGGAGGAGAGGTAATCCCTACGAGGGGGATTCCTTCAGGAAGGGCTTCTCAGCCCCCAGGCTCTCCCTTTCCTAGGGGTGGCAAATCAAAGCTGAATAAAGCACTCAGTCTGCAAATAGAGCGCAGGAAGGCTGTAACAAAGCCTTGGCAACCTCAAAAAGGAGGCAATAGATCCACAAGAAAGTCCATCAGGTATCCAGGGGCTGGGCAGGGCCCATGGAGGCAAGCCTTCCCCTGGGCCCCAGCAGCAGCACGCCCCTGGTAGATTCTAGTATTAGAACAAGAACCAAATCATGTCACAGACCCTCTTTTATACACCAAATCTTTTGTCTCCAAAGGTGCAGGCAAGGGGCGAACCAGATGCAACTGGTTCTTGAGCACTTTGTTTTGCTCAGCCCCTCAGCCTATTCACAGGGTAGGTCAGGGACATCAGACACAACACAGGGGGTGGAGCCAGCATTGTGGAGGGAAGGCCCAACCCTATTCAGGTCCCAGGTGCACTCCTACCTCCTATCAACATGCAGATCTCTCCATTCACCACCGGGCAGACCGATCCTGACTCCTGGAGCCAAGCACACCAGCCAGCTCCAGCCAATCACAAGCCATACAGTCAATTCACATTTACTGCACAGACATGCTAACTCCTAGAAGTGGCACTTCTCCACTAGAAACAATACATCTGCACACATCATCGCACAGCATTTAATCTCACGAGTTTGCACATACCAAACTCAACCCTGCACTCCCCACACATCAGGAACTACCATGGACACACATATCCCCATGCATTCCTATGGGAGGGCAGGCCACTCTCACCATACATTCACAGAGAGTGCACGCACTTTACACTGGACCACAGTGAAAAAGTGCGCAGAGGCCTAAAATCACCAACACCAGGTTACAGAAACAGGCTAGGAAAATGCTAAAAGTTTCGGGGTGAACCTGCCAAAAGGGCCAAGACCAACACTATGCATATGACAGAAGGTTTACACTAGCTTTTGTGCCCCCAGACAAGCTGGGGCCAGGGCATGGAGGCAGGAGATTCAAGCACATCTATGGTGGACCCTCCAGAACCTTCTCCTACTTCAAAGCTGGCACCAGGTATAAATATTGGAACCTCAAACCCAACTCTTCAGTAAACCTATGGACCTGTGGAAGGCTCAGAAAGACTGCTGTGCTGCTCTTCAAGAAGGACTGCTATTCTTTGGCCCTTCTATCCTGCTGTGAAACACAAGAAGTACCAGGCTGTTCCTAATGGGAGCGGGGGTTTAGTGTTGGTGGCACTCGTGCGTCGTGGTAGAACGCGTGGGTATCCAATATGTTGGATATAATGGCCTCACACACCCTCACAGGTGTCATGCTTCATCATCGGCAATGCTCCTCGTTGGGTCGACGGTGCAATACCCATCAGGCAACACCTCAAAGAGGGGCTCTTTGGCGGAGATCTTTTTCCAACTGCCGTATGGGTAAAGTGTGGGTGAGGGGCCAGTGCTGTGTAGACGTTGTGGAAGTTAAAATTGGGGTAAAGGGTACCAGGATCAGGTTTATTCTAGCGGTCCCTTATTCCAAATTAAAATAAAATATAGAATAGGCTCGGAGGGAAATAATGTCACCCACACTTCACCCATACGGCAGTTGGAAAAAGATCTCCGCCAAAGAGCCCCTCTTTGAGGTGTTGCCCATTGGGTATTGCACCGCTGAACCAACGAGGAGCATTGCCGATGATGAAGCATGACACCTGCGAGGGTGTGTGAGGCCATTATATCCAACATATTGGATACCCACGCGTTCTACCACGACGCACAGGTGCCACCAACACTAAACCCCGCTCCCATTAGGAACAGCCTGGTACTTCTTGTGTTTTATGCCACTTTGGGCGAACACCTAGCTGGACCTACCACTCTCTTTTCGAGTGGAAAACTTGCCCTTTTCACTGTCTCCCTTCTTTGAAAACACACCTTCTATCCTGCTGCCTGAGTGAAAAGGACTGGACCTGCATTGAACTCAGGACCACTAGAGTGATTCCAAGGGCTACTTGGATGGCCTCCTGATCAGAGCCTCAGGGACAGAAAAGTCTCCAACCACCTTTAACCCTGCACCTGGACCCTGCCTGCGTGAGTCGTACCCCCAAGTGGTGCCACCCCTGTCCTAGACCCTTGGAAGCAGGCCTGAATGTATTCTGCCAGCCCAGCTGTGGTCTTGTGAGCAGAACCAATGCCAAGTGATGCAACTCCTCGCAGTTGATTTCAACTGGCACAGCAGGATGCATACCAGATGCAGGACCTCTCACTGCAGTTTACAGGTACCTTGGAACCGCTACTGCACGATGCAGGCTATCGAATCACAAGCCCCTTGTCAACGGCATCCTCGATGGTGACACATGACTACTCTTCACAGCCCCTCAGCTTGCTCAGAACCACCACTGCATGACTCATCCTTAATGTGGGATCTCGCTATTACTTTGTTCAGTGGGTCTAACTTGGACCCTGTATCCGCCCCATGCTCTATCGCGGTCGGCCTGAACTAGTGGCTTTGGGCCAGTCCAGCATGACCAGATAACTTTATGATTTTAGGCACTATGTTCACTTAAATCTTTTAAATTGCATAGCTCTAGCTCTACTGATAGTATGTTTGTTGTTTTGGCCTCAAATAATGAATTCAGTTTTACTCTATTTTTCTAAAATGGTGTTGGATTTTTCTCGTGTTGTGTTTACACTTCATCATTGTTTGAAGTGCCGCATACATACTATACATATTGCCTCCAAGTTAAGCCTGACTGCTTTCGCGCCAAGCTACCAGAAGGTTAAGCACAGGTTAATTGGGGTTTGCGTGTGTTTCACCCTGAGGAGAATCGTGATTGTGGCTTGAGTAGGGAAATTCTCTCCAATCACCCCCATGAACCAGTAACCCAATTTCCTACAGAGAACATATAAAATATAGCTCTGTCTACTTTGCTGTAAATAGCCTTTTGTCTTATAGATTCTCATAGCAATCTTGAACTCAGTTAAACTGTAGTCTCCCTCTCTCTTCTCAGTGATGTGGGTGCTAACTTTTTGGGCCTGATCAATTTTAAGGGGAATATTTCAACAAGTATGCCCAAGGCCTAAGCACCTAGCCATGCGCGTGGATTTCTCTGTTCCTCTTGGTGTGTCTGTTTCATTTTTCCAAATTATCATGTGCACCCGGAAGTATGTGTGCACGAGCCAGCATATGTGCATAAGGCTATCAAAACTGACTCTTCTTTCATTTAATCAAGCAGGTTGTTCATAGTTTTTGAATTAGAAACAGCTCCTGTAGAATCCATTCACGCCACATCCATTGCAGATATAATAATAAGACGTCATCGTGGTGTGCTGCTAAGATTCGCCAGCTCTGCTATGCGTTTGAGCAAGTGAGAGAGGAGAGGGTTATGTTTGAGGAATGAGTTTAGCTTCCTTTTTTACACCAGCGGCTGATGTTTAGGAAGTAGCGCCACATTTACAATTTTCACAACACAGCATTCGAAGCACTACCCACAACTGTGTGTTGTCATTATCAAGCCACTGCAGTGACTGAGCGGTGATACACAAACCTAGAGGGTCCGGGCATAGAGATTTGAGTGCCTGGAGCCCAAAGGTATACTGTTAAATGTAAACAAAGACAGGAAAACGCAGATATCTGATTGACCGGCTGAGCCCAAAGTGAAAAGTGTCATCCAACATTTCATGTTGCTTATTCGCATTTATGCCTTTAAAAGCTGGAGTACAAAAACCGTGATTCGAAAGCAACATTGTATTTTTTCCCATCCATCCATGTGTGCATTTTTACATGGGCATGGTTGACAGGTGGGTCACGACATGCATCACACTGTCAGTCATTTCTTTCTTTCCAGCCGGCATCACTTTGCATTTAGACTGGTAGTTTTCTCATACCCGTGAAGTGCCGCGTCCTCCGTTGCTCCCCCACCAACCTGCTCCCAACTGCTCCCTCTGCAGCGTTGACTGGCACCTACCACCCACTTCTCCATTGCGCTCCCATCAATCCGTTGTGTTGCTTTTTAAAAATAAAGTTTTTTTAGGCCGTGGCATCGGTAATTTTGTACCGGGCCGAACAAACAAACAAAAATATTCTGACACAGCTGGCCACGCCATTTTGTAGGTGTGCACACAATGTATTATGTGCTTACAAAATGATAGGGATATTTTTTTTTTTCGTTTTAGTTACCGATTTGAGTTGGATTGGCAGCTAAAAAGAAAAAAAACACGAGTGAGGGATGAAGCAACATAGGCTGAAGTAACAGGAGGGGGAGAGTGGGGGAGCAGAAGCAACATGGGGGGGGCGGAAGCAACACGTCACCAACACAAGCACGCATAAACATTGCCGTGCTACAGTGACCTTTTGTGGTTTTGTAAATGCTGTACTGTACTTCATTGCCTTAGAGCATTTTTTCTGTTTGCCTGCGCTGAGAAACAACGGCAAAAGCCATTGGCAAAACCAAAATATTTGATAATGCTCTTGAAATGAGAGATCTATTGACTTTGTAATTGCTTATTTCATTTTACCATAAAACATCGGAAATTATATGTTCTCTTTTTTATAAAACAGGTCTGGCCTATGGATTGGCATAATCAGTAAGTGGCAATTCACGATAGGAGTCGTGACTATTTTTTCAACCGCAATATGTCCATACAATATAAGAATTTAAGGACACAATATTTTTGGGTCAGTCATTTTCATTAACAACTCTCAAGGATTCCAAGTTGTCTGCAAAAAACAAACTTGAATCTTTGCTATTTGTTTGCCATTGGTAGCTACTATTACAAGGCAAGGCCCATAAAATTATCGGTAGATCATATTATGCTCTTTTTAGTTTATTCTAGTCAGTGTGTATTTGGTTACACATTTCAAAAGCGGGCTGAGTTCCTACTTTTTTGGGTAGTTTCATTCTTGCAAAGTGTGCAATAGTAACACAAAACCGATGTCAACTGGAACAAATTAATATTCACAAAGTCCCATCAGAAGAAAATACATTTAAATAATTTCCTAATAAGTAGTGGCTGAATAATGAAATAATGACTAATGAAAATATTTTGGTGCAAGGGTCCAAGTTGCTAAGAAGAGGAAAAAAGCTCCTTTAGACTACGAGCAGCCAAGCTGTGGAATCCCATGCCACTGTACCTGAGGCTTGAACCTCCAGAGTAAGGTTCCGGAAATACCTTAAGACCTTGCTCTTTAGGCAGAGTCAGTGGTCCTAGCGGGCCTTACCTGTTCTCTGACTTTCCTGACTGCGATTGATGCTAGTGCTTAGCTCAGGGACACCCTATGGAGTAACGAGGCGCTCTACAAATCTCTCAAACAAATAAAATATCGACATGAGAATCTATAGCCTTGCTTTATATATGTGTGGATGAGGGTCTGCAGTGTGAAAACAAATGCAACTTAGAGCCTGGGTGCTGGTATGCCAGTGTGTGTACCTCTTTACACACACTAATGAAAAAGCAGTCTACCTCCTAATAAATGCTTGATTGGCCAAATACCAAGCTTCTCCAACGAGTAGCTCATGCGCTGCTGGTAGCTCTCCAGCTACCTGTAAGTAGGTCTCCTGTGTGCAGTCCACCCTATAGTATTAGAGGATTTTGCATTGTTGAATTAATATAAGTATACCAAAATTGAGTGTACTGAAGATTACATTTTGTATAATTGCACAAGTCATTAGGAATGCTCGGTGAAAAACAGGTACATTAGAAAAATATATTAAAAGCTGATATTTGAGTGATAAATCATGTGACATTGGGGAGACTTATAACTAATGTATTACTTTGGTGCCAGGGGCGATGCAGCCATGGCTATAATGTTTTACTCATGTATTGACAAAGCCTTTTCCACATTACTGCGGGTAACCCTGTCTGGTGCACAGAGATGATCAGAGCTGTTAACCTTGTGCGGTGGCCAGTAATGTAACCTTGGATGACTTGGTCCCCACTACAACAATATTAATGTTAGTAGATATTTTTCATCTAACATAAGTAGCTCTCATTTGTAAAAAGGTTGGAGACCCCTGCTGTATACCTTTTTTCACCTGTACTGAGTGCGTCCCTCATTCAACATCCTAAAAAAGCGTGTGACTAGCTGTATGCTGCAGATTGTGTGTGGACCTACACGCGTAGAGCAACGTGCATGTATGATCTTTAACTTATCTGTTTGGTGTAAACCCAGGGCTCGAGTCAGGGTACCACGCGGGTGGACGGCCTCTCCCCACTTATTTTACCGGGAGCTCGATAACTGGAGCAAATGGAGCCCCACATTCACTCTTTGGCTTCTCTGGGGCGAGATCGGAGCTCATTCATCACGCTGCTCACGCGCTGTCTTCTCTGATGCAATTGCATCTACGGATGAGCGAGGACAGGCAATGAGTCTGATGGTGCAGGCCACCTTTCGTGACGTCACTTCCTGTCGGGACGTCAGTGTCCCCCCATTTCTTTTTTTAGGACTTGTGCCCTGTGTAAACCTAACTGTGTGAGCACAGAGCACAGTTCTTCAATCCACTTTTCATGGCGCACATCTAACAATGCACATTATCCCTAATGGAAGGAGAGGGCCCGCGCATGCGCGCTTGGTCTGGCCACAGACTCCCCGTTACTTGCTCATATGGCTCACGGATGGAATTGTCTTGCCGCTTGGCAAGGCCACCTACACCAGAGAGCGCTTTACATGCTGCTCGGCCCCGGCCACCTGTTCCTGCTGTCACCGCGTCTTCAAACGGCGCGGACCCCGGGAGCAGCTGCTGAGAAGGCTGTCAGGCGGCTCCCGGTAACCCCGCGCCTCTGCGTCCGCACACACACTGTTTACCTTTGATGGAACCCCTTTCATGTGAGGCCCAGTGCCTCGGCACACCACCGGCAGTCCACCTGCCTAAATATTTGAAACACATTTCCCGGGGCTGGGCTCGTCAGAGAAAGCAAGCAAAACTGACGTAACCACATGCATCATGATCTAATCATACAGCCAGCCCCAATTCAAGCAATTAAAATGCGTTCCCTTAGCCTCTGGTGGGTAGCTGTGTAGGACCATGATTGCAATGAAGTGATCCTGTAACACCTGTGGAGCGGGTGCCACTGCACCTGCTGCACGTATGATACCGAGTGATGGCCCTGGTCTAGGGAGACCAGACTATAAAATCCCAAAGCAGGGACTTTTACCAAACATGGAAGAAGGGCAACAATTTTACATCAGCACAGAATACTTTTTCCAAGAAAAGAAAGATGGCCGCTCTTGTCCTTCCTTCAACTTTCCACTTTTTTGGAGGAGACTTATCTGGAAATGCCACATGCTGCGTAACGGAGCAAAGCGATAACATTTTCTTCTTGCGATGCACCCTGTATTTCCTACACAACCTTTTCTTCAAAATCATTCTAGTCCTCTGAGGGGTTCTTCTACATGTGAAATGTGAGCTTTCTCATCCAGGGTCTTATTACTGCACTGGTTTAGAAAGGTCCCTCAACTGAAAGAGTGAGAGTTGGTGTTACTTAGCGGGAAAGGAGGAAATTTGCTTCTTGGAACAGGGATCGACACCCATATTTTTTTTCATGAGTCCGCCGGCACCCCACAGCTTCAATTGCATTGTGATGGAGTCTGCAGATGGACTTCAAGGACAAGTTTCACGAAGGTGGTCCATCATGTCCTGAGGCAACAATCCTGTTTGGTTCCTGAGATCCAACTTCTACAACCACCAGGCGTAAAATCAGTTGTGGTAGAAACAGACTCCACAAATCTTTACTTGGGAGAAAATAATTAACTGTGTGGACAGACTTCTAGACCGTGGAAAGTGTAAGCATCTCAAATGGTTTGCACTCTATTAGTTGAGTGTATTTAAAATCTCGTTTCAAATTAAGTGGTGAAGGAGCACATACATGCTTAGGTTACAAAATATTACAAAATAAGCTAACTTCTTTGCAGTAACAACTACATACAGTCCCCTGACAAGGTTGTACCTTACTTTAACGTTTTGTATTCCCCTACAGTTCTCCTACTGACAGCATTTTATGATTGATGAACCCTGAACAACAGATAACCAGGATCATTCCGGATGTTATGTGCCTCCAGACACTGCCTGGGCAAGGAGAACTCAAAGTGCTCATCATTTCCTCCTTGCGCTGACTAATCACCCAGTTACGGCTACTGGTGACTGCATGTTTGGTGTCAGTGAGACTGGCACAGTTGGGTTCCCCCTTTTTTCGGTACTTCTTGGGTTGAGATTCACTATTCAGCTGTGGTTGTATGTTATTACAACGAATTCCGTTGCAACGCATGCCTTTACCACGCATGCGTTACAACGGAATGCTATTTCAACGTAGAACCTTTTCCTCTCTTTGTTCGTGGTGACGTCGTACGTCGTTAAGAGGAAGCGGAAGTTTCTTTCTGTTTCCTCTTAAACGACGCTGAGTGACTTTAGGTGAGTTTCTTTTTTGGGGGGGAGACCCCCCCAAGCCCCCTTTTTAATGTTAGCCTTTACTACACATGCCTTTACTACGTACCTCATAGTAAAGGTATGCGTGGTAAAGGCTTTCGTGGTAACCACGCATGCGTTGTAATGCATGCGTGGTTAAGGTTTTCGTAGAAACGGCTTCGTTGTAGAGGCTGTTTCCCTTCAGCTGTATGTCAGAATCTCCTTTAGGAAATATTGATTTGTCAAAATACCGTAGACTAAATCTCGATGACTAAAATACTGTGAAGATAAGTATATATAGGTAAGTATAGATTTACTATTTTTCACTCCACTTCTATGTGACTTAAAGCTAAACGATATATATATAGTCTTCTTAACGGGAGGAGTGAATGGAATTAATATATATATATATATATATATATATATATATATATATATATATATATATATATATATATGCACCAAAGCCGTCTTGAGATTTAAAGAGAGACAGCAATCACGGACGCAGGTTCTGTTGCAGTAAACCTCGATTTATTTCAAAAGGTCAGAATGGCAAAAGTAACACTCAACGCGTTTCAGGAACACTCCCTTGTTCACGAGTGCCTGTTAATCGCGTTGATTTCTTTTTATAACACCACGTGATTTACAAAGTAACAAAGTGAAGACAGACTGACATTTGGACCGTGATTGATGTGCTTTTGCGACTCGTAATTACATTTATGGTGAAACACATATATATTGCAATAACTAATGCCTTTGCTCTTTAACTTATCAACTTAAAAAGAGATTTTCAAACAAATTGCATATCCGTCACGTAATGGTATTAAACCCATGTGGGTAAAGAATAAAGTGTTAAACATCACGTTTAAGAAATATTGGAAAACGGGATTGCCTCTTTTTATCATAGTCTCTCCAAAAATAAAGCCCAAGTGGGCAAGAGCTTAATGGAAGGCTTCAATTTGATTCTTTGAGCCTAAACAGATTTTCGATCATCAGCTCCATCAAAAAAGATCTAAAAATAAATAAAATAAAATGTGTGTCACCAAAAAAGATATATATATATATCTTTTTTTTTGCTGAGAAATGTTAAAATGATGTGCCGTCATCAATGATGTTGTGAAGGTAAGTATACATAGGTAAGTAGATAAGTATAGATTTACTGTGCTTAACTCCACTTCTACGTACTTTAAAGATATATATATATATATATATATATATATATATATATATATATATATATATATATATATATATATATATATATATATATATATATATATATATATATATATATATATATATATATCCACACTTTAACTCCAGCCACTTCCGAATCCCACACAGTGGTGGTACGGTGGTGAAGAAGGAGGCGCAGACCATGCAGTACTCAAGGCAAAATAATTTATTTATTCGACCCTGCACAACTCGTTTCGAGCTCCAAAAGCCCTTGTTCACAGAAAAAACAAGGGTTAAAGGGATGTGTTGTTGTGTTGCCATCAATGATGTAATTTCAGATGTAGTTAGTGAAGGTATCAATGATGTCACAGGAAATGTAGTGAGTGATGTAATGTGTGGGTTCATAAGCAGTGGATGGCGAGGGTGTGAGTCATAGTTACGTCAGTTAAAAATAACTAGTGGATTTCAGTGTTTTTTTGGTTTAAAATATTACTTTAAAACTGATATTTTTACTGAATTATAACGTCACTTTAATCTTGTTTTTTTAGTACATTTCAACGGATTTTTAAAGCACAGTAAGATATTATTATCATCCTTTACTATAAAGTCACTTTCATCTTTGTTTTTTCCAGTGAATTGTTAGTTTTTTTAATGTAACAAAAGTAAAGTGATATTTTATTACCATGCATAACTATACTAAGCCCCCACCACGTGCTGTCTATGGTCATGCATGGAATTGGGTTAGCTGCAGACACTGTACCCAACCAAACCCTCACCCATCGAGTGGCCACACTCAGTTGCAAACAGCTTTTGGCCGGGCGAAGCATGGTGTTGGCCGCTAGCATGGCCTGCAGATAGGCCCTGCACCCAACACCCCATGGGAAGCCAAAGCTAGACGCACGCAACCTTTGATCATGCTTAGCCTACTGCCAAGCCATGCTTGCAACCCCTTTCGGGGGGAGGACTTATTTTTTCTGAAAGGTTCCTGATCCCACAGGACTCTTGCGGGAGCTAATGCAGGCCCCTGCGCTCTAGCGTTTCTCGCTGGAATATGAGGGCTGGTCTGGCTCAGGAGTCCTGCAGGATTGCAGCACCTCAATTGTTTTCTTAAATTTGGCCTCAAGGGTGGTGATCCTTCTGAGACCATCCCCTGATGATGGCTGGGGGGTGATGGAGCAGGGGAGAAAAAACATTTGTGTACCCCTACACAGTTTATTCCCTCATAACTGTAATAATATTAATTGTGTGAAGCATGTAAACTAATCAACAAAATGCACATTATCTTTAGACAACACACGTGGGAAAACAAACTGCTATTCCCAAAAATCTAATTTATTAATAAAACGTGAGTCGAACTAACATAGGACTGCAAAAATGTAGGAAAGAAAGAGTAAATGCGTGTATTTATGCATGTAGAATTGTGGCCAAGAGTGAAGTTGGTAAGTAAAAATGCTTTACATGTCGCTTTGCTATGTAACACCTAACACAGGTAATTAGAATGGTGGGAGGTAAACAGAAGGGCTTATTTACCATTTCTAATTTCTGTTATGTTTGTTTTCATACTAGTTCCCATTACGGCCTGATCGGCCTAGTCTGAAAAGTGGCTGCTGCTAAAACGTGATGATGCATTTGAATTAAAGATGGCCCCCGCACATGGGAAAAGAATGGATGCTCAGTCACAAGCGTATGACCTATATCCAGAGTGAGAGATGTCAAGGCCAGCCTGGCCTGCAAAGAGAGTTGTGCCAAATTGACCATGTTAAAAATCCTGGGAACGGATGAGCTTTGACACCTGGATGAGGGAAACTGTTGCAAATATTAGACAAGTACAAATGTGAACATTTGATGTAGTCATGTGAACCTCTGGTAACAATATGCACTTTTGCGAACTGACAGCGGTTCAAACTGCTATAGCAAAAGAAAGAGCCCTCGCACATCGGTCGTTACACCTGTACCTGCCCTGGAGGCAGTAACAAGAGCGAGCATTCCAAATGCTAAAGCTTTACATCCAAGATGGATACAATGGGTTAATTCTCTTGCTGTAACAGACGTTGAACACACTTTTGATCCCAATATGAAAAAACTAGAATATCTAGAATATGAACACGAATGTCCTCTGCCGACCGAAATTCTGCCTCTTGACCAGTACGTCTGTGTAATCTACACAGATGGATCTGCACAACACTGGATTGTTGATAAACAAGTATACAATGCTGCATGCACGATTGTAAAAGGTCGATGGCGCATAGGTAAATTCAGACCAATGGTCACTAAAACTCAATCACTCAGAGACTGTACAGTTCAGCGAGCTGAACTACAGGCTCTCAAGATGGCACTTGAAAATGCCGATCGCGAATTCCCCACACTAATAGTGAGCGATTCGTATTACTGTGTCCAGTCTTACAATGAATACTTGCAGAATTGGGTTCAAAACGGTTTCAAAGATGCTAAAGGTGGCACAATAAAGCATAAAATGCTTTGGGAACAAGTAGTTCTTTTACAGAAAGAACTACAAAATACTCACGTGATCCATACACTGAGTCATCAACGTGATGGCGTTCACGTTGCAGGGAATTCATTGGCTGATGAAGCCGCAAAGACAGCTGTCCACACGGCTTCCGTAGCTACAATTAATGTTAATGTTGATGTTAATAGTGCTTATAAAGCGCAACATTCATCCCAAAAGGATATCACGGCGCTGAGATTGAAAGGTGTACTGTGAGGTAGCACGAATGACTGGGAAATTTAGTCTGCTTTGGGGAATAGTAAAGTTTTGAGTTTTTTCCTAAAAGTAAGGTAGCAGTCTGTGAGTCTTATATCTGTTGGCAGATCATACCACATACTTGCAGTGCGATGTGAAAAGGCACGACCACCCATCCTGACTCTCTTTGTTCACATAGTGGCGGCTCTTGCAATTGATTGGGAGTGAAGGTTTCGGTTCGGTGCGTAGAAATTAATCCTGTTTTTTAGGATGCTCGGGCCAGTATTATGCAGCACTCTGTGAGTGATGCATAGCATTTTGAAGGAAGCTCTTTGCCTCATTGGGAGCCAATGCAAGGCTCTCAGACAGCTTTTAGCAGAGTCATACTTTTTTTTGTTGCAGACAGCTTTTGCTGCTGCATTCTGAACAAGCTGTAGCTTTGAGAATAGATATTCCGCCATGCCAACAAATAGGGAATTCCCATGGTCGAGTCTACTCATTAGCAGTGACTGGACTAATATCTTTCTACATTCCACGGGAATCCATGGGAAGACCCGACTTAACATTTTTAATAACGCAAAGCTTTTACCGCAAATTGTTGTTACATGATTTTTCATCGACAGTACGTTGTCAATTTGGACTCCCAGGTTTCTAGCAATCTGGGTCGGTTTAGGGGGTGTACCGAGATTATTGGGCCACCAGGTGTTATCCCAGTGCTGTTGGGATCCACCAAACAGGAGGATCTCCGATTTATCGGCATTTAATTTCAGGCAGTGGCTGTACATCCAATTAGATAGCTCAGTAAGGCAACTGAGCAGTCTGTTTTTGGAGTCCTCTTCACCGTTGAGGGCAACCATAAGTTGCGTATCATCTGCGTATGAGCAGATGCTAATGCCCCACTTTTTCCCTATGTTTGCTAAGGATGATACATATACATTAAATAATGTCGGACTTAATGACGCCCCTTGTGGTACTCCATATTTGATCTTTCGAGGGGTGGAAGTAAAATTGCCTAGTCGGACCGATTGTGATATTTCAGACAGGAAGGATTCCAGCCAAGACAGGGCTTTTTCCTGTATGCCTTTTGCGGCTAGCATTCTTAATAGAAGGTTGTGGGATACAATATCAAATGCAGCTGATAGGTCTAAAAGTATCAGGGCGACCGTTTTACCTCATCAACCTGTGTTCTTATGTCATCCAGCACTGCCAGGAGTGTTGTTTTGGTGCTGTTGTTGGCCCTAAAACCCGTTTGTGAAGCATCCAGCAGGTTATTAGTTTCCAAAAAGTCAGATAGCTGTTTATTTACCAGTTTCTCCAGCACTTTTGAAAGATATGGTAGCTGTGAGATGGGTCGATAGTTGGTGGGATTATTTATATCGGCACCAGCTTTTTTTAGTAGGGGAGTGACTACTACATTTTTCCATGTAGCTGGAAATTCAGCTCGGTCAAGTGACAGATTTATACTTGTGTCACTATTGGACTAATTAAAGGTGTTAGTTGAGAAAAAATGTGATGTGGACATGGGTCCAATGAGGATCCTGATTTAGTTTCCAACATCATTTTTCTTACTTCCTCCTCTGCAAAATGCCAAAAATTGAACAGCTGACTGATGCGGTGGATTTCAAGTCTAAGTGATGCTCAGCCTGTTCTTGATTATTATTGGAAAAAGACGTGTAGATTTTATCTATTTTTTCACAGAAGAAATTACTTAATTTATTACACCCCTCTTGTGTGGGAGTTAGGCTAGATGTAAGACTGGGGAGGGGGTTACATAGTTCTCTAACGATTTTAAAGAGCTCTTTGGAAGAATGTCTGTTTGCAGATATCTGCTGGGAAAAATAGTCTTTTTTTGCCTTTCTTATGGCGGCATTATAATTTTTCAGCTCTTTTTTATAGATTAGACTAGCGTCCATGGTTTTTCTTAACCTCCATTTGTGTTCCAGTGTGGTACATTTTCTTTTTAGAGTCTTTAAGTCTGGGCCATACCATTTCTCTGACAGTGTTTGTCTGGAGTTGTGGCTGGTACCATTTGTTGAGCAATGCTCAAGTGCATTCCCGATGCTTTTTTGCAGGTCAGTGGAGGATCCTGGATCAATATTGTGGTGAAAATGCTGCTGGAATTTCTCTACGGAGAATTTTTTCCAATTTCTAGCTGTGGCTAAGGTCTGTACAGTTGGTCTCGTATTTTTAATGGGTAGAGTAATAGTGAAGTCAATCCTGTAATGGTCAGTCCATGTCAAGGGCATTATATTATTGATGGTGGTTTTTTATATGTTCGTGAAGATCAGATCCAACCTGTGTCCCGCACTGTGTGTGGATTGATTAACTTTTTGTGTGAATTGCAGATTTTCCATATTGTCTGCTAGGTGTTTAGCAAGTGGATTGGTACATGATTCATAGTGGATATTAAATTCACCTAATACTAAAGCGTTTTTGTGTTTTAGACAGGCTGGAAGAATTTGGGCGAGGAGCTGAGTGCTTAAATCTACTGTGCTCCCCGGAGGGTTATAAATGATTGCACCTCCCAACAGTAAGTGGGTATCTAAGGAGACTGAAAAAATTATAACTTTGTGTTTGCTTTCTTGTGTCGGTATTTCTTGAATACAGGTGAAAGTTTCTTTAAATAGTATAGCCACCCCACTTCCCTTCTTGTTTAATCTGTTGAGATTTAAGATTGTATATCCAATGGGAAGTGCTGCTGCAATATCTGGGGTACTATGGGTGTCAAGCCAGGTCTCCGTGAGGAATACTAAATCAGGTTTGATTTGATATAGAGTGTCCCAGAGTTCAATCGAATGCTTGGGAAGAGATATTGCATTGAGGTATATGCAGGAAATATCGAGGTTAGGGGAGTGTCTGTGTGCTGAGCGATCTATGGGATTGCTATCCCACCTGCAAATCCGACAGGTGAAGGGGCCCATGGTGTTAGCGGGCTCCCCTTTGGCGCATCGCATGTGACCGTGTGGTACTTTAGTGTTAAGGGTCATAAGGTTACCTCTAGAGTAAGTCAGTCTGGGTATACCTGACTTGTCGCTGGTTAATGAGGCAGGGGTAGTGGCCCCTGGTCCCGGCCGATCACGGACGGGTGCAGACAGGCTCGCCTTTGGCATGCCTTCGGCGCGCCGCCGGTACGCACGCTGCGCTTCTCCACTGCGCTTCCTAGATCGGGGGTCCATTTTATGCTATCGAGGGCGGGAGGGGCCGATCACTAGTCTGCTCCCCCTAATCCTCACCCAAGATGGTGGATCGTATTCCGGACCCCAGGCAGCACCTAATCGTCTGCGGAGGGGCAGTCCGGTGAAACAAAAGGTGGCGAAAATGATGCGCTATTGCGGATCAGCGCCCAAAAAAGCCAAGGTATTGTGCAAATTAAAATTTCAGGTCTGACTACTTATTTTAAAAATGATGTGAGTGCCACCATAAATCGGCGATAAGTGCAGGTTAAAAGTAGCAGAGATTACTTGCCACATGCACACATCAGGTCCCGGCTTCCGCCTCAAGACCACACTCATACACAATGTCAATTAAGCGTTCTAAAAAAAGAATAGACGGTGAAACGCTACTAGCAGTAAAAGCCTCAATGGAAGGCAACTATGCGGCGTTACCTCTAAATTATCCACCCGGAAATACATGCATAATTGATGCAAACTCCGTTCCTTTTCCTCAAATCCCTGGAGTGGGGGACGGAGTAATTCCAAACAGGAATTACTTGGTTCAAGATACACATATGGGAGAGGGTCTGAGGCACCAAGGGATCTTAACTTCTCAAATAGAATTACAAATGAAGTACTGGTGGCCAGGAATGAGTGTGCAAATGTATAACTTTGCAATGGATTGTCAGAACTGCAACAGAGATCGCAGTTATGAACCGGACCAGATAAATGACTTGAGCACAGTCAGACCAGCACAGACACCTCTATTGGATAACATTAGACTATCTAGACGCAGGCGTCCGTAATGACGAATGCGGCCCCACAACTACTAAGACAAGATTCATTTGGATGTGGCCCCCAGCGCTCGGCTGACGTCAGAACTATTATAAAAGATTTGCAAGTCTTTATCGGCACATACGCAATCGGCACGCTATATTCTGACCAGGGTCCTGCGTTTACCTCACGAGCTTACAAAGAGGCCATGGCCAGCTTGGGCATTGCATTGCGGTACTCTAGTCCCTTCCATCCTGAGGGTAATGCGGTAGTGGAAAGAAAAAACATAAAGCAATCTATAACAGCGAGGGTATTAGGTTTGGGTGATGGGTGGGTCAAACATCTAATAAATGTCCAACATAGTCTTTTGTTTGGTACTAGAATGATAATCGAAGACCTCGATAGTCAGACTTCAGTGGTGGAACAAAAACCCTTTAATATCAAAGATCGTTTGGCTGTTTTACAGGACTTAAATGAAACAAGAAGAAGTCTGAGTAACACAAAGCTAAAGCCAACGGCCACTGAAGAAAAACCCCCTGTCCCAGCAAGACCTGTCTGGATTTCAAAGATTGGGGATCTGGTCAGAGAAAAGATCGCGGTGAAGAAGAAATTTGGGCCTTCTTACAGAAAAGCAGTACCTGTCTTAGCAATCAATGGAACAAGATCAGTAGTACTCCCGCCTCTTGCTGGTGAAAAGGAGAACAGAGTTGTATCAATCAACCTGGTAAAACTACAATCATGTGGCCAATAATAAGTAGTAGGCCCAGTGGACTCCCAAGATGTAGCAGAAGACCAAACCTTGCTACAATTCAAGAGGTTCAAACTGAAAGACTAATCACATTTGATAAACCTGTAGTGAATAAAGAAGGACTATGCAACAAAGCCATGGAACTTGTGCCTCTTGAAACACAAATTACAACAGTTCGTCAAGAAACACCTGTCTACAATGATGTAGCCTCTGACTATACTGAAATGACAAAGAAAGAAGCAACTACAAAGATTAATAACAATCCTGATGCGATTCCAACAAATGACAGAACTGCCTCTGGCTATTTCATCAATTTCGATGACTTTTCTGAAGATCCCAGTGAACATGAAGAAAAGCCAGCAAATAAAACTTTCAAAGAAAAAATAACAGAACTCTTTCATCAACTTGGAGAAATATATCTGCTTTAACCATGGATTGAATTTTGGATTGTGTTAGGTGTACTTTTCCTCCTGCTCTGGCTCATTTTGATTTTAAGCTTGGGAAGAATGATTGATGGAAAATACAGTACAATGGACACAGCAAGTCAGAAAATCAACTTGGTCCTAAAACCACACAAGTCATCTCATGTTGAAAAAAGAGAACTGTCATCAGTAAACATCACAGCCATTCCTATACCTGGTGGTGTAGCATGGGACGCTACTGATTACGACATCTATGGCCCGGTGGAACTATTGAAGTATCCTCATCAGTTCAAGGTTTCTTTAAGTGACTTTGTCTCACCGAGCACTTTCTCTGATGATTGAGACTTTGAGACTATTAATAATATGATGTCTGATTTAGAAATGTCAGCACAATTTACAGATCATGCTTATTTAGAAGGTTCACCTGATTATGAAGAAATGTATTGCTTTAATCATTATGGGCACCACTATTTGCATAAATCTACAAAACCTAGAAATGTTTTTACTTATAATCAATGGGAACATTGTCCAACACGGCCAAAAGGCAGCTCAAAAACATTTTATGCGAAATTTCCATACTTCTCAGGGTTTAATATCACAGATCCAGAAACGTTTTATTTAAAAAATGTGAATAAGACAGGAATAAAAAATATGTTGACCAATACAAAACAGATATATTCTGCACCATTTTATGAACAGTTGTCTACATTTGGTTTTGAATTCTGGAAAGACAACATTGAAACAAAAACAATCTGGGTTCAAAAGATTGGCAAGTACAGGGATTAGAATCATTATTCAGAGCCTGCATGATCCCAGAACAATTATTGTTCCTGAATGACACCATTCAACAAACAACCTGTCTTGCCCTAGCCAAGATAAAAGATTTAAACAACCCGTCTATACCAAAGCCTATGCCTGATAGAAATAGCACTACAGATGAAGGGTTAGATGTGTCCCATATTTTACACCAAAAGTACAAAACAGAACTAATCATGCTTGGAAAAAATGGTTTATCTGGCCCACAGACACTAATAACTGTCAAGATAGATTCCTGGACAAAACACAGGGGTTCAAACAGAACAGGCCAGACCCAAGATATTCCCAGAGACAACATCCAGGGAAAATAACAACATACGGTGTAGGAAAACTATGCCTCGAATGGCTACAGAAATCCACACTACCTGAAATTAAGCAACAATTGACCTTACTTAAAGAAGGTGCTGACTTGCGGTATTTTTTATTGGGACCTTGCAAACAGCGTCAAAAACGTTTCATATACGCCGGTATATATGCTGCTACAACGAAGCTTGGAAAGTAACGCAAATCGAAACTGCTGAAAAAATACGAGAAATTGATCGTATTAATTTGGAAAAAACACTGTCTGTAGTGGACAATGGGTTAATGACTCTGTCCTCCAGAATTTATTCTTTGGAGAGCATTGTATCATCTGCTATAGATATAATAGACTAGGATATGCTAATGTTACAACATGGCCAGTCCCAATTACGTTCTATTGTAGAGTTAGGCTGGACGTTACAAAATCTGCGTTCAGGCTATGTGCCTTGGCGTCTAATCAACACAACGTCATTATTTTCTATCTTTAACCTTACAGATAAACAAATCTCTTTGGCACAAAGAGGAGCAGACTATACGGTGCTGAGCATTGAAAAACTAGAAAGATTACCATTAACACTTTCCGAGAAGCCTGTCATTGAATGGATATTACATGGTACCATAACAATACCAATACCGACATTCCAGTTTCAATACTGCCTACAGCATATACCAGCGGGCCCGTATGAAAGGTTGGGTAAAGGATACATTAAGTCGACCTGGAATTTACCTTACACACATAGATGTTGGTGTGGGGGGAAAAAGAGGTATTTCTTAGTGGTAACAATTGTAAATACTCACTAAGTAGTACACTTCTGTGTAAAGGAATTAATTTACATGGAGACTGTGAGGGTTCTTCTAATGACCTTTCTTGCCACCTGCACGGCACCCCAGCCACACAAATAGAACCTGTTTTCAGGCAGCTTTCCAACGGCAGCTACGTTATGTTAAGTTACCACAGCTGTTGTGGCATGTTGCCAGGAACGACCTATCTCGTTAGTGTTACATCCAGGGTCACTTGTATGCAAGTATTGTATCCAAACAGCAAGCCAGACAAGGAGGCAACGATATGGCCTTCACTAAACATCTCTTCTATTCGAATTGATACATTAAGCAGAATGAAAGCCATTCTTTTACAAAAAACTGTGCCTTTGACCTCGTCTAGAGAAACGTATGATCTGCAAGTTGCAAGGACTTCCGCAGAGATGCATGCATTATTATCAACAAACTGCCCCGTACATTTCGTAGAAATATTAGGTCAAATTTTAAACATGTCAGATACCAGTGGCATCGCACATGTATTTAAGACAATTTTTTCGGGACTGTTAGCACCCTTTGAAGCAGTCCTGAGCATTTTCCCGAATTTCGTGCACTCTGTGTTCGGCGGCCTGCCTCTCATTTTGGGACTCGTAGCAGGAATTTTATTTTTGTTTCTACTTCTCCGATATGGCAAGTCCAGTCACCAGCGATACCCAGATTACCATGGAACAAACGATCCAGGCAATGCGGTACCGAAATAGGATAACACATGTCCTCGGCTTGGCTCGTCTAAGAGATCTGAATACCACATGGTTTCTATCATTCAGACCAATCTGGCAAGATTGCATCTTACCTGTTCTACGATGCCTGCTCTGCGGAGAAGAATGCGTGTTAGACATCTGTCTTTCACTCCCATCAGCAGTACCTATGGATGTCGATACTTTGCTTGGTTCGGTAACGGCTCATGCAACGTGTTGTCCCCAGCGGCTACCAATTCTGATGACGGCATTCGTGGAGACCTCACCATTACGACTAGGTGGCGGAGAGGTACGAGATGAAAGCGGCCCCCAGGTACAACTTTCTGTGAACATTGCTGATAAAGATAACGCTGACGGTAATGCATCTCACATATGCACTATTTCTACTTTTTCGGAAATGGCCCAACTTTCACCTACTGTGGTAGACAAATTCTTTGCCAGCCTATCTGAGTTAATGTTTTATCCTAACAACGAGAATAACTCTTGAAAAACAATCACACAGCGTTCCTTGAACTTTGATTTCGGCCTTCAGTTTTGATAAACAGAACTTCTAAAAATTTGGAACTATTTTTCTTACTACAACAAAATTATTTTCTCATTACCAAAATATTTACCTTTTTTTTGGCACAGAGTAATCTGCTTAATGTAGAACTATTCTTAAAATCTGTGATTAAATGGTCTCGACCTTCTCTTCTGTATTAAGAGCCATTTCATAAATGTAATTTTGTAAATCATTCAGTCAGCATTTCAAATGTAAAACTATATGCATTGTTTGAATGATACCACTGCTTAGAAAACGTACAGTACAATACTCATTTTTTCGTGTACAACCATTTCAGGTGCATTTTTATGTATTTTTGGGGTGGGATTGTAAACACATGCTTAGAAATGTTATAACTGCGTAGTATTTAGTAAAGATGGACATTCTACGTGGAGTGGGTGTTGTTAACGAATCTAGGACTCTAGCGTAATTTTCCAGATTCATGCCCTTATATAGGTATAACTTATCATATCCTTATATAGGCATAAGAATCATAACCATATTTAGACACAGCCAATGCAGTCCAAATACGGCATGGCTACTTCCACTAAGCTCCTAGAGAACAACGAGTTCTTGAAGACAACCAGCCTTCAGCAGTACAGGACTTCCCCCTGCTTCAGTATTGATTTGTCCCAGAACTCCTGGGGCGTGTAAGGAACTTCGAGTTCTTAGTGACGTTATTATATCCACCCTTATGTCAAACTTGGCACCTACCAGGTATAAATATACCCACATCTGCCCTAGCAAACACACAGTGGTTTGGAGCACTGCTGTAGCGAGTGCCGAAGGAAGCCGACCCTCCAGCTGACGCACTGAGAGAGATGCTGTCTTTTCTCCTGCTGAGAAATCCAGCTCCAGTGTTTCCCTGCTACCCTTGTGGGTTACTGGGAGATCGAGTCCTGATAGAGAGATACAAGAACTCCTTCATTCTATAACCAAGGTACGGAGCTGATTAGACCCTTAAGAGAATTCTTGGATAGATTCTTGGCAGAAACTATTTAACCAAAGCTACACCTCACTTACTCCTTCCCTTGTACTAGACTTAGGTTAGGTACACCGGGGTAGGCGTATTTTAGATGCACCAGTTGAGTACTTTTAGTCATTATTTATCATTGTATGTATTTTATCTATTTTATGTATCTTATGGCTTAGAAACCATATCATGCTTTTACAGTGTTATTTCATAATACTCTTTTTACTGTACGCACTTTACTTCAAAGCAAGTACTACGATTGTAGCAATTCACTTCTCTTGCATGAGAAAGAAGACTGCTCAATAAATAACCTTTTTATTGAAAACGCCCGTCTCTCTATTTCTCTGCAAAAACCCCGGTGAAATGAAGCATGCACTATTGACTGAGTGAAATAGCCATCTATTGTTTCCGCGACTCTGAAGATATGTTTCTTATTCTTCGGGAACAAAGTTGTCATGTTATATGGTTGTCAGAAACGAATCCCTTCTTGTTTATTTGAGAAAGTTTCTAGTGACCTCTGAGCTAGCTGGCATTCACAATTTAGTCTAACATATTCAATAGAGACCTAGTCGACTTCAGTCCTACGTCCAAACTATCGTTTATGTTATTCCAATGCGCAGAGCCTATTGGGAATATAGGAACTACACTACAGGATCTCATGTCGAGGGGAAAATTTGACCCATCCAAAGTGAGTAAGGTACAACGCCGGCGCAAGCGCCTTAGCCCAATTTTCTGCAAATTGCAATGCCTGCTCCTTCGGCACAGTGTGCACGAAGGCGGGGAGGATCACCTCCTCCCCTTGTATAGAGGCCAAGACAAAAAGTGGGGGCCAGTCGACCTCCACCAAAGAAATTTCATAAGTAGTCGTTAGATTTCCCCCCCAAAAAACTTTTATGGTACGTTCTATGTCACCTCCAATTACAAGGACTATTTCATAAAGTCTTTCAGGGGGAGCCACTCTAGTGTCTGCCATTTCAACTACAATGAAGGTGTCAGTCGTTGTCACCTTCAGTAGTGGACGCAGCGCCTCTTCAATGATGGTAATCTTTTCTGTGCTGTCCAGTAGGGTCAGAGCCCATGTCAGATTCCGAAGCTGCATTCTCACTATCTGTGGCATATCTCAGTGTAACAGTACCAACTTTCTTCTTTTGAAACTGGGGTTTTTGACGCAGTGACTCGTCCTGCTTGCCTTTTCCGTCAGCCTTACGAGGCTGCTCATGGCTCTGTTGGGCACTTTGACCTCTGCCGCCGCTTCCTCCACCGGTGGCTGTTACCGATGTTTCCTGCAAAGAGCGAGGAGAACGTTGTTCAGGAACCTGAAACCTATCAGGCGACTTAATAGTACTGCGGTCACCCAAATCATATTTACGCTCAACAGGGGCAGGTGTAGGGGAAGCTGGACGGGAACCCTGTTTCTGCTGCTGCTGCTTCACCTGTTTTTTGTTCTTACTTCAATTTTGTTTTTGAACCTTCGGGCGGTCATACTTATCAGACGACCCTTGCTGAGTTTGCTGTTGCTTCTCTTTTTTCGCAAAAGGCTAAACACCTAAACTAATACGGCCCACGGTCTTATAAGCCTCCGTAATAATCTTCGGCAACTGATGGGGTTTGTCGATGTCGGGTACCTCGCATAGAGCATTAGAGACTTGGAAACTTACTGCATCTCCCTTGACATTTGCAAGGACAAGATTGCGCACCATATCAAACGCTCCCACACGCTGCATTCCCAACTCCACTGCTGGCTCTGGACTGTGCTCATCCTGAACACGCTTAATCACAGTGGGCAAAACAGTCATTGATGGGGTGCCAAAGCACCTAGTATAGACTGCTGCAAAAATCACCCCCCAAGTTGTGCACTCAGTCACGTCAGGCACTAAGTCTTTCTGCAAAATCACGGTGAGAATCCTGTGTTTCTGAACAGGACTAGTATTTGGTTCCAGTTGGTCAAATTTCTCTGCAAGCCAAAAAGGCATTTCTTCCTTATCCTGGGACGCTTGCCCATGATCGCATTAACCATGACGGGACTATATTTGAGTCCGCCACCGCCAACTGGATGCGTTGTATCACCCGGGGCCCCACCCGGGAGGTTGCGAGTAATGTAATGAACCAGACCCCTAATAACTGCTACTGAAGAGGCATATAGGGGTCGCAGTTGCTGGGCTGTCATACCACCCGCCTGAGGATGCGGGGTGTAAGCAGCCAACACAGGCCAAGTAGCACCTGGAATGGACAACGGTCCTTGTCTGACCGCTGTAAAAATGTGTGGGAGGGCGCCATTAAACCAAACGGCATGCTGCCAAACAAAAATCAAAATTTCTACTGTCCGATATGCAGCGTACACTGCAGGAGCATCAGCGAGGTGTAAGTGTGAAAAACACCAGAAACAGCATCTACAGAGGGAAATGTGACCCATGAGTAATACAACTCAAACGGGTACGCCACGTCAGCAGAGACTACAAAAACCACTGCCTCTCCCTCTAGGGAAACGAGGTATTCCTGCAAATGATTATGCACAGCTACACAACTGTGTGCCGGGATATCAACTGCAGCCATATCAAAACAGTAATAGAGAAGTAGAATACAATACTATAACGCTTAACTGGGTAGTAATTCAAAGAGGAAACCTTTGAGAAGTATCAGGCTTGAATCAACCTATGTAAATATAGGTAGGTTTTTTATCTGTCACTACCGTCAACCGAAACGATAGTGAGGGGATCGTAGACTGATATAAGCACTACTCAAGTGTCTCACAATAAGACCACACTCGTTGGCGGCACCATGTTACAGGGATTCTGCTCAGACACAGAACTGTGCATAGAAACTTAGGACCTCAGTGAATTAGGGTATGCCAAAACTAACCTTAGTACCCAAAATCCCCTACCAGACTAGCAATCAGTGTCACTGTTTCGTAATATAGCAAAGAAACCAATGATTAGACAACCTAGAACATGCGACTTAGGACCATCTCAGGAATGGTGGGAAGTGAGAAGACTCTTTTGGTATGCGTTCATACCAGTCCACAACAGGAGTAAAATGGAGACACAGTAAGGTTAAAATGTTTATTTTAACGACTTGATCTCAAGCGCAGTATTTTAATCAACATAAGCATACATATGATTAAGAATAATTCGGTCAGCATGGTTACAATTCCATAAAATACAAAAGGAGGAATCATATTATAATGATAGTGCAAATAGGTGATAAAAGCGCCTATTTGAAGCATCCTCCCTATCTAGGAACTATGTATTAAAAAACTATAGAAGGTCTCTTGAGCTTTCTTAGGGGGACCCAATTTACCTGTCCTCTCAGTAAGTGTAAATTACATCAGGATTGGTTAGTCTCTCTGCATGCCTGGAATCTTCCAAGTGTGTTAAATTCTGGCAAGTGTACTATGATAAAGGCGCCAGAAACCTACTCGGCTTGCAGCTGCCAAATTGTTGTGTCTCAAATGTGTTACACGGACACGCCGATAAACACGCTTGCACGTTATGATAACCTTGGTGGCTCAGCACTCACTGTACAGACTGGGGACACGATGTATGTCTAGAGATGTCAAAAAACAGACCTTTTCTCATGTATAGACCTTTGTGAAAGCTAACTCTGCAAAAACAGCTAAGCTGTGTCATGTGCAAAAAAGCAGCAAAAGGAAAAATAGCGTTTAAACTCCCAATAAGCCACGCTAACTTAACATGCATGTAGAAAGAGGCCCATAAACCACACTACAATCAGAGAAGGAAAAGTGCTTCCTCCGCAGAAAATGCCAGCGTTATATATGATGATGAAATATGGTTATCATACTTGTATTTGGCTGGAGAATTGGGTGAAATATACTAAGAATGATGGAGTATTGGGATTTCCAGAGACAGGTTCATTTAGCACAGCGGTATTACGGAATGTAAGAGAAAAGATGATGAAACTTGAACTGAGACCCAGACCGACACAATTTGAAGCTTTGCATGAATGGGAAGATGAAATGTACGAGAGAGAAAGAGAGAGATGCAGAGATACAAAAGAGAACAGATATAGTTCAGGAAAAGTATGGGAGTCAAATAACGAAAGTAGGATGAGACGATGGAGGTGTGCTGATATGTGAGATGGTATGTATCTTGTTAGAACAGTGGATGAAATAGTGGGAAGAACGTGTATAGAGAAAAAGAAACATGGGATTCCAGAGAAGAGTGGATATGGGATTAGTGATACAGAAGATGAAATGTGAAAGGACAATCTAAATAAAAGACCCCCTCCATATCAACAGACTTCTGCAGTAGTGACACCAAATGCACTGCCAATGGAGACTGAAATGAATGAAACCCCAAAATGATTTCCTGTAATGAAAAGTCAGTTTGAAAAACAGGAGATACCCCAGACTGTAAAACCTAGTACTTCAGAATTAGAAAGATCAACAAAAGAATTAGCTGAAAAAATAAACAAAATTGGCAATGAATGTAGAAGCTGTAACTGTGCCAGTAACAATAGGTCCTGTGATACCAGTATTTTAAAACCAGAAAATAGATGAGTATTTGTTAACGATTCCTTTGACTTCCAGTCTGCAGAAAGAACAAGAAAAGATTCATCATGACCTTAATGAAACAAAAAATTCAATTAGATCAACACCACCTGCCGATTTGACAATAAATCTAAATCCAATAAATTGAGTTCCCGTGGGATCGAAATCAGCAACTGAAACCCCAGAAAGAAGTGTGGATAGGATAGATTTAACTAAGACAGCAGTAGGGCCAACAGCAGAAGAATTAAATGAGTAGGTTAAAACTTTACAAATTAAAGATACTGAACAGAACCTTTTGGATGTGGTTAGATTAAAAATAGACATGGAAGAACTAATTATTGGAACAATAGGTACAGATAGACTGAAAACATATCAGGATGATGAATTAATGTTTATGTGCAAAAGTATAACTTGGAAAGCCAATAATTTGCACAATAAATTGGAAGAAACAGCAAATAAGTTAGGAGGAGAATTTGCAAAAATTAAAATATTGCAGAAACCATACAGAGTAGATTTCACTGAGAAGGATATAGAAAATCTGAATACATCAGGACGGTTAACTCAGATAAAATAATTATTTGTATTGCTGAGAAAATGGGGAGACGTAGATCGATGGAGAAGTAGGTGGATAAAGGAAAAGGAAGAGACAATTGATAAAGTATCATTAGCTTTCTCTGTCAATGAAAAAGAACCAGTGGTAGTAGAACATCCAATGAGAGAAATACCGGGAGGACGTTATGTACAAGTCCTGTGGACTAGACAAGATATATTGTCATTCACAAATGATTTTCCAAGATTACAAGAAAAACCTATAGAATGGTATAGACAAGTGGAAAGGTTTGTAAAGGTTTCAAAGGTTTTGTGGGAAGATTTGGATAGATTGGTTGACATAGTTGTACCTGCAGATTTGTGGATAGAATGTAAAATTACAATTGATTGGCCAAACGAAGAATATCCAAGGGATGCAAAAACAGGAGCTCCAGGTCCGGAAGTAATGAGGAATTATGAACAGGTCATAACATTTTTGAAAAGTAAAATTCCTCTGAAAGAATCAGATTGGGTAAAAATCGATAGAACTACTAAAGAAGCTAAATAATCTGTACATGCTTATTATGAAAGATTACTTCTAGTTTTCAAACAGTATAGTGGATATGAGACTTTAAGTGAGAAGGATATGAGTCACTTTGTCGATTTGTGTTTGGGTTCAGACCTGAGATAAGTGAAATGATAAAACAGCATATGTTGTGTTGGCAGTCCAGTACAGTTGATGAGGTATTGAGGTGCGCAAAATATTGTAGTGATGATATTGAAGCTAGACAATGTAAGCTTAAAGAAAAAGCTATGTGGGCACAGGTGAAGGTTGCAGAACAGCAAGAAGCACAGTTGGTTAATCAGGCGAATGAAGTAGGACAGACAAAAATTAAACCTATCATTGGTAAAGGAAAAGGTCAGATGGATATAGAAGAAGCGAAAAAGAAATTGCCATGTCATAATTGCGGAAAGATAGGGCATTAGAAGAATGAGTGTAAGTTAACTCCAAAAGTTAATACAGAAAATAAATCTTTGAAACCACAGGTGCAGAATGAGGTGAATTACCAATCACCGCCACAACAACAGGTAGTTACTCAGCAGAGTCAGGTGCCACAACCACCTGTCCCACAGAGTGTAAATCCTCAAAGACACAGTGCAGAGATAGGATTCTACGGAGGAGAGCAGGTAAAGAAATTGCTGCATGCAGCTGCTGTTTCACTGTATTGGCTACGACCGGATGGAAATGAATCGGATGAGAGTCTATGAGGGTGCCTAGGAGGGGAAGTGGAGTGCGTGCTTGGAGTGACTCTAGAGGTAGATCAGTCTGGTCCCTTTGTGGATGGGAAGGTGAATGGTGCAAATATTACTTTCCTTGTGGATACTGGTGCTACCTGTTCTACAGTCAGATCAGTAGAAATTCCAAACCTTCCTCTCTCGGGAGAATACATCCAAGTTGTAGGTGTGGTAAATAGACAGATTAAAACCCCTCTCACACAACCAGTGGAGGTGGAAATTAGTTCCTTTAAAGAAATGCATCAGTTTGTAGTGTGTGATAGCAGTCTGTAAATTTGCTTGGACATGATATACTCTGTAAGATGAATTGTGCCATTTACTGTACTCCAGATGGCATTGCCTTCCAGATATCAGATAAAGATATTTGTATAAAATGACCATGTTGATGATTGACTCAGAAAAAGGTGAAATGTTCCCTGAGTTTGATAAAGAAAAGATTCCAATTGAATTGAAAAGAGCAGTTAAGAATGAGGTGTGGGATTTTACAGGAGAATATATAGGTCTAATGAAAGGAGTAAATCCTGTAAAGATTACTGTAAAGTAAGAAACAGTTTACCCAAATATTCCACAATATAAATTGACACACGAAATCATTGAAGGAATAACACCAGTAATTGACAAAATGATTGAGCAAGGGATTCTAAAAGAAATAATGTGTAGTCCATGTAATTCACCTATAATGGGACTGAAAAAGTCAAATGGAACCTTTAGAATAGTGCAACATTTGAGAAAGGTGAATAAAAGTGTTGTTCCCTGTTGTCAATTATGCCAGATCCCTCTGTAATATTATACCAAATTCCAAATGATGCAGAATGGTACACAGTCATTGATTTGTGCAATGATTCCATTACACCCTGATAGCCAACCAATGTTTGACTTCAGGTTTGGCGAGCGTATTTTGGCATGGTGCCGAATTCCTCAACGGTACACTGAAAGTCCTTACATTTTTAATGAGATACTGAAGAAATCCCTAGAACGTTTGAAAATGCCTGAAAAATCTGTTTTGGTTCAATATATTGATGACCTATTAGTAGCATCAAGGACCAAAGAAGCTTGCATTTCTGATACTATTGTGTTATTGAACCACTTGGCAGAAGGAGGACATAAGGTGTTTACCATCAAAATTACAGTTCAGTCAACAAGAAGTACAATAGACCCCCAACAACACAAAAACAGGTGAGAATGTTCCTTGGAATGGTTGGTTATTGCTGACAGTGGATAAGTGGATTCTCATTGATTCTCATTGATTGCAAAACCTTTGCAGCGATTAACAAAAGGTGATGTGAAAGACCCCATAGTGCTGAATGAAAAAGAGATGGAAGCCTTTAAACAATTGAGAAACAGTTTATGTGAAATACCAGCGCTAGGCATGCCTGATTAGGAGAAAGAATTTGAACTGTATTGCAGTGAAAGACATGGGTGTGCACTTTCAGTCCTAATACAAAGGCATGGAAGAATGAGATGACCAATAGCATATTTTTCAGCTGTTTTGGATCCAGTAGCAAAAGCATTACCTGGATGTCTGAAAGCTGTAGCTGCTACGAGTGTGAGTTTGGAACAGAGTGAAGGCATTGTGATGGGATACCCTGTTAAGGTGCATGTTCCACATTCAGTTGAGATCCTTTTGACCCGAACCAAAACACAATTCATGACCCATAGTCGATTGACCAGATATGAGAAAGGGATTTTGGGTACAGACAATGTACCGATTGCAAGATGTATAAATGTGAATCCTTCCACTTTATTGCTTGATGCATTGGATGCCGAAGTCAAAGATGACGTTGATCACAAATGTTTGGATGTACTTGAGCACTGTACAAAACCAAGACCTGACATTAAAGACGAACCTCTGGAAAAATCATATTATGTGATGTTTGTGGATGGATCATGTTTGAGAACAGACAAAGGAGTTTTGAATGCTGCGTATGCTGCATGTACAGTGGCAGCTATAATGGAAGCATCTTGTTTTGAGAGGAATACGTTCAGCCCACGCTGCTGAGCTGATTGCTCTGATTCGAGCTTGCAAACTGGGAAAGAATTTCCGAATGACTGTAATTACTGATAGTCAGTACAGGTTCAGAGTTGTGCATGATTTTTGATAAATTTGGTCCCAGAGGGGATCCATGACTTCCTCGGGATCGCCAATCAGGAATGGTGAGTTTGGGAAAATGTTGCTTGAGGCGATACAGCTGCCTAAAATGATTGCGGTTGTGAAGTGTGCTGCTCACAAAAATGGAGATGATTACATCACTGAAGAAAATAAATTTGCAGATGCGATAGCTCAATGTTGTGCTAGACACATGACTTCAATGAAGCAGAGAAGCTACAAAGAACATGTTTCTTGTCCTTTAATGCTTACTAACATAGTTGAAACCTGGCAAGAAGTGAGACAATTACAAGAAGAAGCGAGTGATGAGGAAAAAGATAGATGGATAAAAGCAGGTTGCAGACAAAGAGAGGAAGCTGAAGTATGGGTTTACTGGGATAAAAGACCAGTTATGCCTGATAGCATGATCTCTAACATGGCTCGGATGTACCATGGACAGGCACACATTGGTAGAGATGCAATGATTACACTTTTCAAACAAACTTGTTATAACCCTAAGTTTTGGATCATAGCTGAAAGCCATGTCTTATATGTAGTAACAGTTGAATCCAGGAAGAAAAACAGTTGTGAGTCTAGGCTCAATAGGATGAGAGGGAGGTCCTTTTACCGGAATGCAACTTGACTTTATTGAAATGCCACCATGTAACAGATTAAGAAATGTTTTGGTGATTGTTTTCTTATTCTCTCGCTGGGTAGAGGTGTATCCAACCAGGAGAAATGATGGAGTTACAGTAGCCAAACTCCTACTAAGAGAATTCAATCCCAGGTATGATTTCCCAGTGACGATCGAAACAGACAGAGGAAGTCACTTTCAAAATGAAATAATCTAAGTAATATGTGAGGCATTGGACATTCAACAGAAATCACATTGTGCCTACAGACCAGAGGCTTCTGGGGTGGTTGAGCAAGTAAATGGGACAATCAAAAACAGGCTTGAAAAAATGTGTTTGGTCACAGGACTCAAAGGGCCTGATGCTTTGCTACTTGTCCTAATAACCCTCAGGAGCATACCTGACAGGAAAACTGGTTTGAGTCCTCACAAAATATTGATGGGATGAGTAATGAGAGAAGAATTTGTAACTGTCAATAAACTGCTGACTATAACTGCTGATCTTATTCTGCACTATTGCAAAGGATTGGCTGATGTGGTACATTCTGTGTTTCACCAGGTTGGAATCGATGCAAGTACTCTTGAATGACACCCAGCTCATGATCTGAGTCCTGGAGATTGGGTACGCATTAAGGTACACAGAAGGGGAAATTGCCTGGTTCCTTGCTGGGACAAACCACGCCAAGTGATCCTGGTTACCACCACTGCAGCAAAGTGTGCAGGTATGAGAAAGTGGGTCCATGCCAGTCATACAATCAAAGTTCCAGAACCTGAAGATCGACATGTCAGTCGACATCTGGAAGTAACAGATACTAGTTCAGAGTCTGATACAGAGAGTTAGACAAACAGAATTCCAGATTCGGAAGCTCGACTTGTAAGTCGACATCTGGAAATATCGAACACCAGTCCAGCACCTGAGACAGAGCAAATTGAGACTGGTGAAAGACAAATTGAGGACTCTGCAAACCAAACAGAAAGTTCTGTGAGACAAACTATTGACACTGAAACTGGTGAAACAGAAATAATTCACAGTGAATATGAAAAACCAAGTACCAACCATGGTGAAATTCCTCCAGAAATAACGGAGTTAACAAAAGAGGGCCATGATTCAGATGAAGAACCTGAAATCATAAGGTTCAAGATAAAAGGAAGTGATATAAGATCTGAAACATAGTCTAAGGAAAGTGAAGGAGAAATAGAACAAAGGAGAAGTCCAAGAAAAAGAGTTTGGAAAGTTGAACGTGAGATAACAGAGGCTGAAAATAAAAAGCAGAGGAAAGGAGATAATTGGCCTAAAGAAATTAAAGGACTGAAATTCAAGATAAGAAATGTAAATAAAAACAAGGAGGAACAAGTGAATGAAATAACTAGTCATTAAGATCAAATAAAAGAGAATAAAGAACATTTGCAAAGACCAAAAGGAGAAAAAAGACATAATCTGAAATACAAATCACCTGAATGGACTTATATTGCACTGCCTGATATTGAGGAAGTGGAGAGCAGTCAAGAGAATCAAGGTGAAAATTGTGAGTAAAAGGGACTATGAGTAAACTGTGTTTATATTGAAAGACTAAAGGATACTAAAATAAAGAAACATTACAAAATTAAAGATGAAGAATTGAAAGAATGAATTTAAAGACAAAAATAAAAAAGTTAAAGGGCGATTAGTTCAACCGACATACTTCCAAGTGCGGAAAGAGATATTATCTTGTATACAAGTATATAGTTAAAAATCCAAATAGTTCATAATGCCTGAAAGTGAAAATAGAAGTTCTAGATGTGGATTTTTGCGCAAATGGTGTAGAATATAGTTTTATTGTACAGGTTTATTGATGCTAATTCAGGACATTTATATGAAAAGAATAATGACACACATAGTGAGTGAAAAGGCACATAATTTGAAGAATGATGTAAAAATGTTGGATAATATTGAGCTTCATAGAGATAGGTCAATTAATGATTATTCAAAGAATGTTTTTACAAGGTTGCTTTATGAATATGTTGAAACAATGGACATACATGACTGTTATGTGTGTATGCGATTACCTGCATCTGTGTCAGAAGGTGTAACATATCATCACCTTCCTTTAACGTATGGAATAACTTGCAGTGTTTTAACTAGCCTATTTTATTAAAACAGATATATTAGAATATTATTATTCAGATGTAGATGATGTTTTTGCTAAACTTTCTATAGTACATGGACTAAACAAAGTGAAATCTGGTAAAGTTTTTGGAAACTTTTTCCTTGAAACAAAAGAGTTAACTTTAGAATATGCTTTTAGATACAATTTAACATGTACATTGAGAAAAGAAGAACAAGTATTTCTATAAGCCAGTAGAATTAAATACCAAAGGAATGCAACTGAAAATAAATTGAAAACACCACCGTGGAGTTTTGATGAAGGAAATTATGAAAAGAGTGATACTAATGTAGCAATAGGATTAGACTTGCCTCAGCAAGGGAAATTGTGCAGGTGTATAGATAATACTATGTATGATAACTATTTTGTAGGTGCTAGTGAATGCAAAGACACATACAGAATTATAGGGGGATGGGGATTTAAAGGAGGAAAAGATCTTGTATTTCCAGGGATTTCTTTTATATGTGGAAACAAAGCTTATTACAGGTTGCCGGACCATTGATACGGAACATGCTATCTAGATCTGGTCTTTCCAAAAATATTTCATGTAGATAGGGGAACTAAAGGAGATAGGTAAACCACTAACACGTAGAAGAAGAGAAAGCTTAGCAGAGATAATAGGTGATATTTTTGGAGCACTGATACCAGCCATGGGAATATCATTTAATGCAAATAAAGTTCAGAAATCGTGAACGATAGTAGATCATTTGTCAACTAATACTGCCAGAGGGTTCTTGATGGTAAATACCGAAATGGTTGCCATGAGAGCTATGGTTATGCAAATTCGACTTACTCTTGACATTCTTTTAGCAAAAGAAGGAGGAGTCTGCAGAGTATTGAAAGTGCAACATTGTTGTACCTATATTATGGACAAAAGTCAAAACATTCAAAGATACATTAAGAATATTAATGAATTACATAAAGATATTGTTCCACTGGAGATTGATGGTGTTCTGGAGAAACTTGGTTATAGTTTTTCTGCTGTAAAGAAATGGTTTGCAGAAATAGGTAGTTCATTGGTAGGAAAGATACTAATACCGGTAACAATAGTAATTTTAATGAGATTAGTGTGTATATGTATTAGAAAGGAAAAAAATCAAAAGCAAACAGAAATTAAGATTGAGAAAAATAAGCAGAGAGAGCGAGAAATGGGAGAAATCTAATTAGAAGAATTTAAAGTGAAGATGTACAACAATTCTAAAAGACAAAGTATGAAAGATACTACGGTTTGAGCTAAACAGGAGAGGAAAGAACTAGAAACATGTTCATGAAAAAATTTAATTGGGATGGTTTTGTGGTGATGTTTAAATCACCAAAGGGGGAGTTAATGGACCAGGGGAGAAACAACATTTTTGCACCCCTTACAAAGTTTATTCCCTCATGACTTTAATAATATTAATTGTGTGAAGCATGCAAACGAATCAACAGAATGCACATTATATTTAGACACTACACGTGGGAAAACTAACTGCTATTTGTAAAATTTACTTTATTAACCCCTTCGCTGCCGGGGTTATTTTCCCGCTGTGCTGGGGGGGCGCGCACAGTGCCCGCATGCTCATGACGAGCTCAGCTCGTCATGAACCACACCTGTTCCCGTGGAACGCTCAGCACAGCAGGGGAATTATCCCTGCATGCGAGCGTTCCACGGCTCATGACGAGCTGAGCTCGTCATGAGCACCGGAGTGCCGTGGCTCATGGCGAACTCAGCTCATCATGAGCATGGAAGGAGTTAATTAAGCGTGAGTCAAACTAACATAGGACTGTGATAATGTAAAAAAGAAAGAGTAAATGCATGTATACGTGTATGTAGTAGAATTGTATCCTGGCAAAAGAGTGCAGATGGTAAGTAAAAATGCTTTACATGTCACTTTGGTAGGTAACATCTAACATGGGTAATTAGAATGATGGGAGGTAAACAGAAGGGCTTATTCATTATTTCTAATTTCTGTTGAATTTTTTTTCATATTAGTTTCCATTACGTCCTGATCAACATAGTCTGAAAAGTAGCTGCTGCTAAAACTCAATGATGCACTTGAATTAAAGATGGCCCCCGCACATGCGCAAAGAATGGATGCTCAGTCACAAGTGTATGGCCTATGCCCGGAGTGAGAGATGTCAAGGCCAGCCTGGCCTGCAACAGGAGTTGTGCCAAATTGACTATGTTAAAAAGCCTGGGAATGGATGAGCATTGAAACCTGGATGCAGGAAACTGTTGCAAATATTAGACAAGTACAAATGTGAACATTTGATGAAGTCATGTGAACCTCTGGTATGAATATGCACTTTTGTGAACTGGTGTGAGCAAGGAAGACATGAGGTGATCATCACCACCCTTCCAATGGACCAATGAGAAATGGATGTAGTCCCTAAAAGTTAAAATTTTGGGTTTAGAAAGTTAGTGAAAGGGTATAAAAGAGCTTGTGTTCATGATAAGTGTGGCTTTTATTTTTTGCACCTTTGCTCAGCACGACATGCTGTCAGTTGAGATGATTTTTCTTTATGGTGCAAGAGACTTTGAATATTTTGGGCATTGTACTCTGATGGGGAAAAGGAACTAAATCTGTCACGGAAATTCTATGTCGGGAGGGAGACATCGAGGAGGTTAGAGAGACAGACAGTCAGCTTGGGAACCTATTTTATGTTCTGCGGTTGTATCATTGCCCTATGGCCAAGGGGTAATGAGTACTTTCCATTTTCTTTTGCTTAAAAAAATTATTAAATAATGTTTAGAATGTTTTTTGTCTAATAAATCTTTAGTAATTTAAATTCTCTCCTAATAAATCTAGATAAAATTTTATGAAATGTAAACTCGAGTCTGTGGCTATGAGAATAAAAGTAATGACGATTAAATGCTGAAGGTTTTAAGAACTTGTGAATGAGCTGGACTCAAACGCCATCAACTGATTCCTACTAGTTGGTCCATCGACCAAATAGCGGAGTACCTTGATGTTGTTTTTATAACTGTTAGGCATTAAAATTCTAATATATATAAGGTATAAAGTTACTGTATAGGTTAATAAGGTACCCCGCATGTCTTGCAGCTCGTCTACTTATCACTGATTCAGGGTCTGTGCGATTGAGTGCATGTGCGTGATCACAGTGCTATGGGTATGAGTAAATAGAAGGGGTTTCTCCTGGATTGGTGATATCGAGAAAGGGTTTTATGTTAGACCCGTTGCATCAGGGGTCAGGGTACCCCTACTTTGCCCACTTATACCTTTTGTGTTTTTAATTTTCAGTACTCAGGGACAGAGTCCCTGTGTCTTTTAATGGTGGCAACAACATTTCTTTTCATGATGCGACTGACCATTCTGAGCATGAAATCCTGTGGGACTCATTGGAACCTTTCCCTCCCATGGAAGGAAGGCAGTCGACTGGAAGAAAGCCCCCTCCGCCAATCAGATCACTCTATTATTTAAAGTTGTGTGCCCGGATGTATGACGGTACCATGCATACTTTTACAACGCGTACCGTTACCACGCTACTTTTACCACGCAAGTCGTTACAACGACTTGCGTGGAGGGGCGCTGGATAGTAAATTATTTAATTTACTATTCCAACTCCAGTCCCCGTGGACTCTAGGGATAGGAGTTGGATAGTAAATTAAAGTATTTACTATCCTGGAGCGCCCCCCAGCGCATTTCGTTGCAACGACCTGCGTGCTAAAAGTAGCGTGGTAACGGTACCGCGTTGTAAAATATGCATGGTAACCGTTGTATACCTGTGTGCCCTCAAGACTCTTGTACTGAACCGTCCAATTATCTCTACGTGTTAAACCGTATCTTCTCAAAAACTACTGGATGTATTTACACTAAATCATAAAATCAACTTTTTCGGGGTAAAGATCATGTTTTCTGCCAAATTTGGTGTCATTCCGTTCAGCCATTTTGGCAGTGCTGTTCAAAAATCCCTATGGAAATTGCATGAGAAATTTGTGTATTGTGACCCCCTTTCTTTCTCGGCCCCTGCCTGGCGGATCACCTGAAACATTCCAGGAAGGTGCTGAGGTGGATGAACTTTTTCTTTGGAAAGTTTTGTAAACATTCATCAAATGATGCCAAGGTTATTAGAAAACCAAAAAATCTATTCCCTATGCTAACTTGATCCTAACTATAACCACACAGTGGCATCCACCACTGTGTAATGTACATGTATAAAGATTGTCCTCTTTCCCAATCTTACATCAACAGCAATCACCAACAAAGGGGTTCTAAAATGTCCTTTTGTTTAATGACATTCAGTTGGGTTGTAAAACGTACTATAAAAACACCTGACCTATAGGACTTGTGCAACCTGACGTGTAGGACTTGTGCGAGTTCTCATTGTGATTTTGAACTGTATTTAGCCTCTCCGACTCCAGCTATTACTAAGATTGAATGAAGGACCTTCCAAGGGAATACTTATATGCCTACTTGATGAAGGATTGCCTTATATAACAGAAAAATTCATCAGCACAAGATGATATAAAAGAGATCAGAATCACCTATCAATTCCTCTCCAATCTGTGGAAGTTGTATGAATGACTCATGAGTGTCAAAGGACAGTAGAGTATCCTGGAGTGGAGTCCTGAATTCCAGAGAAAACCTAAATTATGAGATTTACAATTTCATCTAGGCTGCAGTTGAGAAAAAATACTGTCCAGATGGCTTTCATAGCTGGTTATCTTTCAGAAAGGGGGAGAATGAACCACAAGTGTCAATACTAGAGTCTCAGAACTTTTTGTCTCAGAGCCCCTCCACAAAACGTTCACAGACTGCAGTGTATGTAATCTCCGCTTAGTGTGGTTCGTGCATTGCTTGATCATCGGGTCTTGTCACTTGAGTGTCCTGTTCTATAAATGATAGCAAAACCTCCAACAGGAGGGAGACTATCTGGATGTTGACCGTAGTGAATGGATTAAAATGATCGCCTATTCTTTAGGTTAATCTTTTTTGGGGGGGAAGAGTAGGATAGGGATAAGTCTGAAAAGAAAAGCAGCGTTTAGTGGGTGAGTCCCTGATCTATGCCGCCTAGTATTCAAGTCGTGTTTCGACCTGCAACAGCCCCTACAGGTCTATGTCATTTGTTAGGACCAAAGAAATATATATGGATTCCTTATACTTTAGGGCTTCCCGCATAGCGTGTTATTAGTGAGTGGAAGCTCTCACCCATCTTCGTCAGTGAGCACACTTTGCTCCAGACGGAACGTGGTAATAGGTACAGTCTTTAGACCTATAATAGCGAGGGAAACAAAGGAAAATGAAATGCATGATAAAACTAGCATTGCCAATTACCCAATTCACTAAGTGTGACTCTGAAAAAACCGTGGGCAGCGATATCGCTGGTGACGGCTAGGCTATCTTCCTATAGATATGCAGTAATGAAAGAAATATATGGACAGGAGGAACAGGGACATTGCCTTGCTCTCACTCTTGGCAAATGCGTATCACTACTGGCCTGATGAGAGTATGTGTCTCCGACAGGAGGAACTGCCACATCCTCTCCTGCAATCCCCTACCTGTCTCAATCCATAATAATCATCTGCTTGAAATCCAGACCGTCCTTTATGGGTTTGAGAGGGTGGCCTAAGAGTCATGTGGCTCTCTGCAACCTATGAACAGTGACATTGTTTGTATGTCAGAATACCATATAGAAATATCTTCTGGCGTAAATATTGTGTCCTAAATATTGTTTACCACAATATCGTCCCATTGTGTGTAGATTTTCTATTATAAACTCTAGTGAGGTGGTGAGGCTATATAATATTTTCATCAGATAATCTTTTGGTGTGCTATTCTGGTACCATAGCTTCATGAAGATAGGGGGCGATGATAGTTTATGACAGTGTGAGATCAATATTATGGATACAACTTTTTGCTGCATCTCAGAATGATGGGGCTACTGTTCTTCCTGGTAAAATCATATGAATCTCTGATTACTAGTGCCTTTCTCATTCCTCTGACTATGATGCAGTTTGTGAAAAATATATTTTATCGTTATAGCTTTATTGGTTTACTTTCAAAACCGCAGAAAACTGTGACCCAAAATAATGGTCCGTTTGAAGTGAGCGAAGGCCTTTCTGGATGAAGGCTTGTGCTAAACTCATGTAATTTCCTTCATAGAAATTTCATAAAATGTCCCAAAATTATAAGAAATTACACGCTATGATGTGAAATTCTGGCTTTAACATTTTCCAATACTTTTGGAGTGAAATGCATCTTCGTATCTGTTTTTGGCACAATGGCATGTTCGCCTTAAAAACATAGCTCAAAAGCACACATAACATGGAAAGATGCAGCTCATGTTGGTTTGTTCATGTTCTTCTCAATGGTCCATCAATAGGATTTTCACTCACAGTCTCAATTACGCAACTAGGTGTAATGTTTTAACCCCAGGCACCTAATTGTAATGCGAAATGCCAGAAATGATGCGAGATGGCACATTTCTCCCCCTAAAATATGACCCTGGTCTAGTACTGCCCTTGCCAGCAGCTTCAGAGAACCTGTACACATGGACATATGTGGATATAAGCCCAGTTGATGACTGTGGGCACATCTGAAACTGTTGGATCGAACTGAAAGTGTTGACCAACCTGAGGATGGGAAAGTGGACAGAGGGTTATCTGCTGACAAATAGAAATTCATTTTTAGACCAAGATCTAGACTACTGGGACCCAGCTAGCCTGGGATGGGAAGGACAGCTTACTCGTTGCAGGTAATTCTCCCTTTACGAGAGTTGCTGCTCTCTTACCTACATGTTTTGTACCCTTATTTCCCACTAGCGTTTCAGTACCGTTCAGGTACTTTGGGTCAGATTTACAAGCCCCTTTGCGCCACTTTTGCGTAACTTTTCCCATGTTAAAAGTGACGCAAAAGTGGCGCAAGGGGCTTGTAAATCTGCCCCTTTGTGTTATTCTGACAGATTTTCGTGGCTTACATCTTCCTCTTGGGTTTAATTTTCACACACACAGGCTTATGATTGTTAACACTGTTAAAGATTTTGGATGTTAAAGAAAATACTTTTAAGGTAAGAAGACGATGATTTTGGGATAGCATCGGGTGGCTGAGTTATTGTGGATAATTTGAATTAATGATCAACAGTATTAATGGGAGTTATTACCCCGGTAGATTGAATAATCTGAATTATTTGGATACAAGATACTAGAATTGGAATGACCTAGACGGGTGGGAATTAAAACCGGTGACTAGGTGAGATTCCGCTACCAGTTACCTATGTGTATAGTTGTGGTCCCTATCAACTGTGGGCTTTCTCCCACTCCATATTAAACATGACCTTTTGTATAGGACTACAGGCATTGAATTTCCATTGGGTAACTATACAGGTAGGCTCATCCACTAGTTTGGGTGAGACGTTTGAGATGCTCTGGATTGACTGGATCCCGTGCATGTATTCTTGCATTCATTTGACTATGAACCCAACTTGTAGGGAGTTTCACTGTACATTTTCCCTCACTTGCCACCCACAAGCTCATATGAACTTTATCCACACACCCCTGGGCCCCTCCCACTCACTATGGTCACGTAGAATGGTCTTTTATGGTGTGCGTGAGTCACTGAAGTTTCAGAATACATTTTGCAATTTGTGTCATTGGACCCATGGTGCATGGTACTTGGTTGACTCCCACTGTGAAGGTGATTAGTTTCACCTTGGTTGAATTGTGCTTTCACATGATCACAGTTAGAGGTATAGTGTGGCACCTCTAGGTCACGAGGGGTTTTTGTTCACCTCAATTGTTTTGCAAAAGAGATATACTCATAATGATATGAGTCCAGTTTCTGTTATTTCCAGCCCTGAAGAAGTTGAGGGTTAACACCCTAACGACGAAACACACAAAACCAGGTAGCCATGTGAATATGTAAATCTGATACTTCAGACTTTTAAGATTTTTGCTATTTACAGGTAATTGTTTTTTTTGTGTAGAATTTACGATCAAGATGCATCAACACTGCCCACTGAAGCAAGTATTGCTCCAAGTATTATTAACAATGAAACATTAACAAGTCTGTAATTCTAGTTTCAATATTCCATGATTTCATTGTGTATAGTATTAACATACGGTGGCACTTTCGGCTTTATTTGAAGCAGTAATTATGATGTAGATAGTAGTTCTTCACCTATATTTGTAAGGAATATTTTACGGTATGTGTTTTATGGATTTTTTAAATATGGAGTAATCATATTTATTGCTTGATTCATAGAACAATTTTTGCTCCCTTGGTTTTCCATTTTCTGTACCTAGTTTTGAGATCCTCATTCACATTGTCGAAAGCCTGCTCAGCACCAGGGTGCCTGGAGCTGGGCGGGATCCTCCCATTCTTTTGAACGTCGGCACTGCTAGAAAGATCTGCCTAGCAACAGTAGGCTAGACAAAAAAATGTCTGAGACGTGTCGACACCTCTTTACTTCCCTGATGAACTGTTGATCTTCCTCTTCCCCTCCCTGCTCCCTTCGGGGAAATTCTGGAAAAGGCTCTATGATTCAATTGGTTGGCCACTTGGATTTCTCAGGTGGAAGCCCCACTGCCTGGGCACTGGTTGTCACTCTTAGGCTCATAACTTTGAATGAATATCTCTACTCCGAGCTAGTAGGTTTATTTTTATTTGCCTTCAGAAAATGCCCTCTGTACTTGCATTACAGCAGAATTTTGCTAGTTGCAGTGCAGTGACACGCTTGAGGGCTGTCTGGTAACCAGTGAATGCAGCCAGACCTGGAGAAAGGAAGAACTTGACATGAAACAATCGTGAATTGGAGATTTTCAGCTCCCCTCTATAGTTCAAGCTTCACTTGGCCGTGTAACCCTATAACCATGAGCGTAGCTACTCAACTCAATTTTGAGGTCTTCCAGGTAGATCTTGTCATCACTTACTCAACCTTCCTGACCACATACATTTTTTGCCCAAACTCTACCTGGTACAAGTGAAGATCCAGTCCCACAAGGTACCAGAACAAGTCAACCACCACCAGCCACTTCCAAGATGCTGCCCACTAAAAAAGACCACCAGTTACCTCCAACTGTTAACTAAAACCCAAGGGAAGCTACATATTAACTAATCAACCTCTTTCTAATATTAGCGTTCCCCTGCATAAGTTTGACCTAGGTCTTGACCTAGTTGTGTTAAATGCTTACTCAGCAGTAGGAGACAAAACAGCTCAGCAACCTTGAACCAAATTAAATTAAAACTGTTTATCACCCGTAGCTATTGGTATCCCGTCCATGTTTTAGACCTTAAAGTATAACACCGTTTTAACCTAAAGAGCTGTACTAAGTACTTTAGAAACTAATTCCAACAATCTGCATTGAAAGTAAATGTGGAACACATTTGAGGTTGTAGCTTGTCAGCAAGAATTTCAGATTCCAACAAGGTGATTTCAGAATACCATGTCTCTCAAAGATTTTGGCTACTTATGGGTTTGTCTAAGATCTACAACTCAGTGTTTGTGTTCTGAGTTAGAACTGATTTAGAAGGAGTACACATTCATTAACATATAGCTATCTTGCTCGCTGCTTCTCTTCTCTTCCAGGTATATATGTCACCCAGGATCCAAGTTCCTTAACCTGTATATTTGTTGCCTCATGAGTTCTTTCCGGTGGTGAAAAAGAAAAACTGAAGAAAGATGCAACATAAAATATGGGTAAGTGTAAAAAATTGGAACAAAAGACATTGAATGTAAATTTTTAAAAACATTGCGTCGATGTATGACATTTAAAAGGGGATTAAGAAAATTCTGGATTTGTGTGGCTGGAAAATTGTGAATTGCAAAACCAAGGGCTAGATGTGGGTAAATTAGATTTACCGATTCATAAATACCGAATTTTACCGACTCGGTATTCATGAATCAGTAAATCTAATGTAGGTAATCATTCGGTATCAAATACCGAATCGGTAGGATTCGGTATTTACCAATTCGGTAATTACCCAATCGGTATTTGCCATTGATTCCTATGGGCCTTGAAGCCTCAATGGCAAATACCGTTTCTGTAATTACTGAATCGGTAAAAATACCGAATTGCCAAGGGGGACAGGGTGTCACTTTGACACCCTGTAGCACCTCTGTTTCTGGCTTGTGTGCCATATGGCACACATACATGCCCTTAGGGCATGTATGTGTGCCACATGGCACAGGTGTACATGCACAGATGTGCATGTACACAGGAATTCGTTATTTACCACCCAATAGTATTGGGTGGTAAATAACGAATTCTTAAGGGCCTGTGGCACTGTTTACTGTGCCACCTACGTCTGGATTTACAGAATCTGTAAATTTACCGATTCGGTATTTTACTGATTCGGTAAATTTACCCAATCGGTAAATTTACCGATTCTGTAAATCTCAAGCCCCCTACATGTCAAACACCAAATACTGGTCGGTAACGGCCGAAATCGGCTGTTACCGACCGGTATTTGGTCTTCTACATCTGGCCCCAAATGTACAGAGCCAGATCCCGGCCGCCTGGTATTCACATATTTTTTCATTGCTAACACAGCGATTTGAAAATAGAGAGTCACGGGCAGTCTGCATGCAGCGAATTGTTACAATCATAAGTACTGATGACATTTCAGACAAGCATTTTCTGCCTAGCAGAGAGACACATTACTGATCACAGATATTCTCTACAGCTTATACAGTTCCACCAGGCCAGCAGGGTAATGCCGAAGACAGGGAGTCTGAGAATGAGGAAAAATACTGTATTTGATTAGGAATTAGGCATCTTGAAAGAGAAACATCTATCTGAACATGACTCACTGTTAGTGAAGGCATCCTTAGAATCAGTGCTTTAAAGTGGGATGAAAAAGGAGAGGGTTTCTAAAGGGGTATGGCCAAAGAGGCTAAAAAATAATCTTTTCTAAGAGACATGTCCCCTCTAATTAAGGAGTAGGCATGAAAAAGAGTCAACCAAAATCCTGTGCTTCTCACAGCTTGCCACGTGACCAGTATTTTGGTGCCTCTCTGTGAGTTTTCTGTTTATGCATTCAGACATGTTTCACATCAACCAGCACTTTTACCTAAAACAATCTAGGCCTTTTTACTTTGCCGGTGTTTGTTAACCGCATCAGAGAAATTAACAGCAAGGATTTTGTTGTGATTTATTAGAAGTGAAAATGTTTCAATTCTGAACATATGAGATTGTGAATTATACATTACTAAGGTCTATGGAATAGGCAATGGCCTTTGAGTGTGTCTCACAATCCCATTCACCCGTTCACGTAGTTGCGGTCGGTGCAAGTAAGAGTGAAGAGGAAGGGGAGACTTGACAGACGACGAGGCAATAAAAAACCATGGGGCCTCATTTATGAAGCTGTGCGTCACTTTTACGCCGCCGGTGCGTCACTTTTTGTGATGCACCAGTGGCGTAAAAAATGCACCTTGTTGCGCCATATTTACAAAGTGACGCATCTAGGTAAATGCGTCACTTTGTAAACCTCTGCACCACATTTTACCTGCGCTAGGTATAATGTATGCAAGGGGGTGTATTGACGCAAGGAAGGGTCGTAGAAGTGACGCAGTGAAATCTATGAGATTTCACTGCGTCACTTTTAGGACGCCATTGCATCAAAATCTTGCGCCGGCCTCACAGCAGGCGTAAGACTGACGCAGGCCCTTTCACATGGGGCTTGCCCCATGTGAAAGGACGCATTGCTGGAGTTGCGCCACTTTTGTGACACACTCCAGCAATGCGTCACTTTTGAGTTTACAGATATGTCAGAAATACTGACGTATCTGTAACTCCTTGCGACATGATGCGTCATACATTAAATGTGACGCATCAGGAATGTCGCAAGGAGTGCGCACTGAGAAGTGATGCATCGCTGCTTTCAGGCAGCGATGCGTCATTTCTCATAAATGAGGCCCCAGGTACCTTGCGCTTGCAATGCAGCGTGCGCAAGGTGAGTGGTTCTCTCTAGTTTTTTATTTTCCTTTGTTGTCATGTGTCGACTCCTCCCCACTCTGCCCAACGCTCTTACCTGCACCGGCTGCAACTACCTTCACGCCACTTTCATCAGCAGTCTGTTAGCCATAATGCCCTTTTTCTCCTCACATCTTTCTGAACTCTCCAATTTGTATATATCGCACATTCCCACAATTACAAATTTGCACTATGTGACCATGGCTGTGTGGTCTCTACAGAGAGGTAGAGGATTGGATGTGCATGTAGTCTTCACACCTTTACATTCCACAGATAAGCACTGTGAGAAACTCGCAGTGCCTTCAGCCTTGGGGCTCTCAATAGTACTGTTATACACTCGCACCATCAACCTAAACTCAGTCAAACACATAAAGGACCCAAGTCAAAGTCTACACTGTACAAGAGCCAATTGTTGCATGGAAAAAATCTACAAAAACAGAACATCTTGAAAAAGCAAATACTTTTTTTTTTAGTTTAAACAAGGAAATGTTATTTTGGAACAATACAACTAAATGATAACAATTCAATAACTAACAGAAATTCATACAAAATTGTTGCAGATGGTGAAATGTACAATATTTATTTATAATAAAATATACAATATCAAAGTAAGAGGGCTTAATACAATCTAAATGAATATCAACATTTTATAGAATAGCTATTGTACAGACCCCCCAGGATATAGCGGCATAGATTAGCAAATTTAGCGGCTCAAATATGGAAATTTAGCTGCACAAATATGGAAATTTAGCGGCATTTTTGCTGCACTTTATTTTACTCATAATCATTCATTTTCAGCTTTAAAACAATGGAAACTGTTTTAGCAGAGTATTCCACTTTGAAATAGGCCCTGATGTGATGTTATTTCCTGTAATGTTCCTTCCACGAACCCCTAGCATTTTAGTGAATTGACGCCCATGCTCTAGTTGCTGCCAAGACCTGGAAAGACCCCCCCCCCACCAGCTCTCTACAGTCCCCTCGCCTGCCAGACTTCAATATTAGACTCAAGACCTAGCTCTTCAATAGAGACCAGGTGCCCAGATACCCCTACGGGTGACAGTGTTGCGGTTTACAAATGCTGTTTGACTGTAACTATCAGACCACATATTTGAATTCAGTCTTCGGTTAACCTAGCCTATATTCACCTACTCTCCTATTGTGAACAGACGCAGGATCGGTCTGTCTAGAAGAGCAACCAGGAGTGGGCGGCTTTAAGGGGGGATTATTCTACTCTTTTTTTTTAAAGAAATATTTCCATAAAAATGGTTGATGTGACAGGTGTCATCCCTTCTACTCTCCTGAAGCCTGTTTGTTTGACTTTCTTTCTCACTGGAGTAAAATTTAGGGTCTCATGTGCAGGGGTGTAACGCTCACTTCATGCATCCAAATTTAATGGCGCTGGGGTACTCTTAGAAGCAGCTGGGCACTTTAAAGAACTATGGGCCAGATGTAGGTAAAACCATTTTACAGATTCTAAAATACCGAATTTTACCGATTCCGTATTTCAGAATCAGTAAATGGAATGTAGGTAAAAAATCGGTAATTATTACCGATTCAGTAAAATTCGGTATCGGAGAATCTGTATTTACCGAATCGGTATTTACCGAATTGGTTACCCCATTCATTCCTATGGCCCTTTATGGCCATAGGATTGAATGGGAAATACCGATTCAGTAAATACCGAATCAGGAAAGAAAAAAAAAGTGAAACCAATGAAGGCAGCCAATCAGGTAAAAACACACTCCCCCTCCCTACCAGGAAGTGGCTACCCAGGCAGCTGCAACTAATTAGAAGGTTCTGGAGAGGCAGTCAGAGCTGAGCAGAGTCACAGAGCAGCAGAGAGAGTATTTTTCAACTTCACAAATAGAAAAATGGCAAGCAGCAGTGAAAGCCTGAAGTCTGACAGGAAGAGGAAAATCAAATGCAGCAGCATGGAGCTGCAGGTACTTGTGGAGGAGGTAGTGAGGTTGCACCACAAACTTTTATACCTAGGGGCCAAATCACGCAGTCGATCCACTGACACAGAAGGGACTGCACCAGAGAGGGAGGAGAGTGAGGAAGCAGGTTCAAGCCGAGTGGTAAAAATTGCAGGACAAAGGAGACACAACTGGCATGTCCATGGAAGGTGACAATGTACAGACCTCAGAGTTGCTGCACTCCCCGCAGCTTTCCCAATCCCCTCAATTGCAATTTTCACCAGAAAATTCACCACCTTTGCTCCAGTCCACTCCTGTAACCCCACCAGCCAGGAGGCGTGTCGTGGCCCCACTACCATCAATGGAGGCAGCAGAGGGTGAGGGGGGGCTGAAAACACCGTGGCTAAGAGTCCAGCAGCACTGCAGTCCACAAATGAGATGGGCCCTTCTCGCAGGAGACAACGCAGACACAGCAGTGCAGGTGGACGTGGTGAGGGCACTGTGTTCCGTGGGCTAGAGGGGAGCATGGTGCGCATTCAAAGAATGCAGGGCAAATCCATCCAAGCCTGCCAACGCCAAGTCAGAGCCCTGAATGTGCACATAGGAGACATAGGGAAGGGCATGAGAGACATAGTGGAGGCGAATAAAGAAGTTGCAAAAACAAATAGGGAAATTGCAGCAGGGATGCAGCAGAGGAGCCAATCAGTTACGCAGCTCTGCTCTAAACCTGGCAGTGTGTCACACACATGGCGCAGGGATGCCCGTGCCCAGAATTCGGCCATCAATCGCCTGGCCACTGCCACATCCTTGCTATGCAGGAGAGGCATAAATATGCAGGAGGCATTTACCCAAAATACAACTGAGGTCACCAGGGGCATGGCCAGAATTACCAGTGCCCTAAAGGCAATGCTGATATCCCACACAGCACAGAATCCTGCCCTGGACGTGGCAGAGGGTGAAGACACAAGTAACCGGAGCAGCATAGCAAGCTTAAATGTGGAGACACGGAGGAGTACCAGGCACCACGCTGAGGCTGCAGGGCACGCTGAACAAAGTGAACAACATCCAAGTGGCTTAGGGAAGCGCGGGCGCAAGTGACATTGCCGTTCATGGGTAAAGTAACCCGGTACATACAGTCCCCACGTGTATACATTTTTTTTGTTGCACTTACGTGCTTAAACGTAGTTGCACCATTAAAATACGTTTGTCCCATACACAACCTGTCTGTGTCTCATTACTTACTCAGAAATAGTTGCGTGTAATCTCCTCACGTCTGTATCTGCCATCACTTGGTGTAGCCACTCCAGCAGGTTGTGGTTCAGGCACAGCAACCTCGTCATCATGATCCTCAAAGTCTGACAACTCCACCTCTGTGCCCTTCTTCACGGCAAGGTTGTGCAACATGGCACAGGCAGCAATGATTTTGCAGCAGGTGATGGGGGTATACTGCCGGGCACCTCCACTCTTATGCAGGCACCTGAACCTGCTCTTCCATATACCAAAGGTACGCTCCACAATATTTCTTGTGCTCTTGTGGGCCCTGTTATATCTTCTTTGGCTTGGTGTTGAGGGGTTGAGGTAGGGGTGAGGATGAAGGAACGGAGGGCATATGCACGGTCCCCTGAAAGGAAACGGGTGTACATTACTCACATGCATATATGTACTTCTTACTGCAATTGGTATTAATGGGGTCGCACACTGTATCTTACCTAGCAGGTATCCTTCACCAAATTCCCCTGCTGTCAGCCGTGCATAGATGCCGCTGTTTTAAATATGTAGGAGTCATGGGTACTCCCAGGAAATTTTGCAACAAGGCCAGTGACGACGCACTTGGCATTGCAGATCACCTGCACATTGATGGTGTGGGTGGACTTTCGATTCCTATATATGTATTCGGTGGCAGCTGGGGGACAAATGGGAATGTGGGTGCCATCAATGCAGCTAATCATATTGGGGAAATGCGCCATCAGATAAAAGTCAGTTTTTGTTAGGAGCAGTTCAGCGTGAGTTTCAGGGAAAGTTATGTACTGGTCCCTCCTCTGTACCATGGCGTCAAGGAATTTGTGGAAGAAGCGTGACAGGCTGCTCTGGGTCACCCCACCTACTGCAGCGACCACACTCTGGATACTCCCTGACGCAAGCAGGTGTAGGCTGCACAGCACCTGCACGTGGGGTGGAATGGCGTGCGCCCTTGGGGTAGTGTGCTCCAATAGTGGGTGGAGGTCCCTGATGAGGTTCAAGATGGTGTCTGAGTCCAACCTGTACCTCTGCAGAATCTCTGGCTCTGTGAGCATGAACAAGGTGATCCTCTGTCTGTAGACCTGCTCCTGTCTCTGCCATTCCCTCTCTCCTTCCTCCTGTAGCCGTAGCCGCCTCGCAATGACATAGAATGCCGCCATCGTGAAAAAAGTATTGCATTTTGGGTCCTTTTTTATAGGCTGCACCTGGTTACCACCTGATTTCAATCCATGGTAAATACAGACTCTTAAATACCGAATTTCAAGCAAATTCGGTATTTATGAGCTTACCTACATCTCAATGTTCAATTTTACTACTTCTTATTTACCGATTCGGTATATTTACCGATTCGGTAAATTCACCGAATCAGTAAAATTACAGATTCGGTAAATTTACCGATTCGCAAACTGTTGCGAATCGGTAAAATTACCGATTCGGTAATTTTACCGATTCGGACTGTTTACCGATTCGGTAACTTTACCGAATTGGTAAATTTACCTATTCGGACGATTTTCTGTCCCCTACATCTCAAATACCAAATACCGGTCGGTAACGGCCGAAATTCGGTATTTTCAGTCGTTACCTACCGGTATTTGGTTACCTACATCTGGCCCTGTATCATTAATGTATTCAAATTTTCAGCCCCTCCTCTATTTTAAGAGTCTGTCTATAGTGCCGCTTGGGGTGCCCCGTGCTGGATTTAGCATCCCTCCTTTCATGCATCACGTGCCTGGTGCTCCCTCCTCTATGGCTGCGTCCTCAGGTCACAGTCTCTTCCTCGGGAGGGGCTTCCCGGCCCCGAAGGCCAGCATTCCTGGCGCAGATGCAGGCCTGGGCCATAGGCTGTCAGGGGCTGGCACTGCCATTGAGATGTTATTGCCCTGTGAGCGGATTTTTTCAAAAGTGCCGATTTCGCGGGCACTTTTGTAATAATGCCGCGATTTTTACAAAAGTGCTGATTTTCGCGGGCACTTTTGTAAAAATCGCTGCATTTTTTCAAAAGTGCCGATTTCGCGGCAAACCGTGAAATCGTGAAATCGCGAAAACCTGGAGGGTCTGGCTGTAATGTAATATTAAAGGGAAATAGATTGCATGGGTAAGAAAACAGATATATGGATAAAAGGTTAATAAAAAGAAAAAACAAATACTTTTAAAGACTGCAAGATGAAATAAAATAGACAATGTAAGCAGGGATTGTATAGCTGATGTGGGTTACCTTAATGGATTTTATAGTAATAGTTGAGATATCAAACCCTAAATTTGTCAATAAGGTTACAGCTATGAATATACAGCCCAATAGGGAGCCGTTTCAAAGTAGAATTGTAATACTACAGCCGGGTCTGAGGCAAAGAAAGACTCGCCCCACGTAAAGCTCTGTTTAGACCCATCTATGAAGAGGCAAATTCGGAAGAGACTGTCATACACGGGCAATGGGGAATATGCTCCTTACTGTGGAACTTCAAAGAAGGCGGTGGCACGTGCAACAGATTAAAGTCCGAGCACCAAATCACTCCCCTGGAGAGAAACTTGTGGCAAGCTCCCGGGCCCCAGGACAGTCCAATCTGGCAGCTATCTGGCAGCTAGGCTGTGGAATTCTTCGCCGGAAAAGATCTGTGGTATGGATGGTGTACTCGCTTTTAGGAAAGCTCTTAAAACTTTCCTCTTTCCTTTAGCCTAACTTATGGTACTTCTGGCAGTTACCATGGTTTCTGATCACTGTGCCGAATCACACTTCGTAGCTAGAAGCGCCGGGACGCCCCTTCGCTGGGGCAGCTGCACGCTATACAAGCCGCATTAACATAACATAACAAAGAGGGTCACATACAATTAGCTGTGCATTCAGCTTCAGCCACGTCCACCCGGAAGAATGCCACAACCCCAATCAGAGTGAAATGTGCGTGTCTCTAATCATAACGCGTGACTCAGGGATGTCTGGGTGAATGAGTGCCTGCAGTTTACACTTGAAAGCACCCAAATTTAGCAACAGATCTAGTGCACCTAATATGACAATTGCACCCTGGAACTTTTAGTACAACCCAGTAGCGGTTCGCACAAGTAAGAGCATTGGGGCGGGGCAGGGTGGGTGGTGGTGGAAGTCGTCATACGGTGGGATAAGTAATATTAAATAAATAAATACGTAAAACCACGTACTTTGCACTCGCTGCATCGCCGCGTTGGCAATGTGGCGAGCGCAAACAAAGTGGGTTTATTTATTTAATATTGCTTATCCCATCGTCTGTCCACTTCCACCACCGCCCACCCTGCCGCTCTTACCGATGCAAGCTGCTACTGGTACAACCTCAAAAGAATGCATTTCTATCCGCAGGCTTGTTGTAGAGAAGGCTGCAGTCCGAATGGTGTTCTATGTATAAATGTCACATTCCCATAGCAGAGCACAAACGAGAGAGAAGCATGGAACCAGTGTGACTTCTCATTAGGGACCTAAAGGGACATTTTAATCAAATCGAGGTATGACTATAGCCTTTTTTGCTCTGTAAACACACTGCAGCTGCATCTGTCAAAGGTGAGGGCACAGCCCACCTCCCGCTGCAATCACAGATGGCCACAAATTGCGACCTGACTAATTATAATTAATTAGGTAGCTCATTTTGCAACGCCCTGCGATTCTGAACAGACCTATTTGTATACAGGTCGGTTCACAAAGACATTGCGCCACAATTAAAGGTTGCCCCACTTTCTGTGACAGTTCAGTCGCCACAACCACAGCCAGAGATGCCTCCCCAACCTCGATGTTACAGCCAAATGCGTGAAGTGACTAGTGCATGGCCAACAGGAGGAGGGGCTACCATATTGACCACCCAAAAATTCAGGGTCTTTTAAAATTCCATATACCTTTGAGGAAGAAGAAACAAGTGAAGACCATGAACAGGCTTAGCCCGCAGATGGAGGCCATGGTGAAAACATCACAACAGTGTTGTAGCTAGAGAGGTTGACCTCGAGGCGGGGGAACCGGGTTCGAATCTCGGCAGGGACACTTAATATCCCGTGATTCTGGGCAAATCACTTAATCTCTTCGAGCCTGACAAAATGAATGTGTCCGACTGTAACGAAACTAGTCCTCATGTAAAGCACTCTGATACCTTCAGGTCGAGTTTGCACTACATAAACCTTCCCCCCCAAAAAAAGAAGATGTTCACAAATGCAGTCCCCGGGAGCTTGTTTCCTTCCCAGTGTAAGAATTGGCTTTTGTAGTTTGGTTTGCCCTGTTCCCATCATGCACTGGGACAGGAACAGACTAATTTGCATACAGCCAGGTTCTGAAACTGGGATGGTGCAGTGAGCTAAAAAACGGTGTTGAATCTAGCCCTGATCTCTTGACTGGGTGAGAGCTTTCTGCTTAATTCAGAGACTCTGTCCCTCACCACCCCTTGTTGTAAATATTTTTGTCCACCCTAAGCGTGGAAGGGTATTCTCAGATGTGAGACCCTTGCTCATTGCACCATCAGGATTCAAGCAAACCGGGCCGAAGACGGCTGTAATGCCAGAAACCGGTCCCCGGGAGCTTGTTTCCTTCCCAGTGTAAGAATTGGCTTTTGTAGTTTGGTTTGCCCTGTTCCCATCATGCACTGGGACAGGAACAGACTAATTTGCATACAGCCAGGTTCTGAAACTGGGATGGTGCAGTGAGCTAAAAAACGGTGTTGGATCTAGCCCTGATCTCTTGACTGGGTGAGAGCTTTCTGCTTAATTCAGAGACTCTGTCCCTCACCACCCCTTGTTGTAAATATTTTTGTCCACCCTAAGCGTGGAAGGGTATTCTCAGATGTGAGACCCTTGCTCATTGCACCATCAGGATTCAAGCAAACCGGGCCGAAGACTGCTGTAATGCCAGAAACCGGTCCCCGGGAGCTTGTTTCCTTCCCAGTGTAAGAATTGGCTTTTGTAGTTTGGTTTGCCCTGTTCCCATCATGCACTGGGACAGGAACAGACTAATTTGCATACAGCCAGGTTCTGAAACTGGGATGGTGCAGTGAGCTAAAAAACGGTGTTGGATCTAGCTCTGATCTCTTGACTGGGTGAGAGATTTCTGCTTAATTCAGAGACTCTGTCCCTCACCACCCCTTGTTGTAAATATTTTTGTCCACCCTAAGCGTGGAAGGGTATTCTCAGATGTGAGACCCTTGCTCATTGCACCATCAGGATTCAAGCAAACCGGGCCGAAGACGGCTGTAATGCCAGAAACCGGTCCCCGGGAGCTTGTTTCCTTCCCAGTGTAAGAATTGGCTTTTGTAGTTTGGTTTGCCCTGTTCCCATCATGCACTGGGACAGGAACAGACTAATTTGCATACAGCCAGGTTCTGAAACTGGGATGGTGCAGTGAGCTAAAAAACGGTGTTGGATCTAGCCCTGATCTCTTGACTGGGTGAGAGATTTCTGCTTAATTCAGAGACTCTGTCCCTCACCACCCCTTGTTGTAAATATTTTTGTCCACCCTAAGCGTGGAAGGGTATTCTCAGATGTGAGACCCTTGCTCATTGCACCATCAGGATTCAAGCAAACCGGGCCGAAGACGGCTGTAATGCCAGAAACCGGTCCCCGGGAGCTTGTTTCCTTCCCAGTGTAAGAATTGGCTTTTGTAGTTTGGTTTGCCCTGTTCCCATCATGCACTGGGACAGGAACAGACTAATTTGCATACAGCCAGGTTCTGAAACTGGGATGGTGCAGTGAGCTAAAAAACGGTGTTGGATCTAGCCCTGATCTCTTGACTGGGTGAGAGCTTTCTGCTTAATTCAGAGACTCTGTCCCTCACCACCCCTTGTTGTAAATATTTTTGTCCACCCTAAGCGTGGAAGGGTATTCTCAGATGTGAGACCCTTGCTCATTGCACCATCAGGATTCAAGCAAACCGGGCCGAAGACGGCTGTAATGCCAGAAACCGGTCCCCGGGAGCTTGTTTCCTTCCCAGTGTAAGAATTGGCTTTTGTAGTTTGGTTTGCCCTGTTCCCATCATGCACTGGGACAGGAACAGACTAATTTGCATACAGCCAGGTTCTGAAACTGGGATGGTGCAGTGAGCTAAAAAAACGGTGTTGGATCTAGCCCTGATCTCTTGACTGGGTGAGAGCTTTCTGCTTAATTCAGAGACTCTGTCCCTCACCACCCCTTGTTGTAAATATTTTTGTCCACCCTAAGCGTGGAAGGGTATTCTCAGATGTGAGACCCTTGCTCATTGCACCATCAGGATTCAAGCAAACCGGGCCGAAGACGGCTGTAATGCCAGAAACCGGTCCCCGGGAGCTTGTTTCCTTCCCAGTGTAAGAATTGGCTTTTGTAGTTTGGTTTGCCCTGTTCCCATCATGCACTGGGACAGGAACAGACTAATTTGCATACAGCCAGGTTCTGAAACTGGGATGGTGCAGTGAGCTAAAAAACGGTGTTGGATCTAGCCCTGATCTCTTGACTGGGTGAGAGCTTTCTGCTTAATTCAGAGACTCTGTCCCTCACCACCCCTTGTTGTAAATATTTTTGTCCACCCTAAGCATGGAAGGGTATTCTCAGATGTGAGACCCTTGCTCATTGCACCATCAGGATTCAAGCAAACCGGGCCGAAGACGGCTGTAATGCCAGAAACCGGTCCCCGGGAGCTTGTTTTCTTCCCAGTGTAAGAATTGGCTTTTGTAGTTTGGTTTGCCCTGTTCCCATCATGCACTGGGACAGGAACAGACTAATTTGCATACAGCCAGGTTCTGAAACTGGGATGGTGCAGTGAGCTAAAAAACGGTGTTGGATCTAGCCCTGATCTCTTGACTGGGTGAGAGCTTTCTGCTTAACTCAGAGACTCTGTCCCTCCCCACCCCTTGTTGTAAATATTTTTGTCCACCCTAAGCGTGGAAGGGTATTCTCAGATGTGAGACCCTTGCTCATTGCACCATCAGGATTCAAGCAAACCGGGCCGAAGACGGCTGTAATGCCAGAAACCGGTCCCCGGGAGCTTGTTTCCTTCCCAGTGTAAGAATTGTGTTAGAACTGGCTATTTCTGGTAGGCTAAGGCTGACGCCAAAGCCAGGCAGAAACCACCATTCTAGTCAGGGCAAGGAAGTCACACGCCAAGATAACCTCTGCTCACCCCCTTGGTAGCTTGGCACAAGCAGTAAGGCTAAACTCGGAGGCAATGTGTAAAGCATTTGCGCCAGCGCACAACAGCAACAACATATTAGGCACACCACAGAAGAGACTCCACACAAGGTTATTATAAAAATAACTTTTGTATTGTAAAAACACATCAGATAAAATCACACATATACATGGTGCCAACTGGCACGGGCAATATTCACAGGGATTATGTACATAAGACCGGGCCACAAGGGCCACTGTCATAGTCAGATATAGCACTTCTAGAATAAGAAATAATAAAACATAAAATGGTAATCACAAAGATAACAACCAGTAACCACTAGTAACAGGAACCAGGACCTTACTAGGACCACCTGTACTAAGAAAGAAGAACCACCTAAGTATCACACAGCATTAGGGGTCTAAGAAAGAATACATTACTCATAATGCAATAAACCTACATTCAGAGGAGTAGAAAAGACAACCACCTAAGTATCACTCAGCATTTAGGGGTCTAGGAAAAGGACACATTACCCATGATGCAATAACCTACATTCAGAGGAGTAAGAATAGAGCACATGATGCAATAAACTACATTCAGGGGTGCAGCGCAAGAAGACACATGATGACTAACCATTCAGAGGTGCAGCGCATGGAAAGGAAGACACATGATGCAGTAACACATTCAGAGGTGTTAAGAATAGGGCACATGATGCAATAAAATACATTCAGGGGTGCAGCGCAAGAGGACACATGATGACTAAACATTCAGAGGTGCAGCGCATGGAAAGGAAGACACATAATGCATAAACATTCAGAGGTGCCTAATAAATCAATAGCGCAAAAACACAGTAGGCAATTACTATTTAAAAACATAGAAATCACATTGCGCCAACACTACATAAGCCACTACCTGTGGCAGTCCCTAGGCCAACTGGCCTTGTTGGGGCAAGGATGCCCTGGGTCCAAAGTCAGGGCGCGCTGCCATGCAGCGCCAGTCCAAAGTACAAAAGCCTAAACGTGGCAGTTGCCCACAAAGTGCTGGGCAACTGTGTACATCACAGAAAGGCCTAAACGTGGCAGGTGCCCACAAAGTGCTGGGCACCTGAAGAATCAACAAAACGGCGCCAGCTAAGCCACACAGGCTCTGAAGCCAACACTGCGCACGTTGGAGCCACACAGGCTCTGGCCAACACTGGTCAAACGTTGGAGCCACACAGGCTCTTAAAAACATATATGGCCCCTCTGAGCCACACAGGCTCTCTCAGCGTTGGGGCGACCCACTGCCAAACGGGGCCGCCCTGACTCTCCATTTACTTCTTCAAATGTCCCCCAGAGCCTCTCTCAGGGCTCAACATCAACAATGCCCCCTTCGTTGGAGCCTCAAGGCTCTGGCGTAACGTTGGGGCGACCCACTGCCAACCGGGGCCGCCCGAGCACCAACACTGCCTCACCGGCACACAAAACTCCATCTGCTCCCTCCCGGAGCAGCAACAGCACTGCCCCCGTCTCACCCGGCCCCAGCCCAGACTCACCGGGCCGCTTCTGATGCAGGACGGGCGCCGGGATCCTCTCCAGTCCACCGGGGATCCTGGCCGTGCAGCGGAAGAGCGCCCAAACCTCGGAGCGCTCTAGGACATCACCGCTGGCGCCTGCAGGGCTCTCCCTTCGCATGGGAGCCCAGCACAGGCAGGCGCCCGCCTCGCTGCTTCACCCGGTCCCCCATCTCGGGACCGGGGCTTCGCAATCGCCGCCTCTCTCCTCTCGCTGCCGGCAGCCAATCCCAGCGCGGCAATGGGGCGGGACTTCCTCTGCAACCCGGAAGTCCCGCCTATGGTCAGGCGAAACGCTGCCTGACTTCCTGTGCGCGGCTCGGGCCGCGGCGGTGATTACGGGGGCAAATCGAGGGCTGGGCACCCTCAAAAGTAATATAAGTCAGTTAAGCGAGGTAGGCACTCGCAAAGGGCGCCATAGTCGGGGTGGCACCCGCAAATCAGATAAGAGTGCACACGAAGCACTCGGACAGTCACAGGGCAGGAGCGCTTCCCCCCACGGGATAACCACAGCGCTCTGCCATCCATCAGGTTAAGAGAGCGCCCACGAGGCGCTGGGGAGCCCAGAAAGCACCAAAACGCCCCAGAAAGAACCCCCACAGCAAGGAGGGTCCCAGCAGCTGCAGGGCATTACAGGTTAAGGCTTCCAGGGCCCAAACAAAGTCCAGCAAAGAGTCCTCAAAGATGCAGCCAGACAGGGGGACAGCCAGGAAGAGTCCCCCAGCAGTCCATCAGATGTCCAGGAGCTGGGCAGAGCCCAGGGATCCCCCTGAGCCCCAGCAGCAGCATGCTCCTGGCAGATTCAAGTTGAAAACAAGAACAATTTGGAAGGGGATACAACCCCTTTTTATACAGTGCAAAACCTTTGAAGTTCTTTGAAGTCCTTTGAAGCAGGCAGTGTGAGAACCAGCTGGACTGGTTTAGAGGGAAGTCCCCTTCAGTATCAGGGACAGAGGTGTCAGTCGCTCAGCGGGAGGTGGAGCCAGCTTTGTAGTTACACAGGAACAGCCCTTCACTATCAGGTGCCATCTCCTCCCACTTCCCTGGCAGCAGATGCTGCCTTTCATCCATGGGCTGACTCAGACAACCTCCTGGGCTCTCCAGCCCCTGTCATCCTCAAACCAGACAGTCAATCCACAAGCAGGCCCATGCACTCTGGGCCAGGCTCACCAGCCAATCACACGCTAGCAGCAACGTGCACAAATATGCCAACTTCCAAAAGTAGGACTTCTAGACTAGACACAGCCATGCTGCATACATCATTTTGCAGCATTCATTCTCACGAGTTCTCTCATACCAAACTCGCCCCTGCACTCCCCACGCATCAGGAACTACCATGGGCATACAGATTCCCCATTCATTCCTATGGGAGGGCAGGTCACTCACTATTCATTCACAGAGAGCTCAAGCACTTTACACTGTACCATAGTGAAAAAGTGCGCAGAGGCCTAAAATCACCAATCCCAGGTTCCATAAATAGGCTAGGAAAACGCAAAAAGTCTAGGGGTGAACCTGCCTAATGGGCCGGGTCCAACACAACCCCCTTCCAGCCAAAACGCAGGGTAGACCAATCACACCACTGATGGGCTGCACTGCTTTGGGCGACAAAACCACGGACACGGCCTCGCACAGCAGGGACACCGTCCAGTTTTTCGCCACTCTGAACCTACATGGTTTCCTCCAAATAATAACTCTCTGACTCAACTAGGGTACCCCACTGGTACACACTAGTCATCCACAGCCAAGACCAGGCCATAGGCCATCCAAATCACAGGTCCTAACTAATCCACAGAGTGGGGGGTAATAACCCCTGGCACACAATAGCCATGCTCCACTCTCTCTCTCAGTGTAGCTACAACCACCACTGATTCAACAACCTAGGGACCATACCCTCAGGCTGACCAGAGGTCACGGGCAAGAATGCCCCACCCTACCTCTACTTCTGGGTTTCCGCACCCTCACAGAAAAGCACTTCACCAGAACACAATTCTCCTACCAGATCAGGACCTCACTCCATCACTGGTCTACCACCTGGAAACTATTCCACTTCTGAGGTACAAAGCACACAGCACAGTTACTCTTCAAGCAGGTGGGGGGACACAGCACCCAGCAAAGCCCCCTTTCCTCTACCTTGGTGGAAACAACAAACTGCAGGTGAGCCCCAGAACACACAGCAAGGGCAGCCCCCTCAGTCTCTTCAGCTGATCCACTTTGGTAGAGATTCCTCTTGACCTATAAGTTTCCTAATCTCCCAACCTAAGATCTAAACCCTCAGGTTACACCGGGGTCAGAAGTAAGGACACCGTCCCTCTGCACCCCCTTCCAGTTCCAGTATGTCTCAGGCTAGACAGAACACACGCCAGCGGCGTATCAGCGACACACTCTCCTCCAGTACTCCCTATCACAGGGTGATTCTCAGTATGTCCCAGGCTAGACAGAGCACACGCCAGCGGCGTATCAGTGACACACTTTCCTCCAGTACTCCTTCCAGGTCAGGCCACACCCCAACCTGGCTTTCCCCCCTCCTTGGGGAACGACCTCCAGAGGCCCCACAAATGGTCAAGCACTCTAGACAGTCAAATGCTCAGCGAGCCAGGACTTCTGCACCCTCCACTTAGGAGCGGTACTGCCCAACACTAGGACCGCCGGAGTTCTGGTTACAGACACTCCCCGTCCTCTAGACACAGGAAGATCCTCCTCAAATGACCTATGTACAGCTTAGGCCCCTGACCTGGCGCTCCCTTGAGGAACCCTCCAGGCCCTGAGATAGAGTTTCAGGCCAACGTGGGACACACCGTCCCACACTCACTCCGCCTCCACTGAGACAGGGCGTGAGCCCCTACACCCCTACCATACTACTGGGACCAAGCTGGGTTACACTTGAACCTCTTCCCCTTTACAGGATCATCAGATACACAAGCCACTCCTTTTGGAACCACTCCCTAATGCCTCTGCAAGACATCTAGCACACCGCCAGACATCCACCTTCTTGTCCAGTGCCTCTGCAGGACCTCCTGCACACCACCAGAGGTACACCTCTCATGCAAGCTCTTTAACAAAAAGAAAACTCACACCAACTCCTCCAGTTCAGCACATCATTCGTTCGCACACTCCCCCCCCTCGGACTGGTAGGGCAGTTTCCACCACCCCTGATCACTCAACCTGACCACACGTGACACAGGTACCAAACTCTGGGAGCGGGGAATGGGAATTAACACACTGGACACATTAAAGCTGCCACCACTGGATCCTACCACACTGGGGAATCCAGACACACACTACACTCAGGGAACAACCACCCTCCTGAGCAAGTCATTTCTCCTCACACTCCCTCTCTTCCATCTACCCACACAGGGACAGGATTTGGGATTGGACATTGGACCCAGCAAGGGATTCCTAAGCTATGGGAACCTCCCCCTCTACTGGCGTCCCGCCCTCTCACTTTCTCTCATCTGCCACTAAACATAAAGCGCAGAAACACATTTGAAAATGACACTCTTGAGGAAAAAAAATCAAAAAACAATAATCCCAAACATGTGACTATCTGAAAAAACAATTGTAGAGTTTTGTAATGTAGCCAGTTGTTGCTATGGCACTGCGCAAACACAAGTCCAAAATCCGCACCGCTGACCAACAATGTTAGAACTGGCTATTTCTGGTAGGCTAAGGCTGACGCCAAAGCCAGGCAGAAACCACCATTCTAGTCAGGGCAAGGAAGTCACACGCCAAGATAACCTCTGCTCACCCCCTTGGTAGCTTGGCACAAGCAGTAAGGCTAAACTCGGAGGCAATGTGTAAAGCATTTGCGCCAGCGCACAACAGCAACAACATATTAGGCACACCACAGAAGAGACTCCACACAAGGTTATTATAAAAATAACTTTTGTATTGTAAAAACACATCAGATAAAATCACACATATACATGGTGCCAACTGGCACGGGCAATATTCACAGGGATTATGTACATAAGACCGGGCCACAAGGGCCACTGTCATAGTCAGATATAGCACTTCTAGAATAAGAAATAATAAAACATAAAATGGTAATCACAAAGATAACAACCAGTAACCACTAGTAACAGGAACCAGGACCTTACTAGGACCACCTGTACTAAGAAAGAAGAACCACCTAAGTATCACACAGCATTAGGGGTCTAAGAAAGAATACATTACTCATAATGCAATAAACCTACATTCAGGGGAGTAGAAAAGACAACCACCTAAGTATCACTCAGCATTTAGGGGTCTAGGAAAAGGACACATTACCCATGATGCAATAACCTACATTCAGAGGAGTAAGAATAGAGCACATGATGCAATAAACTACATTCAGGGGTGCAGCGCAAGAAGACACATGATGACTAACCATTCAGAGGTGCAGCGCATGGAAAGGAAGACACATGATGCAGTAACACATTCAGAGGTGTTAAGAATAGGGCACATGATGCAATAAAATACATTCAGGGGTGCAGCGCAAGAGGACACATGATGACTAAACATTCAGAGGTGCAGCGCATGGAAAGGAAGACACATAATGCATAAACATTCAGAGGTGCCTAATAAATCAATAGCGCAAAAACACAGTAGGCAATTACTATTTAAAAACATAGAAATCACATTGCGCCAACACTACATAAGCCACTACCTGTGGCAGTCCCTAGGCCAACTGGCCTTGTTGGGGCAAGGATGCCCTGGGTCCAAAGTCAGGGCGCGCTGCCATGCAGCGCCAGTCCAAAGTACAAAAGCCTAAACGTGGCAGTTGCCCACAAAGTGCTGGGCAACTGTGTACATCACAGAAAGGCCTAAACGTGGCAGGTGCCCACAAAGTGCTGGGCACCTGAAGAATCAACAAAACGGCGCCAGCTAAGCCACACAGGCTCTGAAGCCAACACTGCGCACGTTGGAGCCACACAGGCTCTGGCCAACACTGGTCAAACGTTGGAGCCACACAGGCTCTTAAAAACATATATGGCCCCTCTGAGCCACACAGGCTCTCTCAGCGTTGGGGCGACCCACTGCCAAACGGGGCCGCCCTGACTCTCCATTTACTTCTTCAAATGTCCCCCAGAGCCTCTCTCAGGGCTCAACATCAACAATGCCCCCTTCGTTGGAGCCTCAAGGCTCTGGCGTAACGTTGGGGCGACCCACTGCCAACCGGGGCCGCCCGAGCACCAACACTGCCTCACCGGCACACAAAACTCCATCTGCTCCCTCCCGGAGCAGCAACAGCACTGCCCCCGTCTCACCCGGCCCCAGCCCAGACTCACCGGGCCGCTTCTGATGCAGGACGGGCGCCGGGATCCTCTCCAGTCCACCGGGGATCCTGGCCGTGCAGCGGAAGAGCGCCCAAACCTCGGAGCGCTCTAGGACATCACCGCTGGCGCCTGCAGGGCTCTCCCTTCGCATGGGAGCCCAGCACAGGCAGGCGCCCGCCTCGCTGCTTCACCCGGTCCCCCATCTCGGGACCGGGGCTTCGCAATCGCCGCCTCTCTCCTCTCGCTGCCGGCAGCCAATCCCAGCGCGGCAATGGGGCGGGACTTCCTCTGCAACCCGGAAGTCCCGCCTATGGTCAGGCGAAACGCTGCCTGACTTCCTGTGCGCGGCTCGGGCCGCGGCGGTGATTACGGGGGCAAATCGAGGGCTGGGCACCCTCAAAAGTAATATAAGTCAGTTAAGCGAGGTAGGCACTCGCAAAGGGCGCCATAGTCGGGGTGGCACCCGCAAATCAGATAAGAGTGCACACGAAGCACTCGGACAGTCACAGGGCAGGAGCGCTTCCCCCCACGGGATAACCACAGCGCTCTGCCATCCATCAGGTTAAGAGAGCGCCCACGAGGCGCTGGGGAGCCCAGAAAGCACCAAAACGCCCCAGAAAGAACCCCCACAGCAAGGAGGGTCCCAGCAGCTGCAGGGCATTACAGGTTAAGGCTTCCAGGGCCCAAACAAAGTCCAGCAAAGAGTCCTCAAAGATGCAGCCAGACAGGGGGACAGCCAGGAGGAGTCCCCCAGCAGTCCATCAGATGTCCAGGAGCTGGGCAGAGCCCAGGGATCCCCCTGAGCCCCAGCAGCAGCATGCTCCTGGCAGATTCAAGTTGAAAACAAGAACAATTTGGAAGGGGATACAACCCCTTTTTATACAGTGCAAAACCTTTGAAGTTCTTTGAAGTCCTTTGAAGCAGGCAGTGTGAGAACCAGCTGGACTGGTTTAGAGGGAAGTCCCCTTCAGTATCAGGGACAGAGGTGTCAGTCGCTCAGCGGGAGGTGGAGCCAGCTTTGTAGTTACACAGGAACAGCCCTTCACTATCAGGTGCCATCTCCTCCCACTTCCCTGGCAGCAGATGCTGCCTTTCATCCATGGGCTGACTCAGACAACCTCCTGGGCTCTCCAGCCCCTGTCATCCTCAAACCAGACAGTCAATCCACAAGCAGGCCCATGCACTCTGGGCCAGGCTCACCAGCCAATCACACGCTAGCAGCAACGTGCACAAATATGCCAACTTTCAAAAGTAGGACTTCTAGACTAGACACAGCCATGCTGCATACATCATTTTGCAGCATTCATTCTCACGAGTTCTCTCATACCAAACTCGCCCCTGCACTCCCCACGCATCAGGAACTACCATGGGCATACAGATTCCCCATTCATTCCTATGGGAGGGCAGGTCACTCACTATTCATTCACAGAGAGCTCAAGCACTTTACACTGTACCATAGTGAAAAAGTGCGCAGAGGCCTAAAATCACCAATCCCAGGTTCCATAAATAGGCTAGGAAAACGCAAAAAGTCTAGGGGTGAACCTGCCTAATGGGCCGGGTCCAACAAATTGGCTTTTGTAGTTTGGTTTGCCCTGTTCCCATCATGCACTGGGACAGGAACAGACTAATTTGCATACAGCCAGGTTCTGAAACTGGGATGGTGCAGTGAGATAAAAAAAGGTGTTGGATCTAGCCCTGATCTCTTGACTGGGTGAGAGCTTTCTGCTTAATTCAGAGACTCTGTCCCTCACCACCCCTTGTTGTAAATATTTTTGTCCACCCTAAGCGTGGAAGGGTATTCTCAGATGTGAGACCCTTGCTCATTGCACCATCAGGATTCAAGCAAACCGGGCCGAAGACGGCTGTAATGCCAGAAACCGGTCCCCGGGAGCTTGTTTCCTTCCCAGTGTAAGAATTGGCTTTTGTAGTTTGGTTTGCCCTGTTCCCATCATGCACTGGGACAGGAACAGACTAATTTGCATACAGCCCGGTTCTGAAACTGGGATGGTGCAGTGAGCTAAAAAACGGTGTTGGATCTAGCCCTGATCTCTTGACTGGGTGAGAGCTTTCTGCTTAATTCAGAGACTCTGTCCCTCACCACCCCTTGTTGTAAATATTTTTGTCCACCCTAAGCGTGGAAGGGTATTCTCAGATGTGAGACCCTTGCTCATTGCACCATCAGGATTCAAGCAAACCGGGCCGAAGACGGCTGTAATGCCAGAAACCGGTCCCCGGGAGCTTGTTTCCTTCCCAGTGTAAGAATTGGGGGGCATATTATCAAGGGGGTTTATCTCCGCTTTTTTGGCTTTAAAAGCCAAGAAAGCGGACATAAAATTATCTCCCTATTACCAAGCTGTCGCTAACACCAGTTAGCGACAGCTAGTAGGAGATAGCGACCATCTTGGGCCCCACTTTGCATGTCAGTGATATTTACCACTAATGAGATGCAAAGTGGGCGTGCCAAGATGTTAGAGACTGAAAACAGTCGCTAACATCGCTATCTTCTATTACCAACTTTTGGAGATATTCGCGCTAAGCGGGAATATCTCCAAAAGCTAACACCTGCCCTGAGCAGTTCTTAGCCATGTCATCCAATGGGAGGTGGATAACATGGCTAAGAGCATTAGCTCACTAATGCATGAATATCGCTGACTTTTCAGCGATATTCATGCATTTCGGCCGTTTTTTATCGCATTTGCGATAAACCTTGTTAATAGCAAGGTTTATCTGCGATAAAAATCGCCGATGTGCGGCGATAATGTTTGTCTCTAAACAAGTTAGAGACAAAAATTATCGCTAGTTGTTGGTAATATGCCCCTGGCTTTTGTAGTTTGGTTTGCCCTGTTCCCATCATGCACTGGGACAGGAACAGACTAATTTGCATACAGCCAGGTTCTGAAACTGGGATGGTGCAGTGAGCTAAAAAACGGTGTTGGATCTAGCCCCGATCTCTTGACTGGGTGAGAGCTTTCTGCTTAATTCAGAGACTCTGTCCCTCACCACCCCTTGTTGTAAATACACAAATGCAGTTGGGCAGGCTTTGGAATGAATCAATAGAGGTCTGGTGCAGGTGTTGTCAGCAGTGGAGCAGTTTCAGGCTGCCATGCCTCCATTCAACGATCACAGCTTCCTGTGCAGAAAGTGAGAAGGCCTTCATAAAAAGCAGCGCAACTACGTCAGAAGCCACGGCCTGAAAATGCATATGATGCATGGATGTGCGCACCTGTAGGTCATGTCCTATCCCATTGGGGATGTGGTCTGTTGGAATAGTTTTAATGTGCTTAACCCAGAATATGTAATAAATGCTTTCATCTGTGCATATCAATGTGGTCCTTTCACTAGCACTGAGGACATGTCCAGAAGTAAAGATGCCACCTTTGAAATATTCAGTGGAGTGTAGTGGTGTGACTCACTGGTTAGAGGCGGCAGACCCAGAAGCAGAGGTCGGCCCGGGACCAGGGTTCGATTCCCGACGCGGCAGGGTCTTGGGCCATGGTCTGCGGACTCGATAATTCTCGCCTCGGTGCCTACTGTAACCATGGGTCCCACTCAGCAACTCTGGGCAATAGCTTGCTTAATCTCTACTAACGGCCCCATCAGCGCCGGGGATGCTTGTCTTCACCTTGGAGATGCCCAGGAGGGACCATCTCACAGGGAAAGCCAGGATGGGTTCCCCAGCGGTATACAGCGCCGGGACGCCCCTTTGCTGGGGCAGCTGTGCACTTTACAAGTATACGACATTTAACATTTAACATTCAGCCAGCGCCTGTGAAATAAGTAGATGTGATTGTTTTGCATTGACACATAGTTGTTGATATCATACTCGTAAGTTGAATCACTACTCACTTTAGAAATACTCAAAGGCTGGTATTGTCCTACAATCACCTCTCATTCGCTCTTACTCCATCCGGAGGATATAGGGACATATTAGCAAAAAACTTGTTAAAATTGTCTTTGTTTTAGCAGCAGGAAACTTCCACTTAAACATGATAGTGGGCTTGCTAATATGCATTATAGAATTCCAATTGAAGCCCAGGGTAGATGTCCTGCTAATCTAACCTGGGCTTCTATTGGTATTCTATATCGCATTTTAGCAAGCCAGTTCATCGCCGTTTTAGCAGCAGTTTCCTGCCGCTAAAATGGTGATAATTTTAATGAGGTTCTTGCTAATATGCCCCATAGAGAGTAGACAGGGTCATCGTCATCTGAGTCGTACCACCTTACTTCCTCTTCCCGACCCCATTGGATGGCTTTGTTGTCCAGATAACACAAAGAGTAATCATATTGCTGCAAGTTTTAGAGTCATACAGAGATACTCCTCCTGTCTCAATGGAACCTGGACTTGAGGATTCAGAAAGGGCGCTCCACCACAGACATCGCAAGCCGCCGTTGTGCAGTGGACCTCTCGTGCCTTCCGCTGTTGGCTGGGACAGGGCATCAGGATCTGTGGGAGGGTCCCATAGACACTGCTACTTATTAGGAAAATACATCAGGTCTGCGTTTGTGATGTGAGTCTTTTTTAGGTTATGTAGGTAGTTTTAGTGCATTCTTAAACAGTAGGCATTCATTTGCAAGATCGCCCTACAAGGCATGCATGAGCAGCACTGAGTCGGAATATCTTCAAATCATGTTTTCTCCAAGGACGACAGACATTAAAGGCTGTACTAAGATTATAGCCTCAAAAAACTGTCACAGATTGTGCTAGAATTTTCAAATGCAGTTTGATTTTTTTGCACCGATTTATGTAAAAATAGGTCTGCTTACAAAATACAGATTCACTGGGGGTCGCAGAATGTCCTGACTAATTAATAACCATTAGTCAGGTAGCAATCAGCCACCTCCGTGTTATTGGCTACAATTTAGTAAAATAGAAGAAAATGTAATATATAAAATGATGTAAACATGTCAAGAACCCAGTCAGCAGAACTGGAACTATGCAAAGATTTATGTAGGGATAGGATAACGTGCCACTCACGGTTATTTGATCAAGCAAGACTAGGAAAGTCACTAGTTCAGGCCGACCGTGATGGAGCATGAGCAGGAACTAGGGAAGTCAAGCTGAAAAAGTTACCTTCCTAAAATCCAGTGCGTTAGAGTCCAGTTCACGGCGGAGGAGGCCATGAGAAGTAGGCCTTGGGGAGTTTACGGAGTTCTGCTATGTAAAACTCTGCAAACTGGCAAAAAAAACTACGCTGCACTATGGGAAGTTCCACAAGCAGTGGAGTGAGGTCATTTTGCAAAGTCATCCTGTGCCGTGGGCACCCCCCAACATTTTGCTGACTGGTACTGGTGGTAACTGACTCTGACTGACCCTGGGCTCTGCCTAACCAGGCCCAATGCCAGTTCTATGCTGAAAGAGACACATTTAGATTACAGTCAAAACACCTACATACACTAGGGCACACTATGGTATGGGGTTCCCCTGTGATTGGCATTACCTACCCCCTAGGGCCCTAGTACATATTAGGGCAGGGGGATTGAAACTAAGCCTGGGCAAAGCACTATGTTATGCTTGCGTAGTTTGCGAAGTTTGCGCTACTTCGCACTATGCGAATTGCACAGTGCAAACACACGTAGCGTACAAAAAGCATTGCAGTAATTTTTTGCTCAATGTCAAGTTAGCGAACGCGAGCGAGCAAAATTACATCCCGGCGAGACTTTTTCCTCGTTCGCGATCAGCAACATCAAGTTGCTGATCAGGAGAGTTGAAAATAAACCTCTTGTTGAGATTCTCAACCCGGGGAGGTCTGGTTTCTCATTGTAAGTGGTCGCGTATGCTCGCGACTGCTCGCAATGAGAAACTAGAAGTCTGCGTTGAGAAAGCTGCAGCTTGAGTAAAAATCTACTCGAGCGGCAGAAAATGACAGCTCGCACTGTGCAAGATGCCGTTTTCAATGATTGCACATTGCCAACAAGCATCCGGCACTGTGCAGTTATCGCGAACAGCGCACTATGCAGTTTGCGTAGTGCGAAATGCAGTTCACGTAGCTACGCGTAGCGCTACTACACAAACTACACCCAGGGTTAATTGAAACTACCTATCAGTCCCTAATATAAATAGGGTATGGCAGTTTAGAGGCCAGAAGCTTTTTATGCACTTGCATGTGTGCACTGCTGAAGCCTGAGGTCAGTTTAAAAGCAGCCCTGGGTGGCAGAACTGCTTTTAAAAAGTAAATTGTGCCAAAGCTCGACTTTGGTGTTTGGGGCACTTAAAAATGAATAACCTACAATGTTTCGGCATATTAGAAATCCCCAGGGTCTTCCCTAGGTGTCCCAGAGGTGTGGGATCAGTTATTTATAAGGTAGAACCTTATAAAAATGAGTTTTATGTGCCCTGGGTTAAGTGAAATTTCACATTTCACTCCCCACATTGTGATAAAGTGCTGCTCAAATTCAACTTTGATGCTAGGAGCACTGTGGAGGGATTCTACAGATTCAGACCCCCCAAAGTCTCCCCTAGTTGTTCTATGGGGTGGGAGTCCTGTAGATATAAGCAAAGTACTTATAAAATATGTTTTTGTAAGTACTGGTGCTGGAAATATGGACAAAGTCATTTTTCCCATTGCAAATCCCATGCCACATAGGTTAACATAGCAAGAAGTTATTAACGAATAACTCCTGATAGGAGAATGATAGAACTTCCATTCAAAGACTTACCAGAATGGTAGTGATGAATCCAACAATATCATATTGTTGAATTTCTCCTAAAATGTACAGACAAGAAGTTAGACTTTCGTGTTTGTAAGTCCAAATTCAGCCTTCCGTTGGAGTTAAGTGGATTAGCCAGGCTGCCTTGAAGAGCTGATAAAGAGCCCCTGGGGTTAACCAGCTCTGCTGGGAGGGCAGTGAGCTGCTACACAGGAATGCCAGAGCACGGGGAGGAGTTGTAAACCATGGTCTTCAAGGAGAAGAGGATGGCCTCAGTGTCATTTACAACTTCACTCTTTTGATCCAAAAGCAAGTGCTAGGCTTATGGAAGGAATTCACAGATGCAGGGGGAGAGGCTATGGAAAATAGCCATCTTAGGGATGTGTTTAGCCAGCTCTTACCTTCCTGCTGGGAAATCAGCCATTATGAATTTGGAGGATTTGGTGAGCTCTGGGACAAAATAATGCCACACTCCACAGGATATGGTCATATCCTTGTGGAGTTGCTCTGCTCCCATTGGTCAGGAGTAACCTCCTGCTTGACCCAGAGAACTTGGTATAAGTATCTGAGAGGGGCAGAGTCTCTCAGATCTGCTGCTTGAAACTTAAGAGAATCAGAAGGGTCTGCACTGAAGATTTTAATGCACATTTCTTAAGGCCAGGACTCTGAGATTGCGCCTTTTTTGCAGCATTTGAAACTACAGCCCTGTGGTTCAAACCTGCTTCAAAAGTACTAAAGAGTAGACTCCCTGCAAGCTACAGGTTAACAGAGCTCACTTCGACATCACCACAAAGAATCCCCAGTCTAGAGTACTACCAGTGGATTTGTAAGGGTTTTGTTCAAGTGGATTGCGGAATTGAAGTCTCACACTTTCAAAGACCCTCTTAGAGATTCTAGAACCTTGGATTGTGTGTTGGATACTTTGGGACCCGTAAGAAGAACTTCAGGAAAGCGTTCTAACTGGACCCCGCCTGCTGGAGAAGGCTGCACGACAGTGGCGAGAAATTCTCCAGCACAATTGCTTAAGGTGTGTCCCTGTCATAGAAAGTGAAATGACTCAAAGGGGCACTGTTGGTTTCTATGCACTAGAAAGTGACTAATCTTCACAAATTCATATCTCTGGTTCCCTAAAGTGGATTTTTTTCATTTTGGTGCAATTTAAAAGATAAAAGTATTTCCTAATGTTATAAATTGGTGTTGGAGTTTTATTTTGTGTGTGTCTTAATTATTTACTGAATTTGTGTTTTTAAATGCTTTACATACCTGTCTTTGAAGTTAAGCCTGCCTGCTCGCAGCCAAGCTACCAAATGTTGAGCATGGGAATAATTTTCTAAGACCTATGATGAGTCCTATCATGTGTTAGAGGCCTTATTGCCAGTGGCAGACCTACATTTGCCCCTACCAATAAACCACTTGCCAGCAGGTAAGTTACACTGCTCATTCTGATTTTTAGTGCCTGGAGTTTTTCCTTCACTGTAAAATCAGTGCAAATGGCACCACGTGCCGCACAACATGGCGCTGTTTCTGTCTGACACTCGAGTAGATGCTCCACTCGAGTACTAGCTTCCTCAACACGAGCAGCAGGTTTCTCAATGCAAGCTGTAGTGACCTACCCCCACCGTCCTTGTTAAGAAATCTCACTGGGAGGTGGTCTAGCGTACGACTTTCTTAGCTCGTGCTCACCAACTTAATGTTGGCAAGCTGCGCAAGAGGAAAAACTCCGATCCGTGCCACTACGTGGAGTTTTTCAGAACTCTGTGCTACACGTGGAGCATGGAGTGGGAATAACTCTACAAACTCCGAGAGCAGAGCAGACTTTTATGACAAGACTTAATGAGGAGCACGGAGAGTGTTACAGAAGTTCATTGCTGTAGTGTGAAGAGCAGTCTGGACATCACCCACCGTCATTGCTATAGTGCAAAGATCTTTTCAGGTGTCTCATACGGTCATTGCTGAAGCTTTGCTTTTGGGGTCAGCGTGGGCTGTCGATGCTGTAGAACGATGTGCAGATCTCATGTTGACAGTTTTTCCTAGGGGTCGCTGTAGCATGAAGAGCTGAGTCCACCAGAGTTTACATTGGCGGTCATCGTGGGTGAGGAGATCTTGGTACAAACAAGTCAGTTCATGGTTGCCAAGAGCCCAAAACTTCAGGGTTTCTCCTGAAGGGCGCAGTCAGGTCCAGTTGCAGGTCCAGGCCGGTCCAGCTGCTGCATGTCAGCTGGGCAATTGGAGGAAAGCCTTCAGAAGCTTGTTGTGTTCCTATAGCATAGCACAGGAGATCAACTAGCTGACCCTTGTATGATAGGAGTAGGTCCAGTCTATCTTCTCAGAGAGCAGGGCAGGCCTCAAGCAGCAGGGCAGTCCTCTGGCAGCAGGGCAGTCCTTCTTCTGTAGTATCCACAGGTACAGGATTGTACTGAAACATTGGTCTGAGAGTCCTATTTTTTATACCTGGTGTCAACTTTGAAGTGGAAGAAACTTCTGTAACCCCCCACCTACAGATGGTTGGAAAATGTCCATCCTCCCAGGCCCGGGCCTAGGGTGTCTGGACTGGCAAAAGCCTAATGTGAAGTCCTTTGTGAGTGTGCTAAGGCAGCTTCTATGAAATGCAACTTGGGCTGTGCACAGCCCCACCCCTCTCGTCCTGGCTGGATGGCCCATCCGGCAACATCCAGACACTGTCTGTGTCACTTACTGGAAGGAATAAACAAAGGACAACTACACCTAGTCATCTGACCCAGGATGCTGGCTGCAGGCTGCATACAACAAATGTTTAAGACAAGAAACCGCCAACTTTGCAAAAATGGCATTTTCAGAATTCTGACTCTGAACCCACCTTTACCCTTAAATAGGGTTTTAAATTAAATTCATTGATGTAAACATGATATTTCTACCTGTCCCCAAACAAAGGTTATTACTTATTAAATATAATAAGGTAACCCAGTATTATACTATGGAAGAGGTAGGGCTTACAGTACTAATACAAGAATGTAGGGGTTTTTCAATCCCAGAACATGTGAAACTTAAAAGTAAATGTCCAATGAGTTGAATGCAATACACCCTACCCTATGGTCTGCGTAAGGCCTAGTTTAGGGGTGACTTATAGATTTTTAAAAGGGAACTTAGGCCTGACAACAGTTATACTTCTCCAGGTCGAATTTGCAGTTTAAAACTGCACACAAGCCAGAGGCATGTTTAATAGGCTACTTAAATAGGTGGCATAGCAAGCCCATCAGTCCCAATACTAGCATTCAACTTACAGGTCCTGGTTACATGTTGTTCCACTTTACTACAGACAAATAAGTAATTGAAATATACCAAACAGGTGTAGGCCAGTTTTACCACGTTTAAAGAAGTGAACATAAGCATTTAAGCACTGGTTAGCAGCAGTGAATTGCACAGAGTCCTAAAGCCTACAATAACTGTTTTCAGCAAAACAGGAGGGTAAAAGGAAAAAGGTTTGGGGGAAGACCACCCTAAGGCTGTCAGGTCTAACAGTCACCACCAAGCCAGTGCATAATTTGAGTCAGTGGTTTCCACTTCCAGTGCTCTTTACCAAAACCTAATTGCCAACAACAGCGCTTATGACAGTCTGCTACAAGGTGGCACTGTCTGACTAACTTAGAGATGACCACAACAGTTAATTTTTAATTCAATATACATTACAAAATGACTATTACATCAGATGTGATTTACACAAAAAGTATCTAGGAGTCAAAAGTAAACTCTTTTAAGTTCAAGAAAATTTTATTTGATAATAACAAGAGAAAAACCAGGTGTCAAAACAAAATACATTGGAATATTAACTTAAAGACTGTAAGCAAAATAAAACAATCATAGAGATGCAGATATGATGAGAAAGTAAATCTGGGTACTAGAGAAAGGAAAAGGAAAAGGTGAAAGAAAGGTATGTTAAACAGCAAGCATAATAAGCATGAAAACATTCGTAAGGGATAAGAAAGTGGTACAATGGAGAAAAAATGGAATGCATCGAGCAATTAAGGAGGTTTGAGGACTTCCTGTTGCGAAGGTGGTGGGTGAAACAAACGTTTAGAACATGAGTCCAAATAAAGCGTGACAGGAAACCATACGTCCATGCGTTTTGTAGCCATACATGCCGGAAAAACATAAGCAGTGTCAAGTCTATGATTATGGCAGACATTAAACCACCACGCCTTGAAGGAAATATTGGAAGAGTCTTTCCAATTGACCGTTATTTGTTGGAAGGCAGCGGCCAGTAGTAATTCAACAATTTGAGGCTTTAAATCAACATTGTCCCAGCAAGGGGAAAGGCTGCCCATAAAGATGTGCGTGTGAGAAAAAGGGACACAAGTATGAAAAATCCAATTAATTTGAGCCCAAACCTGTAACCAAAAACTGCGAACAGGAGTGCATAAAAATAACATGTGAAATAAAGTAGCGTGTGGTGATGAACAAGACCAACATGTGTGGGGAGTGTTTGGAAAACGTTTGTGAAGGTCAAAGGGTGTAAAAAGAAGTCTGTTATGAATAAAAAACAAAGTCTGTATAAGGGTTGCCGCTCTCGAGGATTTACGGATCTTGGTCCAGATTTTGTCCCAAAATGAAACTGACCAGGACACAGACAAGTCGTGCTCCCAACATTCCTCCACCTTGGATTTGGGTCTGATAGACTCACCAGTGTGGAGGTATTTGTAGATAGCAGCAGCTTTTGGTGTAGTGCGTAAAAAGGAGTGAAGTGAGGAAGGGAGAGTGGGTGAAGCAGGAGGGGGACAAGGCTGAGAAAGGCGATTGTAGTTTGTTAGGACTGTATCCTTAAGCAATTGATAGTTGCGAGCAAAGGAGGTAGGTAAGTTATAAAGGGAGCAAAGAGTAGTGAAGGACTGGGTTCTTTGGACCCAGCGGTGCCAGGGCACAACACCTGAAACCTTCGTGGGTAACCTGCTCCGGCGTACAAATCACAGAGACACGGGACACTTCCTTCGGCGTCAAAGAGTCAAGGTTTATTTACTGCAGGGAACACAGAAGTCACAAGAAGTACATCGAGTGTAGTTCGGGGAGACTGCTTCAAATTGTATTTGTGAATCGCTCCTTTTATACAGTTTCTACCCATAGGATAACATGATACACAATAGTTTACAACCTGGTTCCCACAAGTCGCTCTCAGAGGGGTCGCTTAGATCACTTTGAAACACACAAGATCCGGAACATAAGTGCGGAAACATTTGGCGGTTCCCAACTGTAAAAACCCATCTTCCCACCATTAGCAAATTCCAATCAGCAGTAAAGTAGATCGAAATAGGAACGAAGACAGGTGCAGAGGAAGACGGAGACAGTGGGGAGATCGGAAAGGGTGTAAAAGGGGAGTGTCGAGAAGCACGAGATACAGGCATCAAAGGGACGTGCCTAATGAGATGCACGGCTGAGACAATAAGCCCGTGCGGCAAGATGAGCCTCGAGCGGCGCCATCTGCCTTACAGTAGCATCCCCCTCGTCATAAAGACACTTTCAAAGAACATGTGTCTTCCGCAAATATCTTGGAAGTCCCAGGGTCGCGAAGCGGACAGCGTCCGTTCGCTGGCTACTTGAGGGCAAGAGACAAAATGGATGCCGTATCTAAGATGGAACCCGTGGGTACAGATGACAAACCCACATAACAAACGAACGGGTTAAGTTAGCACAGCGAAACTGCGCACACTTGCTAAACTCGTCATTTGCGGTTCATAGATACTAGACTCGACCATATTCGTGTGAGTCGAAAACACCACTTACAATTGTCACGGAACCTCAGACGCTCCTTTTGCCCTCATGTAGGCAAGCACTAGTCGGAATCATACTCGATATTCATCAGACCATCAAGATGTCGTTGTAGCATAGCTCTGTCCAACCGAGTCCCCTTGGTAACAGATGGTTGTCTCATACACGTTGTAGCACAGAGGCCACATAAGGCAGGACCACACTGCACACAAAGGCAACACGTGAACAGGAACACTACCACAACCCCGATGATCATCAGAATCTTCCAACCCCAAGTCGACACCAGGCCCCAAAACCAACCAAGTAGCGTCCAATCCCCTACATCCACGTGTATGGATTCGGAGATCTTGTGCAACTTCGAGATGGCTTGATAGACAGTAGGAGCATTATCTGGAATGAAAATGCAACAGCTCGAATGGATCACTTTACATACCCCACCGCGATCTGCTAAGACAACATCTAAAACCATACGGTTTTGTAATGTCATAAGTCTCTCCGCCTGAAGTTCTGTGGTGATATTACCAAGGGCACTGGCAGTAATGTTAGCTGTCGATTCTACCACTCGAGTCAAATGTCTCAGGTTCCTACTATTAACCATAGGTCCCCAAAACGGGAGGAAACCCTTGAAGAAGTCTCCTGCCTCTTGACCGGCAGTATCCTCTTCACTAATTACGCCTCGTACAACTCTAGTCTTGTGGTAATCGGCATCTACAGTGAACGTCGGAGGCAACAGATTTGCAACAAAACATGAGCCCATGAAGTCTGCGGGCAACCATGTGTATGCACGATCATGACAGATGAAGTACGTACCCTTGGCAGCCAGAAACACAGGGATCGGGGACATTGACAGAACGTAACTTTCAGTGCAAGCACTTACTCCAAGTGAGGCTTGCGAGCCACGACCCACAAGACAAAGATTACCAGTGTGGGGTACGACCCATATTGGAGACGAGCTTTTAAGCTGCTTTTCATTAGTGAACGTACTATATTCCCCTTTATTCGGTGCCCTATAGGCTTGTACCTCTGCCTTAGGGATGAGATAAGCATCATGGATCTCATCTTCCAAATCCTGTATTATCATCGATACCACCCACTGCCATGAGGTAGGACCCGGTTTGGGGGAACGTTCTGGAGAGGGGTGGAAACCTAGTGCGCTTCGAAGCATTGTTTGGTATGCTCGAGCTGACCCTTGGGAACTATACGGTAACACCAGATATGGAATTCCCTTACCCGTAGTATGTGGCATCAACCCACACACCCAACAATTAGTAGTGTTAACCACTAACTGATGCTGATGGAGGAGCTGGATAAAGGAATTGTTGCGGAATTCTACACGTCTAGCCTGTTCGTGTTCTGGTAACATATGAAAGGAATGAGGAGAAGCAGTAGAAGTAATGTTAGGGTAAGGAGTAGGAGTAGGGGTAGGAAGTAAGAAGTAAGACATAGTGTAATACACCCCACCCGCCAAAAATGCGGAAGCAGTTAAAAACAGTACAAACAATTGGAATACAAAACATTTAGTACGACTAAGTTTCTGCAGTTTGACTCTATACGCCTGCGTTCCTTCCAAATCGTTCAGCTTTGAAAATGCCATTTCCCTACGACCGTCCGCAACGTTTCTTGACGCACTTCGTTCTGTGCAGCAATAGTCAATTCCCAGGAGTTCCTAGGAACCGACGGCCCTTAACCTATCGTCAAGACCTACTGTCCAGAAGGAAGTACGCGCGCGGCCCTACGGCCCTCAATACACAATATGTATTTTATTTAGCACAAATAATTCAGCTGTGGAAGGAAAAAGATACAAGAAAAAAATCTTGATATATGTACAAAACAATTTTCAGTGATACGAATTGTTCACAGTTGATCATGGGAAACGAAGATATTGCAGTTATCAATTTCAGCAAAGCAAGCAAAAAATTTATTTGTCCTTAGTATGAGAACGCAAAGAATATCGATGTTTCCCAGGACGTGTCTGCTCGTCGAACAAAGGATCTGTCGAAGAGACAGCGTCCTGCTGATCAGTTCGTTGGTCTGGTCTTGAGTCTCTTGCTGACAATGTTCCAACAATGGCTTTCTGCTGCGCTGAGTGTTCACCAACAAGTTGTGCGTCACTGAAAGGTACAAACGCCGGCAATGTCGCTGCTTCTGTTGACGCAATGCCTTTCCTCACCCACGGGTCTGCCGGCAAAGGAATAGGGACTCGCTTACAATGGGTAGCATGTACCCAGTTCTTCCGTCCCTCAAGACGAACGGCAGTCCTCGTGGCCAAAAGCACCTGGTGAGGTCCAACAAAGCGGGGGTCCAGATTCTTCTTGCGCGAAAAATTTCGGGTGACAACCCAATCACCAGGCTGGAGCTGGTGGCCTGGACCCTCCGTCTGCGTCGGCAAGGCGTCGTAAACCTGTTGATGAATTAACCTCAGTTTAGCAGTCAAGTCATGTAAGTAGTCAATCAACATCGGGTACTCAAGATCAACGAATATACCTGGCCTAGGAACCCCCCACACATTCGCAGGACGGCCGAACACTATTTCATAGGGACTAAGCCCTATTCGGGAGTGTACAGTCGCCCTAGTTGACAGTAATGCTAGAGGCAAAGCATCAGGCCACGAAAGTCCAGTCGTAGCCTGGATCTTCGCTAATTTCAGTTTAAGGGTGCCATTGTACCCTTCAACCAATCCAGCTGACTGGGGATGATTGGCGCTGTGGAATTTCTGATTAATTCCAAGGCCCTTACACACACTCCTCATCACACTTCCAACAAACTCACTTCCGTTATCTGACCACACGACTCTAGGCATTCCATACCGAGGAAAGTATTCCTTCAGTAGGATTTTCGCAGTAGACAAGGCAGTATTATCTTTGAGGGGATAGGCCTCGATCCATCGGGAGAATGCGCAAACCACAACCAAAACGTATTTCAGGTTATTGCATCGCTCCATATGGATGAAGTCCAATTGGATCACCTCAAAGGGATACGAAGGAGGAGCAAAACTGCCAGGGGGAGTTGGGGTTCCTTTGCCAGGATTGTACATTATACACACCATACAATTCTTCACCAAACGTTCAGCACACTTAGTAATTCCATCATTCTTCCACACATCAGCCAACAACTTGCAAATACCTTTCGCGCTAATATGTGCTAACCCATGTGCCATTTGCACAACGGCCAGTACATACGCATCAGGCAACATCCATCTTTTCTGATCTGACAAATCAATCCAGCAACCATTCACATCCAACCTTCCCGTACTTTCTTTCCACTTCATCTTTTCAGTGTCGGTGGCCTCATTCTGAATTGCTTTCACACTCTCTATAGTATTCTCACACATACTTGATTCTGTAGGCCACCTAACCGAATTCGTCACATACATTCGAGTGCTAAGGTTCCGGGCAGTCTCCTTAGCAATCTCATCTGCAAACGCATTACCACGACCAACATCATCCGTCACCTTACGATGCGCACTACATTTAACAATTGCAACTTGAGCAGGCAAAGTCAATGCATCCAAAAGATCGTTCACAAGCTGGCCATGCTGTATTTTCGTGCCATGTGACGTCAAGAAACCACGTTCTCGCCACAATCGTCCGAAACTATGCGCTACACCGAAAGCATACTGACTATCGGTGTACACATTCACACGTTTACCTTTTGCTAATACACATGCTCTAGTAAGAGCGATCAGCTCTGCAGCTTGGGCAGAATTCTGATTCAATCTCGCAGTCTCAACAACAGTATTCAATGTCACCACAGCATAAGCAGTAGTCACATCACCATTCGGCAATTTAAAACATGACCCATCCACATACAGGATGCCATCCGGGTCTTCCAATGGGGTGTTTTTAAGGTCCACACGACCTTTTGTTTCCTCCTCTGTCCGCAAGTAACAGTCATGTTCTGTTACTGCATCTGACTCTGCACTAATTGGTAACAAAGTTGCCGGATTTAGGACATTACAACGTTTTATCTGAATGTGGCTTGCCAAGAGCGTCAATTCGTACCCAGATAACCTCGCACTCGTCAAGTGCTGAGTTTTCGTACGGTTCAAAAGAGTATCGACTGCATGCGGAACCATCACCGTAAGCATATTATCCATGACCAATCCTGCTGATTGTCGGATGGAGACCGCAGCTGCCGCAGTTGCTCTCAAACAACTCGGCAATGCTCTAGCTACTGGGTCTAAGGTCGAGGAAAAATATGCACATGGACGTTGCTTACCACCAAAAGGTTGCGTTAAGACGCTTAAAGCACAACCTTCCCTCTCGTGAACATATAACGTGAACGGCTTGCTGTAATCAGGGGTACCTAACACAGGGGCCGAACACAACGAATCACGTAATTCAGAAAAACGTTTCTGACATTCTTCCGTCCATGGTAAAGGAGTCGAAACATCCTTGCACGTAAGAGCCACCAGTGGTTTCGCTAGCAATGAAAAATTAGGAATCCACTGCCTGCAGTACGATGTGATACCTAGAAAGGCACGCACATCTCTTTGGGTTTGTGGCACAGCCATGCGCGCAATCGCTGCAATTCTCTCTGGGGTCAATCTCCTTCCCTCCTTTGACAATAAGTGACCTAGATAGGTTATTTCTTGACAACAATATTGGAGTTTAGAAGGCGACACCTTGTGATTTAACTCACAGAGATGTTGCAGCAACGACACTGTAGCAATTTTGCAAATGTCCTGAGTATCAGCAGCCACCAATAAGTCGTCGACGTATTGGATTAAAGCCGCACCAACCGGCAACCTAAACGCATCTAGTTGACCCTTCAAAGCTTGACTGTAAATCGATGGACTTTCACAGTAGCCCTGAGGAGCGCGTTTGAACCGGAAGCTACGTCCACCAAGAGAGAAACCGAAAAGGTCCCTGCTCTCTTCGGCAATCGGGATGCTGAAAAACGCATTTTTCAAATCAATCACCGAAAACCATGAAGCCGTAGCTGGAATCAGAGTCAGTAGCGCCGTAATGTCAGGCACAACAGGGAATTGAGGAACCACAATTTTATTCACCTCCCGTAAATCAATAACAAAACGATAAACAGGCGGTTTGGTAGGATCAGTACGTTTAAGAATGGGCAGTACAGGACTATTGCACACGTTTCCCCGAGTTTCTTCAATGACATCTTTCTCGATCAAATCATAGATGATCGCTAACAAAGCTCGTTCACCATCCAGGGAGATACGATATTGGGGAATACGTGGCAATCGCACATTCGATTTCAACTGAACAACATAAGGGGAGATATCAAGTAGGCCCACGTCGTTTGGACCCGTCGCCCACAAAGATGCAGGAAGAGAACTCAATTCCGGTGGAAGCTTATCGAGGGATAAGTACATGGGAGAGACTACCCTCTCTCCTAACGTAAGCTTTATACCCGCAGGAGAACAATACAAAGTCGCATACAAGCGTTTAAGCAAATCCAGACCCAAAAGATTTTCACCACAACCAGTGGTTAAAATCAACGGAGCTTCGAGCTCACGAGGCCCAATTTTAAGGGGCAAAGGGCGCGAAACTGGATTGCTAACGGGGGCGCCAGAGAATCCAACAGATACATTTGTTAAGCCAGACAAAGGTGCGCCAGGGAGTTTCGAATGCATGATAGAACTTTTCGCCGCACCAGTGTCCAACAGAAAAGGCTCAACGACGCCCGATGTAGCAACTGCGACGTAAGGCCCTCTCTGATCAACCGGAACTGATACCACTCCCTCTCCTTGTCTTTGGCTGTCCTAGTAATTACTATCGTCAGTTCCCTGATCGACGTAATAATCGTCTACATTGTACTGCGCAGATCGTCCTTGCGATGATCCACGTTGGTCGAAACAATTATTAGAATTTGACGAGTTATCAGAACAGTCGTTCTGAGCACCACGACCTCTACCACGTGATGCGTGCTGTGCACCACCACGACCTCCTCTAGACGAATTACCAACGCTACGGTCATTTAAAGCAGGACAATTGAATTTAATGTGTCCCTCCTGTCTACAATAAGCACATTGGTTGTACCCCAACGAAGATCTCTGAAAAGATGAATCATTACGCGGCTGCGATCGATTCGATTGCGACTGCGATCTATTCTGCTGAGGCGCATTCTGATTAGAACGCGGCGGATATGCTTGTTGTAACAACACTTTAGTTTTCAGCTCTTTCGTCTTTTTATCGGCACGGTCATTTTCCTCTTTTTCTCTATTTTCGTAATATTGTGCCGTAGCCAGAATCTGAGCTGAGGTAGAAACGGCCCATGAACTTTCTGAATTTTTCAATTTATTGCACAAGTCGGGCAATAAGTTCGATACAAATTTATCCACAAACAGCCTTTGTCCACCCTCAGTACCCATATCCTGCCCACTATGATCGACGAATGTTTCCTCGAACCTCGTAAAGAAGTCTGAAACACTCTCATCTTTCTTCTGCTTACAGGCTGACAACTTGTCCCAATTTACCCTCATAGCTGGCATAAGCGTTTTCATTAACGTAATGATTCGCTGGGGAAGAAGTTCAATCAACTGATCGGGTTTAGTAGCAGCCACTTGTCCAGCGTCTGCCGCTGTAATGGCAGCCCAATCACCACCTAATTCATTCGCGTGATCTTGGTGACGAATCTTGGCCCATACCGGTTGCGGTACGACATTGCCAAACAACATGTCGATATCGGCCAGATTCATTATCGTAGCGTCTACGAGCTGCGATAATTCTTTGTAATACCCCGCAGGATTTTTGCGAGGATCAGGCAAAGTTTGTTTCACCTGAAGCACTTCCGATCGTTTCCAAGGGAGGTGTATCCACACTCTCTGGAAATGTGCTGGTATTGGAGCATTAGCATTAGTATTATCAGCGGGTACCCAAACTGGCGGAACTTCTCGCATAGGATATTGGCCAGACCCATCTCGTTGTTCAATGTCCTCAACGAACAATGCATGAGGAATAGGAGCGGGACGAAGAGATAGCAACCGTTCAATAGCACGTCGGACATTAGTGTCGACTATCAGTCCAGTTGCGAACTGAAGCCGGAGTGCAGACAGGGCGGTCAGCACCTCGTCAGGCGCAACAGCCGCTATCTGATCATGTAAGAACTTGCACATTTCATCAAACACATATCTCTGAGTAGGTATGTTGAATTGATCAAACGTTTCGAGGACAACACGAGGTGGATTTCTAACAGGGTTTATCATCCAACCCATCGCCATATTGTATAGCGCAACACGTTCTCTATTACCAGGAAGCTGGCTACGTCTCTGTGGACCATCAGAACCAGCAGACCCAAAAACAGGTCCGAGCGACTGAAAGAAGTTTGTCGCAAGGGGAGAATCACGATTACGAGTAGAGGGAGAAGAGTAAGACACAGGACTAACAAGAGAAGGAGTAGAGACGTTAGCAGCAACAGGGGTTAACAACACAGGAGCAGTAGCGTGAGCAGTAGCGGGAACAGGAGTATGTGGAAGCGGAGGAGCAGTAGGAATAGAAACAGGCACAGGAGCAGGAACAGTCGGAAGAGCAAGTGCAGGTTGAGGAACTGGTGGAACAGGTACGGCAGGGACCACAGGAGCTGCGGTACCCTGTACGTACGGAGGTGGCGACTTCATAAGATAGGACATTAAAGAATCCTCAACTGCCTCTTCCTTCTTATCCGACTCCGTAGACAAAACAGGATAGCATTTGTCTATGGACATACGCTGTAATCTCTCAAACACTTCCTTATCCTTATCCTCCTTATCACGCTGAAACTGCTCAGCTTTCTTCACTATAGTAGCAACAGTATCTCGCTGACTACGTTTATTTTGTCTGATCTCTTTCTGTCGGGCTTCTTTGCGCCAGAACCGAAAGGCATCAAACATGGCCGGCCTTGATTTACGTTCGAACAACTTTATTTCCAAATTATCTAAGATCGACGCTTCGAAGCTACCGTGAGGTGGCCAACGAAGATCGCCGTCTTTCTTTGTATATTTGATCCAATAATCGTTAAAAGCAATCGGGCCTAGCCCATGTTTACTATATAAGTCATATGTAGGAGTTCCAACCGGAGGTATCGGACATGAGTCCTCCAGCAGGGAATCCGCACCACAAGGTCTAAAGCAACTGAACAAAGTACTGCGACCAGGCATCTTGCACACTAGCCGAGTTTCACAAACTTCAAGGGTTACGGGATTTACCAAGTCCCAGCAAAGAACTAAACCCTCGGTCTTTGGCGGCTGCAGTCGTCAAACAAATACAACAACAACAAAGTACGCTAGCAAAGTGTCACCGACAAAAACACTCACACAGCGTGTACAACAAAAACACTCGCTAAAGTGTTTACAACAAAGACACTCGCTAAAGTGTCTACAACCAAGAACTCTGGGAGCGACCCACAAATACTTAACTCAAAGATCAATGGCGTCCTCAGGAAGGCCCGTCAATCGTCTCGCTATACCAAGGTCTACGCCAGGCGCCAAAACAGGTCTACAGTCAGGGTAGCAGTCCGTCGCAGCCGTTAGGAGGCGGGAATCTTCGCGGGAAAAGTCTTCGGGCCACTTATTTCGACAACAGGATCGATGAAGCGGGGTGCACCTTCCCTCGGAGATTTCACACGAAGTTCCTCACGATCGTCAGGCTTGGACCGGTACCACTGATGCAGCCCCACGTTGGGCGCCAACTGAAGGACTGGGTTCTTTGGACCCAGCGGTGCCAGGGCACAACACCTGAAACCTTCGTGGGTAACCTGCTCCGGCGTACAAATCACAGAGACACGGGACACTTCCTTCGGCGTCAAAGAGTCAAGGTTTATTTACTGCAGGGAACACAGAAGTCACAAGAAGTACATCGAGTGTAGTTCGGGGAGACTGCTTCAAATTGTATTTGTGAATCGCTCCTTTTATACAGTTTCTACCCATAGGATAACATGATACACAATAGTTTACAACCTGGTTCCCACAAGTCGCTCTCAGAGGGGTCGCTTAGATCACTTTGAAACACACAAGATCCGGAACATAAGTGCGGAAACATTTGGCGGTTCCCAACTGTAAAAACCCATCTTCCCACCATTAGCAAATTCCAATCAGCAGTAAAGTAGATCGAAATAGGAACGAAGACAGGTGCAGAGGAAGACGGAGACAGTGGGGAGATCGGAAAGGGTGTAAAAGGGGAGTGTCGAGAAGCACGAGATACAGGCATCAAAGGGACGTGCCTAATGAGATGCACGGCTGAGACAATAAGCCCGTGCGGCAAGATGAGCCTCGAGCGGCGCCATCTGCCTTACAGTAGCATCCCCCTCGTCATAAAGACACTTTCAAAGAACATGTGTCTTCCGCAAATATCTTGGAAGTCCCAGGGTCGCGAAGCGGACAGCGTCCGTTCGCTGGCTACTTGAGGGCAAGAGACAAAATGGATGCCGTATCTAAGATGGAACCCGTGGGTACAGATGACAAACCCACATAACAAACGAACGGGTTAAGTTAGCACAGCGAAACTGCGCACACTTGCTAAACTCGTCATTTGCGGTTCATAGATACTAGACTCGACCATATTCGTGTGAGTCGAAAACACCACTTACAATTGTCACGGAACCTCAGTAGGGAAAGGCAAGAAAGAGGAGTGAGAAAAGAGTTGGGAAATCCACAGCAAACCCCTGCTGTGCCATGTTTTCCAAAAGAAGGGTCTGTTACGAATGAGTAAGGAAGTATTATGCCAGATGGGGGAGGAAAGAAAATCAGCAATGGTTGTGGGAGGAGAATGAGAAGAAGATAGGAGCAATTTAGTAGTGAATTTATGAATAGGAGTAGAAATGGAAGCGGGTTTACGAGAGAAGGAAAGATATTCGGCAAAGGAAAAGGGAGAAAGAAGAAGACGTTCAAATTTGGTCCATAAAGGACAGGGAGTGCTAGGGTCTTGTAACCAAAAGGAAGCTTGTCGCAGTTGGAACGCTTTATGGTAAGTAGGAAAGTCTGGGAAGTTAACCCCACCCTCTGACTTGGGCCGGATCAAACGGGCTAAAGACATTCGAGGCTTCTTTTTATTCCAAAGAAAGGACGTTAGAATAGAATTAATTTTTTGGAAAAATTTAGAAGGGATGGGGACTGGAATATTAGAGAGGGTGTAAAGGACAATGGGAGACAACATCATTTTAATGGTGTCAAGGCAACCCCACCAGGATAGATAAAGAGGATGCCATTTGGACGTGAGATCCGCTAATTTTTGAATGCATTTGGACATATAAAGGGAAACAGTATCTGGAATGGTGGGAGTGGTGTGCAGCCCAAGGTATTTAATATTAGAGGGTTTCCATGTAAAGTTAGATGCGGCAAAATCAGGTTTAAATGTAAATTTGGTTAAGGGGAGGATCTCACATTTATCATTGTTAAGCTTATATCCAGATATTTGGGAATAGGCGTGAACTTCAGTGAGGAAGGCGGGAATCGAAACAGTGGGATTGGAAACAAAGAGAAGGATGTCATCCGCGTATGCGGCTAATTTGATGTGGGAGTCTGATAATTGGAAACCTTGAATGGAGGGGTTTTGACGAAGTTTAGAAAGGAAAGGTTCTAAGGCCAAATTAAAGAGAAAGGGAGACAAGGGGCATCCTTGACGAACACCTCTTTGCAGATTAAAAAAAGAGGATATTTGACCATTGGCACAAACCGCTGCACGCGGGTTGGAATAAAGTAATGAAATTAGAGATATGAAAACAGGACCAAAACCAAACCAACGAAGGGTATGAAAGAGATAGGTCCATTCAACCCTATCAAACGCTTTTTCAGCATCCAGGGCAATGGCCGCAAGGGGATGGGGTAAAAGGCGAGATTTAGAGAGAATATTAAAGAGAAGTCTAGTGTTATCAGTAATAAAGCGGCTTTTAACAAAGCCCAACTGTTCCTCACCCAAAAGATCTGGAAGAAGAAGATCGAGACGTGCCGCGAGAGACTTCGCAAATATTTTATAATCAATATTAACCAAAGAGATTGGTCTATAATTTTTATAATGTTGAGGATCTTTCCCCTCCTTGGGTATGAGGCAGATATGCGCATCTGAAAAAGAGCCTGAGGAGGAACCCAAGGTGAGGAAAGCGCCAATGAGGGAATGGAGTTTTGGGATGAGAAGCTTTGAAAAGTGAAGAAAAAATTCTACAGTAAAGCCGTCTGGCCCAGGAGCCTTATCTTTTTGGAGAGTTTGAAGTGCCTTGAGCAATTCTTGTTGGGATATGTCAAGCTCCAAGTGAGAGAGGTCAAGTAGGAAGTGGGTTGGTTTTTGAATAGTAGAGAAAACATTGTCTAGGGATTGGGAAGAGGGCTGGGTTTCAGAAGAGTATAGGGTTTTGTAAAAGGTAGAAAATTCAGTGAGGATATCTGCGTCTGTGTGCTTGAGAGTGGAGGTAGCGTCGTAGACTGATTCAATATTCAACTTATTTTGCTTAACTTTTAGATAATTAGCTAATATCTTACCAGCCTTATTTTTGCCCCCATAGAACTTGGCACTTGATTTCAATAGATACAAGGATGCATCGTCCGTGGATTTTTTGTTGAATTTCATTTTAGCATTAATCAAGGCGGTTAGACTTTCCTGTGAACGGGAAGTAAAATAAGAATGCTCCAATTTCTTAATATCCAGAAGGATAGCCTTTGTGAAGTTGCGAGCAGCTTTCCGTTTTTTTGCAACAAAGCCAATTATAAAGTCTCTTGCTGCCGCCTTAAAGGCGTCCCAAATGGTGTGCTTGGGGACAGGGGAATTGTCATTCAAGGAGAAAAATTCATCTGAGAAGGTAGTGAAGGAGGTGGTAAATTTAGGGTCTAAAAGAAGAGAATTGTTAAAACGCCAGCGTTTAGGACCAACTGATTTGGGTAAAATGTCCAATTGAACTAAAGTGGGGGCATGGTCGGAAAGTAAAATCGGACCAATTTCAGCATGGGTGAGAGTTTGAACAATGTTGTGGGTCACAAAAATGTAGTCAATCCGGGATTGGGAGTGATGGCATGGAGAGTAAAAAGTAAATTCCTGAAGTTCTGGGTTACACAAACGCCAAGCGTCAGTAAGTTTATGCTGGGAGATGGTTTGAGAAAAGGATTTATGTGACTTATTAGGAATGAAGTGTGCCTTGGAATTTCTGTCCAAAAAGGGGTCTAGGGGCTGGTTGCAATCCCCTGCTAAAATAAAATTGTAATCAATAAATCTGGTAATGTGCTGGGAAAATGAATGCCAAAAAGTAGGATCACCAGTAGTAGGGGCATAAACATTTAGAAGAGAAATTGGAACATTCTTGATAGAGAGCCTAGCATACGTCCAACGGCCATCAGCATCCGATTCCTGAGCGAGCAAGGAGTGCGAAAGAGCTTTATGACATAGAATGGCCACACCATTACGTTTACCATCCCCAGGAGAGTAGTAAACATCACCCACCCAACTTCTCTTTAGTTTAACAGATTCTTCAGCAGATAGATGGGTTTCTTGTAAAAAAGCAATATCCACATTTAAACGTGCAAGGTGAGATAGAATTCTCTATCGTTTGATGGGAGAAATAATGCCCTTAACATTCCATGTAATTACTTTCAAAGACATATCATATAAATAAGGAGGAAAATATCAACATGAAGAAAAAAGATGTGAGAAAAACCCAGAGGGGGAGAAAAACCAAAAAGAATATGAAAGTCTATAAAAGTCACTACAATATAAGATTGAAAAGGAGAATGAGGAAAAGGGAAAGAGAGTAGAAAAGTAATAGTTAAGATCTGTTGACTTAAAAAACATAAGAAGGTAGTCCAGGGAATAGAGAGAATGATGGGAAGGAATTTATAGCAGAAGAGTTGTCGAAAAACAAGAGAGGAAGACACCTGTGAAACAAGGGAAACTAGTGAAGATGAGAGAAAAAAAGAGACAAAAAGGGAAGCGAACATCAGGGAGAAAAGGGAGAACATACTTACGGAGGGCAAAAATGAGGAGGGATGATCACCAGGGAGAGGAGACGAGGAGAGAGGAGTGAGGGGGGAGCGCCAACTAGAGGAGGCAGAGCTTCCAATGTAAGCGAACCAGCAGGTCGAGGGGAGAACGCAATACAAATCGTGAAACCTGCAAGGAAGAAAAACAAAAAGGAATAACATGAGTAAGAAAAGAAGGAAACAGAACAATGGTAAGTGATGAAAAAGTATACAAAAGACACTAGTGAACATTACATATCCATCCAACAGGGATGTAAGAGAGATGGGAAAGAATCAAAAAAGGAACATAGAAACTGAAGACGCTGGAAAACCCAGCAAGGGCAAACAGTAAAACAGCCAGCAACAAACATTAAACATGCAGATTGATTAGAACAACAAAGTCACATCATGCAAGAGTCACGGAGGAAAAGCTGATGAAGAACCAGATAAGTCCATATCAGACGCCTGTGCAGCGTTCAAAAAACTTCGGAGACGAACAGGATCCTCGTAGGTCGTTGTCTTGTTGTTGTGAGTAACTCTGAATAGGCAAGGATGAAAAAGGCCATATCTGGCTCCAATAGCGCAAAGCTCTGGTCGCATATCCAGAAAGGCTTTGCGACGGTTGGCTGTGGTTTTGGCGTAATCCTGCGCAAAGAAGAGATTGGAACCTGACCATTGAAGTCGAGGTGAGGCACGAGCCGCTGAGATGACTTTGAGAAGGTCAGTATATTCTAAGAAGTACATGATGACACCTCTTGGCCGTGAAGAAGGGGAAGAAGTAGAAGGGAGACGGCCCAGCCTATGTGCACGCTGGATGTTAAGCGTAGTATCTTCAGGCAGATGAAGAAGCTTGGGTAAAAATGATTTGAAAAAGGCGATGGGATCAGTCCCCTCACAATTCTCCGCCAGGCCGTAGAGTCGAAGGTTGTTGCGTCTGTTTCGGTTCTCCAATTCTTCAACTGGCTTTTGAAGAGAGGACATCTGAGACTGCATGTGTGACACCTTGGAGGACGACTCTTGAAGAGAAGACAGAGAATGTTCCACTGTGGTCACTCTGGCATCCATCTGAGACCAGTTGTCAGTAAGAACCTGCAACTTAGAATTAGTTTCTTCCATGAAGGGTCTGAGGGCACGGATCTCTTCCAGTAACAGCTCCATGGAGACAGTTGATGTGGATCCTGTTGGTGATGGAGGATCTTTTTTAAGGCGTTTCGTCGTGACTTTCCCTGGAGGCTGGACAGGCCGCTCCGTGTTAGACTGCGACATCTGAGAAACGAGCGCCTGAGAGGCCTCGAGGTGCGCCAATGCAGAGAAGACTTTTGAGTTTTTAATGAAAACACGACGTGGAGTCTTGGGAGTGCGAGGAATTGCCCTTCTTTCCATAAAAAAAAAGAGTTATTGTTAGGGGGAAATAAAGTTCAGTAGTATTCACTGCGTGCCCACAGACATCTAAAAGTGTGCGCAAGAGCTCTTGATTGAAGAAAGGCACACAGACTTTCAAAAAAGAAGAAGGAAAAGAAGGCTATCTGCGCAGAATTCAAGAATGCCAGGGAGTTAGGAAGATGAGTGGAGCAGCGTTCAAGTCGTTATTTGGAGGAGTTAACACATTGATGATGGAAGCAAAGAATCACCATGGCGCTGAAATGTAGAAAAGTGGCATATTGTGGAGCAGAAGAGGTCCGTCAGGGAGGGCACATTATGGATGCAAGGAGAGCAAGTAAAGGAGAGCGTGCAAAAACAGTGCGCGATACTGCCCCAAGTTGTAAATAGCCATAAATATGTAAGCGTGAGGAAATGCAACGCTTTTAGCAGGGAGTAGGCTGAAACTGCGTGTACAGGCAGGTTACCTGAGGGAAGAGTAAGTCCAATTATCCAAAATGGCCGCCAAGGTCATGAAAACGCGAATGAAACTCGCTTAAACTCGCTTAAAAGCGGCGTGTCTCAAACGCATGCGGCGGTGATGCAGAAATGAAGGATATATCTCACCAGGAGCAGTTGGTGACATGTAGAGCTCCGTGGCAGGCTCGCATGATCTTCGAGCGGGTGCGCCGTAATTCGCTCTGAGAGGATTCAAAATGGCGGACGCGACTATCACACAGCCGCGTCCGCTACAAAACTGGCGAAAATGGTCATTCCGCTGCTCGGGTGGTGCCACATCTAGGAGCACGTTGGTGTCTGTGGCCTCCGGTCGGGGAAAATCTGCCTTGCAGGCGCAGGTGAGCTGAAAAATGCAGCGAAAACCCCTGTCGACCCGGAGCGCTCACATCAGAGCCGCCGTCCTCGCCGGGCGCCAAGCCACGCCCCCCTCAAAAGTAAACTCTAATCACAAACAACCATTGACATGACAAAATAAGTATTGCGAACTAAATTATTCAGTGACACCACGTGATACTATATAACAAAATTCACGTGATTACTGTACTGGGAGACACATACCCAAGGTGAGAATTTTCCCATCAGTTGTCGATCTGTTCCACCACTTATACATCATATGGGTTATCCTTACCCAGGAGTTAGTGCAAACACAGTCACAACAGTATGAAAGGACTATGAGAGTAAGAAGACCCTGTGTTTTTATCTAGTGGGTGGTGTCAGTGTAGTGTGACAACTGAAAAAAGCAGTGCAAGTAAGTGATTAGTGATGGAGTAAAATTAGGTAAGACTGAGTAGAAGTGGAAGTTTTAATGTTTTCTCTCAGCTCCCCAAACATAAAAACAATAGTGAAATAACAGATTTAACAGAATATCTGTTCAGCGAGTGGTCAACATGTTTCTGCATAAAAGGAAAGTGCCAATGCATTCATCAGGACCTAGATGTTGCTACTGCTGTCGAGTTTAGTGAGAAAGATAAAAAGGAATCATATCACCTGTTTATCAGGTTCAGATGCTCCGCCACAATCCAATTTGTGTGGGGATCGCGCCTCACCACATCTTTGGCTTTTAAGGCACTTACTAATATGGTTAATAATCATGGTCTTATAGATCTATGGGATCATTTAAATATTAAATACTATGGTACAAGGGGGTTTTCAGATTTGATTACTTTTATGTTTCACACTCATTAGCGCACCAGGCAAGAATAGAGAAATTCCCAAGGATATTATAGGATCACAACCCTCTTGCTCTTACTTTGGCTTTTACTAAAGGAGAGCGGGGTGAATGGACTTGGACTTTTGAAAGAGGGCTTTTAACAGACTCTGAATATGTTTCTCATATGAAGGGGTGGATTAAGGCTTTTCTTGATATGAATAGACATAGTGCTAGTGCAGGAGTAGTTTGGGATGCTTTTAAGCGGGTGTTAGAGGGGAGACTATCAGTTTTAGTCTATCTCAGCAGCAGAGGGAGGCGCAACGTGAAGAAATGCTTTATAAAAACGTAGCCAGGATTATAGAGGAGCTGGCTACAGCGGTAAATATTGGCTTAGTAACTAATGATGTTCTGCACAGGCTTGCTTTTTCTAAGGCAAAAATAGGAGAACGCGCTGCTGCAAGGCATCAGAATGCTTCTAAGCAAAAAGCGAGCATTGTCATAAATTCAGTGAGCGGGTAGGTCATACACTGGCAGTTAGACTTTGACAAAAGAGCGCCGCAAGCGAGTTAAACGAGATTATAGATCACTGTGGCAAACCAGTTACAGATCTTATCGGGATAAAGGAAGTGTTTCGGCATTTTTATCATCGACTATATAGTGAGGAATCTCAGGAATTGCCAAATTCATCACAGGATTACCTCAATAGTATACCTTTGCAGAGTATTGAAACAGAGGATAGTGAAAAACTGGAGGTAATTCTGACACAGGATGAGATCTATGGCGCATTGAGGAATTTCCCTTCTGGTAAGGCCACTGGACCTGATCAGATTCCTCTGGAGTTCTATAATGTCTTTTTAGATAAAATTGGACTCGACCTGACTGAAAGGATTTACTGTGCACAATCAGGGAGCTCGGTTCCAGCTTCTTGGGCAGGAGCTGATATTATTAAAAAAATTTAAAAAGGCAAGCTGCCTCGGGAACCCGAATCATACTGGCCAATTACGCTCATAAACAGTGATGCTAAGATTTTTTCAAAAGCTCTGCCGACTAGATTGAATATTATTATAGGAAAAGCCATTCACCTGTGACAGCATGGGTTCATACCCGGGCGGGGGACTACCCAGCATATACAACGGGTAATATCCCTGTTTGACGTAGCAGAAGTCTCAGGGGATCCTATGGCTTTGCTGCTTCTGGACGCAGAAAAAGCCTTTGATAGGGTCTCCTGGGATTTTCTATGGGAGGCAATGAAATGGTTTGGAATTGGTCAGGGGTTTATTAAAGCCATTCGAGCTGTGTACAGTGCACCAACAGCTCGTTTAAGAATAAACAGGAATTTTTCTGCACCTTTGGAGATCAAACAGGGAACCCGGAAGGGCTGCCCGTGCTCACCCCTGTTATTTGCCATTTACATAAACCCTTTCATTCGGCTCCTAGAGGCCTGTCAGGAAATTGAGGCAATATCATGGTATTGCAACATAGGTCTTCGCATACGTGGACGAAATCGCCTTGGTAACCCCCAATCCATTAGCAGCAATAGTGGCAGTTGAGGAGATAGCTATAGGTTTTGGTGGGATTTATGGATATGCCCTAAATAAGCAGAAGACTCAGATAGTCATCAATCAGGGAATTAGCCTCCCCAGTCCACGGGTGACAGACTCAGCGGTTTATCTGGGAATTTCTATATCCCCTGATTTGAATGAATGATCTGGTTGCAACAAATATTGATACTATAATTAGGAAGGCTAAAAAAGATTTTGACAAATTTCACAATCTGCATCTGTCTTTAGTAGGCAGCTGTAACGTGGTTAACATGGTATTCTTACCACAAATACTCTGTTTATTCAGTGCCATACTTTAGAATTTGGGAGGCAATGATTTGTAGCATTAGAAAACCTGGTTAATCAATTTGTTTGGGCACATTGCAAAACCAGGAGGGCTTTACGCTATATGACTTTGCCTTCTGTAAGAGGAGGCTGGGCGCTTCCAGATTTTAAATTTTATTATTGGGCTGTGGCTCTCCTATATACATGGGTGTTGTTTGGTGGGCAATCAGAAGATCCAAGTGCCGAACATAGGTTACCAGATGTTTACAGGTTACTGTTGGGTGAGGCTGCATTGAACTGCTTCATGAAATTTAGCGAGCCTAGTTATTTTAAAAGAACAAAGTTTAAAACTATGTTGGCAGCCTTTAAATTCTGGGCTGCCCTTAAGAAGAAGTTGGGTCTCTGTAGAATTCATTTTTATACCCAGCTGTTTGACAATCCCACTCTGGCAGGAATTTTTTCCGATCAGATTATGGCAGAATGGGCTGGGCGTAAACTTTTTTTTTTTTTTAAATCCTCATAAGCCTCTAAAACACCATTCCATTTGCACCCGTAAATGGATGTACCATGCCCATCTGTGCTTATGATCTGGGAGAAAGTGGGGGGGAGAGGAGACATCGGCGTCAAGACCATTCCACCCTATGTTACATGAAGCACCAACCTCCAAACGCCACCCTTTCGCTATCACTCCATTGCATTCCCCCATGAGCCACAGCCCAGATTGGGAAGCACAAAAGGAGAAGAACTAGGATAGCTAGACGAGGCATAGCAGGCATAATCATTGAATATCTAGATTTCTTTGTTGCTTACACCACTCCAAAATGGGAGACGAAAAATTGTGGTTCTTAAAGGCCTTCATGTCCAGTCTGGCCACATATTTAATAGAGGACTGGGCATAGCCTTGTGAAAGTGGGGGATTTAATGAGCTCTGAGGGAACTTATAAATTTAAGGATATTCAGGACAAATTTGGTATGAGTACCAAGAACTTCTTTAAATATCTCCAGATTAGAAGTTTCTTGAGCAAAAAGTTGGGTGGGTTTAACGGCTTTGGTAAAAACAAAGTCATATATGTTATAATAGGCAGCGAGGGCTGTACTATAAAAGGAATCTATTGCGAGCTTATTTCACTTAAGCACGATAATTTAGAAAAGCACGGTGAAAAATGGAAAGATAGGCTTAGGCACGGATTCAGATAACTTCATTGAGTTATTAGAGCTGGGGCAGACAGTTTTATGTTATGCTGGGCTCCAGGGTCAGCATTACAAGACAATCTTCTCACTCTATTATACCCCGGCAAAAATAGCACATTGGGGAGGAAAAGTGGGAACTAGGTTTTCTCGGTGCGACTCACCAAATGCTGACTTAAATCATATTTTTTCCACCTGTCCGCAGCTTGATTCAATAAAATCTGCAATCATGGCTTTTTGTGAACAAGCCTTGGGTTTTAAAGCTAAGCTAACCCTAACCCTAATGCTTCTCAGGGTTGACAACTGTCAGGGGCAAGCTTTGCATTATCACTTTCTTTTTCTTGCTATGACAGTTTTCTGAATTTGTGTTGCTGCAGCCTGGCTGGGTCAAGCCGCCCAAACTTTTCAGCATTGGCTGGCTAGGCTACTTGCGATGTTTAACCTGGAGAGGGGAACCAACGAAAGGAGGAGTAAAAGAGGGAAAACTCTTGGTAAACGTATCTGGGACCCAATCTATAGTTGGATGGATTCACAATTACATAATGGGCCCTAGACTTCCGAAAAATGATTGACAGATAGACTTTTGAGGTGTTTTCCCTCTGATAAATTATTTGGCTGTCAGAATGTTATCTTAAAGGATATTTCTTAGAGTTCCTCTCCCCTATCGATAACCCTTAGTTCCTGGATTTGATTGTTATTTTTCCCATTTTTCTTTTTCTTAGAGTTCACATAAAATGTATTTGGAAAAAAATTAATTTTGAAATATTGGATGTAAAAGATGGAATTATTAATCCTCATACGCTAATGAAATGTATATTCGTGATTGATGCTGTTTATCATTTAAAATCTGCAACAAAAATATATATTTTTAAAAAATGACTATTACCTGCCGCCCAAGCCATTCTTACGACTTTGGTGGGGCTGTAATAATCAGAAATGTCATACTTGTAGGAGTGCGATGGTTAGCAGTTGTGTTTTTACTATCATTGTGTGGTGTTTTTACAAATTAATCACTGCACCAAGCCCTGCCCTCTCAAGTATCTTGTACAGTTTCCTGAAGTTGTATTCCCCACAGATACCCAAAGCAGTCCTTATGGCATGAATTTGAATGCCCATACTCTTTACTCAAAATATCTGTAACTTTCTTTCAGAACACCTGGATCTTGATGTACTACCAAATAGGGTGAAGGAATATACTATGTTATCTGCAAGTTCTGGGGCATGTTTATGTGGGGTTCTGCTGAACCTTAAGATTGCACATGATTACCACCGAACTGAGTTAATTACATATTTTCCATGTGTCTTTTTTTTAGAAATATTCACAATTTACAGATATTACACACATGGCTATTGCAAATTTCTATCTGAGAATCTCTGTGTACAAGTCCCCACAGACCTACTTTGCATTCCTGTACAGTCTTTATGGATCTGATTTATTTTTTAAGTTTCGAAGATCTGCATGACCGAATCCAGCCAATACAAATACCTGAAGCATACTGCCCTTTCAAGTTGTGCGGGACCCGAGGATGCCAGAACGTGGTGAATTTAAAATTTGCCAACTTAGGTAAATTCTATATTCTTCCTACTTCTTCCTAGTTCTTTGCGAAGACATACAACATTTCCCAAACTCACCAAAATTCCAGCCATAATCCAAAATTTGCTCAATCCTGAGCAGGCTGAGATTAAATTGCCTGTGCTCATCATTAGCCCAACAAATTAGACAATATTGCTTAGAAAGCTTAGCCAAGACTTCCCCTACCTTCCTTAACTCTCCCAGGGAAATTGTAGTTCAGAAGTCAAGGCTTACTTGGTGGAGACAGTGGGCCAGCTGATTATGGCTACAAGGTGCAATAAACAAAGTGGTGACCAACTTCCAGTCCTTGGGCTGGACACTTTTACACCATGGGGCAGTTCTGAGAATCGCTATTATGATTATTGTGCGTCAATGGAGATTTGTAAGGTATCAGAGTTCCAAAAGCATCTAGTTCCAGTGGTGTTCCCAAGGTGGCGCAGCAAAAATGGCTACTGCTGAGCTGTGTTTTGCCAAATGTTCCTTTAAGTGCAGCAAACAAGCATTTTTTTAGGTTTCCCAGCACCACCGAGTCTCTCTTGGTTCACAGTAGCCATTTAGTGCTACCTGGTTCACCAAATGGCAAATAACCCAACTGGCCGGTGCTGGTCACATTTTTCTGGCTCCCCCACGGTACTGGGTCTTTGCAGTCAAGTTCCGGGGTCCTGGGCCGTGCCTCACAACAGGCTGGTTGCCTATTTTTTTTTACACTGTTTGTTGTTCGTCTCACTGGCTATTTCTGCGTCCCTATTTCTTTTAAGAGCGTGTGCGCCCAGTGTTTCGGCGTATAGCCCTAAATTAGAAACGGAGTCGATAGGGTGGAAAGATGCGTGGATGGATCAAGAAAGTTGGAGGGGTAGGGGCGGGGCAAGGGGGTTAGAGGATAGAGAGAGTCGGAGGTAGATAAAGGTGTTGGTAAAAGGAGGGTAAGGTTTCCATATTAGGAGACATATTTAGGTCAAGTGGGAGATATGTGCAGACAGCGAGCAGAACGGGGAGACATTTGCAGGTGGGAAGATAAAGCGGAAACAATGTGTACTTGGAGAGATGGGAATAAGAGATTTGCGAAGGGAAAGGTTATGGAGTGACAGAGATAGTAAGAGACAGGTTGAGTTAGAGAAATGTGCAGTTAAGGGACGAGGGGAAAAGACAGGTTTAGCAGAGAGCGACAACCGGCAGCAGACAGAGACGTGCTGTCGGTGAGGCGGTGGGGGAGGGGCGCCTGAGAAGGGGCCAGGGTTCACCGTGCCCTGTGTGCCAGCCTGGCGCTCTCTCCTCAGCCGGGCCCGCGGTGCCCGCTGCCTCCCCGTCTAATTATATCTCTGCCTCGGACCAGATAAGGCGGCGAGGTGGCAGGACGCTAATTAGACTGCTGCGAAAAGCTGGCAATCCGTCGTCAAGATGGAGAGAAAGGCTTCTCCTCTCCTCCCTCCACACCTGCTCCTGGAAGACGACGCAAGCAAACAAGCCTGCGCTGTCAGCAGGCCCCGGCGGGCCCGGGCGCCATTGTCCCCTCGCAGCCCAGGCAGCGCTGGGCTGACAGAGCAGGTGAGGCGGCCGGGGGCGGGCGGCGGAAGATCCCGAACAAAAGCGAGGCGCCGAAGGAACAAAACCCAAGAAAGGAAGAAAAGGGAGCAGGAGAAGACGAAAGGGACCGAGTCTGCCTCACGGTAGCAGACGGCAGGCAGAGATGTCAGTCAAACACCGCCTGGAGATTAAGATATGTTGTAGGGGTAGGACTGGGCTCAGAGTATGTGGGGGCCAAGGCACCTGTCCTAAAAAAAGAAGTGGGGGGCCGCTGACGTCACGGCAGCAGGAGGTGACATCACGAAAGGTGGCTTGCACCATCAGACTCATTACCTCACCTCGCTAACTTATGAGATGCGATTGCATCAGAGGAGCCAGCGCCTGAGCAGTGTTCTGAATGGGCTCCGATCTCGCCCCAGAGAGGCCAAAGAGTGAATGTGTGGCTCCATTTTCTCCAGTTATCGAGCACCCGGTAAAATAAGTGGGGGGACGCAGTCCACCTGCGTGGTACCCCGACTCGATCCCTGGTGGGGGCCAAGATCTAGAAGCGTTTTCAGATTCCAAGGTAAAATGAAGGGGTTCAGGAAGGGCTTGGGTGGGAGGGGGAGTGGGGAGTGGGGCTAGGTGCATCCTTGTCCTCATTGTACAAGGGATCTGGGCCACAGGATACAGAAGAAAACCCAGGGTCCAAAAGGTTATTCAAAATCCAGGACAGGGTTCCATAGTGTTGTGGGCCCTGGGTCCACATGCTACTAATAAGGGACACGGACACACACTAGTAGGGTACTGGATCTGGCCCAGGACACGTGCGCCCGGCCCCTTTTATTAGCAGGGTTCACCTGATCGGTGGCACCTGTGATGGGTGGGTGTAAAGTGTATGACATCCATCTCTTGAGCACTAGAACGTGTCCCTTAGGGCACTATGCTGTATTCAGGTGGGGAGCACAATACTGACAAGAATGCTAATATCTGGGAACAGGACTCAGAATTTAGGAGAGTCGTAGGCTCTAGGAAAGGGTCACTGTTCAAGATGGGGTCATAATCCAGGGATGGGCTAAGAACTCAGGAGACGCTCTGGACCCAAGACGAAGATCAGAATCCAGGTGATGGCAGTGAGGGCCCTGGATCAACAAGGCGATTCAGTATTCAGGTGGTGACTCCCTTAATGTACGCTGAGGTGGCTCAGAATTAATTATTTATTTATTATTTATTTATTTTGAGTATTTGTAAAGCGCGGCTGATACCTTGCAGGCTTCCTGGCGCTGGAGAATACTCTGCTGACAGATAGCCGGAGTAACTAGCGGACGGGCAGATTTTAGGGGAAAAGCCAGGTATTGATGCGTTTCCTAAATGGAAGAAGTTGTGAGATCTGGCGTATGTCAATGGGCAGGCTGTTCCATAACTTGGCCGCTGCGACCCTGAAGGATCTGCCCCCGGTTCTAGCTTTAGTAAATCTGGGCACCTTTACCAGACAGGCCGAAGATGAGCGTAAGTCTCTGGTGGGAGTGTACCACAGAAACAAGGCTTGCAGAGGTCTGGGCCCGAGTCCGTGCCCTTCTAATTTTGTATAAGGAAGGGACCCCTGGATACACAAGAAGCTTCAAAATACAGAAAGGGCTCTAAGATTCAACGGGGGTAGGCGTTAGAATCAGAAATGGAAACAACCATTACAATGCAGTCACAACCACAACATACCATTATAATGCAGCCATTTATCACATAGGAGTATTTACCACGCATGCCATTACCGCACAGGATTTTACAATGAATATGCCTTTACCAAGCATGTTTTTACAACAAATTTCATTGTAAAGGCATATTTGTGGTAAAGGTTAGAGCGGTGGACCTTGAAGTTAGGGAACTGTGTTCGACTTTCGGTATGGACGCTCAACATCCTGTGATTATTGACAAATCAGCTAATTTCCCAGTGCCTAACAAAATGGATGTGTCCATCTGTAACACAACTGGTGCTCATGTAAAGCACTCTGATACCTTTGATTTGAATTTGCGCTATAAAAAAACTCCCAAAAAGCAAAAAAAGTATGTACTTTGCAGGTAAGTATTGAGTGTGTATATATATATATCTTGTGATCAAGACCTAAGGCGGGCCGAAACGAGTCACGGCTAGCGAGGTTTCTTACCGAGCTGAAAATAAAAAGATCTGCAACTATCCTGTGGTCCGTGCTCCTTCTTACTGGGTAAAACCAGCGTCTGGAATGGTTTTGTTTATACAAGGAAATATAAGATCTTTTATGTAATTTTATCTATGTATGGTTTTATGATGTTACATATTTATATTTATTTATATGTATATACACATGACCATTGCGATGTATTGCACATATTTATCATACCATCATATCATCACAGACAACTGTGGCAGACTACAGCGGTGGGCAGGCTACTTGCGCGTTCCTACGCTGCATATAGATTCTGAATATTGGCAAATTGATTCCAGCTTACCTCCATTATTCTCGCTCCCGACCCCGGTCCACCCCGGCTGTGTGCCGTTTGAGCGGAGGGTCAGCCCATGAGCGACACTTCCTGCCTGGTCCTGCACCACTTCCGCCCTGCCTCTCCACCGTGCAGGTCAGCGGTCTAGTGGCTGCAGTATCTTTGTGCATATCTTGCTTCATGTTCCACCCCGCGATCAGACAACTGTGGCAGACTACAGCGGTGGGCAGGCTACTTGCGCGTTCCTACGCTGACTACATTTATTTTTAAACTTGCACAACCCAGCTGACTGAGAGCTGTGCTGCGCACTCTGTGTGTTTTTAAAATCGTTTTATGCTGATTAAAAGCATCGCGCCTGCATATAGATTCTGAATATTGGCAAATTGATTCCAGCTTACCTCCATTATTCTCGCTCCCGACCCCGTTCCGCCCCGGCTGTGTGCCGTTTGAGCGGAGGGTCAGCCCATGAGCGACACTTCCTGCCTGGTCCTGCACCACTTCCGCCCTGCCTCTCCACCGTGCAGGTCAGCGGTCTAGTGGCTCACGGCAAGTCAACATAAATGATGACCTGGAGCAAGTGCAGTGGACGAGCGCAGTGGGAGCGCCGACTTTGCGCCGAAGTCGCGCACAAGTCAAGCCCGTCTGCGCCTGTCCGCGGCCAGCCGGGGCAAGGGGCACGTCACTCTGCCCAATGCATCACCTATTCCCCCGCTCAACTCCGCTGCTTCCAGGGCCCATGGCCCTTAGCCGCCACTACCTGTTCCAGCATCTCTTCCCTTGGTCTGTCTCCTGCTCTTTGTTCCACCACCCCTCCCCCTCATCACACTCCCCCTAACCCCTCTGGGGGTGATGTCAACCTTGGAACCACTAAAGCCCTTTCGGCCTACTGTCTGAACACCCGGTCCGCAGTAGCCCACTCGCACGAACTGTCTGTACTGCTGGACCTTCATGCACCAGACCTTCTCTTTTTAACAGAAACCTGGTTTTGCGATGACTCTCTCCCCGTTCTATTGGCCACCCTCCCAGCCCCATACTATGCTCTACGTGCGGATCGCCCTAATGGTAGGGCTGGGGGTGGCGTAGCGGTCATCGCCCGAGCTGACTTCCCTTTTCAAAGTCTCTCTCTGCCAGATATTGCCACTACGGAGTACCTGGCTATCCGTACCACTTCTATTACGCCCCCTCTCACCTGCGTACTTATCTATCGCCCCCCTCAATCCCCTTTATTGTTTCTCCCCAATTTCCTGGAAGTATTGGCCACGATCACGGTCAATAACTCCTCGATTTTGCTTTTGGGTGATTTCAATTTTTGGCCCTCAGACCCCGCAGAATGCCCTTCCTCAAAAGAATTTTCAGACACCCTTCAATCTCTCAATTTTATATCCCATATTCACTCCCCTACCCATGTTAAAGGGCATATCTTAGACCAGATCTGGTCCTTGAATTGTCCCGTAAAGTCCCTATCCATCTCCCCCTGCACGTGGTCGGACCATCATCTGATTTCATTTGCCCTTCCCACCCACCCCCCGGTTAAGCCCCCACTTCCTAAGAATGTCTGGGTCCGTGCTTGGGGCGAGTAGACCCCGACAATTTATCTGCCTTACTCACCGCTTCCTACCCCTCCCTACAAGGCTTACCCACTCTCTCCCAGGTCACGTCCATTGATCAGTGGCTCTCTTCAGGTTGCGACTCCATTGCCCCTCTGAAGCGGGTCACCTCAAAGCGGGAGAAAGATGCAAACCTGTGGTTCAATGAAGATCTCAAGACCACCAAATGAGCGGTACGCCGAGCGGAGTGTGCCTGGAGGAGAAACTACTGCCCCTTACTTCGATTGGAGTTCATTAACATCTTGACCCAATATAAAAAGGCTATCTTGGTGGCGAAAACAGCCTATTTTTCCTCTAAAGTTCTCGCAGCTGAGAACCAATCGAGGGAAATCTTCTCAATTGTGCATAACCTGGCATTCTCCGACAGAACTACTCTGAAGCCCATCCCTTCCCAGGAACTCTGTCACTCCCTTAACAACTTCTTCATCCAGAAAATCGCCACCATCAAAGCCAACATTCCTCTTCCTTCTCCTACTTTTGTGGATCCTCAGTGTCCTCCCCCCAAGGGACAACTTGGTGCCCTCCCTCCCTTGACCAAGGAATCCCTGACTTCGATAATCCCCCTTGTCAAATCCGGCTCCCCCTTAGACCCTTGCCCTGCCCACATCCTCCGTCACATTTTTACCACTTGTCCAGACCCCCCCCTTCACCTCCTCAATAGCTCTCTCTCTCAGGGTGTCGTACCCATCCCACTAAAAACAGCAGTTATTGTCCCCATCCTGAAGAAGCCGGGCGCAGACCCCTCGGTCCCCGCCAACTATCGCCCCATCTCCCTCCTGCCATTCTTGGCAAAAGTGCTCGAGCGCCATGTCACCTGCGCTTTGAGCTCTTTTGTGGAGATGTATGGGGCTTTAGCCCCCCGCCAGGCCGGTTTCCGCCCGCACACTCCACGGAGTCCGTAGTACTTTCGGTCCTTGACAACCTCAGGGAGGGAATGGACACTAACCAGACCCAGGCCTTGGTCCCCCTCGATCTCTCAGCCGCCTTTGACACGGTTGATCACACCATCTTACTCTCCTGTGTCAAGGCGGCGGGGATCGGGGGTACCACCCTGGTATGGTTGTCCTCCTTCCTGAGGGACCGCACCCAGGCGGTTCGCCTGGGTGATTTTTCTGCGGACTTCCAGAAAGTTCAGTGCGGGGTCCCCCAAGGCTCCTCCCTTTCACCTCTTTTGTTTAACCTTTACATCGCCCCTCTTATTTTTTCACTGCAGCAAATGGAGGTCACTGTATATAATTATGCGGATGACCTCCAACTCGTCTTTAATCTGTCTTCTTCCCCTGCTTCTGTCCTTAATTTCCAATCTATTATGATTCATATCCGGGACTGGATGAACCACAACCATCTGAAACTCAACCCAGACAAGACTGAGCTGGTGTTGACGGGTGGTTCATCCAGTCCCTGGTCTTCTTTGTTTTGGCCCCCTTCCCTAGGCTCTCCACCTGTCCCCTCCACCTCAGTAAAAACATTAGGCATTAAACTCAATTCCCAGCTCACCCTTCACTCCCAGGTTAGTTCTGTGGTGTCTTCTTCTTTTCTTTCACTGCGCACTATACACAAGGTGTCCCGTTTCTTTTCTTTTGACGCTCTGAAACTGATCACCCTGGCAATGGTCATCTCCCGCCTGGATTACGGCAACGCCCTATATGCTAGTATACCTGCATATAGCTTAAGGCGGTTGCAGCAGATCCAGAACCAGGCAGCGCGCCTGGTGTTTAAATTGCCAAAGTCCCACCACGTCACTCCCCTTCTCAAGTCTCTACATTGGCTCCCAGTCCGTGAACGTGTCCAGTTTAAGCTTGCCTCTATCACCTTCCAAGCACGACTGGGCACAGCACCGGCTTTTATCTCATCTGAGACCATTCCCTATGTTCCTACTAGGGAACTGCGCTCATCCACTCAATCCCTTCTCACAGTCCCGCGGTTCCGGAGGAAGAAATGGGGAGGATCGAAATTTGCGACCCTTGCTCCACTCTTTTGGAATTCCCTGCCTCCAGAGCTTAGAGCCTTAACTCTCTATCCGCAATTCCGGAAACAGCTCAAAGCTCATTTGTTTACTACATTTTTTAATTAGTCTACCAGCAGTCCTGATTCCTTTTAACTTAGTTTCTGCCACTCCCGCCCTGATATCTGTCAGTTGCAGCGCCATGAAACCGCTGGTGAACGTGCGCTATATAAATAATTTTAAATTCAAATTCAAATTCAATTATATATGGTCTTTACTCACTATGAGTTTTATCATTTAGACTAAGGGAAATAATGTTATCTTTAGTCTTCCTTTTGTTTCCATGTAAATAACCCATAACATGTGGAGGGCGTGAACTAATGGTCCACCCTCTGTGTTTACTATTTATACCCCACTCGTGACATAGCAATCACATCATGTGATCAAGACGGTGGAGACAGTCGAAACGCGTCATGGCGGCATGCTGAGCAGAATTATGCACAAATAAAGCACCTTTGTTTGGGCACCAATTTTGGGTTCAACTCATCGTCATGTATCTGGTTGATATGAGAACTGAAGGCGCTGCCTGCGTCTGGCGAGGCTTTGTTCATATATATATATATATATATATATATATATATATATATATGTAAATATACTTTATATATACTTATCAAGCACTAATTTTCCACTTTCATTACATCATCTAGTGGAGTCCCATTGAGAACCCAGAGAGGTGAGTCTAGTCTTTCTTGAGAGGCCACTTTTTTTGTTCAGATTGGACACTTGTCCAAACAATGAGTTCCTCAGCTAGCTAGTACGCTCCACATCCCAATAGTTGTTCTGCACATGGCCACTTGGGATTTTAACATATTTATCTGCACAGTCCACTGTGTCATGTTTTTGAGCGTGTGTATCTGCAACTGGGATCTCAATTTTGACGTCAGGACCTATTCAAGTTCCAGAAATGTCTCGCACTCCCAAATTAGAACTGTGCCTAACTGCGGGCTCTCGCAAGTTGTTTTCAAATATTTATTATTTAGGCAGAGCATGCTAATGTCTGATTTCAATGCATATATGTTGACCAATTTCATCGCTCTGCACTGTGTTAAGTCACACATTTACCATGTCTATTTGCACATATGGTGTGGTGGTTCCAATCTAATTCAATGTAACTTCGGTCATTTTATTTGCACATTAATCGCACAGTATAATAATATTATTATTGTTTGAGTGTTTGACTTATTTGTTATAATTGTCACACAGTGATGAGTTACTTTGTTTCATGTCATGAATTGATACAGTTGAAACGTGTTTACTTCTTCACTTTCCGTTGTTGCATACATACCAGTATGTCTTCTGTGGTACACTTTCAACAATGCGTCATCAAGTTGTATTTAAAGGCCGTGTAATGGCGGCATCGGTCTATGTGATCAAGGTGGGTGTGTCCACCAAAACGCATCATCCAGCATACATCTCTGCCTAATAAACACCCTTTCCAGTTTCCTGTTCTCAGCGCCGGCTCTAATCCTCTGTGTTAGTGGGACTATTTTGTATATATATATATATATATATATATATATATATATATATATATATATATATATATATATATATATATATATATATATATATATATATATATATATATATATATATATATATATATATATATATATGTATATATATATATTCACTGAAAAAAACATAGGTTTCACACCAGTTATAGTTAGGAATTAGCATATAAAAAACCTATTAAATTCACTGGAAAAAACGTAGGTTTCACACCAGTTATAGTTAGCTGCACATTTTACTGACATAAAACCATTGAAATTCCACGTTATAGTTAGTTGGACTCACTATAACTTGCGCGTGTAATGCACTGCTGCTGACGTCACATATTACATCACTCATGACATGGTCAGTGACATCACTCATGACATCACTGATGACACCATCCAGTGAATGTGTGTCTTTCTGAAAAATAAATATGTTTTATATATGTATATGTAAAGGTCGATGGAAGAATAAATGTTTAAATAAGTGTTTTAATAAATGTTTTAAAAAAAAAAAAATTGATTGGTTAACTGGCTTATTAAGTGTATCTTAGTGAATACATATATTAGCGAGTAATGTTTAAATATTTAAATATATGTACCAGTGTTTCACTTTGTGTATAATTGGCTGCATGGGTTGGTGAGTAGCTACATGTGTGTGTATATGGGTTATTAGATGTTTTTTTAGTATCAGTATGAGTCTCTGTATGGTTTAGTGGGGGTATTACTTAGCACATAGATGCATCAATGACTGACTCACTGTTTGTATGTGTTTTGAAGACAGCATATGTGCAGGACTGTATGGGTGGATGAGTCTGTATATGTGTGTGTTAGTGAGTGAATGACTGTCTCACTAGTGTCTTTATCAGTAACGACATATGTTTTAATCTAGTATATGTGAGTATTGATGTTTATAAGTGAGTATATGTGAGATTGTAAGAGTTCCTGTTTAAATAAGTATGTGTTTCTATAAGTGATTGTTTAAGAGAGTAAGTAGGTGTAAGTTTCCTTAGAAGTAAGGTGGTAGTGTGTGTATAGTTGTATATGCAAATAAATGGATGTTCAATAGTTTATTTGCATGTGTGAGTATTTGTGTGAGTAACTTTTGGATGACTGTCGGTGTGTAACAGGATTTATTGGTGTATCACTACATATGATGAGTGAGTATATGTATGAGTGACTATATAGAACTGTTGGTGAATGAGTGGATGTGTATATAGATGGTGGTATTACTGAATTGGTTGTTGTAACTGGTATGGATATCTCCATTTTTTTGAAAATGTTAATTTCTATTTTTGAATATGTGTTTCAAGGGTTACATTACACTGAAAGGAGGTCTGTCACTCTGTCACAAAGATGGTGTCATCAGTGATGTCATGAGTGATGTCACTGACCATGTCATGAGAGATGTAATATGTGATGTCATCAGCAGTGCATTACACGCACAAGTTATAGTGAGTCCAACTAACTATAACGTGGAATTTCAATGGTTTTATGTCAGTAAAATTTGCAGCTAACTATAACTGGTGTGAAACCTATTTTTTTTTTCAGTGAATTTAATAGGTTTTTTATCTGCTAATTCCTAACTATAACTGGTGTGAAACCTATGGTTTTTTCAGTGAATTTCATTGGTTTTTTAAATGCTAATTCCTAACTATATATAAGGCCCCAAACCTATGTTTTTTTCTTTGAAGTTCAAAATTTGGTTAATAGCAAATGTCTATAGCTATGAAATGTAATATTTTTGAAAATGAATGAATCCTATATTTTATTTGTATTTTAAACAATTTTTTTTATTTTTATTTTTTTATTTTTGACCCTGGAGCGCTCCCGGGGCGCGCCCCGGTGAACGCCCCGGAGAGTGTAGTCGTTTGAAGCGCCCCGGTGCGCGAACCGGGAAGCATCCCGTTAGCGCCAATGTCACGAACGAAAACATGATCGTGACGTATCGCGTAGCCGCGTCCACGTGATACGCACGGCGTTAGCGCACCCGGAAGCACTCGAGCGAATACGATCGCGCAACGTAAACTTCCGGCGCGCTCACGCGACGCGACCCGGGGCTCGTCGCCTAAGTGCGTCGGTCATGTGACCTGAAATTAACACTTTTAATTGGTGCAGAACAGTTTTACTTTCATAATGATGAAATCCCTGGTCTTGTGACCTGAAAATAACACTTCTCATTGGTTCAGGACTTTTTTTTTCCAAATGATGAAAGACCCCACCTTTTTTCCTTATTCTGACTTTGTCCTTTGACTGAGGAAGACCTGTTTCAGTAATAGAGAGAGAACTATATTGTACTTTCTAATGGCAACTGTAGCTGCAACAGCTGGAGCATCTGCACCACCACCACCACTACAACCACCAAGAGGACCACCACAACAGTACATTAGAGGTTAAGAAGAGGAGGAGGAGGAAGAGGAAGAGGAGGACGGGAGAAGATGGCTGCCTGAACAAAATACCCCATACAAGCCCAAGTCACACATTGTATGGGAGGTTTTTCACTCCCAGAGGGCAAGAAAAAAGTGAATGCGGCCAAGGTAACTTGCCTAATCTGTAAAGAACAACTCTCAAGGGGCAACCCAAACAAAAGTATTCCTTTGGTAACAATACCATGATTCGACATATGATCCGTAAGCACCCTAACAACTATTCTCGTGCAGAGCTCAGGGAACTGGCCAGTAACCTCCCCCAGTCTTCAAGGACCACCTCCCAAAGAAACAAACCCACTTTATCGGGACCAGAAACATCAGAGATGATGCCTTGTATTCAGCAACGATTTGCTGATTTTAAAATCACTTGTATTGAATGCGGCAAGCTTATCGCCTATGGTGAAAAGAGCGTAAAGCTCCTCGTCCTTGCTGGAGACAATCACAAGTGCCCCAAAAAGAAGTAATTTTTTCTGTTTTTTGTTTTTTGCTCCAGGTGAGCCAGTTTCAATTCCCTTTTTTTTGCTTCTCCCCCTAAAAAAATACCAAAAAAATATAAAACTGTTTTGAAAAGCCAAAAAAAGTACAAAATGTTCAAAAAACATTAAAAAAACTATAAAACAACAAAAAGAAGAAAAAAAAAGTTCTTTTTAGAACTACCTCCAATTTATAAAAAAAAGGCTTCATTTTTAAAAAACTCTGTCATTCTTTTTTCCTCATGGTACGCTCCCCGGTCCGCTCCCCGGTGCGCGTACCGGGCGCTCCCCCCGCGCAAAACGAAAAAAAAAAACATTTTTACCCCGCGGGGCCCTTTTATAGCCTCCACATCAAACCTAGGGGGTCAGGGGGGGTCTACCCTGCCCCCTTATGGTCATTTCCCCCTTTGTTTTGGCCACCTCTTGTGTCTCGATCCTACCGAGACACAAGATGGCGGCCGCTCCGGACTGTTTGGAATGTTTACAGATACCCGAGAGCCAATCAGCTTTCCGTGCGCACCTCGCGTGTTGCGCCCGCTGCGCTCCCCGGTCCGCGTACCGGGGCGCTGCCGTAGATATATATATTTTTTTTAACCTAAATTACTCAAAATCCACTGGAGCACATATCTTGAGACATAGCAAAGACACATCGGGCTACCAGTCCCTACAATTTTGCAAAGTTTGGTGGAAATCCATTCAGCCGTTCGGGCTAAAAGTGAAGTCGATCGCCCTATGGAAATTAACATGGGGAAAACACGTTTTGGGACCCCTCTTTTATCTCGGCCCCTGCTTGACGAATCCCCCCCAAACTTTCAGGGAAGGAGCGTAGCGGGCCATTTTCTTGGAGAAATTCGCGAAGTTTCGTCCACCGGCGCCAAAGTTATTCCCAATAGAATGTTGCGGATTTCCTATGGAAAGTAGATCCTAACTATAACTACCTACTGGCGACTGCCAGTAGGTAATATATATATATATATATATATATATATATATATATCAACGAACACTCCCTCCCAACGAAGAAGAAGCAGAAGCTCAGAGGGGAACTGGTTGGAGAGACTTTATTCAATCAAGACAGATCCAGTGGCGGCGAATGCATTTCGGCGCATTGCCTTCCTCAGCGCTCAACACCAGACAAGTACGTCACAGTAAGTTTCTCCCTGCTGCCTCTTAGATAGATGATGTGAGTCTGCTCCTCCCCCATGCTATGCTGCTCACCTATTGCAGTGCGTTCGTGTTCACCGGACTGCAACTCCCAAGATGCTCAATGTTGAAAGCAACTCGGGACGGCGGAATGGGGGGAGTATCAATGTAGTAATGTTCAACTGCGGAATCCACTTGAAGCAGGACACGGTGACATATTTGAAACAGTCCTGAAATCACCAAGACCCTCCTTGAGTCCCCTTTTGACCGTCACAGCCCCTTGTGTAGGAAGACCAATGAACAGGGGCTAAATGCACAAGCACAGTGCCACAAATAGAGGTGAAATACCTCAACAGCTCGGGTCACCCCAGTAGAAAGGCGGGTTCCGGCCATATTCCATCCCTAGAAGAACAAAAAATGCAGTGAAGCGTGCCAGTACAAGTCCTGACCCTATTGCGTGGCGGGGGCTTCTGTACTGCGCTGCTGGCTGGTGCAGGGAATATCAACGAACACTCCCTCCCAACGAAGAAGAAGCAGAAGCCCGGAGGGGAACTGGTTGTAGAGACTTTATTCAATCAAGACAGATCCAGTGGCGGCGAATGCATTTTGGCGCATTGCCTTCCCAGCGCCCAACACCAGACAAGTACATCACAGTAAGTTTCTCCCTGCTGCCTCTTAGATAGATGACGTGAGTCCGCTCCTCCCCCATGCTATGCTGCTCACCTGTTGCAGTGCGTTCGTGTTCACCGGACTGCAACTACTAAGATGCTCAATGTTGAAAGCAACCCGGGACGGCGGACTGGGGGGGACTATCAATGTAGTAATGTTCAACTGCGGAATCCACTTGAAGCAGGACACAGTTACATATTTGAAACATGTGATCAAGGTGGCTGTGTCCACCAAAACGCATCATCCAGCATGTATGTATATATATATATATATATATATATATATATATATATATATAGATATATATATATATATACATATATATATATATATATATATATATATATATATATATATATATATATATATATATATATATATATATATATATATATATGTATTTATATTTATATATATATATATATATATGGTTGAAAGGGCTCCCGACCAGAGTTTCTCCCTCCCAGGAAGCACACAAACAACTCGCACACCAGGGTCTGTGTTCAAATTGCGTTAAATATATATATATGTATATATTCACCAAACTCCCAATCCTCAGATTAGAAAAATAAGTACGCACTCACTCGTGTAGTTTTGGAATTTACAGTGGCTTTATTTCAGACGCTTGTCTCGCCCAACGCTTTTCGCCTTGCCAGAAGGCATGATCAAGCCTACTGGCAAGGCGAAACGCGCTGGGCGAGATAAGTGTCTGAAATAAAGCTGCTGTAAATTCCAAAACTACACGAGTGAGTGCGTACTTATTTTTCTAATCTGAGGATTGGGAGTTTGGTGAATAAATTATTTGCTGACTCTGCCAAAAAAGTACTGCACCACACTGAACGAGGAGCACCAGCGCCAACCAGGGTCAAACTTTGTTTGGATATATATATATGTGACCAAGGGCCCATGGGCTCGAAACGTGTTGTGCTGTTGCTGCTTCACCTGCACTATTAAATTCATCTGAAGCCAGATCCTGTGGTCCGTTTCTCCTTTGCTTCGCTGATCTGAGTGATTGGAGGTGGCGCGTGGAGTTTGTTTTTCGTATATATATATATTGGCTGACAGTGAGCAAGGGCGTTCACGCCCGAAACGCGTCTGTTTGGCAGTGTGTTGCACCTCTGCACTTTATATGCAATAAAGGAAGAATATCCGAAGTAAGTCTGGCTTGGATTTATTCATCTGTGTCTGCGCACTGGGTTTGGTGCGAAAGGCGTCGCACTAACTTTCCGGTTGGAATTCATATATATATATATATATATATACATACATATATATATATATATATGTATATATACGAGCATCAAAGTTACCATTTTTTAATCAGATATATAAATTCTGATCAACATTTTATGGGATTTTTGTTGCAGGTGAGAGAATAGGAGGCAAACAAGATGAGACTTGGAAGATGGTCTAGAACCGTGGTACCCATAGTGTGGCCCACAGGCTGCCCGTGGCCCGACAGGCCTTCCTCGGCGGCCCGTGGACTTTACAGTTAATATACCGATGGACCTCCAGAGAGCGAGAGAGTGGAGAGAGAGTGAGTGGCGAGAGAGAGAGTGGAGAGAGAGAGAGTGGAGAGAGAGAGAGTGGAGAGAGAGAGAGAGTGGAGAGAGAGAGGCAGTGGAGGGAGAGTGGAGAGAGAGAGAATGGAGAGACAGTAGAGAGAGACTGACTGACTGAGAAACTGACTGACTGAGACACAGACTGACTGACTGAGAAAGAGAGACTGACTGAGTGAGAGACTGACTGACTGAGAGAGAGAAAGACTGACTGAGAGAGACTGACTGACTGGGAGAGGCTGACTGACTGGGAGAGTGACTGACTGAGAGAGACTGACTGACTGAGCGAGAGACTGACAGAGAGAGAGTGACTGACTAACTGAGCGACTGAATGATAAAGAGACTGACTGACTGAAAGAGAGAGACTGACTGACTGACTGAGACTGACATAGAGAGACTGACTGACTGAGAGAGAGAGACTGACTGACTGAGAGAGACTGACTGACCGACAAAGAGAGAGAAAGAGAGAGACTGACTGACTGAGAGAGACTGACTGGCAGAGAGAGAGACTGACTGACTGACAGAGAGAGACTGACTGACTGAGAGAGAGAGAATGACTGACCGAGAGAGAGAGACTAACTGACATAGAGAGAGGAGAGAGAGAGAGATAGAGACTGTGATGGAATTGGGGTCAAAGTGTGTATGAAGCTATGCAATGCCTCCTAAGATTGCTATTGTCTGCTAATAAAAATGTATTATCAAAAATGTGCTCTTTGTAGTTACATATTTTTTTTAAATAAATCATTGTCGCATGTTTTGAAAAAGGTTTGATTTTTTAACTCTGGCCTTACCCCCCCCCCCCACACCACTGACCCCACCCCTACCAATGCGGCCTTCAGCCACAATCCACACTGTAATTTTGACCCCTGACAGAAAGTTTGTAAGTACCCATGGTCTGAATCGATTGAGAATGGTGTATTTAGCTCCAGCAATATTGAAGAGGTGGTGGAAGAGAAAGCCCCCTGGGGCTGGATTGATGAGCAAGGAGCTTTATTTGAGCTTATAACAATTCTTCTTTATTTTCTTATAATGTTCAGGTAATTATTACTTTAAAGCATTATATGTCAAGGAACCTTCCAACCAGGCCCACTTGGGCTGAATTGTCAAGTCTGGAAATGAACTATAACTTGTTACTAGTATGAAATTAAATTAAATGAAAAGACCATTTATATAGCGCGGTAGCTACCCTCAGGTGTCCTAGCGCTGCAGACAATCACACTTGATCCACAGCAGTCATGAGCTAATCAGGTTTGTTAAAAAGCCAAGTTTTTAAAAGTTTGTGAAAAGCAAGCAGTTTAGGTGCTGATCTGAGTTGGAGGGGGAGGGAGTTCCAAAGCCCGGCCGCGTTATGGGAGAAGGAGCGGCCTCCACACCTAGCTCTCTTTACCCTAGATATTACAGCCAGGAAGGAAGACCCAGATCTAAGCTGTCTAGTTGGGTGGTAGGCGGTCATCAGTGGTTGGTTGATGATGTCACCTGTCCCCCAGAAGGATCGGTGCGCAATGCACATTGCTTTGAACTGAATCCTTTCCCTGATTGGGAGCCAGTGAAGATCCTTGAGTCTGTTTTTGACAGGAAGACAGCGGGGAATTTGGAGAAGGGTTCTGGCTGCACAGTTGTGGATAATTTGCAGTTTGTTTAGAGTGGTCTGGGGTGCACTTAGATACAGGGCGTTTCCAAAATCCAGACGAGACAGGATTAGGCCCTGGACCATAGTCTGTCTTGCGTGGAAGGGTAGAAGGGGGAGGATTTTGCACAGTGATTTATCATGTGAAATAAGGTTGTCTATACATGTGTAATCTGGCAATTTTGGCAATTTGGGCATTTGAACCTAATATGTTACGTACAGAGTATTTTCTCCATGCACACTACCTTGCAGCAACATGGGACTATAAAAATATTTTTTAAATGGCGGTATGTTGCTGACAAAGTCTCAGGCCGAAACGCTTCTGTTAGACCTGGCATTATGGGCGTGGGTTTTCCCTATTGTTTTGCTTTGCCTACTGTTATTTTACTGTGTGTTGGACTTCGTTTTTGCTGGTCTAGATGTTTTGGGCACTTTGCCACTGCTGTTTAGTGGCAAAGTAAAAGTGCTCCCTGTAAATTATGGTGATTCCGTGATTGGCACATCTGATTTACTAGTCAGTCCCTAGTACAGTGCACTGTATTTGCCCAGGGCCTGTAAATGAAATGCTGCTAGTGGGCCTGCAGCACTGATTGTGCCACCCACATAAGCAGCCTGTAAAGGTAACTCACATCTGCCACTTCAGTGTCTGTGTGCAGTTTGGTACTGCCATGTCGACCTGACAAGTACACCCACTTGCGAGGCCCTAACCTTCCCTTTTCTCAAATGCGAGTCACCCCAAAGGTAGGCCCAAGGTACCCCTGTGGGAAGGGTGCACTGTCTGTAAAAGGTAGGACATGTTGTGATGTGTGTAACAGGTCCTGATAGTGAAATACTGCCAATTTTGTTTTTCACTATTGAAAGGCTATCTGCCCCATAGGCTAGAATGGGAGTTTGTTTATAACATCTTATAAACATAACTTGCAGTTGGGACCAGATGAGAAGCTAAAGTTTAGTATGCCTGAACTCAGAATATAAAGATGCATCTTTTAGTAAAGATGATTTTTACATTCTGTGTTTGAAAATACTAGTTTTAGAAAGTATGTATTTTCTTGCTTGGCCATCCAGTGTGCCTCTGCTAGGTTGTGTATTGACTCTCCGGCTTTGGAGTGACAGGGGCTGAAGATAGCCACTTGGGGAGGTTAGGTGTATCCTGCCTTTCCAGAGTGAGTCAGGGCTTGGCTGAAAAGACCTGGGCTGCATTTGGAGTAGGGGAGGAGATATCCTTTCACCTGAACAGGCATGGTCTGCCTTAGACAATGCTGTCTCCAGCTCCTGCCAGGAAGCTGCACCATAGAGGACAGAACTGGGTTTGTCTGCGCAAAGAGCTTCTCTGCCACAGAGAACAAAAGATTTTGTATTATAAAAAGAGGAGCCCTGACCCCAGCCTTTTAGATCACTTCTGGAATTCAAGAGGAACCTTTGCCAAGGAGAAGAGCTGGAGAAACTGAGGACAAGTACTGCTCCATTGCTGTGTGCTGTCTGGGGTTGGCCTTCAGTATCTGTTTCTGCCAAGGAAAGGACAAAAACTTTGCTGTGTGCTGTGTCCTCTACTTGAAGAAGATCTCCAAGGACTTGAAGTAGAGCTTGCCTCCTGTTTTGAAGTCTCAGGGATACAAATACTTTGCCTGCAGCGCCCCTGAACTCTCTTGCTGCAAGTTCGAATCTGCCAAAAGATGTCCAATGCTGTTCTGGGCCTCTGGAGGTTATTTTTGCAGTTGGGAGCTGGAAAAGTAACGCAACAAGGAGAAACGCAATACATCCGTGCCTGTTTCCGACGCATCGCCGAAGAAACCGATGCAGCACCTGCTCACAGCTTTAAAAATCGCACACGCCGCACTGAGTGCAACAATCTATGGAGGCCAAGAATACTGCACCGATTCCGACGCAGGACCCGCTGTGGGGCTGCAAGAAACAATGCATCATGGGACCTGGGCTGAAGAAACCAATGCAAGTCCGTTGCCGCTGCCACATCGAGAACTGACGCATCCCTGATCCTCACGCATTGCACTGGGGTGCCAAGTTTACAAGGAGACCGGGGCCGTAGTAAGAAATCAACGCATCACCTTCCCTGCGTGGCACTAAGGAACCGATGCATTACCTCCCCTGCGTGGCAGTAAGGAACCGACGCATCACCTCCGCTGGAATAAGGATCCAATGCATCACCTTCCCTGCACGTAAGGAACCAACGCATCACCATCCCTGCGGCTGTTCTTCCTTTTGATTTTGACGCATTCAAGTTACTTTGTGTTGAGAGTGTTGCATCTGCAATTCGCTTTGAACAGAATTATTTCTACCTTTTGAAAGGCCTACTTTATTACTGTATTTTGTTTTTTTGTCATTTTGGTCTTGTTTGGTTTAGATAAAGATTACTTATTTATCTAAAATGGTGTGGTGTCCATTTGTAGAATTTTCACTGTATTAGTGTACGCATGCACACACTGCCTCTGAGATAAACCTGTCTGCTCGTGCCAAGCTACCAAGGGGGTGAGCAGGGGTTATTTTAGAAGTCTAGGAAGAAGGGTCCCTACTTTGACAACGGGATATATATATATATATATATATATATATATATATATATATATATATATATATATATATATATATATAGCTGCCAAGCTACCAAGGGGGTGAGCAGGGGTTATTTTAGAAGTCTAGGAAGAAGGGTCCCTACTTGGACAACGGGATATCTATATATATCTATATATATATATATATATATATATATATATCTTGTGTGTGTGTGTGTGTGTGTGTGTGTATGTGTAAGTGTATGTGTGTGTGCGTGTGTATGTATTACCTACTGGCGGTCACCTGTAGTTAAGACCATGTTTCCATTGAAAAAACATTTTTTGACTTGCCTATATCTTTGGTGCTTTTTGACGAATATTCACGAAAATTCCACAAAAAGTGTCATAGTGAGTCTTGTTGCTCATGGAAAGTTTCACGGTGATCTGTCAAGCTGTGGCCGAGAAAAAGAGGGGTAAAATAAGATGCATTTCCCATTTTAATTCCCATGGACTCTTTAGACATGCCTCGAGCCTGAACCACTGGATGGAATTATACCAAACTTGGCAGAAAGGTAGATTTGGTGATGCAGATCACGCTTGAGTCATTTGGTGTAAATCCATTCAGTAGTTGATTAAAAATTTAAGAGAATCAAGGTTGTGATATCTATGGCAGTCACTACTTTGTGAATATTAAAGAGCTTGTGCAGGGAAATGCAGAGCTCTGAGTGGCTGCCAGCACTTCAGTCAGGCAGTGCCTGTAGCCATCTCGGGACTCAGCTTTAGCCGAGTCCCCTCCAAAAAATGTAAAAGCAAAGAAAAGGGGGGCAAGGTAGGGCAGGAATACCCTGTCTCCCTAAACTTGTTAATGGGATCCCTATGGACCACGCCAGGCCCAAAAATATTTTCATGAAAAAAACAAGCTTAGGCTCCTGCATTTATTTTTAAAATGATCCCTGGGAGGACCAGGGGCTGGGGGCATTTTATAAAAAAAGGACGGTACCCACAGGGCCCCCTCCTGAGGCTATTGGGGCCCAGGGGACCACCACCTCCCCGGGGCTTTATTTAAATTGTGGAGGGGGGCCACGCAGACTCCCCTCGATAGGCTCAAATGAGCCCAGAGACCAGCATCTCCCTAGGCTTATTTTATTAAAAGGCAGGGGCTGTGCAGAACCCCCAAGCCCTGGGGACAACCACCTCCCATCGACTACATATTTAATGTTTAGGGGGGCCTACAAGACCCCCCTTAATCCCAGAGATCACCACCTGCCCGGGGCTTAATATAAAATACTAGCAGGAAGGGGGTGCGTGGACCCCCAAGCCCCAGGGGCCACCACCTCCCCAGAGCTCATTTAAATATGGAGCTGGGGGGCAGCATGGATATCCAGTGCCCTGGGGCTTTCTTTTTTTTTTTTTTTTTAAAAAGAAAGGTGTCATTCTTGGCCCAGGGGACCACCACCTTTCTGAGGCAGGCCCATGAAAGTGAAAGGAGAGGAGTCCTCCTGGAGCCAGTAATTCCCGGGGTGACCAACCCTGGGATATAGCTGTTTGCTGTGACTTAGTGGAAACTTTGACAGCTCCCACCAAGTCAGAGGAAACACTCCACTTCCAGGAAGCGAGAGCTGACAAAGTGTTTTCACTTGCTGGGAGCTGAGGTTTCATCTGTTTCCCTGCCTGCTGTCAAGTGGGCAAGGAAACAGATGAAACAATTGTTCTCACAGACAGGGAGCTGCATGTTTAGCAGCTCCCTGTCTGTGAGAGCAATGCCATGTCTTGCAGGAGGTGGGGAACCGGCTGAGACTGTGGGTTCTTGTGGCTCCCTCCACGGTCTGGGGGAAAAGGACGAAAAGAGGCAACTGAAAGTGAGAAACAAGCAGAAAGAGGCAGAATAAAGGTCAGCAATGAGCAGAAAGAGGCAGAATAAAAGTCAACATCGAGCATAAAGAGGCAAGATAAAGGTGAGAAACAATCAAAAACAAGCAGAATAAAGGTCAGAAACGAGCCAAAGGAGGCAGAATAAATGTCAGCCACGAGTAGAAAGAGGGAAGATAAAGGTAAGAAACAAGCTGAAAGAGAAAGAATAAAGGTCAGAAACGAGCAGAAAGAGACAGAATAAAGGTCACTAATGAGCAGGAAGAGACAACATAATGTTGAAAAAAGAGCAGCTAGATGCAGAACAGAGGTCAGAAATTAGCAGAAAGGGGCAAAATAAAGGTCAGCAACGAGCAGAAAGAGGCTACATAAAGGTGAAAAACAAGCAGCAAGAGTCAGAATCGAGGTCAACAATGAGTAGAAAGAGGCAAAATTAAGGTCAGAAACAAGCAAAAAGAGGCGTAATAACAGTCAAAAGGGAGCAGAATGAGGCAAAATAAAGGTCAGCAACGAGCAGAAAGAGGCAAAATAGAGATCAGAAAGTATCTAAATAAAGATCAGCAATGAGCTGAAAGAGGCAAAATGAGAGATCAGAAACGATCAGAAAGAGGCTAAATAAAGGTGAGAAATGAACAGAGATAGGCAAAATAAAGGTCAGCAACAAGCAGAAAGAAGCAAAATAAAGGTCTGATCAAGGTCTGATACAGATCTGATAAAGGTGAGAAATGAGACAAAATAAAGGTTAGGAACGAGCAGAAAGAGGCAAATAAAATAAAGATGAGAAGCAAGCAGATATAGGCAGAATAAAGGTCAGCAATGAGAAGAAAGAGGTGAAATACAGGTCTGAAGTGAGCAGGAAAGCAGAAAACGAGCAGAGAATGAGCAGAAGACGGCAAAGCAGAGAGCACTCAAACACACACCCACTCACAGACCCACTCAGACAGTCTCACACTGACTCGCAGACCCTATCAGAGACTCACACACTCACTCACAGACTTACTGAGGCACTCATGTATTCACTCACACACTCACTGTCAAGCGTTAGTGGTTACATTTAGGAAATAAAATTAAAAAACCTTTAAAATTCACTTTAAAAACTAAAGGTTACAGTGAGGAAATAACATTAGAAACCCATAGAAATTCACCAAAAAAAACCCAAAGGTTACGGGAACGTCATAGTTAGGAAATAGAATTTAAAAAAACCTTGGAAATTTACCGCAAAAACCAAAGTTTACACAATCGTTATAGATAGGATCAGATTTCACTCATACAAAACCATTGAAATTCAGCAGTTATAGTTACCTAAGCTAACTATAACTTCTGCCCCGTAATGCACTTCTTATGACCGCACATATTACATCACTCATGACATGGTCAATGATATCCCTGATGACATCATTGATGACATCTCAATGGGTGGCAAGACTACTTTTAGACTTTTAGGGTTTAGGGTGTGTATGTGTTTTTGGGTGGCAAGGGTAGATTTAGGGTTCGGGGTGAGTATGTGTTTGTGGGTGGTAAGGATAATTTTAGGGTTTAGGGTGGGTACGGGTTGAGGGGTTTTAGGGATATATGAACACACACACACATATATATATATATATATATATATATATATATATATATATATATATATATATATTCACTGAAAAAATCATTGGTTATAGACCATATATAGTTAGGTATTAGCATTTACAAAATCTTAATTTACTCGCACAAAACCATAGAAATTCGCATATATAGTTAGCTGCATTAACTATATATCGCGCACCCGCAATCCACTGCTGATGATGTCACATATTACATCATTGATGACATGGTCAGTGACATCACTGATGACATCACTGATGACATCTCAAATGACATCTCAAATGACATCACTGATGACATCTCAAATGACATCACTGATGACATCACTGATGACATCTCAAATGACATCACTGATGATATCATTCATGTGATAATACGATGAACCTCTTCCGACTCTAATATAACCTTAGATCCACTCAGTGTAAACAGACACTCACAGACTGTCACTCATCCATGGAGTTACTCACACACCTAGTCAGTCATGCAAAGAATCAATCACACCTCCATTTCCTCAACTATACAGTTATACAAACCTTACCTATTCAAACATATACTAACACATATTTACTCTCTTATACAATCCCTGATACAAGTTCACAATGATCCACACAGCCACTCACACATTCACTGGCTCTTATGCACAGTTATTTATATATGTCAACTCTCACATGTACTGTGTTTTACATATGTACTTACTTTGACAGCACTGAGATATCCATTCACTCACCAATACACTCATGCACACAGTTAACCGCCCATACAGCTGTTTCCACATGCACTTTTGAACCCATACATCTAGTGAATCAACTGCTCACATATCTATGCACAGAGTCATACACCTCCCAGCCACCCACACACACACTCAGTCTCCCATACAAATACTTGGGCAACCAATCAATAACCCATATAGTTACTCATATAGCTACTGATCAACACATGCAGCAGTTTACAGAACAACAGACATAATGATGCACAAATTAAGACAGTTTAGTCACTAACTCATGCTCTCAGTGAGACACATTTAATCACTCACTCATACAGTCAGTCATGCACCTACTAAATCCTTCATCCAGACACTTATACATCCACTCATTCTTCAATATGTAAGACATATTTTAACTTTACAGAAACATACAGTCACTGGATGTTGTCATCAGTGATGTCATCAGTGATGTCACTGACCATGTCATGAATGATGTAATATGTGACATCATCAGCAGTGGATTGCGGGTGCGCGATATATAGTTAATGCAACTAACTATATATGCGAATTTCTATGGTTTTGTGCGAGTAAATTAAGGTTTTGTAAATGCTAATACCTAACTATATATGGTCTATAACCAATTATTTTTTCAGTGAATTTTCAAGGTTTTGTAAATGCTAATCCCTAACTATATATGGTCTATAACCTATGGTTTTTTCAGTGAATTTCATTGGTTTTTTAAAAGCTAATATCTATAGCTGTAAAATATATTCTTATTCTAATTCACAAATATATTTTATATATTTTTGTATTATATTTTTTAAATTCAATTTATATTATAGTTTAAATTATTTTTTTCTTGTTTGGCTGCCGGTCCGCGAACCGGTAAACGTTCCGCTAGTGCAAGTACCACGTTAGAAAGCAACATCGTGACGCGTCGCGTAATCGCAACGTATCGCGTTACTGCGTAATGCGCCTTATGACACGCCGCGTTAGCGCACCCGGAAGCGTTCTGGAACGCGAACCAAGGCGCAAAACGCAGAGCCCCGGAAACGATCCGAGGCGCGGCGCGGAGCGCGTAACGTAAGCATTACAGGTCATGTGACTAGTTAATAAAACTTTTCATTGGTTCATTTTACTTTTAGTTTCCTAGTGATGGAACGCTTGATCATATGACGTAAAATAAACACTTTTCATTGGTTTAGAACATTTTTTTTCCCAAATGATGAAAGTCCCACCTTTTTTCCTCACTCCGACTTTCATTTTTATGAGAGAAAGACCTGTTTTTGCTTGCTTAGTCTTGGCATTTGTAGTAGCTGCAGCTGGTGGATCCCCACCACCACCACCAAAGAAGAGAGGACCAACTGGCCAGGTCATCTTCCAACAAGAGGAGGAAGAAGAGGAAGACGAGGAACAGGAGCAAGGGACAAGGGGGTTTTTGAAAGAAATGCCAAGGACGTCCCATGTTAAAGTCAATTTTATTTGGCAATTTTTTTCTTTTCCTCAACATGAAAAGAAAGTAAATGCCATGCACGTTACCTGCCTCATCTGCCACGAAAAACTCTCCAGAGGGACCGAAAAAAAATATAGTTATGGTAATCATACCATGCATCGACACATGGAGAGGTGGCACCCTCTTAATTATAGTGCTGCACAAATTAGAGATTTGGTGGATAACCCCCGACCGGCCAATACATCCACCAATGAACTAGCAATAACTGAATCAGAGGCAAGGGAAACTGTACCAAATCTCCAAAATAACTTTGGGCAGATGAAATTGACATGTATACAATGTGGCAAATTAATTTCATGTGGAGAGAGGAGTATTACTCTAATAAATAGAGCATAAGAACATCATCAATGTCCAAAACGTCCAAGAAAGTAATTTTTTTTTCTCCTGTTGAGCCCTTTGTAGTGAATCATTTTTGTTTCCCCTTCCTCCAAAAAAACACAAAAAAATATAAAACAATAAAAATAATTAAAAAAAAGTTCTTTTCAGAACTACCTTCCCTTTTAAAAAAAATTGCTAGAATGTTTAGCACTCTAGCATCCTCTATTTCTTTTGGTTCGCTTTCCGGTTAGCGTTCCGGTACGCGAACCGGGAGCGAACAAATTTTTTTTTTTTTTTTAAAAAGACGAGTAAATAAACAGAGAGTAATGTGAAAAGAAAGACAAATAGAGGGAGTAACACACAGTTACTGTTGAAAGAGGGACTGATAAAAGGAGTGAAAAGAGTAGTATAAATAAGTAATAGAAAAAGAAATGAAGGAAGTAGCAAAGGCAGGAAACTAAGGGTTAAAGAAATGAAGCAGTGGAACTAATAAAAGTTAAATCTGATAGACATGTAACGTAAAGAGTACTAAACACTTACCTTATAATTGTCATTAACGTAGTAAATTATCATTTTTATACTTTTAATCTGTGTAAGAAAGAACAAAAAAATTTAAATTAATACAAGGTAGTTAAAAAAGAGTGAGCATGAGACAAAATGAATACATATAATAAATCATAATTCAAAGTAGAAAATTAATTAAACATATTTAATGGTTTATTTTTGCTGTTATCAGAAAATATCAAATTTCACTGAAAACAGTGAGTTGAAGGTATTCATCATATAACAGCGGGGAAAAAAAAACACAATCAAAATGATTGTGTTTAAAAAACCCAAATAATATAACTAAGCAGAAATAAGAACTCCTCCAAAGTAACTTACTTTCTATGACGTCAAAGGATGTCCTATGCACAGCTTATACTCTGTTGTGCTGTTACTATTTTCTGCCCGCCACTTTCTGAAAGATAAACTCCATTGTTTTGAGAAAACTGAGACATACAAAGCAATTTAAAACAGCACACTAAATTACAGCAATACCTAGAATCATTATAGTCCAATTACCTACCCTAAATTCTCACTTCAGTAATCAAGTTAAAAGGCAACATTGCTTCGTACTCAATTAGTAATGTTTGCTGAAAGACTAGCCTTTTTTATATTCCAAATAAGCTGTGTAATATCCAGATGTTGTCAAACGACCATCATGTCATATAATAGCTGCAGTTGCAAATGTTCTTCCTGAAATCGATGACTGTGTACCCAAAATTTTTTAATTAGACTTAACAACTTTTTTTCATCCAGTTTATATAGTTCAAATTGTAAAATTACATTTCACCCATAAGTTTCCATAAAAAATATGGACAGCATTGCAGACTTACATTTCCTCTACTCCTTATTTTGATCTGCTGCTTGACTTAGCTTATAAAAACAAACAGTTTTGGCTCTGTACTACAATTATCCACAAGGCCATATAGAGTAGGAGCCATTAGAACCTCTGGAAATTCCTCTGAACAAATCCCAAGATTCCTTTCCTAAAATTCTGGTTGTAGGAGCAGCAGGTAAGAATTTTTAAGGCTGAAGGGCAATCTTTTTTTGAAAGATAAAACAGAATCATTGCAGAACGACCAGCCGTTTCCAGATTTTAAATAAGCTGTGTAATGTCCTGAAGAAGTTGAAGGACCCTCATGATATATAATTGCTGTAGTTACAAAAGTCCTTCCTGATATTGACAACTGCGAAGCCACAAAATTATTAATTAAAGTTGTCAATTTAGTTCCATCAGGCCTACATCGTTGGAACATTAAAATGACATACTGGCCATAACTTCGTAAAATTAACGTGGACAGCATTGCAGACTTACATTGGCTACACTCCATGTTTTGATCGGCTGCCTTTACTAGCTTATTGAAGGATACTGATTTACTGTCAGGCAAAGTTAAATATATAAATCTTTCTGAGTCTACACTAGTAGTACTTGATAGCCTACAGTTCTCGCAATCATGCTGCCATAGATAAGAAAGACCAAACAGATAATCTACATCTACACCTTCATCTTGCAATACATCAAGCATATACATTAAAAACTCCTGACAATCCTGCTGAATATTTTCAGAGAATTCTGTTTGACCTGAACATTCGTCTAACAGATAACGAATTTCAGAAACGCTTTCTACTTTTGTTCTATCAGTGCTACATTTCTCTAACACAGAATTCAACAAACAGCATAAACTTTGTTCCAAATTGATCACAATCTGTTCTTTTAAAGTCTCTAGTGAAAAGACAACATTAACAACTACATTAGCATAGCAGTTGACACCAGAACTATTTTCAAATTTAAAACCAACAACATTTTCAACAGAATTCATTTTATTCCTGCTTACAATTTTTTGTTCATCGACTTTTGGTCTTTTTGCTTCAACCTCCCTACTATTACTGATATTTCTTAGTTTCCGGCCTACCACACGTTTCTCAAACAAAGGATATTGAGGCAAATGTGGCGCATACTCTCTTCTTAACCTATTGTATTCCTTAACACAATCTAGATCCGCACAAATGTTCGTGACATCACAGTCAATCAAGTACAAACCCGATAAAGTTCTGACTTGTGACAATGCTACATAAGCCATACCCTCTTTGAACACAGAACTGCCAATATTCACTAAAGCAGTGTCTACACTTAAACCTTGTGATTTATGAATTGTCACTGCATATGCCAAGCAAACAGGAAACTGCTTACGGCAAACATATAGGTCTTTTACAAGCAAAAACCTAGCTGTGCAACGACCAATTAGCTGTACTTCCTCAATGCCATCAAATTTAATTTTTAAAAATTCAATTCCATCTCTACTTCTGTATTTTTCAAAATCAACAACATTACCCATTGATCCATTTACCAGACCTCTTTCAACATGTAAATTCCTTCTCAAAATGATACGGCAATTTAAGCACACATTCAGAGTCTTTTCAAAACCCGCAGTTTTAGATATAGTCTTCTCTAATGAATCCAATTTAGATTTCAAATTCTCAGACAAAATAATTGTTGCTCCCATATGCTCTATTATGTCAATAGCTTCCAGTTTCACAATCTCTTGTTTTTCTAAATTCAACATTTTGTTGTTGAAGATGGAACATTCTGCAAGAGTTGGCATTAAACGTATTCCAGATTTTTTCTCAGTAATTTTCTGAAAAATATCCTCTGGCAGAACGTCTTCTGGATACAAATTTGTCAGTAATCGTGCATGTAAAGCTTCTTTCCCACGCTCAGTCACTTTCCCGATTCTAACATCTTGTAGAATATTCTTGTAATCTTCGTCCTTCGCCTGACGCATATTTTGACGCAGCTCAGCATAATTGAAGTTTAACCATATGTTAACGTTGCCAATGCTCCCTAGGCACTTCTTGGTATCTTCATGTGTAAGCAGTTTAAACACTGGTTGTCCTTTTACTGGTGTCAGCTGCGGAAGATCACCAAAAACAATGATGTGTTTGCCACCGAATAACACATCATACTCTGTTTTAAGAACTTCCTGCATTCTCAAATGCACAAAGGCAAGCATGACATTGGAAACCATGCTTACTTCGTCAATGATAAGAAGTTTCATCTTCTTCAGGACTCTAGATACTTCACAACAAGCATCCCCAGATAACTTGTGGTATTGTAATTTGTTATCATGCTCCACTGGCAGCATCAGTAGCCGATGCAAAGTAATACCTTTAATGTTATGAGCTGCCAGTCCGTTTGGAGCTGTCACAACACAAGACAGCGATGACTCAGTCCTTTTCTGCAGATAACATGAAATTGCTTTAATGAGGAAACTTTTTCCAGTTCCTGCTTCTCCACTCACGTATAGTCGGACAGGCTTCAACGACGTGCATGAGCACTTTTTCTTCTCATGACTTAATCCATGCTCAATTTGGTTGGTAACTTCGTCATATATTTTCCTCTGCTCAACGTTGAGTTGCCTTTCCAAATCTTCTAAGTTAACCACATCCTCCTGAGCATGTGCCATGGCTCTTTCCACTTCAATCATGGCAGTGGCAGCTTCATTTTCGATAACTGGTCCTCCTAGTGGATCCTGACTCAATGAAACAGAACTCTGACTGTCCTGAGAACTGCCTCTAGCAATCTCAGCTGCAATTGTTGCTTCCTGCTCGATTTCTGCATTCAACATTTCTAGATATTTTGGAAAAACAGGGCATTCTATGGACTCCTTGGCCGCATTGAAAGAGTCTTCGTAACAGAGGAAATCCCCAAGCAGTTCCTCTTCTGCACGCCAAGGCTTGAAAAGTTGCAAAAGAGCTAAATAGAAAAACTCTTTTCTTTCTGGAGATTCGCAATCCAATTTTCGATGATTAACCAATTGACATTTTCTTTGCTTGACCAGACATCCCTCACTTCCAATGACAACATACACTCCTTTATCAATATCTTCTTTGATGTTCCTCTTGAAAACTTAATTTTGTAGAACCTCATACAGACAAACATTCTCCAGGTGACTGCTTCTATTTGGATAATATGTATCCAACATGTTGGTCTTCAAAATATCTGTACTGTTTGGCTCCTTCTCCGCCAAATACTCAATTTCCCGTACAGGTTTCAGAACTCGATTACGCGTTGCAGCAAGACCAAGACTCGCTCAAATGATACTCCTAGATTTGGCATAGAGACTTGCTGAAGATAACCGGTCAGAACATTCGTAAGCTCCGATTTCTCGATGCGACAACATCTTCAGACTGAAACTGTACAACTTCTTACTGAGACTCTTTTCATGGGAAATATCCTCCCACATATCCTTCAGTTCTGTCTTTTCTTTTTTGGTGATGTAAGACATCACATACCGAGCCACAGCCATACAGTTGTCAGCCACAAACTGTATATCCATATTAGCATTCCACATGGACAAAATCACTGGGTTATAGTCGTTGATGTACTTGGACTCTTCGTTTCTTTTCAAATTGTATGTGTTTTTCAGTGATTTCCTCGTCACATTATGTCGCAGCGAAGACATCAAATTGTTCACTCTTCCTTTTGATATCACCGACCGTGGAAATGCGAAACGACATTTGGTGTAGTACTTGTCCTTATTTCTGAATTTACGATGACAGTACTTTCCACAACGATGGCTTTGAAACCGTAAAACTTGTTCTCTTAGACTTTTGTCTTCATTTGTCTTTGGAACAGCACATGTAGCATACTGTTCTATGAAACTCATCACTAAGTCATCCGGATCTGTTCCAAATTTGGGTGCATCTTTGATCCATAGCAGCATATGTATATGAGGAGCACCTCTTGCTTGATACTCCTTTCTCCAGAAGAAATCCAACACCTCTCCAAGAGGTGGATTTTTCTTGTTCGTGATGAAAGACATCATAGCTTCAAATCTATGATTGAAGTATCTGCATACATTCACAGGATCCAAAGAGCACAGTTCTCCGGGTGTCTTGAATTCAATATTTTCAATGTTTCCATTTACCTCTCGTAGAAATTCAAGTAAGTCTTTCCAGCCATACTCAGCACAGCTGAGAGTGAGGAACCATGTGGGAGTTCCTAAGTTCCTCAGCATACATTTTAAGTCACCATGACGACAGTACCAGTACTCATTAGTACCACGCTGACATGCCATCAGATTAATCAGGTGAGAATCCAAAATACTGTCTTGCACATTGACTTTATCCATAAAGTCCCTTGCCGAGATATTTCGCAGTTGTACACCACTTTTCAAGATGTGGTTCACTCCATAAGACAACCCAGAGAGATCACTTTCAAACAGTAGATGAAATAAATAGGGAATGCATTGACGAAACCTAGAATCTTCTGCATACAATCGTAAAGTCCGGTATTCTGAAGCAGGAATTTGAACAGGTCGCTCATCATATCGTCCTCCTCGACCTGTGGGAAATAACTGTGGGAAACATCGAGCTTCCAAACTTTCCTCCCAAACACTAATGGGACTCCCTTTGGCTTGTTTCATTTGAAACAACTCAATAGCATTCCCCATGACTTCCTTGGAATGCAAAGGATGAACACTATAATGTTCATATATTTCTTCCTTTTTAGAGGCTTCTACTTTCTCAATTTGTCTAGGACACAAATCGCTGTCCTCTTCTTCACTTACTCCCTCTTCTGCAACACATACATTCTTGTAGTACTCATTATTTTTTATCAAATACAATGTTGCCTTTTTAACTTTCCTAACATCCACTAAATCTTGCCAGATTTTCTTACTCTTTGTCGGAACACCATTAACTATGATAACCAGAGGTTCCTCTTCCACTTTCTCTACTCCAATTGTATTATTGTTTTTCTTCAAATCCAAAGGCAAATAAACAACCCTTCCCTTTAATCCTCTCTGTAAATCTGATGGAGGCAACTTCCCTGTCTTTGGCTGCATTCGTACAATAGCCTGAAAGGGATGGACACTTTGAATTAAAATAGATTCATAAGTATTTAAATCCTTCAATTCAGAAGGAATGTCAACTAATTCCAGATTATTATAAACCGCTCTAGCAGGTATTTGGTTTTGGTTTAATTTGTTATAGCAATAAGTACACATACGTTGGTCCGCTCCCAAATCCAAACAATTTTCTACCATCAAGTATGTGACAAAATCCTTCCATTCACTATTGTTTTCCATATCACTTTTTGCAAATAAATCCACTAACTTAGTCTGATTCTTATAATAAGTCCTTCGACAACACACACAAGTGAAATTAGGCCTCTCACATGTTTTCACCATAAGCGTGGAAATTTCCTTGTGAAACTTATGTGTACTGAAAATCTGTACACTGTCTTCCGCATTACCTTCTTCTAGTGGTTCAATATCAACATTGTTCTCTTTACCAGCAAAGTAACAGAACTCAATTTCTTGACAAATATTCTTCACATCTACTTCAGAACCATGCAAAAGAGCACTGCTTAATTGTTTAAGCATAATTGTTGGACTCTTAGCATAATACAACAATCTCACTAATTTCCTCACTTTATTATGATGCACTGCTAGCATCCTGAAATGATGAAAAGCACTCTGGCATACTCTCCTGGAAAGACAAGCCAGTGAATGACCATGCAAACCTGTCACTTGTCTCACTCTGCAAGGATCTAATTCTTGCAACAACTTAATTTTTTGTTTTAAACTTTTCTTATTAAACGTCCGTATAAAATCACAAAGCAAATTGATGGAATCCTGTCGCACACTGCAAATAGAACTACACTTCCAGGTGTACACTGGTCCCTTAGGACGTCTCCCTAAAACCTCATCACTTAACACCTCTTCTGCATCTGCAGACACAAGTATTTCTTTTTCAACCGGTTGACCATCTTTTACCTCATAAGCTCGACCACTGGTGTCAACTGCATGCACCAAATCATTGTCCTGAAAATAACTCTCCTCATTAAAAAATGCCTCACTATTTGAACTATGCATCCATTCTCCTGAGAAAACTTCACAAAAATTACTTCGATTAACTTCTCTCTTCCATCTACTATTTGATTTGAAAACATAGATTACCTTGTTTAGTTTTCTAATTCTATTAATTACCAAAATAAATAACTTTCGCTTAATTTCGAAAGCCTGATCAATAATTTTCTCTACATTTTTCTTATAAAATGCCACTTTCTGTTGGCCTTTCCTAAATTGTTTTAGCAAATTGACAATTACCCTGTTGCGGAACATTCGCCTACGAATGTCCCTGAATGCATTTTCCCTTCTACTGCCATGCACAGAGTTATCTCCTGCTGTAGCAGAAACTTTTTTGACGAGCCTTTCCTTTCCATTTAAATTGGCTCTCTTTTTCGGCACTAAAACTTGTTCTGTAGTTATACTTTTGTTTCTACAAATGTTTCTAAGAAATGATTTCGTTCTCTTACCCGGAGCTTTCTTCGTGCGTTGAGGTAATTTTAATGTAGAGGACTGCTGCAAACAATTACTAATCTGGTGTCTTTGACGTTTCGTAGCCTTTCGGATTCTATCCTTAGACGGCATTGTCTAATTTCTAAATAATCTGCAGTTGAATCTGTGGTAAAATATAATAAAAAATGCTATTAACCACTATTACCAAACAGTAAATCAATAACAGTAAGAATTTGATTCAGCAATGCTATAAAGATGATTCAATAAAATATTTTTAATTTTACTGTGATAGTGATAGTATTACAGGGCTTTCATGCAAATGACTGCCCACCCTGCAACAAAAAGCCCACATGAAACTTTACGCACATTAAATTGTGTACTTACCTGCAATAATCCATATGCCAGTGTTTACGTCCCTCCACCCTGCCCCTCCCCCTCCCCGCCTGCCTGCCCCACCGTAACTCCCTCCACGACCCGCGGCTGCTGTTTTGCAACATGGTGCATCTTGTAAATCTCTCCTGCATTATAAAAGTGACGTAACAGCAGCACAAAAGAGGCGCACAACCATCATAAATCTGTCCCTAAGACTTTAAGGGCCAGATGTAGGTCGGTCGATAATGTCCGAAAAGCGGTATTTTCAGCCGTTACCCACCAGTTTACAAAATTTGTCATGTAAGGGGCAATATATTACCGAATCGGTAAAATTACTGAATCGGTAATTTTAAGATTCGGTAAAATAAAACATCGGTAAATATACCGATTTGAAGCCACCCATATGTAGGTGGGACTCTTCAGAGTGCCAGGAGCCTTTACGAATCGGTATTTTACCATCAAAACCAATTTGATGGTAAAATACCGATTCTAGGGCCAGATGTAGGTAAAAAACATTTACCGATTTTAAAATACCGAATTGTACCGATTCGGTATTTCAAAATCGATAAATGGTATGTAGGTCTCAACATCTAGATTCGTTACCGAATCCTTAACAATTCTTTAATTACCGATTCGGTAAATACCGAATCGGTAATGCCCATTCATTCCTATGGGCTTTGAAGCCCATAGGAATGATTAGGCATTACCGATTCGGTATTTACCGAATCGGTAATTAAAGAATTCACAAGGGTGCAGGGGGTGTCACTTTGACACCATCTGGCACCCCCAAAACAGGCACAAGTGCCATGTGGCAGGCATACCTGCCTGTCACATGACATACGTGTGCATGCACACATGTGCATGCACACCGGAATCGGTATTTTACTATGAAGTTGGATTTCATGGTAAAATACTGATTCGTTAAGGCCTTTGGGACTCAGAAGAGTCTCACCTACATATGGAATTTACAGAATCGGTAAAATTACCGATTCGGTATTTTACCGAATCGGTAATTTTACCAATTCTGTAAATATAGATTTACCTACATGTGGCCTTGGATTTAGGCCCCTACATACCGATTAGCCATTTACCGGTCGGAAACAGCCGAAATCGGCCGTAACCGGTCGGTAAATGGCGTGAAACGGCCACCTACATCGGGCCCAAAGTGTGCATGCATTTAATTTCAAAAAAAGTTTTTAAACCTTTTATGTAAAACAATAATACACCTACATTCATGGGGAACTGACTTAAAATGCCCTAATACACATGAAAACGTTTTTTAAGGTACTTGCACCTTTTTTTCAATACCTTTTTACATGGCTATGTAACTCAAACAATCAAAAACAAAATTTTTCAAGCACACATCGGGGCGTATTTACAAGGGCCTTGCACCACGGGGAAGGTGACTACAAATGACCAGACACACATGGGGACGTATTTACAAGGCCCTTAAACCAGGGGGAGTGACTTGAAATGGCTAAGGACACATAGGAGAGTATTTACAATGCCCGTGCAACACTTATGCATAATTTTTTACATATACACTGTAGAACAGCATGGGTCAATAAGAACACTGATGCATCATGCATCTGTTCTGCAAAAGCGACGCATTGCAGGAATCACATCACAAGTAAATAAATTCTCATATTTTTTTAAAGCATGCCTTTTCCTTAAAAACTATTTTCTGATCATAATTTCAAAAAACACAGCACAGCTCCTATGTACATACACACCTTATCAGTACTAATACTTTACATTAACTACAATTACAATTGGGAAAAGAATGCAAAATCGCCTTTGAAAGCATAATGCAAACACTTGACGCAAAACATCATTTTAAATACAGAGCTGACTTTCTTATTTACTCAAAAAAGCATACTAGTCTTTATCTAAAATATAGAAACGATAACTCACCTTTACAAATTCTTTTTGAATTTCAAAACAGTCTCAGAAACACACCAATTATTCTTTAGCAGAATTAAAGGTATGCACTCCAGAGGCTGGAACCAACAAAGGCACTGAAACGCTGATATTCATCACACATATCTCTCATGTCAGCCAATCAAAACTCTTCCCTCACTATTTTCAAATCAACACCCTTCCCCCCTCTGCCCTGTCTGACCTTTTTCCATAGCAACTACCGCCTGCCAGACCTCTCATGTTTACAAGTTCACACAACAATGTTTCAAATGAACTCTGAACTCTCAGTACACCTTCTAATCCACTGCAATCTTTCATAACATCATTTTTTATTAACCATTCAAATTACATCTTTCAAAGAACACATCCATGCACCCTAACTTTCTGTTTTCAGCAATGGAAATACACCAATCACTGCTAATGAATCATTTGCACTTAAACTCCACAGTTTTTTTTCATTACAAACTTCACTATTTCAACTGCCATTTCATTCCCACACTTCATCTGACTGCAGCAAAAACTCCTCTAGCCATGTTTTCAGTCTGGATTCTTGGACATAGCTACATCCACTGGGCTCACAGGTATGCTGATAACAGAAATTTACACAAACTCAATTTACAAAATGTGGAAATCAAATGGATTGGCCGAAGAGGATTGAAATGTCACCAATTGATACCATTGGTGAAAACCTTTTTACATTTGCCAAACCCTGACCTCATAATAGTGCACTGTGGAGGAAATGATTTGGGCATTTTGACTGGGGTAGGTCTGGAAATGCTCTTAAAGGACACCTTTGAGCAATTGATGGCACTTTTTCCTCAAACTGCCTTGGTATATTCCAATATATGCCAAAGACAAAAATGGAGGTGGTCCAATCAAATTTGTCCACAAATTGAGAAATCGAGGAAGCATGTAAATAAGTCTGTTTCAGCTTACATGAGAGACCATGGAATGGGCTGCATCTACAACAATAACTTGCGTTACTATATGCAAGATATCTACAGAGGAGATGGCGTGCATTTCTCAGACGAGGGGAACAGAGTTTTCATACTAAATTTAAGAATGTGTATTGGTTCCTACTTATAAGTATCTAGAACTTACACAGAACACAAAAGCTCTTTTCAGAGCTACCTTAACTTTATTTACTCTTTTGAAATTTCGAATGTACCTTTTTTCACTAATTTTCACTTATGTTCGCTTTCCGGTTCGCAACCCAGTTCGCGTACCGGCAGCTAACCACGCGAAAAATTAAATTTATTTTCTCGACATATATGAGCCTCCTCAGCCACCCTCAGAAAACTTAGGGGTCAGGATAAGTCTAAAGTACCCCCTTCTACCCATTCTGAACATTATTTACCCTCCATCTTGTATCTCAATTCTACCGAAACACAAAATGGAGGACTCCCGTAACGCTGCAGGTTCGCGTACCGGGACACGCACTGACAAGCACTCGCTCAAAAAAAGGTGGGAAAGTAATTTACAGAAAGACCACTGGAGACACTTTCACCAATAAAACATTAGCTCATACTACATACCAATCCCTACCATTTACACAAATTTCGTTGGAATACCATTTAGCCATTTAGCATGTACACCTCTCTAAAATCCCTGAGGTAAATTACTTCACAAAACATATCGGAAGTGTTGGAATTGACCACCAATTAAAATATTACTTTCAATTTCTACTATTACATCATGACATTTGATTGGTTATGTACCTGAATATATATAAAGAAAGAGAGAGAAACACAGCCTTTTTGACTACTACTTCTTGAAGTGCATATCTACTAAATTTCAACTGATAACTTCAAGTTGTATTTAAAAGGTAACATATTATTTAAAAAACTAAAGTATGTTCTGTCATGTAAGCTAATTAGGAAAACATTTTCTGATAGTTATATTCTATCACTCTGTAATACTTAGAGAATAAAATAGTCTTCTCTGTTTTAGTTATGGATGGAGTTAGACTCGTCTTATATAATTCAGAATTGACTAAGAGTGTATTTGATAATTTTCTTCATATTTCTACTTCCAGTTTGATACCATACACTGCCCAACAAAAAAATCACTGTTTAAATACCCAAACTGCCTGTCTGTACTGAAACCCAACAGTGCCCTATCTGTACTGATATATTTTTAAAAAATTCATTTTTCAGCATACAAAATGGAAGGACAACAGGAAAATAACTTGAAAATTGAAGCAGGAACAAAAAACGAGTCGGAAATTGACCATGAATTCTATGACGATTCACTGAACAATGAACTTCTGCAATGTGTGGAAACAGTAGATTTTTTACTGGAAAATGAAAAAAAAATGATAATGATTTTTTAGAATTTCTTTTAAATTTTGAGAAAGAATCAGAATAATACATTTTTATTTCCTAATTCAAAAATTGTTTGACACATTATTCATTTTTATATGTATATTGTAAACTAGTAGCAAATTGATTATAACGTGAAATCAGACTTTAAATATACTGTGCAACTTTTTTGTGTTACATACTAAGGGGCCGATTAGGATGGCGGACGGAAACGTGCTCCGTCCGCCGTGGAAGGTGTCAAGATACTCCGGACCTGGCCGCGGAAAAACCGCATTAGCGATTAGGATCAAATGTGACCGAAACGCCGTCCGCGGCGGACGGAGCACAACAATCCCCGTCCGCGGCGGTCGAAGTACAGCTGATTCCGCGGCATGCGGACGGAACCCACAAAACACCGACCGCCGCGTACGCACATGACCAGGAGAACAACAACCTCCCCCGCGATACCTGCGTACATTCCGTGTCCGCAATTAGGATAACTCCGCAAGTACCCCGGTAGTCACCGCGATCAACGTCCGCGGCGGTAGCAATGCAATGAGAAACGGGGCTCCACAGCGGAAGTCCAACATCCCTACAGTCATTCAAATGGCATACATACCGACAGAATCCATCACCAAACACAGCAAAATGGACGACAACCCACCTGACACAACCAAACACAAGACACAATTACCCACCCCCAAAAACTGCATAGACCACACCTGACAACACACCCGCCCATCACCTGACTGCCAATCAACATTCACACAGGGCCAACACACAGACTATAAATTGACTCCCACCCACTCCCGAAATCCTCTGCATCCCAGCATAGCTGACAGCAGGAGACAATACTTGACTTGACAAACAGCAAACTATTTGATTCAGACACATAACCCACACCCAAACACACCCTGCACACAAACACCCACCACACCACACCCAAAGACACCCTGCACACAAACACCCACCACACCACACCCAAACAGCACACACCAGCACCTCCGCACTCCACACAAACACACCCCCCGAGCACCATGGCACCCAAAAAAAATCCTAAATTCTCCGACACCGAGCTCAAGGTAATGGTGGAAGAGATCCTTCGTGTGGAACCCCACATCTTCGGGTCCCTCGTGCAGCAGACGAGCATAGCTCGGAAGAACAGCCTGTGGGACCGCATCGTGACCAGGGTCAATGCCTCCGGGAGCGTTCCGCGAACCAAGGCAGACATCCAGAGGCGGTGGCACGACCTGAAGACCCGGGTGAAGTCTATAAGAGCCAAGAACTACGTCCGGGCCCACCATACCGGCGGTGGAACCCCCCCGGAGCCCCTACCATACACCGAGTGGGAGGAGAGGGTGCTGACCATCCTGCACCCTGACACCCTCGATGGACTTCCTGATGGAGAAGAGGCTGGTAAGTACCAACCAACCACCACAAACACAACAACACGGTGTGGGCCACACAACTCTGAAGACACATCCCACATACCCCAGCCTTGCATGCAGTCCACATACTCACCAACCTCCAAAGCACTCCTACAGGCCCCCATGTCCATAGAGAGGGTGGTGGTGGTGGGTGGGGTGTGTGAGGGGTCGGAACTACAACTTCCAACAGGCCCCCATGTCCATAGAGAGTGAGGTGGTGGTGGGTGGGGTGTGTGAGGGGTCACTAGTCCTACTTCCAACAGGCCCCCATGTCCATAGAGAGTGAGGTGGTGGTGGGTGGGGTGTGTGAGGGGTCACTAGTCCTACTTCCAACAGGCCCCCATGTCCATAGAGAGGGAGGTGGTGGTGGGTGGGGTGTGTGAGGGGTCACTAGTCCTACTTCCAACAGGCCCCCATGTCCATAGAGAGGGAGGTGGTGGTGGGTGGGGTGTGTGAGGGGTCACTAGTCCTACTTCCAACAGGCCCCCATGTCCATAGAGAGGGAGGTGGTGGTGGGTGGGGTGTGTGAGGGGTCGGCACTACAACTTCCAACAGGCCCCCATGTCCATAGAGAGGGTGGTGGTGGTGGGTGGGGTGTGTGAGGGGTCACTAGTCCTACTTCCAACAGGCCCCCATGTCCATAGAGAGGGTGGTGGTGGTGGGTGGGGTGTGTGAGGGGTCGGTACTACAACTTCCAACAGGCCCCCATGTCCATAGAGAGGGTGGTGGTGGTGGGTGGGGTGTGTGAGGGGTCGGAACTACAACTTCCAACAGGCCCCCATGTCCATAGAGAGGGAGGTGGTGGTGGGTGGGGTGTGTGAGGGGTCACTAGTCCTACTTCCAACAGGCCCCCATGTCCATAGAGAGGGAGGTGGTGGTGGGTGGGGTGTGTGAGGGGTCACTAGTCCTACTTCCAACAGGCCCCCATGTCCATAGAGAGGGAGGTGGTGGTGGGTGGGGTGTGTGAGGGGTCACTAGTCCTACTTCCAACAGGCCCCCATGTCCATAGAGAGGGAGGTGGTGGTGGGTGGGGTGTGTGAGGGGTCACTAGTCCTACTTCCAACAGGCCCCCATGTCCATAGAGAGGGAGGTGGTGGTGGGTGGGGTGTGTGAGGGGTCACTAGTCCTACTTCCAACAGGCCCCCATGTCCATAGAGAGGGTGGTGGTGGTGGGTGGGGTGTGTGAGGGGTCACTAGTCCTACTTCCAACAGGCCCCCATGTCCATAGAGAGGGAGGTGGTGGTGGGTGGGGTGTGTGAGGGGTCACTAGTCCTACTTCCAACAGGCCCCCATGTCCATAGAGAGGGAGGTGGTGGTGGGTGGGGTGTGTGAGGGGTCACTAGTCCTACTTCCAACAGGCCCCCATGTCCATAGAGAGGGAGGTGGTGGTGGGTGGGGTGTGTGAGGGGTCACTAGTCCTACTTCCAACAGGCCCCCATGTCCATAGAGAGGGTGGTGGTGGTGGGTGGGGTGTGTGAGGGGTCACTAGTCCTACTTCCAACAGGCCCCCATGTCCATAGAGAGGGAGGTGGTGGTGGGTGGGGTGTGTGCCAATGCCGACTGAATTTCAACCATAAATACATGTACACGTATAGGCAACATTACTCATCATCACATTATTCTTTTGCAGGGGATCCTAATCTGAGTGCCGCCATTGACACCAGGCCTCCAGCATCCCCAAACTCCGAGCACTCATGGGACGATTGTGCAGCCAACTCCGGGGCAGAGGATGGTGCCGGATCGAGCAGCCAGCCAGGGACCTCTGGCACGCAGGTCACACCTGCAACTACAACGACTACGGGCACTGGCATCACAACAACACCGGCGACTCGGACCTGCACAGCTGCCTCCAGCACCACCTCCACCACCACCACTACTACCACCACTTCTGCCCCTGCCGCCCTGCCCAACCCCGCCGCCAACGCTGGGCCAGCGCCATCCCAGCCACGCAGGGAGACAGTCAGGCAACCCACCACTGCAAGGGCAGATCCTGCAGGCAGGAGCAGGGCGGAAAGAAGGGCTGAGGACACAACACTGATTGCTGTGCAACAGTGCCATGAAGCACTAGTCCGGGTGGAGGCGGGCTATGCACGTAGCCAGGAACATGCAGACCGGGCCCACCAGGACTTTGTGGACAACACCGCCATGTTGGGGGCCATCGAGAGGCGGCTTGGCCAACTGGTCGACATTTTCAGCGCCAGGGCATCCGCCAACACCACCCCCCCCCCCCCTCAAACACCGGCACCGGCCACAACACCGCCACCGCCGACTGCGCCCCTGGCGGCGGATGTGTTACCGAATCAGCCTGCGCCCCTAGCTGACCCCGTGCCGGCACAAAGACGGAGGGGCCGTCCGAGGCAGGAAGTGGCCGAGAGCAGTGTTGGAGCACATGACACACGCACCAAGAGGAGCCGACAGTGACTCTTTGGAGTACCTCAGCCTCCGATCCAACCTGGAAAGTATCCGGACCCACCTGCCACAGGCCTGCTGCACTAGGCACACACCACCCTATGTGGTGTCTGCACGCCCATCTCATCTACCATTACCTTGGACTCTCACTCCCCCACCCCTTCACTCCTTTGTAAATATGCACCTACACCTATGCACAATCTGTAAATAAATACCACTTACTCACTCAATGATGTGTTGCCTCCATGTTTATTCACATGATTGCATCAGAAACAGACGTAACCAGGTTCAGGGATCCAACAGGTACAGAATAATGCCGCAACGGAGTGACCTAGGGAAACATAGAACCCGCAAACAGACGTTAGTAAACAGCATCACACTCATCCCAACTCACTGCAGTGCAACTTACAACAAACCACACACATCACTACACGAATGGCTGACACTACACACATCATGGAGAAGTGCATGTACTCATAAATGAAGACACACACACACATGCATACATCACATAACAAAACACATAGATGATCCCCAACACAATGACACCAGAGCAGCAAACCTACACAGGGCATACACAAGCAGCACAAGAGGGGCACACTTACAGTCAAGGGAAGTAGCGTGCTATGAGCTGGCGCCTCTGGTCCACACCTTCCTCCTCATCACTATCCTCATCAGTCGACATGGGTGGGTCGGGAGGGCGAGGAACTTGCTGTTCATCTGGGTCCAAGATCAGTGCAATGTTATTTCGCACAGCCAGGTTGTGGAGCATGCAGCAGGCCATCACAATCTTGCATACTTTGCCAGGTGCGTAAGGCAGGGCCCCTCCAGTCTTATCTAGGCACCGAAACCTAGACTTAAGCAGGCCAAATGTTCGTTCCACCACTCGACGTGTCCTACCATGGGCATCGTTATATCGCATTTCTCCTGCTGTGGTGGGATTGCGAATTGGACTCAGAAGCCAAGGCCTGTTTGGGTAAGCCGAGTCGCCTGTGTATGTGGGAATTAGAGAGAGACATCAGTACCTGAACATGTGGCCACACCAAGCCACCCAAATATCACTCCAGTCACCACAGCATACTCACCAACAAGCCAGGCTTGTGCCGGACGCAGATTTGCCATCAGTCGTGGGACTATGCTGCTCCGCATGATGTGGGCGTCATGTGCAGAGCCAGGAAATCTTGCACACACATGTGAGATAATGTTGTCGGCCTGGCACACCACCTGCACGTTAAGGGAGTGGAAGTGCTTCCGATTCCGAAACACCTGCTCACGTGCCCGTGGCGGGATGATCGCAATATGCGTGCCATCAATTGAACCCACAACGTGTGGAATGCCACCCAGTGCATAAAAGTCTGCCTTGACCGCTGCCAACTCTGCCGCCTGTGGAAAATGTATGTACTCATGCTTGTACAGCATCATGGCTGTCAGTACATCCTTGAGTACCGTGCTAAACATGGCCTGTGACATTCCCCCGGCATGTCCTATAGTGTACTGGAATGTTCCCGTAGCAAAAAAATGGAGTGCCGCCATCACCATTTGGGTGGGTGAAATTGAGCCTGGATAAGTTCTCCGCGGCTGCAGGTGAGGAGACAACTTGTTCACAAGCTCCAGCAATCGACGTCGATCAAGCCTGAATTTCCGGACCACCTCCTCGTCCACCATGTCCTCCAGCACAGTATATGGGCGATGGACATTTTGAGCCCTCCTGTGTGGGAGTAAATGGAATGGAAGTCAATTCACATACAACGCATGTGTGTGCAACTCACTCACATGTCACCGCACTCTATCCAACATGTAATTGGCAGTGTTCGATTTGCTTATGTGTGACACCTCTGATTGTCACAACAACATGGATTGACGTAGCAATGTGCACCCACCAGCTACATGATGTGTTGCAACATGTCCAATGCACTCTGTTGCACCTCAACATCACTGCCAACAAGGCATGTGACATGACCCAAAAGTGACGGTCATTAGTGGCACACCGATGGGCATGGTATGGAAACCATGGGATAGAGCATGAAGTGTGGAGTCACGCAATCACGCACACAACCCTCAGCATGCAGCTGCAGACAATTAAACATAGTGCATCGTGCATCGTCAGCTGACATGCACTCATTGACGCCGCCATGGCGGTGCACTGCTTCCGCTGTTGACGTCTGGCCATACGCGGCCCGCGTTCAACATTCCAATTGTCTGCACATGCTAGAGACCGGGACGGATGCATCATTTGCAACAAAGTTGTAAGAGTGGCGCCACCATGGCGGGGCACGTATTCGGCGGGGGAGGTGGAGGCCAATACAGCCATAAGCTGATGTGCATGCACATGCCAGTTCATGACCCCCTTACAGTGACATTGCATCAGGCAGCCTACACCGGCCGGCCCAGCTCTACCCACTACCGCCGTGCCAGGCCTAGCCCTTGACCGCCGTTGCGGCCGTGCCAACTACCGCCGCTTCAGGCCCCCTCCACTACCGCCGTGCCAGACCTAGCCCTTGACCGCCGTTGCGGCCGTGCCAACTACCGCCGCTTCAGGCCCCCTCCACTACCGCCGTGCCCTGGCGGCCCTGGCACGGCGGTCATGGGCCTAGGTCTGGCACGGCGGTAGTGGAGGGGGCCTGAAGCGGCGGTAGTTGGCACGGCCGCAACGGCGGTCAAGGGCTAGGTCTGGCACGGCGGTAGTGGAGGGGGCCTGAAGCGGCGGTAGTTGGCACGGCCGCAACGGCGGTCAAGGGCTAGGTCTGGCACGGCGGTAGTGGAGGGGGCCTGAAGCGGCGGTAGTTGGCACGGCCGCAACGGCGGTCAAGGGCTAGGTCTGGCACGGCGGTAGTGGAGGGGGCCTGAAGCGGCGGTAGTTGGCACGGCCGCAACGGCGGTCAAGGGCTAGGCCTGGCACGGCGGTAGTGGGTAGAGCTGGGCCGGCCGGTGTAGGCTGCCTGATGCAATGTCACTGTAAGGGGGTCATGAACTGGCATGTGCATGCACATCAGCTTATGGCTGTATTGGCCTCCACCTCCCCCGCCGAATACGTGCCCCGCCATGGTGGCGCCACTCTTACAACTTTGTTGCAAATGATGCTTCCGTCCCGGTCTCTAGCACGTGCAGTTGCCGGTGTGTGAGCGTGACGGTCTGTGCAAGTGCAGCCAATGGGAGGTGTGGACATGGGCCACGGTTGGCCAATTGCAAGTACCGTATGGTGTTCACCGCAACACCAGGGCCAATCATTGGCCAAATTCCAAACACGCTCCCACGGCGGACCAATGGCTGGCGCCGTATGCCACTGACATGGCCACTGGGCCCTATATATGTGTGATGTGCAAAAGCAAAATTTCTACGATGACCACCGACTGCTGCCTGTGACCATCACCTCCACCTGCTGCTGCGGAGCTGACCACCGACTGCTGCCTGTGACCATCACCTCCACCTGCTGCTGCGGAGCTGACCACCGACTGCTGCCTGTGACCATCACCTCCACCTGCTGCTGCGGAGCTGACCACCGACTGCCGCTCTAGTGCCATACTCCGTGACCTTGCCATGTCGAGAGTCAAAGAGGTCCGGTCTCGTCCCTTCACCGCCGCGGAGCTGGATGTCCTCGTGGACGCTGTGCTCCGCAACTACGGACGCCTGTATGGCGCACCCGGACAGGCGGTAAGTGCAGTGGGGGATAAGTTGTAGTGCATGAGGTGTCAAATGGCACCTGGGCTCTGGAAACTTGGCGGTGTGATGTGTGACCAACTAAAGAATCGATATGTGCATGGCTGCTGAGAGTAATGTGTTGCTCCTATCTGTGTGACTGGCCAACTGTCCACTGACTTCCACCCTTTTGTCTCCCATCATGGTAGGTAAAGCTGCACCTTCGCAAGGACGTGTGGAGGAGCATTGCACGTGAAGTACGAGCAGCGGGGGTGTGCAATAGACGACATACACACTGCCACAAACGCTGGGACGACATTTCCAGACTGAGCAAGAATGTAGCGGAAGTGACACTAGGGCTGATTCCACGGACGGCACGTCTGGCCCGACGCTCAATGACCCCTCTCATGCACCGTATCATAGCTGTGACGCATCCTGACCTGTCCGAGCGGTTGCGTGTGGATGAACAGCAACGTGGCGGTAAGCTTACTGTCAGTGTATGTTGCTTGTGAGTGCAATGCATGTATGGTTGCGCACACACATTAGGGTCTTCCGTCTATCGTGAGTCTATTTCCAATGGCATGTTGGTGACATTGCCACAGTTAACTTTGCACTTGCACATGCGGAATGTTGAGCCGCCACCTGCTAAGCTGTTCAGTTGTCATGCACATGCTGTAGTGCTTTGTCACCCCTTGCCAACACTTGTGTGCTGATGTAGTTCCTCATGCCCAGTGTGCATGCTGTACATGTATTACGGCCAACGCCACAGAATTCCTGTGAGGATGACTGCTTGGGGTGGGCTGTGTGCAGGTTGGGGGATCGATGGACAGTGTCATCAGTGGCTTTAGGGATTCCGCAGCAGTACTGTACGTGTGTGTGCCCATTACTTACACCCATTTCCTGTGCTTTTCAGCATTGGCAGAGGGCACTCAGCCACATACGGCGGAGATTACAGAAGGCAATGCATCCGGATCAGACGTCGCGCACACGCAGACTGACACCGAAGGGGCCAGCGGCGGAGAGGGGGACAGGACCGTCCCGGAGGACTCGCATGTGGAGACAACATCGTCATCATCTTCCGACAGTGTTGGTGAGTCAGCACTGTTGTCACAGACTGGGAGTGGGCAACCAACACCTTCGGTCGGGACACAGCACACAGGGCCCACCCTGCCGGCAACTGCACCATGTACTGTACGTGCACGCAGGAGTAGGGGGAGCAGAGTGGCGTTCGGTGTCGGCACCGCTGCCCCGGCCTCGGTGACCCAAAATTCTCTTTGTGCAGAGGCTGTTGATCTGCTGCGACAGCTGTGTGTGGGCCAGACAAATATGATTAATGCATTCCAAGACCACGATAGGAAGTTGGGGCAGGTGGTGGCATTCATGGAAGGTATGCATGGTGATCTGGCTGGTGTACACAGGACACTGCAGTCATTGTCTAACAGTGTGTCGTCTGCCATTGTACAGTCGCACGGACTGGGTGGTACTTCTGTTCCGCCATCTACAACTCTGGATGGGTCAGGGGGGAGTGAATTTTCTGACCAGGACTCCAATACAGGTTATTGCACTAGAAGCAGCGTCAGCCAGCACGTCAAGGCACGGAGGCCTCAGACCCCATCCCCTAGGTCAGGTAACTCTGTTCACAAGGGCAACGTCAGATATAGTGGAGTACACACACGTGAGGCAAAAGAGGGGTTGGGTGTAATGGCTACACATGCTGCACAGCCATCCCACACACAAGGTACTACCAGGCCAAGACTCACTCCCGCTTCCATTGACACTACCCTGTACGAGGACAGTGAGAAGACGAATACATCTCTTGAGGGCTCGCATACTCCCAGTACCAGGGACACTAGGAAGGAAGGTGCCACTCCCAAGGGCAGGGAAAGCAGGAAGGATGTAGGCACTCCCAAGGGCAGGGACAGCAGGAAGGATGTAGGCACTCCCAAGGGCAGGGAGACTACGAAGGAAGGTGCCACTCCCAAGGCCAGGGAAAGCAGGAAGGATGTAGGCACTCCCAAGGGCAGGGAGACTACGAAGGAAGGTGCCACTCCCAAGGCCAGGGAAAGCAGGAAGGATGTAGGCACTCCCAAGGCCAGGGAAAGCAGGAAGGATGTAGGCACTCCCAAGGGCAGGGAAAGCAGGAAGGATGTAGGCACTCCCAAGGCCAGGGAAAGCAGGAAGGATGTAGGCACTCCCAAGGCCAGGGAAAGCAGGAAGGATGTAGGCACTCCCAAGGCCAGGGAAAGCAGGAAGGATGTAGGCACTCCCAAGGCCAGGGAGACTACGAAGGAAGGAGCCACTCCCAAGGGCAGGGACAAGAATAGTCACAAGACAAACGCACCTAAGAGGAGCACGGACAGTCCCAGGGGCAGGGACACACACGGGCAGAAGGGTGTCCAGCTGATATGCACACCACAGACGACAAGTCTGCTGCCTGCAAGAGGGCACCATCCAGGGAACAGGGCAAGTCCACAGAGTACAGTACTCCTACGGAAATGGAACATCCAAGGCCCAAGGACTCGCCCATGAATAGTGGCGCTGTCAGGGACAGGCATACATCACCCATAGTTGCTCTGAGACAGCTGTTTTCTGGCAAACGGAATACAGAAGACTCAGCAGTGGAGTCACCCCTTACATCCACTCCCATCATGGCCCGTCAGGGACGGATGCAGGTGGACCCTGTCGTGGCATCCCCCATGACACATGTTGCAGAGGCCACAAGGCAGCCACACAGCAAACGACAAGCAGGCTCCAGCACGTCCCCAGAGACCATTCCCCCCCCAGCACATGCACCTCCCATGGTGGGTGAAATTGCTTCTCAGTCCGGTCGACTTGTGGTTCCTGTCCTGTCCAGGGTGCAGGCACATGTCCAAAAGAAGCGTAGACACACAGCATTGACACATGCCCAATCCGATATCGGCCAATTGCAACTATCCCCCGCTCCCAGAGCCACCCTGCCTCCTGGACCATACAGTCCTGTGGCTCATCATTTCAGTGGTCACAGTGGCGCTGGTGCAGTTGACTCGCATGTGTCTGTTAGTGGCAGGGTATCCGTCGAGACAAATCCTGTATCAGGTGCTGGCAGTGTATCTGGGTCTATGGGCCATGTGTCAGTAACTCGGGCTGTGTCGGTGTGTCACACTCCTGTATCAGGTGCTGGCAGTGTATCTGGGTCTATAGGCCATGTGTCAGTAACTCGGGCTGTGTCGGTGTGTCACACTCCTGTATCAGGTGCTGGCAGTGTATCTGGGTCTGTGGCTCACGTGTCAGTCACTACATCTGTGGCTGTGTGTCACACTCCGGTTTCTGGTGCTGCCAGTGTGTCCGATGCGGGTACTTCACGCAATCCACCTGATAGTGTGCTGTAAGTTGCTGTACTGTGCCCTCTGATGTACCTGCTCTGGTGTCCACACTGCCCTGTCGCTGTTCTGATACTGATGTATGCCCTGTGATGTACCTGCTCTGGTGTCCACACTGCCCTGTTGCTGTTCTGATACTGCATTGTGCCCTCTGATGTACCTGCTCTGGTGTCCACACTGCCCTGTTGCTGTTCTGATACTGATGTATGCCCTCTGATGTACCTGCTCTGGTGTCCACACTGCCCTGTTGCTGTTCTGATACTGCATTGTGCCCTCTCATGTACTGCCTCTGATGGACGTTTTCAGTGCAATGGACTGTTGGTGCCCTTGGCCCCTCTCATGTACTGCCTCTGATGGACGTTTTCAGTGCAATGGACTGTTGGTGCCCTTGGCCCCTCTCATGTACTGCCTCTGATGGACGTTTTCAGTGCAATGGACTGTTGGAGCACTTGGCCCCTCTCATGTACTGCCTCTGATGTACCTGCTCTGGTGTCCACACTGCCCTGTCGCTGTTCTGATACTGATGTATGCCCTGTGATGTACCTGCTCTGGTGTCCACACTGCCCTGTCGCTGTTCTGATACTGCATTGTGCCCTCTGATGTACCTGCTCTGGTGTCCACACTGCCCTGTTGCTGTTCTGATACTGATGTATGCCCTGTGATGTACCTGCTCTGGTGTCCACTATGGGCATGCTCCATTCTAGACTGTGACTTTGCTCCGAATCAGCGTAAATAAAATAGCGATTCATGTGTCGTGCTTTGTCAGAGTCATTCTTGCGTGTGTGATGCTGGTGTGGATTGGTATTTTCTTGGGGGCGGTGGGTTCTGCTCAGGACCCAAGTCCTGCAACAAGAAGTGGGGTGACGCAGAAATCACGACAGGAAGTGATAGGGTGGCTTCCACTCAGTAGCAGTTTATAGTTATCATGCTCCCTGTTGAATTAGTGGGGGGACGCCGTCCACCCGCGTGGTACCCCGACTTGAGCCCTGGTTGTGCTACGTGTCACTCTCCCCTACCTGGGTCACGGCCCTTGGAGGCGTTGCCGTACACAGGCATTTGTGCATTTTGGGACATGTCACTCCCCCCTCCCTACGTCACCGCCCTGGCCGGTACTCCTCTCCAGACAGCGAATGCTTAGGTGCCTACCTGCGTCGTCGTCGATGGTGGGCCAAGACGAGGACGTACTGGATCGCGTAGAGTATCGGGTAAGCCTGTAGTGCAGGGTCCATGTCGGCGTGCGGCTCGTGGTGGGTATGGTCGCTGTGGAGCATCCGCCGTGTTCAGGCAGGTTGTTTATCCGCCGCGCTTTTATGTGTGTTTTCCGCCATCTTGATTTGGAGGACGGTCCTAGTCGTCAGTCCGTACGGCGGAGTCTCTGGAAAGGTTACGTCCGCTGCGTGGTTGGGTGTGGTGGTGCAGCGGACCGTGTTCTACCGCCGCAGACGGAATTTGCCACGTATTTCGTATCCTGATTTGGCGGACGGAGTGTCCGCGACGGGCGCACGGAAAATAGGCCTGTTCCGCATACTCAGGGTATGTGGAGGCACTTCCGTCCGCCATCCTAATGACCCCCTAAGTTTGCTCATAGTTACTTCCTTTCTTCCACTATATTATCTCCAATGTGTATTTAACATCTCTTTATCATCTCCTGCATCCATGTTGTTTCGGCTTTCCTGACAGACTATGGTATGAATTCCATATACCACAATAACTTCTGTAACAACATTCAAGATATCTACAAAGGAAACGGCGTTTATTGATTTTTAGACTCTGCATTGGTACCTACATGTTGCTACATAAATAAAAAAAAACAAAAAAAACAACAAAACGAACAATCAATAAACATACAATAAGTTAAAAGTCAATCATTCTTGTTTCCTTATAGTACACTCCCCAGACCGCTTTCCGGTATGCGTACCGGGCGCACCCCACGAAAAAAAACCGATATCAAACCTAAGGGGTCAGGGAGGATCTACTATACCCCCTTATGGTCATTTGCCCCTTCGCTTTGGCCTCCTCTTGTCTCTCGATCCTACCGAGAAACAAGATGGCGGCCGCTACGGACTGTTTAGAATGTTGACAGACACCGGAGAGCCAATCAGCTTCGCTTTGCAAAGCTCCGTTACGCGAAAAGTACGCGAACTGGAGCGCTATCCGGGACGCTGTCACAAATATATAATTTTTTTAAAACGTTGATTTCTCAAAATCCACTGGAGCACATATATTGAGACCCAGCAAAGGCACATCGGGCTAACAGTCCCTACAATTTTGCCAAGTTTCGTGCAAATCCATTCAGCCGTTCAAGCTAAAAGTGAGGCCAAACGCCCTATGGAAAACTCAATGTTAAAAACGCGTTTTGGGACCCCCCATTTTTCTTGGCCCCCCTTGACGAAACCCCCCCAAATTTTCAGGGGCTGCTCAGAAACAAAATGTACCATTTTCCTGAAAATTTCAGCCGATTTCGTCCACAAACGCCAAAGTTATTAGACATAGAATTTTCAAAAGTTGCATAGAGAAAAAAATCCTAACTATATATCCCTACTTGTAACCGCCAGTAGGTAATATATATATATATATATATATATATATATATATATATATATATATATATATATATATATATATATATATATATATATATATATATATATATATATATATATATATATATATATATATATATATATATATATATATATCCACACAGAAGGTTGCCCCAAAGGAAGAGCCTCACAGGTAGGATATTTTCCACTTGTGTTTAATGGAAGCTGCATTCAGGTTAAACCGGAAACCGTTCATCACTCTTGATCTTGCCAGATGCGTTTCGTGCTTCTTGCCCTTAATCATTGCATTTCAAACGAAAATCAAGACAGGGTTGTGTCGCTAGGTATACTCCTCAAACCCGCCCAGGTGGGTGTGGCTATTCACACAGCCTTGTGGTCCCGGTAGTAAGCATGAGCGAATTTTGCGGATCTCGCGTTCGCGAATTTTGCGGATTTGCGGATTCGCAATCCGCAAAATCCGCGAATTCCCGCGAATTTGCGGATTTTTTTTTTTTGTGTGTTTGCGCGGGTTTCTGCGAGTTCGCGAGGGTTTTGTACAATGTCGCAAATTGCGAACTTACCTGTCGGGTCGCAAGTTTCGCGAACTTGTTGTTTCTACTTGTCCAGCCTGTTTGGGACACTCTTCTTTCATCACTGCCACTCTCTGACTACTCATGCCACCCTCTGGCCCACCCATGCCACCCTCTGTTAAATCAATGCCACCCTCTGGTTCATCATCACTGTAGAAGATGGGGGGGAAAAGCAAGCCCACCTGCCCTGCTTGAACTGACATGAATTAATTTGGGGTTAGTTTATTAACAACACCTGCCCTGCCCCAAATGACAATAATGAATTAGGGGCTAATTAATGTGTCACTGAAAGAATTTAAAGTTCCAGCCTGGCACCTGCTTGTCTGCTCCTTTAGCTGTAAATCAGGACCTTTGTGGCATACAGTTAAGGTCAGAGCAGGGTCACACAATAGTTGCAAGCAGGCAACCGAATTCTGGAGGGCCCCCTCAGGAAGCAGTACAAAGAATCGTTACAAATCATGAGGTTGACCTTTTGCACCTGCTCATTGCTTTTGCTTTTGCTGAAATCGTTTTGCGGTTTTTTTCGCGCTATTCGCGGGGCGCGGCGTCGTGCGAAACCGACCGCGGAAGCCGCCAATTCGTGCGAATGAGCATTTTATTTTTTTGCGGCTTGTTGTTTCGCGAGTTTTTTTGCAGTATTCGCGAGCCGCTTGCAGCGCAACACGCGAATTTACCCCAAGGTCGAGTACGGGCGCGGCCATTTTGTTTGCGTGACGTATTTCCGTTTCCGCCCGCTATGTATAATCTCGCGCAGTAAGCGCATTGCGAGTAGAGGTTCGCACGAGATCGCGCGGGAAATCTAGAGGTTCGCACGAGATCGCGAGGAAAATCTCGCGCGAACTGACTTTCGCGCTCGGAAACGGGCGCCGGCCATCTTGTTTTTCATTCATTTCCTGTGTCTGGGCATGGTGTTTAATCCTCTTGATATCTTTCCCATCCTTTGCTTGTTTTCAGTTTTTTTTTTACGATTTTGCTTCTTATCTATCCCTCTCTTTTCCTAGCTGTATATTTTTGTCTTTTCTGCTATTTTTCTTTACTTTTAAACTACTTTTGTAAACTCTTTTCTTTTCTTCTTCCCTATCCTATTCCTTCTTAATTTTCTACTTCTTCCTACCTTACCTGCCCAGACCATGGTCAAGCCAGGCGCCGTGAAGCTGCCCAGGCACTTGAGGGCCGCAGCGGCGGCGGGGAGTAGTGCTGGACCCAGTGGCAGGACAGCAGGCGTGAGATCGAGGGGGGAGCAGGTGACGCGCCGGGAGATATTCAGCCCGGAGGAAGTGGGCGCGCTGGTCTACTTCGTCCAGCGCCGCCTGCCCAGGACCATCGCGGGAGGCGGCAGGATCGCGGCCGGCGGGTACAACATGCGGGAGCGCCGGAAGCGGTGGGAGAAGGTGTGCTGGGCCATATCCCACCTCTACGGGGTCCAGCGCACCTACAGCCAGGTCACCCATCGCTGGACGGACCTCCTGGACCGCGAGCGCGACCTGCTGGACCAGCTCGGCTTGGAGATCCCCGGGCTTGGTGAGTAGTAGTAGCCATTGGCATTTAATCACTCACTACTATGATGTTTTCTCCTGCTCTGTGTTGTTGTATTGCAAATATTTGTTTTTTACATGGAGCAAGCCAATAATGCCGCTGATGACGATTACATTGTAGTTAAATTATATTTCAAAATCTTCTGTGCATTTCAGGTGCACTGCTCTCCTTCTCAGTGGGGTTGCTACTATGCTTATTTGTTTTCTATTTCGTGGTCTCATTGGCCTGAGTAACTATTATGTATGAGTGTACTTAACAGAACTGCGTAATGCTAGACACTAGGGGGCAGATTACATTTACAAGCCCCTTGCGCCACGTTTACGCTGCCTTGCGTGACGCAACAGCGGCGTAAACGTGCCGCATCCCTGCAAGTCATTTACAGCATGACGCATCTAGGGAGATGCGTCACGTTATAAAGCCATGGGCCTGCACCACAATGGGTGCGTTCCTAGTACGCAGGGTGGGCGGTCCAGCGGCTGTGCGCCTCGCAAAATTGCCTGCGTGAAATCTACAAGATTTAACGCAGGCACTTCTGCGACGCTGCTACGTCAATTCAATTCCTTATGTCTGCTCGAAGCAGGCGAAAGGACTGACACAGCATGTAAAGTATTGGGTGGCCCTGAGCATTACTGGAGTTGCATTGCGTTGGCGACGTGACTCCAGCGATGCGCCGCTCTTACGTGACGAGATGCGTCACGCAAGTGCCTACCCTTGCGCCAGGGCGCGCCGCATTGTAAATGAGGCACATCTGCCGTGTCGCAAGGGTAGTTTTGCGTGACGCATTTGATCTGGCGCATCTCTGGAGATGCGCCAGAACGCGTAAGTAAGTATGCCCCTAAGGGGCAGAATTGCAATTACCGTCGCATCCCTGCAAAGTAGCAGGGATGCGCCATTAATTGTGCGGCCCGCTACCACCACCAAACATGGTGCGCCGTATTTGCAATGCGGCGCCCCATGGGCCCAAAACGTCACCGAAGCTTTACTGCTGGAGTTGCGTCGCAACGATGGCGCAGCTCCATCAATGCTCTGGGGTACCCTATCTCCCCAATGCTGGGTCAAGCCGTACGTCTGCTTCAAGCAGGTGCAGGGTTTGTGTGACGCATCATTGTCCTAAAGGTGACTGATTGATATTTTGTAGATTTCCCTCAGCCACTATTAGGATGTGTTCCAGCGCAGGAATGCCCTCCCTTGCGCCGGAACGCCCCCTGATGGCGCAGGGCTTTATAACGGGATGCATCTCCCAAATGCGTCACGTTGTTATAATATTATACGCCGCACCATGGCGCCCTTTTTTGTTTAGCTGCTGCATCACAAAAGTCACGCAAGAACGGCGCAAAAGAGCCGCAAGGGCTTAAATCTGCCCCTTCCTTTGTAACCCTGACAATAAGAAAAATAGTGGCGGTGGATTGATAGTTTGACTATTTAAATGACTGGTAATGTAGCAGGCAACTGTTAGTGTTGTCACTGATCTGACTGAAAATCACAATGGAGTTTGTCTGTCACTTTGCGTCTTGCCTGCGGACTGCTGCCTGCCAGTCCTAGGTGAACGTTTCAGTACTTTGTTTAGTGAGTTACGTGACTTTCGAAGTCACAGGTCCGCAAATAAATAAAAAGTAACCATAATCAATATAATTTCGCGGAAATATTTTGTTATTGTTCTTTTGAAATGTTTGATTTGGTTGACATTGACAAGCAACAATCATCCATGTTTTCTGTTCTTTCTTTCATGTTGTACGTCAGCTCCCCCCAGGGGCGAGAGGAGGACACAGGAGCAGCAGGCGGTGGATGCTGTTCAACAGGGCCAGGATCGGGCAGGCGAGGGCTCCTCTGCTGGCCCCAGTAAGTTTTCATTTTAGACTAGTACCTATTTTTCCTAGCGTTCCTCATTTGAATTTTTTCAAAATTGTCGTTGCTCTTCTTGTAGACTGTATCTAAATTCTTATCCTGCCTCTACTATGACTCCCTGTGGTATTACTAGATTATTCTTATTAGTCTGTCTGTGTAGCTAACTAAGATTGCACGGTTGGCGAAACTCCCATGATTCTAGTCAGCAATAGCTCTATCAACTTAGTGCAGTTCTCTGGGATTGTCCATAATGTCTTTTGAAGTGTTCTATCTGGACTCATGCTTGCAAAAATTGCAAAACCTTTCGCTCAGTCACTCTAGTCTGGAGGACCCAAAAACACAGATTGTATTTAAGTTTAAAAGCTTTATTAAAAGTAAACACATTTATTAAAATGAAGTCATAATAAAACTAAACGTTTAACTGATAATGGAAAAGTGGTTAGTGCTGACGATTAATTGAAGACATTTCTTGTGGTCGAGCCGAGCTCTCACCTGGTTTCAACTTGATCTTGTTGTTAGAAGTCCATCTTCTGTCTGTGTGGAGAAAAATGGTGCGTGTTAAAAAATCAGCCTTCATCAGTTGTGCCAAAAAGTGCAGCAAGACAACCTTCCCTGGAAAAAGGGACATTTTTTTTAACTTTAACGTAGACAGTCACAAATTACATTGTTTTCACATGTCTTCATTCCTAGACCAAATACTAGTGACTAGTGAGTGCTTTATTCTAAGATTCTTAAATGTACTTTGTAGGTGGAACATCTGGTGGCGGGGCCAGTGTGGTGGTGGTGCTCGACACGGAGGCGGAGGGCAGTTTATCAGGGGAGGAGGCGGCGGCGGCGGCTGTGAGAGTTGAGACGGTGGTGGCGGCCAGAGGTAAGCTCTTATATATTCCTTACTTATTGAGATTGAAGACTAGCTGGGAAGGCAAGAATATGAGATGCATGGCTGGGTGAATGATGAAGCAATGATGGGTGGAAGGACAACAGCCTGGGTGGGTGACACAGAAACTGTATGTGTCCATATACCTGGATCATGCTACTATCTGACTCTTAGATAGCATATGTGTATCTAGAGCAGGGGTACTCATAGTACGGCCCGCGGGCCGGTGGTGGCCCGGCAAGCCTTCCTTGGCGGTGCGCAGACCTTGCAGACAATCACTGCTCCCCCGGCCCCCACAGAGCAGAGGCTTTTTTGTATTTCACCTGTTAGCGCCCCTGCATCTCCACTCTGACAATCACTGCTCCCCCGGCCCCCACAGAGCAGAGTGGAGATGCAAGGCCACAAAGAGGTGAAATAGAACAAAGCCTCTGCTCTGTGGGGCCGGGCAAGCAGTGATTGTCAGGGTGGAGAAGCAGGGGCGCTAAAACAAACAAAGCCTCAATAATATGTTAATGGTCTTTTAAAGACCTGTTAAGTACTTTGGTGTTGTTGTCTGTGTGTGCGCGTTGAGGAAGCGGTCTCAACCCGGGCTGAAGGCTGACACAGATAGACACACACACAGTGAGATGACAGAGGGGGAGGGAGAGGGAGGGCAGGAGGGAGAGAGAGATGGAGGGAGGGCAGGAGGGACAGCAGGAGGGAGAGAGATGTATGTAAATGCTGGGTCTGGTGGCTCAGTGGATGAGGGCATCTGCTGCAGGGACCTGTGTGCAACCTCATGGTCACAAGTTATCGTTTTGCTTTAGCCCCGCCCCCTCTGACTCCGCCCCCACCAGTGCGGCCCTCGGCCCCAAACTACACTGTAAATGTAGCCCCTGAGAGAAAGTTTGTGAGTACCCATGATCTAGAGAGAGTAGATGGTCAGTGGATGAACTAAGTGTAACTTTGAAGAGCATGTAACACTGCACCCGCACGTCCGTTCCAGTGTAGGAAAGGCAAGGAAAAGAACTTTTAATTTTGTCCAAATACTACCATAAATAGTAGCAGTAGTTTGTATTGCAAGCACTGCATAGATCCGGTTATTATGGTGGCCACTCCCTACCTCTCTTAATAAGTTTAGTAGTACTCAGTCATTCATGTGTGGATGTATCACTGCCTGTCACTCAATAAAAACCAAAGCACCTAAAGTCATCCCATATATAAGCAAAAACATCCCATGTGAAGTGATAGATAATCAGATTATTTATCTTCTTCAATTTTCCATTTCTAGTACTCATTTCCACTGTAGGGTGAAAGTTAAATTAATTAAGCAGTAGCCCTTGAGTTGTAACAGAGTATTCTCAGTGCCACCCGTAATAGAAAAGTAAGAGATTCACCACCTGCATGTACTGGACGGGTACAGTAACGCAACGGCAACGCAAGTCTAGGTCACTCCTCATGGCGTGCGTCTCTTTTTCTCGGGTGCAAGTTTACCGCGCTGGCATTATGCCGGCTTGCAGAAAATAACGTACCAATTTTCCAAAACAAGAGATAAGAAGAAGAATAAGACTGGTGTACTTTCATAGTCGACTCCAATGGAAGTCCACAGTGCTCATAGAATTTGTTCCTTAAACTCCCACTAATGTTAGAGCAAGGATGAAGAAGTGTGAGGTTAGATAGATACTGGCCTCAATAGTTATGTAATGCGCTTGCAAGTTGCTAGTTGTACTGCAGCACACATTTCTGCTGAATGATTGAGTTAATCTTAAAGAGCATTGGTTACAGACTATGTCTTTCTTTCTTCATATAGGTTCTCCTTCCAAACGAACAAGGAGGAAGGAGCTGGCTAGAGCGGCCCGGCAACGGAGAATCGAGGCCACTGTTGCGGAATATCGGCGGCTGGTGGCCCTGGAGGACGAGGAAAGTGTGCGGTCGACAACAACGACAACGTCGTCCGCATCGGCCTCCGTGGCCCCACCGGCTGCCACCCAGCACAGTGGTCCACCGAGACTGAGCCGGGCTGCCAAAGGCAAACGCCACCGCCGAGCAGCAAGGCCAACAGCTGCTTCTCACAGGCCTTGCACCTGCAAGGCAGTGAAGGCACGCCTGCGCCGCACTACCCTGATGGTGTCCCGCCTTCAGCAGGAGCTCGCCTTGCTCCGCGAGGAGCATGATGCCCTGGCCCAAAAAGTTAACAGCATCCACCCATAGTGTCCCTTGCCCCTTTTTTAGAGACTTTTGGGGGGTGGGAATTGGGAGTTGGGTTTTTGGGGACTTTTGAAGGACAATCGTTGGGGTTAGGGAGGGTCTTGCGGGAGATTATTTTGTTAGGGATATAAATATACTTTTTCAAACTTTATCTGAGCATACCTGTTTTTTACTGCTTGCCTGGTGGGTGGGGGTTTAACGTTGACTGTTTTCCTGAAAGTTTAGTTCCATTTTCTTCCTTTAAGTGTAAATGCCCAAATGTTTTCAACACTAAGTGCCTCTCACAGACTAAGTGAAGTGAATCCAAGAGTCCTAGGACTTTAGTAGTACTACCTTCAGTCTCTCGTCTCTCGTACTAATACTCCATTATACCCCCAAACGCTTATCTTACCTGTAATTTGTGTTTGAAAGTAGGGCTAGGCCCAGGGCTGGCTCCACGGGAAACACCGAATAACGTTGGCAATCTTGGTCGGATAAAATTTCCTCATAGCGGTGGTACTAGTGGTGTGACACAGTGGCAGTTGCATGCCTATGAAAAAAAAGAAAATGAAATCTGGTTTGTCCTCCTGAGCAATTCAACGGTACAACTGAGAATATAGCAGGTGACAGAAGTACAGTAGAGCAGTGCCACATTGTAGCCTAACAAATGGTAAAGTATAACTACTAATTCGGTTGAAGTTCTTTCACATTAGCAATGGTTCTTTGTCAAGCAGAGTAAGAATATATCATCGACAACTGTGGAAAGAAAGAATGCGACAGTACAGGGCCTGTGTGGAATTATTGATAACTATATTCAACATAAGGTCTCTGTAGCCAGATACCCGAGAGCCTTGCTGGTCACTATAAATCCATTCACAACAACACTCAATGGGGTTGGTCTGGAAGGTGTCACGTTTACTCCCCGTGATCCAGTCGATGCAAATATGGTTCCACCTCCAAATGTCACCAACACCCAGAAGTGTAAACACAGGGTGTTCGAGGCATTAGGCGAGGGAGAAAAATAACAAACTAAAATAAAAAATGTGGGATGGGTAAAGGTAGGGTCAGCAGGGAAAGGATACCTGTAAGAGAAGACAAGACAGGCATCAGTGAAGTGATGTCCTAACATACAAGGGTACTCTCATATAGTCTCACTAAATAGTCTGCAAGTCTCCCGCCTACTCATGGGAAATGTAGTTTCATAGTACGGTAGGCGCTTAGGGGCTGCGTAACCTGACAGAAGGTATAGTAGATAGAAAAGGAGAAATTGCTTTTTTTCTAGGTGTCCCCTCACTCACCAGGGTTGCCCCTTGGTGACATGCTTCATCATTGGGGCCATCCCAGTCCTCTACGGCCTGGGGCGTGCTGCGACTTGCGAATTACGTAGGAGCACTTACAAATGACTATGTGTGGTGCAGATAGTGGAGTGGACTAAGTGATGTGTTAAGGGATCAATGTAGAAGCCGAGAGAGAGCAAAGAAATGCAGTCACAGTCAGAGAAAAAGGCAAGGGATACTGTATCTATGTGGTTGTAGTGGTCCTGTTGGAAGTGGTAAGTAAGTTGCCCGCAGAAAAAAAATCCTCCTATTAGCGGCACTCCTCCATTGCAGCCGACGCTTCGTCCACCGATGTTGGTCACCAGAAGACACCCTGTCCACTGCCTGCCTGATGCTGAATTGTGGCTCGCTACTGTGAAGCCTGACTCCATCCTTTTTTCCCCATTGCAGAGACTGAAACCCGGCCTGTAATTCTGCAACGAAAAACAGGAAGTGATATAATATTACAACACCACTGATAAATAAATATAAGGTATGTAGGCTGTGGAGTGCAAAAAGTCACAATTTGTTTTTCCTAGTAGACAGACAGTACAATGTTTTTGAAAGTGCGTACTCTGAGTCACCTTTTGAAGGATAAATAAGTATGGGCAAATTAATGTAGCGGATCTTGCCCCTCAAGCTAGGTGTACTGTAAACTGTGTTTTAGAACAAAAATAGATCTTCCTAGCAGTGCTCCCACCCAAAAAACGAGGCCTAGCAGAAAACTGGAGACAAAACTTACTTTGAAAGTAAAAGTAGGCCGAAGTACCCTAATTACCCATTACCCCCCGTGGATTGCATTCAAACCACTTGCAAGCAACCAAGCAAAAGTAGCCATAGCCAGCATCGCTCCAAGACTCGAAATCCCCCCCACTCAAACACATGCAATAGAAATACTGCTAACCCTAACGAACCCTAAGTTAAGAATAGTGGCAAAGGCTTTCTTTAACTATGCCAAATCCCCCCTTTCCCACCATGGATTTTCTTCAAATGACTTGCAACCAAAATTACACATTCTCACGAGTGCTCTAAGACCCCAGAACTCAGTTTGAAAAATCTAGAACACCCCGATACACATGCAATCCTGCTGCTAGGGCTAACCCTAACGAACCCTAAGTTACAAAAAGTGCCAAAACTAAAGGCTTTTCCGCGCGGATTTTGTCCCAACCACTTCTACCCGGTATTAGACCTTCCCAGGAATGCCCCAAGACCCGGCAACCCACCCGCCAAGAAGCGTAACACCCCCAAACAGGCCAAAAGCAAAATCTCATACTTGCAATATTTCTGGGCCTTCGGTCCAAACGCGCTGCGTAGCTAGGCCATAAGTCGGGGTTGGCACGACGGATTTCCTGAAAAGCAAATGCAATCAAGATTAGAGTGTCCCAGCAGTGCTCCCAGACCACGAAACTCACCCGCAAACAGACGGAACCCCCCCTAAGAGCACCTCAAAGGCAAGCAAGTCATCAAAAACACAAAAAAAATTCCGCCTGGGATTTGGTCCAAAACACTTTTATCCGGTATTAGAGCTTCCCAGCAATGGCCCCAGAGCCGTCAACCCAGGAGAAAACGAGTAGAAGACCCCCAAACAGCCAAAGAGCAAAAGTACAAAAATGGGGACTTAGTCACTTTTTCACAAATTTCCCAAATCACTCCGCGCGCGCTCTGCAGCTAGGCCCTAAGTCCCCTCAGCCACCATGGATTTGCTTCAAACCTCTTGCAAAGTAAAGTATATATAGCCAGCAGTGCTCCCACACCACGAAACTCACCCGCAAACACCAGGAAGCCCCCCAAACAGGCCCCCGAAAACGCTACATAGAGCAAAATGTCAGAAATAGCCCAAAAAAAAATCGGCCTGGATTTTGTCCCAACCACTTCTACCCGGTATTAGACCTTCCCAGGAATGCCCCAAGACCCGGCAACCCACCCGCCAAGAAGCATAACACCCCCAAACAGGCCAAAAGCAAAATCTCATACTTGCAATATTTCTGGGCCTTCGGTCCAAACGCGCTGCGTAGCTAGGCCATAAGTCGGGGTTGGCACGACGGATTTCCTGAAAAGCAAATGCAATCAAGATTAGAGTGTCCCAGCAGTGCTCCCAGACCACGAAACTCACCCGCAAACACCAGGAAGCCCCCCAAACAGGCCCCCGAAAACGCTACATAGAGCAAAATGTCTGAAATAGCCCAAAAAAAATCGGCCTGGATTTTGTCCCAACCACTTCTACCCGGTATTAGACCTTCCCAGGAATGCCCCAAGACCCGGCAACCCACCCGCCAAGAAGCATAACACCCCCAAACAGGCCAAAAGCAAAATCTCATACTTGCAATATTTCTGGGCCTTCGGTCCAAACGCGCTGCGTAGCTAGGCCATAAGTCGGGGTTGGCACGACGGATTTCCTGAAAAGCAAATGCAATCAAGATTAGAGTGTCCCAGCAGTGCTCCCAGACCACGAAACTCACCCGCAAACACCAGGAAGCCCCCCAAACAGGCCCCCGAAAACGCTACATAGAGCAAAATGTCTGAAATAGCCCAAAAAAAATCGGCCTGGATTTTGTCCCAACCACTTCTACCCGGTATTAGACCTTCCCAGGAATGCCCCAAGACCCGGCAACCCACCCGCCAAGAAGCATAACACCCCCAAACAGGCCAAAAGCAAAATCTCATACTTGCAATATTTCTGGGCCTTCGGTCCAAACGCGCTGCGTAGCTGGGCCATAAGTCGGGGTTGGCACGACGGATTTCCTGAAAAGCAAATGCAATCAAGATTAGAGTGTCCCAGCAGTGCTCCCAGACCACGAAACTCACCCAGAAACACCAGGAAGCCCCCCAAACAGGCCCCCGAAAACGCTACATAGAGCAAAATGTCAGAAATAGCCCAAAAAAAAATCGGCCTGGATTTAGTCCCAACCACTTCTACCCGGTATTAGACCTTCCCAGGAATGCCCCAAGACCCGGCAACCCACCCGCCAAGAAGTATAACACCCCCAAACAGGCCAAAAGCAAACTCTCATACTTGCAATATTTCTGGGCCTTCGGTCCAAACGCGCTGCGTAGCTGGGCCATAAGTCGGGGTTGGCACGACGGATTTCCTGAAAAGCAAATGCAATCAAGATTAGAGTGTCCCAGCAGTGCTCCCAGACCACGAAACTCACCCGCAAACACCAGGAAGCCCCCCAAACAGGCCCCCGAAAACGCTACATAGAGCAAAATGTCAGAAATAGCCCAAAAAAAAAATCGGCCTGGATTTAGTCCCAACCACTTCTACCCGGTATTAGACCTTCCCAGGAATGCCCCAAGACCCGGCAACCCACCCGCCAAGAAGTATAACACCCCCAAACAGGCCAAAAGCAAACTCTCATACTTGCAATATTTCTGGGCCTTCGGTCCAAACGCGCTGCGTAGCTGGGCCATAAGTCGGGGTTGGCACGACGGATTTCCTGAAAAGCAAATGCAATCAAGATTAGAGTGTCCCAGCAATGCTCTCAGACCATGAAACTCACCCACAAACAGACGGAACCCCCCCTAAGAGCACCTCAAAGGCAAGCAAGTCATCAAAAACACAAAAAAATTTCCGCCTCGGATTTGGCACAAACCACTTTTAGTGCTTCCCAGCAATGGCCCCAGACCCGTCAACTCACCTGCAAAGAGGTAGAACAACACCCCCACAAGTGCTGAGTCTTTCTTCATTGGGCGTAAACCAGCCCTCTGCTTTGATGGAAATAGGAGTCTGGAGGAGGAGGATAGAGGAGCATGTTCTTCTGAACTTGTGAACCTGAGGAATGCAGACTGCGGCACCTTCAAATAAATTAGCAAACAAGTGAAGACAGTTCTGCTGATGGGCTTGTCTTTGTGATTATCTGATTAAAGTTTGAATTATATTAACTGTGCACAACAAAGAAAGACAGACACACAGGAATAAAAGTGAATAAGGATGAAAAAGAAAGTTATTGATTCGTTGTCTCATTTTCAGGGCTCGAAGTCGGAATCACGGTCCAGGAATAAGAATAAGGCTTCGTCATCATACTCTGCGAATTCAGCCCGGGTGAGGTCAGTGCCACCTGACAGAGTAGAAATTCCCTCATCTATGGTGCTGGCCACCTCCTCTTCATCCGGCACGCTCTCTCGTACTCTTATATCTGGTGGTATGAGGTGCTGATTCATCTTGATCATTGTTAACCTCTCCACATTTTTGGGCGAGAGGCGGCTCCGTTTGGGAGTTACAATCCCACCAGCCGCACTGAAAACCCGTTCAGAAGACACACTTGCGAGTGGGCAAGACAAGTAGTTTAAAGCCAGGTTGGTGAGCTGTGGCCACAATTCTTTTTTCCCATGCCAATACGCCAATGGGTCAGAATTAACATAGACCTCTGTGGAGTCATTCAGATAGTCCTTCACCATCGACTCAAGGTCCTCCTCCAAGGTTCCTCCACTTTGCGTAGCTCTTGCTGTGCCTCTGGCCTTTTGAGAACCAAACCCACGCAGAGCTAGCCAATCCTCTTCAGCCTCCAATGTTTCTGCTGCCTTTCGTGCAGATGATGCGGTTGCCGGTGTCTTTAACGGCTGAGAGGTCACTTGTGCCACAGCCACAGGTGCAGAAGTGGATTGTTTTGACTGGGGATGGCCTGCTGATGTACTGCCATTTCCTTCAATTTCCAGCCGTTCTGTTTCAAACTTCTTGGCTGACAAGGCTAGCCAACGTTTGTACTTTGTAACATCTTCATCAGCAAAAGGAAAGAATGCTCTGCCTGCCAGCGCCTTTTTGTAGCGTGGATCCAGAATAGTAGCACAAATGTAATGCTGTTCTGAGTGGATCTTTTGAAGACGTTCATCACCTTGTAGGAGCTCTAATAATGTCTCAGCCAGAAGCAAAGAGTCTTTCTTTTTGTCATCTTTTCGAAACACAGAACACACCTCCTTCAGTTGGTCCTCCAGCATGTACAACAATGGGATAGCTTTTCCCAAATTAGAGTCCTCCTTGCTGACTGCACGTGTGAAGACCTCAAAAGGACGAAGCATGCGTGTTAGGCTTTCAACTATGTTCCATTGCGGCCCACCCATCCTCAGCTCCTCTATACCCTCTTTCAAGAAAAATTGATCGAGTTGCGTATACTGCTCATACAGACGCTCAAGCATGTAGAAGGTTGAGTTCCAACGTGTTACCACCTCCTGGATGAGTGCTTTCACTGGCATTTGACTTTGATATAGCATGCTCCTCAGCTGCTTGCGGGCCTTAAAAGAATGCCTGAAATGCTTGCAAATTTTTCGGCAGTTGTCCAATACACTGTACGCTGCACTGCGTTTATTACCCAAGAATTTTTGGACAACCAGGTTTATACAGTGCGCCAAACACGGCACTCTGAAATAGTAACCGTCCCTCATGGCCTTAACTATATTGGAGCCATTGTCTGTGGAAACATAACCAACCTTGCGTTTTAGTGGGGACAGACAGTTAAGGACCTTTGTGTTAAAGACATCCAAAATGTTTTCTGCTGTGTGACGTTTCTCCAAACCAAACATGGCTAGTGTTGCATGTTTCCGAGCACCTTTAAAAACAATGTTAGTGTCAACACCTGAGTTTAGCTTTGCTTTAGCCCCTGAAAAAGAGACCCAGTGTGCAGTGATGCACATGTAATCAGCGCCTGCGCCACTGGTCCACATGTCTGTTGTCAGATGTATAGTGTGAACAGCACTCTTCTCCAAAGCTGCCCCAATCAACTTCAGAACATCTTCATGTAGTGCTGGAACCGCAACTCGGGCAAAATAGAACCGGCTAGGAACCTTCCATTTAGGGCAGAGCACTGTCACTAATTCTAGAAAACCAACCCCTTCTACAAAAGAAAAAGGGAGAAGGTCCAGAGCTAGCATTTTAGCCAGCTTAGTGTTATACAGACGGGTCATTGGGTGGTTGCGTTCATATTGCGCTTCTGTAAACAACATCTTTTTAATGTTGCCCTGGACCAATGATTTACGGGATGATGATGATCTCTTCGACCCAGTTACGCTCGCTGATGAACTTTTCCGCATTGATGTCTCACTCTCTCCCACACTCTTAGTGTGGCTCCCATGGGGTGTGCTGCTGACATGGGAACTGGGTGTAAGTGAAGTGTTTGAATCGTCTTCTTCTACCTCCTCGTCATCAGCAGATGACAAATCAACGTTTTCATTACGTGCAATTCCGGCTTTCTTGACCGCCTCTAGGTGCGGAAACCATTCGACAGGGTGCCTTCTCTCAAGATGACCTCTCTGGCCTCCGGTACCATAGTTAGAACCAAGCTTACCACGACTATATCGAAGCTTACAAAGGCTACAAATGGCTACGTTTTCCTTTTTTGGGCAAACACTAAAGAAGTCCCAAACTGGAGACTTGAAATGTCTTCGGGGGCCGGAGGAGGCGGCGATACTGGTGGTGGTGGTCCTGCTGCTAATGACAGATGAAGTGGAGGATGTGGATTGCCGAACTTCAGTACGTTTTGCACTTTCACCACCACGAATTGAGGTCGAGGACGAGGTGGGTACCTTCTTGCGAGGAAGAAATATGGAAGCGGTAGGTTTTGGTGTACTACTTAACTCCAAATCTAATGATTCCATTTCCATTGCCTCCTCGCCGACATCATCATCACGCTCAGCAGCTTCTCGGGATAGGGTCAAAATGTCTCTTTGCTGCATGCCCGGTGGGGCTGCAGTGACCTTTGTGATGACTGCCTCGTCGTCATCGTGAGAGGCTTCATCACCAGCAGTATCTGTCACTTCTTGTTGAGCCTCATCACACTCCATAGGTTTGAGTTTTTGGACGACCTTCCTTTTACGCTTAGGTACCGGTGGCAGATCATGGTGTGCCTCTGCCTCACTGTCAGACCGCAGTTGTCGTGGTTCCCAAGACAGATCACTTGCACCAGAACGAGGTGGGCTTGAAGAAGATGTAGACACCCCCCTTGATCTTTTCCTTGCTAGGGATGTGGAAGACAATGAATGATCATCAGGAGGAGTGGCTTCCAATGATACCTCAGCTTCATTGTCGATTTCCAAATGTGCCCCTACTTCGGGAGGAACAACTATTGTGGGCACTTGTGAACGTCCATGCACCTTTGCTTGCGCATCTCCTTTTGCTGCCTCTCCTTCCACATGTACTTGGGCGTGTACTTGCACATGGTGTTGTTGTTGCGGCTGTGGTTGTTCAACACTTGTCAGATGAGTTACAACAACCTGTGTTGATTCAGGGACATTGCTGCTACTTTCTTGCGATGAGCCAACATCACTGGTCGATGGTGATTGGAGAAGTACACTGACTGCCTCTGAAGCACTCAAGGGCTTTGACTTAAGTTGGCGTGGTGGTGGAGGCACTGAACCCAATGGAGCAGGGGTGCTGCTCTCAGGTTGGTCCCCAGCAGATCCTGCTGCTGCAGGCGTACTTTTTTTTTTGCTCCCAAAAAAAGTGGCGGGTGGCACACCAGCCTCCTTGGTAACTTGCTTCTTCTGCTCCTTACTAGCAACTTTCTTGCTAGAGGAGCTACGGAGAACTTTCTTTGGGGCCATCTTCTTCAGAGCAGGTCAGACAGCAGGCCGCAGTTGCACGAATTGTAGAGTTGTCTGAGGCCAGACGTGACGTCGCGTGACGTTATGCTGCACACACACACCGCTGCAGGACTTCTTCCTGGCACTGGTGGTTCTCTTGAGTCTTGTGCACCTAAAAAAAATGGAAGACAGAGGAACATCAGTTCAGTTATAGAGCACAAAAAAATCGAAAAACACTGCAAAATCAGCACAATCCCAATCCATCCATGCCCTCCATGATGTTTAAATTCAAGACAACCCACAGAAAGACTAGGCCCATGCAAGACTCACTACCCCTGGGCATAAATAAAGGTTGAAAAATAGGCCAAATGGTTGGAGGCCTAACAACAAAGCCTGCATTCAAAATGGCCACTTGCCTGCCAGCACATGGCCAGTGCCTGTAGCTGCACTCAAAATGGCCACCAGCCACATGGCATGTCCCTCCCCATGAACACCCCCAAAAATCGAAAAACACTGCAAAATCAGCACAATCCCATTCCATCCATGATGTTTAAATTCAAGACAGCCCACAGAAAGACTAGGCCCCATGCACCACTCACTACCCCTGGTCAAGGCCCCAACAACAGGTCAAAAATCGAAAAACACAAAATTTTACAAAAAAAAAAAAATTGAAAAACACAGAAAAATCAGCACAATCCCAATTCATCTATGGCCTCCATGATGTTTAAATTCAAGACAACCCACAGAAATACTAGGCCCATGCAAGACTCACTACCCCTGGCATAAATAAAGGTTGAAAAGTAGGGAAAATGGTTGGAGGCCTAACAACAAAGCCTGCATTCAAAATGGCCACTTGCCTGCCAGCACATGGCAAGTGCCTGTAGCTGCACTCAAAATGGCCACCAGCCACATGGCATGTCCCTCCCCATGAACACCCCCAAAAATCGAAAAACACTGCAAAATCAGCACAATCCCATTCCATCCATGATGTTTAAATTCAAGACAGCCCACAGAAAGACTAGGCCCCATGCACCACTCACTACCCCTGGTCAAGGCCCCAACAACAGGTCAAAAATCGAAAAACACAAAATTTTACAAAAAAAAAAAATTGAAAAACACAGAAAAATCAGCACAATCCCAATTCATCTATGGCCTCCATGATGTTTAAATTCAAGACAACCCACAGAAATACTAGGCCCATGCAAGACTCACTACCCCTGGCATAAATAAAGGTTGAAAAGTAGGGAAAATGGTTGGAGGCCTAACAACAAAGCCTGCATTCAAAATGGCCACTTGCCTGCCAGCACATGGCAAGTGCCTGTAGCTGCACTCAAAATGGCCACCAGCCACATGGCATGTCCCTCCCCATGAACACCCCCAAAAATCGAAAAACACTGCAAAATCAGCACAATCCCATTCCATCCATGATGTTTAAATTCAAGACAGCCCACAGAAAGACTAGGCCCCATGCACCACTCACTACCCCTGGTCAAGGCCCCAACAACAGGTCAAAAATCGAAAAACACAAAATTTTACAAAAAAAAAAAATTGAAAAACACAGAAAAATCAGCACAATCCCAATTCATCTATGGCCTCCATGATGTTTAAATTCAAGACAACCCACAGAAATACTAGGCCCATGCAAGACTCACTACCCCTGGCATAAATAAAGGTTGAAAAGTAGGGAAAATGGTTGGAGGCCTAACAACAAAGCCTGCATTCAAAATGGCCACTTGCCTGCCAGCACATGGCAAGTGCCTGTAGCTGCACTCAAAATGGCCACCAGCCACATGGCATGTCCCTCCCCATGAACACCCCCAAAAATCGAAAAACACTGCAAAATCAGCACAATCCCATTCCATCCATGATGTTTAAATTCAAGACAGCCCACAGAAAGACTAGGCCCCATGCACCACTCACTACCCCTGGTCAAGGCCCCAACAACAGGTCAAAAATCGAAAAACACAAAATTTTACAAAAAAAAAAAATTGAAAAACACAGAAAAATCAGCACAATCCCAATTCATCTATGGCCTCCATGATGTTTAAATTCAAGACAACCCACAGAAATACTAGGCCCATGCAAGACTCACTACCCCTGGCATAAATAAAGGTTGAAAAGTAGGGAAAATGGTTGGAGGCCTAACAACAAAGCCTGCATTCAAAATGGCCACTTGCCTGCCAGCACATGGCAAGTGCCTGTAGCTGCACTCAAAATGGCCACCAGCCACATGGCATGTCCCTCCCCATGAACACCCCCAAAAATCGAAAAACACTGCAAAATCAGCACAATCCCATTCCATCCATGATGTTTAAATTCAAGACAGCCCACAGAAAGACTAGGCCCCATGCACCACTCACTACCCCTGGTCAAGGCCCCAACAACAGGTCAAAAATCGAAAAACACAAAATTTTACAAAAAAAAAAAATTGAAAAACACAGAAAAATCAGCACAATCCCAATTCATCTATGGCCTCCATGATGTTTAAATTCAAGACAACCCACAGAAATACTAGGCCCATGCAAGACTCACTACCCCTGGCATAAATAAAGGTTGAAAAGTAGGGAAAATGGTTGGAGGCCTAACAACAAAGCCTGCATTCAAAATGGCCACTTGCCTGCCAGCACATGGCAAGTGCCTGTAGCTGCACTCAAAATGGCCACCAGCCACATGGCATGTCCCTCCCCATGAACACCCCCAAAAATCGAAAAACACTGCAAAATCAGCACAATCCCATTCCATCCATGATGTTTAAATTCAAGACAGCCCACAGAAAGACTAGGCCCCATGCACCACTCACTACCCCTGGTCAAGGCCCCAACAACAGGTCAAAAATCGAAAAACACAAAATTTTACAAAAAAAAAAAATCGAAAAACACAGAAAAATCAGCACAATCCCAATTCATCTATGGCCTCCATGATGTTTAAATTCAAGACAACCCACAGAAAGAATCAGTCCACCCACCACTGAGTACCCCTGGGAAAAGGCCCCAAAACAGCCCAAAAATCGAAAATCCCAAAATTTTAGTTGCAGCAACTGTAATGCCCCAAACAAACTTACTTGTAAAATTTCTAATCCAACAGTGATCCAAAGAAAGTCAAAAAGGCCTCAAATCCAAAGATCCAGCAGCATCCACAAAAGGTAATCCTTCCAGGTCCACATCCGAATGAAAAGTGACCAGGAGATGGACAAAGCACTGGGAGGAGCCTGCTGAACAGGAACAGGAAGTTGAAGACTATGGGGCACTTCCTTCCTCCCACCCCCCTGCCCCCCTCCCCAAAATGGACTCCTCGCTAAAAAAGTGCAGGCAAATGTCAAACTAAGGAGTTATTCACATAAAAATCATCATTTCTAGAAGGTTTATGCTGCTTGCTGGTGGATTTCTTGTGCAGAATTGCAAATTTATATTTTCGCGCGCCGCATCTCAAATCTCGCAATTTGCGAAGTACCGCGAGACGTGATCTCGCCGTACTCGCGTTGACAAACTCTCGCTGGCAAGCCGCGATGACGTAATCGCGCTCGCCAATTCCCGCGGGATCACACAGCAAGATCCAAAATGGCGCAGCACTCGCAAACTATCGAAAAAAACAACTCGGCAAACGATGATAAACGCCGCGCGCCGCAAAAATTGTATCACCAACGCCGCGCGCCGCCAAAAAAATCCGCTGCGTGCGAATTTGCGGATTTTGCGGGAAATCCGCAAATCTCGCGGATTGCGGATTTCCCGAAAATCCGCAAAATCCGCGAGCGGAACGGATTTTCCGCCCACGCTTAGTTCCATAGCTCTTTCCACCTCATCCATGGCAGTTGCAGCTTCATTTTGAATAATTGGTCCTCCTAGTGGATACTGACTCAATGAAGTAGAACTCTGACTGTCTTGAAAACTGTCTCTAGCAATCTCTTCAGCAATTGTGGTTTCTTGCTCTATTTCTTCGTTCAACATTTGCGCATAATTTAGAAAAACAGGACATTCTATGGTATCCTTAGTTGCATTAAAAGAGTCTTCATAACAGAGAAAATCTCCAAGTAGTTCCTCTTCTGTACGCCATGGCTTAAAGAGTTGCAAAAGAGCTAAATAGTAAAATTCCCTTTTGTCTGGAGCTTCGCAACTCAATTTTCGATGATTAATCAAATGGCCTTTTCTCTGCTTCACTAGACATCCTTCATACCCAATGACAGCATATTTTCCATTATTGATATCTTCTGCGATGTTCCTCTTATAACTGTAGTTTTGCAGAACTTCATACAAACAAGTGTTCTCAAGGTGAGTACTTCTATTTGGATAGTATGTATCCAACATATTTGTCTTCAAAATATCTGTACTGTTTGGTTCTTTCTCCGCCAAATATTAAATTTCTTGTACAGATTTCAAAACTCGGTTTCGTGTTGCAGCAAGACCTAGACTCACCCAAATGATTGTTCTTGATTTGGCATAGAGACTTGCTGATGATAACCGATCAGAACATTCATATGCTCCAATTTCTCGATGCAACAACATCTTCAGACTGAAACTGTATAATTTCTTGCTTAGACTCTTTTCATGTGAAATGTCCTCCCACATTTCCTTCAGTTCTGTCTTTTCTTTTTTTGTGATGTAAGATGTCACATATCGAGCCACAGCAATAGAGTTGTCAGCAACAAACTGAATATCCATGTTAGCATTCTACATGGACAAAATCACTGGGTTGTAGTCGTTGATGTACTTGGACTCTTCGTTTCTTTTTAAATTATATGTATTTTTGGGAGATTTCCTCGTCACAGTATGTCGTAGAGATGACATCAAATTACTTACTCTTCCCTTAGAAATCACTGGTCGTGGAAACGCAAAACGACATTTCGTGTAGTACTTTTCCTTGTTTTTCAATTTTTGACGACAGTACTTTCCACAACGATGAGATTGAAAACGTAAAACTTGTTGCCTTAAACTGTTTTCTTCAGTAGTTTTTAGAACAGCACATGTTGAATACTCTTCAATGAAACTCATCACTGTTTCATCCGAATCTAATCCAAATTTGGGTGCATCTTTAATCCATAACAACATATGTATATGAGGAGCACCTCTCGCTTGATATTCCTTCCTCCAAAAGAAATCCAAAACCTCTCCAAGGGGAGGATTTTTTTTGTTGGTAATAAAAGACATCATGGCTTCAAATCTATGATTAAAATATCTGCAAACATTCACTGGATCCAAAGAACACAGTTCTCCAGGTGTTTTCAATTCTATATTTTGTATGTTTCCATTTGCCTCTCGTAGAAATTGAAGTAAGTCGTCCCATGCATACTCAGCACAGTTAAGAGTGAGGAACCATGTAGGAGTTCCTAAGTTTCTTAGCATACATTTCAATTCCCCATGACGACGGAACCAATACTCATTTGTTCCACGCTGACATGCCATGAGATTGATTAGCTGAGATTCCAAAATACTGTCTTGCAGATTGACTTTCTCCATAAAGTCCCTTGCTGAAACATTTTGCAGATGAGCTCCACTTTTCAATTTATGAATAACTGCATAAGAAAGCCCAGACAAATCACTTTCATACAGTAGATGAAACAAATACGGAATGCATTGCCGTAACCTTGGATCTTCAGCATATAATCTTAAAGTCCGGTATTCAGCTGCAGGAATTTGAACTGGTCGATCGTCATATCGTCCACCACGACCTGTTGGAAATAACTGTGGAAAACAACAAGCTTCCAAACTTTCTTCCCATACACTAATGGGACTTCCTTTTGCTGCTTTCATTTGAAACAAGTCAATTGCATTCCCCATTACTTCTTTGGAATGCAAAGGATGAACAGTATAATGTTCATATATTTCTTCACTTCTAGACACATCAACTTTTTCAATTGGGCCAACTGAACAATCACTGTCTTCTTCTGTAGCTGTATCCTGTGCTCCAACACTTACATCTTTATAGTACTCATTGTTTTTGACTAAATACAACGTTGCCTTTTTGACTTTCCCAACATCCACTAAATCTTGCCAGATTTTCTTACTCTTTGTCGGAACCCCATTAACTAAAATAACCAGAGGATCCTCTTCTACTCTTTCTACACCAATTGTATCAATATTTTTCTTGACATCTAGAGGCAAATAAACAACTCTTCCCTTTAATCCTCTTTGTAAATCTGTAGGAGGTAATTTCCCTATCTTAGGCTCCATGCGAACAATAGCTTGAAAAGGATGGACACTTTGAATCAAAATTGATTCATAAGTATTTAAATCCATCAATTCAGAAAGAATATCTATCAACTGAAGATTATTATGAGCAGCTCTAGCAGGCATTCTATTTTCATTTAATTTTTTCAAACAATAATTACAAATACGCTGATCAAAACTCAAATCAAAAGAATTCTCCACCAACAAATAACTTACAAAATCCTTCCATTCACTATTATTTTCCAATTCAAATTTTGCATATAAATCAACTAACCTAGTCTGAATCTTATAATGAGTCAGTCGACAACACACACAAGTTAAATTAGGCCTTTCACTTGATTTCACCTTAAACTTGGTAATTTCCTCATCAAACTTTTCTGTACTTGAAATCTGTACATTGTCTTCCACATTACCATCCATTCCTATATCCGTTTCCACATTGTCCTCTTTGTTCCCAAAATACCAAAACTCAATTTCTTCACAAATAGGCTTCACATCTACTTCAGATCCATGCAAAAGAGCACTGTTTAACTGTTTAAGCTTAAGTGCTGGACCTTTTGCATAATACAACCTTCTCACTAATTTCCTCACCTTATTATGATGCACTGCTAACATCCTAAAATGATGAAAAACACTCTGACATACTTTTCTAGAAAGACAAGCCAGTGAATGCCCATGCAAACCTGTGTTTTCTCTTACTCTGCAAGGATCTAACTCTTGCAAGATCTTCATTTTTTGTTTTAGACTTTTCTTACTATATATACGTAAGAAATTTAGAAGCAAATCGATTGAATCCTGTCACACACTACAAATACTACTGCACTTCCATGTTTACACTGGACCCTTAGTACGTCTCCCTAATACTTCATCACTTAACACCTCTTCTGCATCTCTAGACATAAGTTTCTCTTTTTCCATCACACAACCATCTTTCACCTCATATGCTCGACCACTGGTGTCAACTGCATGCACCAAATAATTTTCCTGAAAGTAACTCTCCTCATTAAAAAATGGCTCAGAACTTGAACTATGCATCCATTCTCCAGAAAATACTTCACAAAAATTAGTCCGATTAATAATTCTTTTCCATCTACTGTTCGATTTGAAAATATCAAATGCCTTATTAAGTATCCTAATCCTATTGATTACTAAAATAAATAATTTTTTCCTAACTTCAAAAGCCTGATTAACAATCTTCTCTACACTTTATTTTTTCTTGTAAAAAGCAGCTCTCTGTTTACCATTCTTTTAATTTTTTAGCAAATTTAAAACTACCCTATTGCGAAACATTCGTCTACGAATGTCTCTGAATTGATTTAACCTTCTATTGATATCCATACTCTTATCTCCTGCTCCAATAGAGACATTTTTGAGGGCCTCTCCTTCCTTTTTAGATTTGCTCTCTGCTTCTGGAACTTCACATTACTGTTAACATTACTTTTTGATCTACATAAATTGCGCAGAAAAGACTTAATTGTCTTACCAGGAGCTTTTCTGGTGTTTTTTGAAGTACTTGTTGTACAGGATTCTTTTAATTCCTTTGATGATTTTGTTCTTTTACGTATGGTATTTTTTCTACTCCTTTGCCTTGACGGCATTTTTGCTTGCTTTTATAATGTTGATTTCAATCTGTGGTTCTGAAAAAAATAACACATTAAAGACCACTATTAGCAAACAACAAAGTAATGACAAAAAGAAAACAATATAAACACTAATTTGCAACATATTAAAGTTTATACCACAGCAACTCAGGGCCTTATTTATGAAGGCCTTGCGCCACTAGTGCGTCCCATGTTAAAAGAGACGCACTGGTGCCACAAGGCAATCATAAATAAGAGCCAAATGTAAATACCATTGATTTGCCCCCAAAACGTTTTTTGAATAACATTTAAGAAACACTGTGCAGAACCTATGTACAACCACTCAATATCACTTCTGAAACCTCACTGTTTCCCAAAATACAAATCCTCTATCTTTCAAATGTTCATAGCAAGCATTATCAAAAAGCAAAAAACAAACCAACAGCAAACAAACTCAGGGCCTTATTTATGAAGGCCTTGCGCCACCAGAGCGTCACTTATTTCCCATGTTTAAAGGCATGCACCGGCAGCACAAGGCAATCATAAATAATGGCCAAATGAAAATACCATTGATTTGCCCCAAAATCGTTTTTTAAATAACATTTTAGAAACACAGCGAAGATTCTATTTACAAGCACTCAATTTCACTACTGAACCCTCACTATTTCACAAAATACAAATCCTCTATCTTGCAAATGTTGATATCAAGCATTATCAAAAAGCAAGACACAAACCAACAACAAAAAAACTCAGGGCCTTATTTATGAAGGCCTTGCGCCACCAGTGCGTCCCATGTTAAAAGAGACGCACCAGTGCCACAAGGCAGTCATAAATAAGGACCAAATGTAAATACCATTGATTTGCCCCCAAAATCGTTTTTTGAATAAAAATTAAAAACACTGCGCAGTACCTATGTACAACCACTCAATATCACTTTTGAATCCTCACTGTTTCCCAAAATACAAATCCTCTATCTTGCAAATATTCATAGCAAGCATTATCAAAAAGCAAAAAACAAACCAACAGCAAATAAACTCAGGGCTTTATTTATGAAGGCCTTGCGCCACCAGAGCGTCACTTATTTCCCATGTTTAAAGTGATGCACCGGCACCACAAGGCAATAATGAATAAGGGCCAAATGAAAATACCATTGATTTGCACCCAAAATCGTTTTTTGAATAACATTTAAGAAACACTGCGCAGAACCTATGTACAACCACTCTATATCACTTTTGAAACCTCACTGTTTCCCAAAATACAAATCCTCTTTCTTGCAAATATTCATAGCAAGCATTATCAAAAACCAAAAAACAAACCAACAACAAACAAACTCAGGGCCTTATTAATGAAGGCCTTCCGCCACCAGTGCGTTCCATGTTAAAAGAGACGCACCGGTACCACAAGGCAGTCATAAATAAGGACCAAATATAAATACCATTGATTTGCCCCCAAAATCGTTTTTTTGAATGACATTTAAGAAACACTACGTAGAACCTATGTACAACGACTCAATATCACTTTTCAAACCTCACTGTTTCCCAAAATACAAATTCTCTATCTTGCAAATGTTGATATCAAGCATTATCAAAAAGCAAGACACAAACCAACAACAAAAAAACTCAGGGCCTTATTTATGAAGGCCTTGCGCCACCAGTGCGTCCCATGTTAAAAGAGACGCACCAGTGCCACAAGGCAGTCATAAATAAGGACCAAATGTAAATACCATTGATTTGCCCCCAAAATCGTTTTTTGAATAACAATTAAAAACACTGCGCAGTACCTATGTACAACCACTCAATATCACTTTTGAATCCTCACTGTTTCCCAAAATACAAATCCTCTATCTTGCAAATGTTCATAGCAAGCATTATCAAAAAGCAAAAAACAAACCAACAGCAAATAAACTCAGGGCTTTATTTATGAAGGCCTTGCGCCACCAGAGCGTCACTTATTTCCCATGTTTAAAGGCATGCACCGGCAGCACAAGGCAATAATAAATAAGGGCCAAATGAAAATACCATTGATTTGCACCCAAAATCGTTTTTTGAATAACATTTAAGAAACACTGCGCAGAACCTATGTACAACCACTCTATATCACTTTTGAAACCTCACTGTTTCCCAAAATACAAATCCTCTATCTTGCAAATATTCATAGCAAGCATTATCAAAAAGCAAAAAACAAACCAACAGCAAATAAACTCAGGGCTTTATTTATGAAGGCCTTGCGCCACCAGAGCATCACTTATTTCCCATGTTTAAAGTGATGCACCGGCAGCACAAGGCAATAATGAATAAGGGCCAAATGAAAATACCATTGATTTGCACCCAAAATCGTTTTTTGAATAACATTTAAGAAACACTGCGCAGAACCTATGTACAACCACTCTATATCACTTTTGAAACCTCACTGTTTCCCAAAATACAAATCCTCTATCTTGCAAATATTCATAGCAAGCATTATCAAAAACCAAAAAACAAACCAACAACAAACAAACTCAGGGCCTTATTAATGAAGGCCTTCCGCCACCAGTGCGTTCCATGTTAAAAGAGACGCACCGGTACCACAAGGCAGTCATAAATAAGGACCAAATATAAATACCATTGATTTGCCCCCAAAATCGTTTTTTTGAATGACATTTAAGAAACACTACGCAGAACCTATGTACAACGACTCAATATCACTTTTCAAACCTCACTGTTTCCCAAAATACAAATCCTCTATCATGCAAATGTTGATATCAAGCATTATCAAAAAGCAAGACAAAAACCAACAACAGAAAAACTCAGGGCCTTATTTATGAAGGCCTTGTGCCACCAGAGAGTCACTTTTTTCCCATGTTTAAAGTGATTTACCAGCAGCACAAGGCAATCATAAATAAGGGCCAAATGAAAATCCCATTGATTTGCCCCCAAAATCGTTTTTTGAATAACATTTTAGAAACACAACACAGGACCTATGTACAAGCATTCAATTTCACTACTGAAACCTCACTGTTTAACAAAATACAAAGTGATGCACCGGCTGCACAAGGCAATCATAAATAAGGGCCAAATGAAAATACCATTGATTTGCACCCAAAATCGTTTTTTGAATAACATTTTAGAAACACAACACAGGACCTATGTCCAAGCATTCAATTTCACTACTGAAACCTCACTGTTTAACAAAATACAAATCCCCTATCTTGCAAATGTTGATATCAAGCATTATCAAAAAGCAAGACACAAACCAACAACAAAAAAACTCAGGGCCTTATTTATAAAGGCCTTGCGCCACCAGAGAGTCACTTTTTTCCCATGTTTAAAGTGATGTACCAGCAGCACAAGGCAATCATAAATAAGGGGCAAATGAAAATACCATTGATTTGCCCCAAAATCGTTTTTTAAATAACATTTTAGAAACACAGCGAAGATTCTATTTACAAGCACTCAATTTCACTACTGAACCCTCACTATTTCACAAAATACAAATCCTCTATCTTGCAAATGTTGATATCAAGCATTATCAAAAAGCAAGACACAAACCAACAACAACAAAAACTCAGGGCCTTATTTATGAAGGCCTTGCGCCACCAGTGCGTCCCATGTTAAAAGAGACGCACCAGTGCCACAAGGCAGTCATAAATAAGGACCAAATGTAAATACCATTGATTTGCCCCCAAAATCGTTTTTTGAATAACAATTAAAAACACTGCGCAGTACCTATGTACAACCACTCAATATCACTTTTGAATCCTCACTGTTTCCCAAAATACAAATCCTCTATCTTGCAAATATTCATAGCAAGCATTATCAAAAAGCAAAAAACAAACCAACAGCAAATAAACTCAGGGCTTTATTTATGAAGGCCTTGCGCCACCAGAGCGTCACTTATTTCCCATGTTTAAAGTGATGCACCGGCAGCACAAGGCAATAATGAATAAGGGCCAAATGAAAATACCATTGATTTGCACCCAAAATCGTTTTTTGAATAACATTTAAGAAACACTGCGCAGAACCTATGTACAACCACTCTATATCACTTTTGAAACCTCACAGTTTCCCAAAATACAAATCCTCTTTCTTGCAAATATTCATAGCAAGCATTATCAAAAACCAAAAAACAAACCAACAACAAACAAACTCAGGGCCTTATTAATGAAGGCCTTCCGCCACCAGTGCGTTCCATGTTAAAAGAGACGCACCGGTACCACAAGGCAGTCATAAATAAGGACCAAATATAAATACCATTGATTTGCCCCCAAAATCGTTTTTTTGAATGACATTTAAGAAACACTACGTAGAACCTATGTACAACGACTCAATATCACTTTTCAAACCTCACTGTTTCCCAAAATACAAATTCTCTATCTTGCAAATGTTGATATCAAGCATTATCAAAAAGCAAGACACAAACCAACAACAAAAAAACTCAGGGCCTTATTTATGAAGGCCTTGCGCCACCAGTGCGTCCCATGTTAAAAGAGACGCACCAGTGCCACAAGGCAGTCATAAATAAGGACCAAATGTAAATACCATTGATTTGCCCCCAAAATCGTTTTTTGAATAACAATTAAAAACACTGCGCAGTACCTATGTACAACCACTCAATATCACTTTTGAATCCTCACTGTTTCCCAAAATACAAATCCTCTATCTTGCAAATGTTCATAGCAAGCATTATCAAAAAGCAAAAAACAAACCAACAGCAAATAAACTCAGGGCTTTATTTATGAAGGCCTTGCGCCACCAGAGCGTCACTTATTTCCCATGTTTAATGGCATGCACCGGCAGCACAAGGCAATAATAAATAAGGGCCAAATGAAAATACCATTGATTTGCACCCAAAATCGTTTTTTGAATAACATTTAAGAAACACTGCGCAGAACCTATGTACAACCACTCTATATCACTTTTGAAACCTCACTGTTTCCCAAAATACAAATCCTCTATCTTGCAAATATTCATAGCAAGCATTATCAAAAAGCAAAAAACAAACCAACAGCAAATAAACTCAGGGCTTTATTTATGAAGGCCTTGCGCCACCAGAGCATCACTTATTTCCCATGTTTAAAGTGATGCACCGGCAGCACAAGGCAATAATGAATAAGGGCCAAATGAAAATACCATTGATTTGCACCCAAAATCGTTTTTTGAATAACATTTAAGAAACACTGCGCAGAACCTATGTACAACCACTCTATATCACTTTTGAAACCTCACTGTTTCCCAAAATACAAATCCTCTATCTTGCAAATATTCATAGCAAGCATTATCAAAAACCAAAAAACAAACCAACAACAAACAAACTCAGGGCCTTATTAATGAAGGCCTTCCGCCACCAGTGCGTTCCATGTTAAAAGAGACGCACCGGTACCACAAGGCAGTCATAAATAAGGACCAAATATAAATACCATTGATTTGCCCCCAAAATCGTTTTTTTGAATGACATTTAAGAAACACTACGCAGAACCTATGTACAACGACTCAATATCACTTTTCAAACCTCACTGTTTCCCAAAATACAAATCCTCTATCATGCAAATGTTGATATCAAGCATTATCAAAAAGCAAGACAAAAACCAACAACAGAAAAACTCAGGGCCTTATTTATGAAGGCCTTGTGCCACCAGAGAGTCACTTTTTTCCCATGTTTAAAGTGATTTACCAGCAGCACAAGGCAATCATAAATAAGGGCCAAATGAAAATCCCATTGATTTGCCCCCAAAATCGTTTTTTGAATAACATTTTAGAAACACAACACAGGACCTATGTACAAGCATTCAATTTCACTACTGAAACCTCACTGTTTAACAAAATACAAAGTGATGCACCGGCTGCACAAGGCAATCATAAATAAGGGCCAAATGAAAATACCATTGATTTGCACCCAAAATCGTTTTTTGAATAACATTTTAGAAACACAACACAGGACCTATGTACAAGCATTCAATTTCACTACTGAAACCTCACTGTTTAACAAAATACAAATCCCCTATCTTGCAAATGTTGATATCAAGCATTATCAAAAAGCAAGACACAAACCAACAACAAAAAAACTCAGGGCCTTATTTATGAAGGCCTTGCGCCACCAGAGAGTCACTTTTTTCCCATGTTTAAAGTGATGTACCAGCAGCACAAGGCAATCATAAATAAGGGGCAAATGAAAATACCATTGATTTGCCCCCAAAATCGTTTTTAGAATAACATTTTAGAAACACAACACAGGACCTATGTACAAGCATTCAATTTCACTACTGAAACCTCACTGTTTAACAAAATACAAATCCCCTATCTTGCAAATGTTCATAGCAAGCATTTCCAAAAAACATGCCACAAACCAATAAAAAAGAATCTGAATCTGCTTCCAAATCTGAGGTAATGCAAGTGACATTATTCTAAATGGTTCAAATATATTTATTTAATGAGGCAAACACTATTAATTACTTCTCAAAAATATAAAAGCCATTCTTTTACCCCAAAATCGTTTTTTTAAATAACTTTTTACAAACACAGCACAAGTCCTTTGTACAAGGAATCAATTTCACTACTGAAACTTCACTATCTGCTTCCAAATATTCTCCATAGAACAAACAAGTCTCTATCTAAATTAAATAAATCATTACTTACCTTTACAAATGCTTTGGGAGATTGAAAACATTGTCAGACACACACACCAATTTTTCTTTAGCAGAGCAAAAGGTGTGCACTCAATACACTGAAACCAAGACTGGCACAGAAAAACTCTAATTCAACACACATATGCCTCATTTCAACCAATCAAAACTCTTCCCTCACTATTTTCACCATGTAATTTACCTCAGGATATTTTGTCAGGCCTACAGCATGAATGTCTCAATGGAATTCCATCAAATTTGGGTAAATGGTAGGGACTGCTATGTAGTAGGGCCTATTCTATATTTGATGAAAGTGTCTCCAGTGGTCTTTCTGTAAATTACTTTCCCACCTTTTTTTAGGGAGCGCTTACCGGTGCGCGCCCCGGTACGCGCACCGGCAGTGTTACGGGAGTCCTCCATTTTGTGTTTCGGTAGAATCGAGACACAAGATGGAGGACAAACAACGTTGGGAATGGGTAGAAGGGGGCACGGTAGTCACTTCCTGACCCTCTAGGTTTTCTGAGGGGGGCTTAGGACGCTCATATAGGCCAAAAATAATAAAAAAAATATTAAAATTTGCGGGGGGAGCGCCCGGTACACGCACCGGTAAGCGTACCGGAGAGCGTACTTTGGTGAAAAATAGTGAAAAAAGTTAGAAAAAGATAAACGTTTTGAATGATCAGAGGTAGGGTAGCTCTGAAAAGAGCTTTTGGGTTCTGTGGCTGATTTAGGTACCTACAAGTAGGTTCCAATGCACAGTCTTAAATTCAGGAGGAATATTCTATTCCCCTCATCTGAGAAGTGCACACCATCTCCTCTGTAGATGTCTTGCATGTTGTAAAGCAAGTTATTGTTGTATATTGAACCCATTCCATAGTCTCTCATGTAAGCAGAAACAGATTTATTCACATGTTTCCGTGCTTTCGCAAATTGTGGACAAAATTGGTTGGACCAGTTCCATTTCTGTCTTTGACATATATTGGAATATACCAAGGCACTTTGTGGAAAAAGTGTCATCAATTGATCAAAGGTGTCCTTTAAAAGCATTTCCAGACCAACCCCAGTCAAAGGGGCCAAGTCATTTCCACCACAGTGCACTATTAAGAGGTCAGGGTTTGGGAGATGCAAAAAGGTTTTCACCAATGGTATCAATTGGTGACATCACAATCCTCTCTGGACAATCTACTTGATTTCCACATTTGATAAATCAAGGTTGTGAAAATTTCTGCTAGCTGCATACCTTTGAGCCCAGTGGATGTAGCTATGTCCAATAATCCACACAGAATACATGATGAGAGAAGGTTCTGGTGCAGTCAGATGAAGTGTGGGAATGAAATGGCAGTCAGAACAGTAGGAGCTTACAAAAATAAATTGTGGAGTTTCCCTGCTCTTGAATTACAAGCAATGATTGGTGGATTCAGATAGTTGAAAACTGAAAGTTAGGGTGCATGGTTGTGTTGTGTGAAAGAAGCAATTTGAATGGTTAAGAAAAAGTCAATTAAAGCAATAATGCCCTGGATAAGCTGGTGTTTTGAGAGCTCAAACATCCTTGCTGACTTAATTTGCAACATTGTAAAATAAACTTTTGAACCTGAGAGTTCAGTTAGGAGGGAGTTGCTATGGTAACAGGTAGAAAGGTCTGAGAGGGGGAAGGGTGTTGGTTTGAAAATAGTGAGGGAAGAGTTTTGATTGGTTGAAATGAGGCATATGTGTGTTGAATTAGAGTTTTTCTGTGCCAGTCTTGGTTTCAGTGTATTGAGTGCATACCTTTTGCTCTGCTAAAGAAAAATTGGAAAAGTGATGCATTGCTGGAGTGTGTCACAAAAATGATGCAACTCCAGCAATGCATCCTTTCACATGGGGCCAGGCCCCATGTGAAAGAGCTTGCATCAGTCTTACGCCTGCTGTGATACAGGCACAAGATTTGGACGCAACAGCTTCATAAAAGTGACTCAGTGATATCTCATAGATTTCACTGCGTCACCTCTACGACCCTTTCTTGCGTCAATACGTCCCTTTTGCATACATTACACCTGACGTAGGCATAATGTGGTGCAGGGGCTTACAAAGCGACGCATCTACCTAGATGCGTCACTTTGTAAATATGACTGAAGAAGGACCTATGAAAACATACAGTTCCTTCAATATGCGGATGATATTGTTGTCTTAAGCCAAACACCAGTAGGCCTCCAAAGAACAATATCAGAGTTAACAGACTATTTCGAGAGAGAAGGCCTGTAATTAAACATCAAAAAAACAAAAGTGGTAAGATTGGCGGGCACCTGCAGAAGACCCTTCAAGTGGCACACAAATGGCAAATATATCGAGGAAACAACTGCTTATAAATACTTGGGGGTCACAATATGCAAAAACATGTCCCTTTTAGACCAAAAAAGAGTCATCGCTGCAAAAGCACAATCACTGAGCTTTGCGTATAAAGTTCTCCAAAAGAAAATGCAATGCCCATCATACGACCACCTGCTAATAGTAATGGCAGCCCAAGTCCTACCATCCCTCTCATATGGACTGGAAATATGGCATGGGAAAGAAGCCAATATATTAAACTCCCTTCAAACAAAAATATATAAATCTGTGTTCCACTTATACAAAGGATCAGCCCCGGCCCAAATAAGGCTGGAATTTGGTTTGCAAAATCAAATACACCAAAGGAAAGCAGCCCTAGTGAAATGGTGCTGGAAACTGAGATCGGCAGAATCTGGATCCTTAAACAACTTATGTTGGCAAGAAATCAAAAAACAATACGACCAACAGGAATCCAACTCATGGGGAAATGATCTGCGATTATCACTAGAAACCCTCAAAATAGAGGAGATTTGGAAAAAACCACCAGAAGATTTATCCTTCAAAAAGATTTGCAAGCTGAATGCTAAAGCCTTATCTTTAGTTGAAGACAAAAAGACTTTGGCCAAGCGGCGACATGCATGGACCATCATAAACTCATACAAACAACTAAAACCCCAACCTTATCTCATGGCGCATTTCCGGCTATCCTTAAAAACAAAATGTATGGCACTCAGAATGGGTAACCATTTCTCCAAAGATCTGATCCCGTCATGGAAGGACCCACATCAGGGGCCAAGATGCAGACTATGTGATTACCACGGTGAGACCCTGTGCCACCTCCTGTGCACATGCGAGGCCTCTAAAGATAAGAGGAAATACTTACTGAAATCAATTTTTAACAAGCTACAGATTCGCACCTGCAGGCAAGCTGTGACCAGCTGGATGGGAGCAGGTTCAAACATCCTAATATGCCGAGGGGTAAAATTCTTGAACTTTGTAGAGACCCAACTTCGAAAAGGGGAAACAGATCACAGTCAAAGCCCGGGATAAAGTTTTTAATTACAGAAAATGAAAATATATTTTAATTAAATGAACTCTTAACTTGGTGCTATTTTAAAGTAAATGTTTGTACTTGTATGCTTTATGGTTGTGACAAACCAAATAAAGTAAATTTTTGACCTGACTGAAGAAGGAGCATTTTTTACTGTACTGGTGCATCACAAAAAGTGACGCTCCGGTGGCGTTAAAGTGACGCATGGCCTCATAAATGAGGCCTTCAGTCTTCTAGTCATGCGTCATATTAAAATTATGACGTATTATGTCGGAAGTTCTTACAGATACGTCAGTATTTCAGACGTATCTGTAAGCGCAAAAGTGATGCATTGCTGAAGTGTGTCACAAAAATGATGCAACTCCAGCAATGCATCCTTTCACATGGGGCCAGGCCCCATGTGAAAGGGCCTGCATGCCTGCTGTGAAACAGGCGTAAGATTTGGACGCAACAGCGTCATAAAAGTGACGCAGTGATATCTCATAGATTTCACTGCGTCACCTCTACGACCCTTTCTTGCGTCAATACGTTCCTTTTGCATACATTACACCTGACGTAGGTATAATGTGGAGCAGTGGCTTACAAAGTGACGCATCTACCTAGATGTGTCACTTTGTAAATATGACTGAATAAGGAGCATTTTTTACAGCACCGGTGCGTCACAAAAAGTGACGCTCCGGTGGCGTGAAAGTGACGCATGGCCTCATAAAAGAGGCCTTCAGTCTTCTAGTCATGCGTCATATTAAATTTATGACGTATTATGTCGGAGGTTCTTACAAATACGTCAGTATTTCAGACGTATCTGTAAGCGCAAAAGTGATGCATCGCTGGAGTGTGTCACAAAAATGATGCAACTCCAGCAATGCATCTTTTCTTATCCTTCCACACCCCCGTTCCTTTTCAACATTTTCTTTGAATATCCACATTCCCCATGTTCACTCTCCTTCTCCTTACTTTCCTTCCCAACACTCACCTTCTTTCAGTCCCCCTACTTCACTTCCTTTCTCCTCTCATACCTTTCTGTTCTTTCTTACTCATTTTCCTTTCCATTATCAATGCACTCCACTTTACTTACTCTTTTTCATTTTTTTAAGAATACAGTTCTTTGATGAGAATTGGAGGTAGTTCTGAAAAGAACTTTTTTTTCTTCTTTTTTCTTTTTTTAGAACAGAAACAAAAACAGGGAATGGAAACTGCTCAACAGGAGCAAAAAAAACAAAATAAATTAGGGCTGGGAATGGCAGCGATGGTTCTCCAATGCTCGAACCATGAGCTGGACACTTTGCTCCCCAAAGGTAAGTAGTTGATCGCAGTATCTGCATTTCAGGACACCTTTGTTGAATGCAGGCTGAATGTTTGGAACCAGCTCCTGTGATCGCCCCCTCACAGAAGTAGTTGCTCCTGGATGTAGAGGCCCCATCACTGGGAACCTCTTGTGCCAGAGCCCTGACACTTTCCTGGGCAAAATTCTGGGGGTGCCTCCTCTCCACATGGTGAAGCATTGTGGAGTTCCCAAAAGAATATTTCTTCGAGGGGTCACCCCGTGACAGGACTGTATGGCAGATCCTGCACTCCACTTTTGGAGCATTCACCATTTTCTGGTCATCTGGTATGGAAAAAAATATTCCAGATGAAATGCTCTTTCACCTTTGGCTGAGGAGGTTCTTCATCAATGAATTCAGGCTCATCTTCACTGCTGGATGGTCTGGCAGCCATGATTAACCAAGCAAGATCGAAGAGAAAAAAAGGCAGGTCTTTCAGTCACAAGTGAAAGAAGAAGTGAAGGAAATGGGTGGGGATTTCATTCTTTGTAAAAAAAACTGTTAGCAACCAATGAAAAGTGTTATTTTAAGGTCACATGACTTGACGCGCTGACGCTGCGCGCACTGGAGCGCTTCCGGGGGCGCATACGCGGCGCGAACGTAGGCACTTCCAGGGGCGCATACGCGGCGTGAACATAGGCGCTTCCGGGGGCACTTACGCGGCGCGCCGAAGTGACGTTTTGATAGTTTCATGGAAATGCAAAAATATTTTTATTTCCTTATTCAAAAAACTGCTTTTATATGTATGGTACTAAATGTCTTGCGTTATTATTTACTTTTCACTCATTTTTTTTACACGAACTCAAGTAGCGCTCTGGGTGCGCTCTCCGGAGAGCTTACCGGTGCGCGGACCCAGAGCGCCCCAAGAAAAACTAGTAAAAAAAATATATATATATATATTATTAAAAAAAATAATAATACTAATTAATACTCACACAAAACAGCAAATAAAAAAAAATCGTAGGTTACAAACTCGATATAGAAAGGAATTAGCATTTAAAAAACCTATGAATTTCACTGAAAAAACCATAGGTTTCACACCAGTTATAGTTAGGAATTAGCATTTAAAAAACCTATTAAATTCACTAAAAAAAACATAGGTTTCACACCAGTTATAGTTACCTGGAAATTTTACTGACATAAAACCATTGAAATTCCCACGTTATAGTTAGTTGGACTCACTATAACTTGCGCGCCTGCAATGCACTGCTGAATATGTCACATAATACATCACTCATGACATGGTCAGTGACATCGCTCATGACATCACTGATGACACCATCCTTGTGACAGAGTGACAGACCTCCTTTCAGTGTAATGTAACCCTTAAAACACATATTCAAAAATAGAAATTAACATTTTCAAAAAAATTGAGATACCCATTCCAGTTACAACAAACAATTCAGTAATTCAGTAAGTCAAGTCAAAAATATGTTTATTTAGACCGTTTGATCTATAAACCACAGTTCCACCTTTATCATTTAAAATCACATAACACAAATTCATATTCTTAACAATAAAATTTATCCGAAAACAACCTTTATACAATTTAAAACCAAATTTCATTTGGATTATAGGACTATTGGCTATTTTGGGTCTCCAGACAGATCAGGAACTTATATACCCCCTGCATATATTTTCCGATAGCTATCGCAATGTCAAGATTTTCCATGTCAACTAAAAGCTCCCGTGCTTTAGTGCGATCCTCAACCTCATATTTTAAAAATATCGGGCGGAGAAACTGTTTACGTAAATTTAAAAACATGTAACAATCCAGCAAGATGTGCAAAATATCACATTTCATTCCTAGTTTACACACACATTTACCATCAGGATGCATTAGGGCAGTTTTTATTGCACTATTTGTAAATATCGGATTAATACCTATTCGTAATTTAAAGACTTCTGTTCTTATCCAACGGTTTGGTAGTAAGTCTATATATGGAAAGTTAGAGTCTTTCTCCCATCCTGAGCTCATAAACTTTACAGAGTCTTTCTCTTTCAGATACATTTGGTCTGTCGCCCTAGAAATTTCTTTACCATGCACTTTAAGAACATTCTTTATAACATTAATTTGGAGTGTCATAGGGTCGATGTTCACATTCAAGTAATCACAAATGGCCAGGAGTTTCCTTCTTGTTGCCTTCGCCCACTTTAACTCACTAGTCTGAATTTCTTTCATACACCATTGTGATACCTTAGTGACTTCCCCCTGACCCAAACGGTTCCAGAATCTGAGGAGACTCATCTGCACCTGAACATTCCATGCGGTTAGGCCCAATTCTACTCTAACTGCCTGGATCATTGCCGACCCAGGGAGGGACAGCAAGGCTTTTAAACATTTTCCCTCCTCTTTATCCCAGGTGCTTTTCCCATCGAAGCAGAGAACTTCAGCCCCATATTGGAATTGTGGCGGAACCATAGCTTTGAAGGCAGTCAAGAGAGGTTTATGAGACATATCGCCATAGCTATGGTTGAATCTTTTCAACCCGCATACCGCTAAATGCGCTTTTAGTTTCTGCGCTTCCAAATGGGAATCCCACTTCAGAGACCTTGTGAACCAAATCCCGAGGTATTTATATTCACTTAAAAAAAATAATAATACTAATTAATACTCACACAAAACAGCAAATAAAAAAAAATCGTAGGTTACAAACTCGATATAGAAAGGAATTAGCATTTAAAAAACCTATGAATTTCACTGAAAAAACCATAGGTTTCACACCAGTTATAGTTAGGAATTAGCATTTAAAAAACCTATTAAATTCACTAAAAAAAACATAGGTTTCACACCAGTTATAGTTACCTGGAAATTTTACTGACATAAAACCATTGAAATTCCCACGTTATAGTTAGTTGGACTCACTATAACTTGCGCGCCTGCAATGCACTGCTGAATATGTCACATAATACATCACTCATGACATGGTCAGTGACATCGCTCATGACATCACTGATGACACCATCCTTGTGACAGAGTGACAGACCTCCTTTCAGTGTAATGTAACCCTTAAAACACATATTCAAAAATAGAAATTAACATTTTCAAAAAAATTGAGATACCCATTCCAGTTACAACAAACAATTCAGTAATTCAGTAATTCCACCATCTATATACACATCCACTCATTCACCAACAGTTCTATATAGTCACTCATACATATACTCACTCATCATATGTAGTGATACACCTATACATCCTGTAACACATCGACAGTCTTCTAAAAGTTGCTCACACACATAGTCACACATGCAAATAAACTATTGAATATCAATTTATTTGTATATACACCTATACACACACTACCACTTTACTTCTATGGAAATTTACACATACTTACTCTCTTAAACAATCACTTATAGAAACACATACTTATTTAAACAGGAACTCTTACAATCTCTCTCTCACACATATACTCACTTATATACATCAATACTCACATATAATAAAGTAAAACATATGTAGTTACTGATAAAGACACTAGTGAGACAGTCATGCACTCACTAACACACACATATACACACTCATCCACCCATACAGTCCTGCACATATGCTGTCTCCAAAACACATACAAACAGTGAGTCAGTCACCAACCCATGCAGCCACTTATACACAAAGGGCCGGATGTAGATAAAATAGATTTACCGATTTTTAATTACTGAATTTTACCGATTCGGTAATTAAAAATCGGTAAATCTAAGGGGTGGATATGTAGGTATTCCAGATGTGCTGGAATACCGATTCGGAAGAATTCGGTATTTACTGAATCGGTAAATACCGATTTTCACAAGGGTGCAGGGGGTGTCACTTTGACAACCTCTGGCACCCCCAAAACAGGCTTGGGTGCCATATGGCAGGCATACATGCCCTAAGGGCAGGTCTGCCTGTCACATGGCATAGGTGTGCATGCACACATGTGCATGCACACCGGAATTGGTATTTTACCATCAAATTGGATTTGATGGTAAAATACCGATTCGGTAAGGCCTCTGGGACTCTAAAGAGTCCCACCTACATCTGGGTGCCTCAGAATCGGTAAAATTACCGAATTTTTATTTTACCAAATCGGTAAAATTACCGAATCGGTAATTTTACCGATTCGGTAAAATAATGCCCCCTACATACCTGTCACCCATTTACTGTTACCGCTCGGTAAATGGCCTCAAACGGCCACCTACATCTGGCCCAAAGTGAAACACTGATACATATATTTCAATATTTAAAAGTTACTCGCTAATATATGTATTCACTAAGATACACTTAATAAGGCAGTTAACCAATCATTTAAAAAAAAAACATCCATTTACACAATTATTTAACCATTTATTCTTCCATCAACCTTTACAAATACATATATAAAACATATTTATTTTTCAGAAAGACACACATTCACTGGATGGTGTCATCAGTGATGTCATGAGTGATGTCACTGACCATGTCATGAGTGATGTAATATGTGACATCATCAGCAGTGCATTGCAGGCGCGCAAGTTATAGTGAGTCCAACTAACTATAACGTGGGAATTTCAATGGTTTTATGTCAGTAAAATTTCCAGGTAACTATAACTGGTGTGAAACCTATGGTTTTTTCAGTGAATATATATATATATATATATTACCTACTGGCAGTCGCCAGTAGGTAGTTATAGTTAGGATTATTTTGAATAGGGAATTCTCATCATTCTATTGGGAATAACTTTTGGCGCCGGTTGAGGAATCTGCCTGAAAATGTCCTCAAATTTGCCTCGCGGCGCTCCGGTCCTTCCTTGAAAGTTTGGGGGGGGATTCGTCAAGCGGGGGCCGAGATAAAAGGGGGGTGCCAAAACGTGTTTTCCCCATGTTAATTTCCATAGGGCGGTCGACCTCACTTTTAGCCCGCACGGCTGAATGGATTTCCACCAAACTTGGCAAAATTGTAGGGACTGGTAGCCCGATGTGCCTTTGCTATGTCTCAATATATGTGCTCCAGTGGATTTTGAGTAATTTAGGTTCAAAAAAATATATATATCTATAAGCGCGCACCGGTACGAGCACCGGGGCGCGAACCAGCGCGCTACGCGAGTTCGCGCGCGGAAACCTGATTGGCACTCGGGTGTCTGTCAACATTCCAAACAGGCCGGAGCGGCCGCCATCTTGTGTCTCGGTAGGATCGAGACACATGAGGTGGCAAAAACAAAGGCCAAAAGGGGGCAGAGTAGACCCCCCCTGACCCCCTAGGTTTGACGTAGGGGCCATAAAAGGGCCCTGCGGGGCAAAAAAAATGTGATTTTTTTTCGATTTGCGCGGGGGAGCGCCCGGTACGTGCACCGGGGAGCGTACCAGGGAGCGTACCATGGGGGAAAAAGAATGACAGAATTTTTAAAAAATGTAGCCTTTTTTTTATAAATTGGAGGTAGTTCTAAAAAGAACTGTTTTTTTTCTTCTTTTTGTTGTTTTATATTTTTTTTAATGTTTTTTTGAACATTTTGTACTTTTTTTGGCTTTTATGAACAATTTGAAATGTATTTTGTTATTTTTATGGGGAGAAACAAAAAACAGGGAATTGTAAACGGCTCAACTGGAGCAAAAAATATCTGGAAAAAATTATTGTTTTTTGGGGCAGTTGTGGTTGTCACCATCACGGTTGATGAGCTTTATGCTTTGCTTACCATAGGTGATGATTTTACCACAAAATATACAAGTGATCTTGTATTGCCCAAACTGTATGTTTGGGACCATCTCCCTTGTCTCTGGTCCCGATGGAGTGGGTTGCTTTCTTTTGGAGGTGCTGGGTGAAGATTGGGGAGGGTTTGTGGCCAGTTCTCGGACCTCTGCTGCAGCATAGTTGTTGGGATGCCTGCGCTGCATGTGACGAATCATGGTGTTATTGCCAAATTAGTATTTCTTGTTAGGGTTCCCCCTTGAAAGTTCAATGCCACAGATTAGGTAAGTCACCTTTGGCGCATTCACTTTTTTGAGGCCACTTGGGATGGAAAACAACTCCCATATAATGTGTTGCTTTGGCCTATATGGGGTATTATCTTCTGGCAGGAATGTTCTCCTCCCCTCCTCCTCCTCCTCCTCCTCCTCCTCTTCTTCATCTCCACCACTGTGGTGTTGTGGTGGTCCTCTTGGTGGTGGTGGCTGAGATGCTCCTGCTGCTGCTGCTACTGAAGCCATTTTTCAGTCCAAAAAGGTACAGAGAGGTCTTTCAACAGGTCTTCTTCACTCAAAGTACAAAGTGAGAATGAGGAAAAAAGGTGGGGGCTTTCATCATTAGGAAAAAAAACTATCCTGAACCAATGAAAAGTGTTATTTTCAGGTCACATGACCAGGGCTTTCACCATTTGGAAACCAAAACTGTCCTGAACCAATAAAAAGTGTTATTTTTAGGTCACACATCCCGACGCGCTTAAGCTACGCGCCCCCGGTCGTGTCCCGGGGCGCGTCCAGGGACGCATCGCGTAAGCGTGTCGGATGCTTACGTTGCGCGATCGTATGCGCTCGAGTGCTTCCGGGTGCTTTTACACCGTGCGTATCACGTGGACGCGCCTACACGATACGTCACGATGATGTTTTCGTTCGCGGCAAAAGCGCTAACGGCGCTTTCCGGTGCGCTCACCGGGACGCGCACCGGGAGCGCTCCGAGGCAAAAAAACCACAAAAAAAAAAACCATGAACAATATACATAATAAAATAGTATTACATAAATATACATTATAGGATTCATTGTAAAAAATATTACATTTCATAGCTATAGAAATTTGCTATTAAAAAACCTTTGTAATTCACTGAAAAAACCAAAGGTTTCACACCAGTTATAGTAAGGAATTAGCATTTAAAAAACCTATGACATTCACTGAAAAAACCATAGGTTTCACACCAGTTATAGTTAGGAATTAGCATTTAAAAAACCTATTAAATTCACTGAAAAAACCATAGGTTTCACACCAGTTATAGTTAGGTGGAAGTTTTACTGACATAAAACCATTGAAATTCCCACGTTATAGTTAGTTGGACTCACTACAACTTGCGCGCCTGCAATGCACTGCTGATGACGTCACATATTACATCACTCATGACATGGTCAATGACACCATCCTTGTGACAGACTGACAGACCTCCTTTTAGTGTAATGTAACCCTTGAAACATATATTCAAAAATATAAACTAACATTTTCAAAAAAATGGAGATACCCATACCAGTTACAACAACCAATTCAGTAATTCCACCATCTATATACACATCCACGCATTCAGCAACAGTTCTATATACTCACTCATACATATACTCACTCATCATATGTAGTGATACACATATACATCCTGTTACACACCGACAGTCATCCAAAAGTTACTCACACACATACTCACACATGCAAATAAACTATTGAACATCCATTTATTTGCATATACAGCTATACATACACTAGCACATTACTTCTAAGGAAACTTACACATACTTACTCTCTTAAACAATCACTTATAGAAACACATACTTATTTAAACAGGAACTCTTTCAATCTCTCACTCTCACATATACTCACTTATATACATCAATACTCACATATACTAGATTAAAACATATGTAGTTACTCAAAAAGACACTAGTGAGGCAGGCATTTACTCACTAACACACATATATACACACTCATCCACCCATACAGTCCTGCACATATGCTGTCTTCAAAACACATACAGTGAGTCAGTCACCAACCCATGCAGCCACTTATACACAAAGTGAAACACTGATACATATATTTAAATATTTAAAAATTAGTCGCTAATATATGTATTCACTAAGATACACTTTATAAGCCAGTTAACCAATCAATATTTTATTAAAAATAAACATCCATTTACATACTTATTTAAACATTTATTCGTCCATCGACCTTTACATATACATATATAAAACATATTTATTTTTCAGCAAGACACACATTCACTGGATGGTGTCATCAGTGATGTCATGAGTGATGTCCCTGACCATGTCATGAGTGATGTAATATGTGACGTCATCAGCAGTGCATTGCAGGCGCGCAAGTTGTAATGAGTCCAACTAACTATAACGTGGGAATTTCAATGGTTTTATGTCAGTAAAATTTCCAGCTAACTATAACTGGTGTGAAACCTATGGTTTTTTCATTGAATATATATATATATATATATATATATATATATATATATATATATATATATATATATATATATATATATATATATATATATATATATATATATATATATATATATATATATATATATATATATATCCATTATATGATTATGCTTCTTCTTGAAAATA